>NC_134458.1:130739070-131364070 GCF_047948215.1 Lycorma delicatula | reverse complement strand
ATGCCTTTTTACAAACAATTTAAAAAAAAAAATATATGTAGTGACTTTTCCATGAAATTCTTCTGCACCACATTGCACTATTATCTAGAACGAATGTGTGTGCAAAGTTTGAGCTTGCCAGCAAGTCATTAGTACATTTAAAATTGATCACAAGATTCTGAACATAGAAAAAGACATGATATGGAGCAAGCTAAATAAAACCGTATAAATATTAAAACAACTGTTGTTTCAGGCAATTTAAAATAAAAAGCATAAAAAATTTAGCTCTAAAATCTAAACCAGTAAATTTTCCAATCCCGATTGCCCACCAAAAGAGTTATCGCCAGCCATGAACAAAAGTTTAATGGAGGGGGATGGTAAAAAACATATTTCAATAATTCTGATCACAGAATTTGCATACACAGCAACATATTACCAATAGAAAATGTATACACGAGAATATACAAACCATGACTTGACCAAGCTGAGTCACTTTCTGCGATTGTATTTTCCGCTGCGATGCTAACAGCTGCTGATGTAATGTCAACTGTCTAATCTGTTGTGTGGCACCAGCTTTCATTCCAGCAGTACCAACCTTTACCTAAGGTAAAAGAAAAATGACATTTCACAAGAAAATAAAGCAACTGGATCTACATCAGTTTGGCTAGTTGTTTTGGTTGCATTGCTATATCACATAACCTGATGATAATTTCAAAAAGTTGTAAATATTAAAGTAATTTATCTTTCTATTTCATTTCATGAAATGTGAGTGAATCAAAATCTATTTTACAATAATTTTATTCTTTAAACTGTGCCTAGTCAAGTTAGTCTAATTTACATACCTACAACAATTACAATTAATCATTTAAAAATTAAATAAATATGCATAGAGTTGACAAAGCTTAACTTTAAGGGATAATTTAAACAAAATATAAACAATTTTCTCACTAAGTTTACAAATTAGAGAATGTGGTTTAAGGTTGTTTTATATATATATATATAAAACATAAATATATAAAACACATATATATATATATATATATATATATATATGTGTGTGTGTGTGTGTGTGTGTGTGTGTGTGTGTGTGTGTGTGGATCAAAAAATAAGTTACACCCTTTCCATGTTCTTGAACTGAAAGGGATATATTAATGTCTAGTGGTGGCAGCACTGGTTGTATTGTCTTAATACTTTCCCAGCAGCAATTCTGCACGACATTCGGTACATGTGTAGTGTCGTTGTCAATATGGCGTGTCCTCTAGAAGTTTTGTCCGACATACAGGTGCATTCGATAGCCCGATTTTTATGGGCAAAAAATTACAATTGTGAAATTCATTGTCAAATTGTTGAGGTATACGCCGCCCCATGATCACAAAATGGTGCCAGAAATGGAAGAACAAATGTGAGTGACAAACTGCGTGCTGGTGTCCAACTGCAAACACAACGGGTAACATGGAACGTATGAATGAAATGATCTTGAGTAACTAGCGCATTAAAATTAGAGAAATTGCAAGTGAACTTAACATCAGCTATGATAGTGTGTTTGAAATTATTCATTGGTTACTGTAAGATGTGTGCATGATGGGTGCCACATCTGTTGACTGACAACCACAAACGTTTTACATCTGCTCTTTCTTTTTTTCAACATTATTCCACTATCTACAATTTTTCAAACAAATCATCACAGGGGATGAGAGCTGGGTACTTCATTACACTTCTAAGACTAAAAGAGCATCACATGAATGGAGACACAAAAATTCACCGCAGCCAAAAAAGTTAAAACATTCCCTAATATTCAAAAGGTTATTCTGACAGTCTTTTTCGATTCTGAGGGAGTTTAAGTGAATTTATGTCCTAAGGAACGATAATCAATGCCAAATCTTACTGTGAGACTTCAAAAAAATTGCATAAAACCATTAAAGATCGAAGACACAGAAAATTGAGTGAAGGTTGTTTTTCTTTATTATAACGCTACTCCTCATTCAGCTCATGTGACAAAGGAGTTACTACAAAAATTCAAGTGGGAAGTGTGGTCACATCTGCCTTACAGCCTTATATCTAGCACCTTGTGACTACCACCTGTTTGGTCCTCTCAAATGAGAACTGAGAAAGGGAGTGTTTCGCTAATGATGATGAACTGAAGGAAGCAGTCCTTAAACGGTTGAAGGAAACTGGACAAAGTTTTTATGAGAAGGGAATTGAAAACCTTGTCACAAGGTAAGAAAAGTGTTTAGAAAAACTTGGTGATTATGATGAAAAATACACAAAAATATGTAGTTTTTGGTTAAAAAAAAATTTTTTCTTATATGTGTTTGTTTCATAGCGGGGGTGTAATTTACTTTCTGATCGTCTCTCATATATAAAATTCAGAAAATTCAAATAATTCATCAACATACTAACCACTGTGCCAATTAACCACAAATAACAACAGCAAGTTTTGTGGTTGTTAGGATTAACAGAAAGAAGTTGGTACAGAATTCTGTACCAAAAGATGATGTGGGATCCCGTGAAAGTCGACTTTTGGTATTAGTTTTTAGGTTTTCTGTTACTGTGTTTGGTAGTTATTTTGTTGTTTTATATACATATATATCAAAGTACAGAAATATACATTAAATAAGATGACATTTATATTATTTCATATTTTACAAAAACGTTTTCGTGGAAACCCACATTTTCAGTTGTATTTATTATATTTTAAACACTTATCAAACTACATTTCACACTTAATGCATTCAAATTAATCAAAAATATAATTTTTTTTATTTTTAATAATAATAATAAAAAATAGTTTAGACATTTTGGAGAAATTCTATATAAATAAAAAAGGAGATTCAAACTGATGAACCTGCAGAGTATGCAGATGACACACTCATAAAGGCTGCAACTTTTCAATTAATGATAATGCAAAGTTCAATTTAATTTAATTCAAATCCACACTGTACTGTAACATTGGCCAGCCAATGTTACATCATGTTACTTTTAATTCTAGTTATTAATTTATTTAATTTTTACTAAATTTGATGTCATATTTTATATATGTAGTTTTTAATTTTTAACTTCTATATTTATATTTTAAAGTTTTAATTTTTAAAAATAAAAAAAAATATATTTTTGATAAATATGAATGAATTTCAGTATGGAATGTAGTTTGATAGAAGCAGTTTAAAATATAATAAATACAACTGAAGATGTGGGTTTCCACGAAAACGTTTTTGTAAAATATGAAATAAGATAAATGTCATCTTATTTAATGTATATTTCTGTACTTGAGTGAATCAATTTGGTATAATTTGTATATTTGCAAAGAGTATTATGGATATTGACTTTAGAAAAAAAATATATATATATGAGGGATATCTCTGAAGTAAAGACCACCGGAAAATTTCTCTCCCTAAGGTTTGTGAACTTGTGTCGTTCATGGCCACGCTAGTAATATACACACTGCATTGTAGTACACACTGTAAGTTGTTGAGTTGTAGTATCTTTGATTGGCTGCGAGTTATTACGTTATAAAATGAATAGGAAAACCTATGTTGCTGACGACTGTGAAATACGTGGAGTCATAAGTTTTTTAAACCATCAAAATGTTAAGCTGGCTGAAATTCATAGGCAGTTGGTTGCTGTGTAGTAATAATGTATTGAATGAAAGAAATGTCCAAAAATTGTATGAAAGGTTTAGAAATAACAGAATTAATGTGCATAATGAAGAACATTCAGGAAGGCCCTCATTTCAGGACTTGTTGAAATGCATCGATGATGAAATTGGAAAAGACCGTCGCTCAACAATTTCTGACCCGACCCTTCTTTTTTCTGATGTTTCATTCAACAGCTGTTATTGGTCGCATTGTTCATGACCATTTAGGCTTCAGAAAGGTTTATGCATGATGGGTATCGCATGTCTTAATGGAATGTCACAAAAAAATCCAAATGAGATCTGCTTTGGGATTTTTGATGTACTACACAGAAAAAGGTGATGAGTTCCTTAATTCAATTGTTACCAGCAATGAAACATGGATTTCGTATTAAATGTCAGAGAGAAAATGGCAGTCAAGTGAATGGCGTTATTCTCAATATTCTTAATCACCAACAAAAGTCAAGCCACAGCGCCATTTGGACGCAAACTGATGGCCACAGTTTTTTGGGATCAGTTTGGGATATTGCTGATTGATTTCATGCCATCTGGAATGACTATAAATGCAGAAGCCTGCTGCAAAACTCTACGTTATGGTGTGCCATTCAACATCGGCGACATGGGCAGCTGACTGACGGTGTTGTCCTGCTGCACAATAATGCACACCCACATGTTGCAGGTCCAATATTTGATTTAATGAGATTTAATGGTAAATTTATGATCACCCACCACATAATTCGGACTTTGCTCCTTCTGATTTCCATTTGTTTGGAAACTGAAAGATGGATGAATTGATTCAAAATGACTGTTAAATCTGACAACACATCACCACCTAGACTGAACAAGAACACAGTCCACAACTGTAAAATGTTAATGGTGGGTCCCATGCAAACTCATAAAAAAGGACAAACAATGAAAAGAATGATGTGACAGCTTTTGAAACATTATTGGTATGAGGGAGATAACTCCTTTTCAGTATTACGACGGGAGATGTAACTTGGGTACATCATTACGACTTAGAAGAAAAATGCTCAGAATTCTGGCACTTGGTTTGCTACAGTCTCTGTAAAAGATTCTTGACAGTGTCCTTGTAGTACAACTGAGTATTTTGACTGTAAATTCTGTACAATACATAATGACATTAAAACACCTTGGGAGACTTGCTTGTTGTATATGACATTCATGGAGCCAATAATTCTGCAGCACAACAATGCTAAACTTCACATATCATGTGCAACTGCTGAGGTTCTTGTGAGGTTGAATGCTCCACACTATCCATATTTATCAGATTTGGAACCCTGGGACTTTCACTTCTTTCCACAGTTAAAGAGGGATACTAAGAGTATTCATTTTACCATAGATGATGATCTGAAGGATGCAATGAGGTTGTGGATCAAGGAAAGACCACCAGCATTCTTCATCAATGGAATGAGAAAAATTGGTTCACCATTGGACGTAATGTGACGATAAATGGTGACCAAGTGAAAAAATAAATCTTAGTTTTTATATCAAATAAAATGTAATTTTATGCCATATTTATTTCATTTACGAGTTATGAACATTTGTGAATTACATTTCAGCCACCCCTTGTAATTGTTACAAATATTTAAAAATTATGCCTAAACATATAATTTTCACTGCTGAAAATACCTGAGGTAATGTGAGTCCTGTAACTGGCATATGTGTTGGTGGAGCAGTTTTGACGAGTGCAGTTACCTGTCCGGGTTGCTGAGCCTGTAATCCTGCTTGTGCTAATATCTGAGCTGGTGTCAGATTAGTAGTGACAGTCTTTGCAACAGCAGCTGTTGTGCCACCACTTGGACCAGCCAGAACACCTGATGCAACTGCTGCTGTTTTTGTAGAAGCTACTTGCTGACGTTTCAATAATGCAGCCATCTCACTCTCTGTCATTGTTCTTGTCACGCCTGATTGTTTCACCTGATATATTAAATAAAAATACTTCAAACAAAACTACATAATTGTGTATAATTTTAAATAAATGACAGAGGGTCTAAAAGTATACTAATGCTCTAAGTATTATTTATTTAAGTACCATTAATTTAATTTCTACTTTCTTCTCTATCAACCGTCAATCTTCAACTGTTTCATGCAGTGCAACAAGACATTTTCTGATAGCCTCGGTGAATCTACTAAAGTAAATTTAAATCAAATTAATGTAGTAAATAAAAATTAAATTTTGGTGAAAAAATTTACAGGATGTAATCCATCAAACATGATAGGTATTTCAGTCCTGGACAATATTGCCATTATGTTTTTTAATCACTTTCACGTATATTTTCAAACTTATTGAAATTGCTATACAACCACATTTATAATCATTCAGATTCTGTTTCACTTATTTCTTTTCAACATTGCCATTGAGTTACAAAAAAATATCTGTTTTCATTCAGGTGCTATTCTGACCAGATTGCAAAACTACTTGTACTATCAAAAACTTCAGTAAGACATTGTTCAGTTTCCAAAGTATGGAATTCTTGTTATTCTTACAATGAAAGTGCCTTATGGGCTGGGAATGATTAACTCAAAAGCAGATATGTACAACCATACAGTTATGGTTTTTACTTCCTTCCTTGCACTTCCCACTCATTCTTAATAAAAATATGTGATGTCAATTGAACTCTTGAATGTTTTGCTAGGTGATAAAGGTGCTTACTTTAGAGCTAAAAAATTATGTAAGCCGGCCTATTTAATGTCACTAACATTTTACGTGAGCAATTCATCATTCCTCCATAGTTATAAATAAATTTATCTTTCCTTTATTTGATAAGGTTCCATCCTGAACAGTGCTGATGACAATGTTGAATGAGAAGTTCTGAATTGATTACCTTCAAGGTGGCTTTGTTCTACTAAAAAAAATTATATATATATATATATATATATATATTTATGGTTTTCTGCAATAACAAATGGCTCAATAGTTTGTTTAATTATTCATTCCAACAAGTGCATTACCAAACCTGACTATAACTCAAACCCAGAAGTTTCCAGATGAAAGACAGACACTAACAGTACACTACTGTACTGACTTACTACTGTAACAGTAATTAGTTAAAACAAAATACTTTATGAAATAAAACTGCATGTTATATATAAAGTACTAAAAGTAACAAAAAAATTCAGAACTGGAAATGTTGTACTTGTGTTGCTGAAATTTACACTTAAGTCACAAAAGAAAATTTCAGTTCAAACAAATCACAAGGAAACAATTTATTCTTTACAAAAAAAACCCTACTTTTCAGATAGTGCTTCTATATAACTTAAAAGTGAAAAAAAAAAAGTTAGTGAAAGAAGCTTAAACAGTTTTCAGTTGCCATTAAAACATTAATTTTTTTTCCAATCTGATGAAAAATTTAAAAAAATCAGCTAAGTGATACAATTTTTTTTCTCAGAGTACGAGGTTGTGTATAGCTGGATCCTTGTAGGAATGGGCAACTATGGTAAAGTATTTAACAGGGGGTTGCAATGCTTGGGTCTTTGCAATAAGATCATGTGATTCATATTTCCAACAAGGCTGTTCAGGCCTCTCTTTTTTTTATATTTTTAATTAAGACTTTACTAAAGTGCATTAGAAAAAAAATATATGTGGTTACAACAATTTATTATTACTTACTGTAAATAAAATCATTGATAACATTTATAAAATGTTTTAAATACTAGAATATTGAGATTTTTAAAACAAATTTAGTTACAAGGGTATAATTAGATGTAATGCTATATATATAGTGTTCAACTTAAAAGAGAACTTAAAAGTTAACTTTAACTTTAAGTTAATTAAGTTATAAAGTGTTAATTTTTGAAAGTTATATATTAGTGTGAGATGGGTAAAATATGTGGAAGATGTTGGTGTGATTGGAGCTGGAGTGGGGAGGACTGTTTATTGCCTGCAAATTTGAGTGTTGATAGTCTATGTCGAGCAATGACTTTTGAACAAAACTGTGTAATCTTGTGTTGTGTTTGTTAAAATATGGTTAACTGTTGAACGTGTATTCAAGATAAAAACTTATTTAGAGATGAAATCTCATGATTTGTGTTTGTAAAAGTTCTGGGAGAAATTTCAAAAGGAAGCACTAGTGAGAAGTGTTATTCAGAAGTTAGCCAAAAATTTTGTGAAACAGGTTTGATATTAGATCAGAAACATGTGCCAGACACAGGTCTAACAGGATATTAACCAACCGGGTTGGTTTAGTGGTGAATCTGTCTTCCCAAATGAGCTGATTTGGAAGTCGAGAATTCCAGTGTTCAAGTCCTAGTAGACAGTTATTTTATACGGATTAGAATACTAGATCGTGGATACCAGTGTTCTTTGGTGGTTGGGTTTCAATTAACCACACATCTCAAGAATGGTCGAACTATGACTATACAAGACTACATCTCATTTACACTCATTCATATCATCCTCATTCATCTCTGAAGGAATACCTGAACAGTAATTCCTGGAGGCTAAACAGAAAAAGAAAGAAAGGTCATACAGAATATTAAAGCGACGGCTGAAAGATCTCATATATCTTTGCAGAGACTAAGCCAGGAAAAGAACATTTCACTAGGTTCAGTCCATACTGCAGAAAGGTAAATGCTGAAATCTTATCCATATTGAATACAACTTTTCCATGAGCAACTTAATGCTGAATAGGATGAAAGGGTTCACTAGTGTCAATGGTTCAAGAACTTCATTAGAGACAACAATGGCATTTTACATCGTCTTTTTCACTGATGAAGCACAGTTTCACCTTGGTGGTTAAGTAATCAGAAATACTAGACCTGGGATATTGAAATCCCACATTTTCTTTGTATCTCCCCTAATTAGTGTGTGGTTTCAAGGGAACGAATAATAGAACCTTGTTTTTATGGAAAAAAATGTGGATGATGCAGCCTACAAAGAAATTATCCAACAGTTTATAACCTTATTGCAGAGGATGAGCATAACAGCTGGTTGCAACAGGATGATGCCACTTGCCATATAGCTTGCTCTACTATGGAGACGCTACAAGAATTTTTTTGAGGAATCATTTTTAAAGGATTGTGACCACCAAGATCCCTTGATCTGACTAGTCGAGACTTCTTTCTGTAAGGTTACTTAAAAAAAAACTGTTTGTAGGAGCAATCTACGCACTTTGCAGGAATTGAAGACAAACATTACCAATGAAATCCAGAAAATGGACAGGATACAGATAACAAGAATAGCCAGGAACAATGTCAAATATATTGACAAGTGCATAGAAGTGGATGGACATAATTTTCAACACCTTCTGTAATTTATTATGTCTATGCTAGTAAACTGTTATTTATATACTAAACCAGTCATTCTTAACTACCGGTCCGGGAGATAGTGCAACCAGTCCCTGAACAAATTGGCGAGAGAAAATGAACGTTAAAAAAATTCATATAACGGTAGTATAAAATTTATATACTATAATTACAAGGTGTGGCTATTAAATAACGAGATTAGTGCTGTAAAACATTTTATTTTAAATTTATACATATTTAGTTATTATCCCCTTCAATATACACCCATCCTCTATCCCTACAATACTCCATCCGAATTTTCTGTTGTTCGAAACAGTGCTAGAAGTCTTCTTCTGTAAGCTATTTCATGACGTGTGCCACTTTTTCTTTCAAAAGCTTTCAACGGTCTGAAATCTTGATCCTTTTAATACAGATATGACCTTGAACAGATACAAGTCACATGGTGCCAGGTCGGATGAATAAGGCGGATGGTCTAACACTGGGATGTTATATTTGGCTAGAAACATGTTGACAGACAATACAGGGAGCCGGTGCGTTGTCCTGATGAAGAAACCCATGACTTGTTCTTTCACAATTCGAGTTGTTTTTTTCTTATCTTTTCATGGAGTTGAGAAAGGACCTCAAGGTAGTAATGTTGATTAATAGTTTGACCTTCAGGAACCCAGTGAAGGTACACAATCTCATGATTAACGAAAAAAACAATCTTCATTGCTTTGAATTTTGATTTGCAGATTCCAGCTTTTTTAACTCTCTGTGAAGTTGGGGCCTTCCAATGCATGAATTAATGCTTAGTTTCTGGATCATAAGTGAAAAACCAAGATTCATCACATGTTATCATTCTTTGTAAGAAGTTTGGGTCATTTTCAATGGCATTCAAAGTGTCAGAACAAACATTTTCACAAGCTCCTTTTTGTTCAATTGTTAGAATTTTAGGCACCATTTTTGCGCATACTTTTTGCATGTTAAAATTGTTACGTAAAATTGCCTTATGCAATTCTTTGTCAATTTCTACAGTTTCAGCAATCGCACGAATAATTAACTGACAGTCAGATTGGATCATATTTCCAATTGCACGAATAGTTAACTGACAGTCAAATCGGATCAGATTACAAATTTTTTCAATATTTTTATCTGTTTTTGATGTGGAAGGGTGACTGGGCAAACATCATCTTCAATGTCTTCTCGGCCAAAAACCCACGTGCTAGATAACATTCATTGCCATATACTTTTCTTAATAAAAGATAAGTTTCAGTAGCGGTTTTTCAAAGTTTCATATGAAATTTCACAATTCTTTGTTCTAATTAAATACTTATCATTTTTTGGCAAACAAAAAAAACAGATGTTATCCAAACAAAGGCCACAGCCAGACTAATATTTCTACAGAAACTGGAGCGGCAACAATCGAAAGAGAAGGCTTCCCGCTACACAGCTATCAGTCGTACAAATTTGGGACATGTGCAGTTCTTCGGTAGCAGCATTAGGTTAGTTATTTAACAGCCACACCTCGCATTTAATAATGTTCTGTACATATACATTGGCGAATACTGGTGCATCAACAACAATAAACAATCCTGCAACGCATGAAAGGTAATAGCATAAGATAACAAAACAATGTTACACTTAGAGGCTTGGCACTACCTTTGTTTTGATTTGACTTAGCTATGCACATGTCCAATTTATTGAAAACACTACTTTTACAATTACATTCTTTACTTTACGCAATCTACTACTAGTGTTAGAGTGAAGTGGTTTACTTTTAATTACTGCAAAAACACAAATTTTCATTCCTCTTAAAATGAGTAAAAAAGATAAGGAACTTTACATAATTTTTTCTGCAATGAAAGTTCTACTCCAGGAAGTGGAAATATAGAAAAATTGAGTGAAAAAAATGAATGTCCACCAAACAAGAAAAATAAACCTGCTTTCACAAGACACTAAAATAATGAGTACCTGAAGTATGGTTTTATACTTTGGCTGGATTCCAAGACTATGTATGTTCAATGTGCATAGTATGTAAGGAAGTTAAGAATAATAATACCATGAAACCAACCAAAATGTTACAATATTTAAAATCAAGACATCCTTAACTAGAACAGACCATTTCTATATTTTGAATGACTAAAACAAGAATTTAATCTCCAAAAGAAAAAATTTAAAGATACTTTATTCAAAATAAATTGCAATTGAAATGTTCATATCCAGTTGCACTACGTACAGCCAAAACAAAAAAAAATAGTTCACAACCAGAGAAAAATTTAATTAAACCGGTGTTAATTGTGAACCTTCAGCTGCAGATCAGATCAATTCCTCTTTCAAACTATCTGAAAACTATTTGAAAATATTAAATACCAGTTAATAAAAAGTATTAAAAAAATCACCAATGTTTACCATCCAGATTGAAGAATCATGTGATATTTTTAAAAAAGCTATTTTGCTCAGCTATGTACGGTACGGTATATTAACTATTTTACTGAAGAAATTAAAGAAGAATTATTATTTTGCAAAGTTCCAAAATGTCTGATTCATTGAATTTGTATATTAATAACCATTCCTTAAAGTGGAAAAATTGTATTGGTCTTTGTACAGACAGAGCAGCAAATATGATGGGTAACATTGCGGAGTAACAAAAAGTTTTCTAGAAATCATTTCTCCTGACATATTACTAACACACTGCATAATACATTGCCAGCACTTAGCAGCCAGAAATATGTTACTGAATTAAACGATGTTCTGGAATCGACAAAAATTGTTAATTTCGTATAGAAAAGCAATCTTAACTCTTGATTATTTGCCATTCTTTGTCAAAGGGTAGGAGCAGAAGATCAACATCTGTTACTTCACGCAGAAGTAAGATGGCTCTCTTGAGGAAAAGTGCTTACCAGACTTTACGAATTCAGGATGGAAGTGGAGATATTTTTGGTAGAAAAACAGTCTCCGTATCAAAATGTTTTTCCAATATGTACTGGATTGCAAAACTGGCATATTTAAGTGATATATTTTCTTACATAAATGGCTTAAATTTAAATTATGGTTAAAAAATAATCCTGATGTATTTAATTCTAATTACGAAATTAATAGTTGATAATCTGAATGTGTAAAATAAGTCAATATTTAGTTATTATATGATGGATTTGAAAAATATTTCCGACAAACATAAACTTGCAGTAGATGAATTTACAGATAACTAATCCTTTTATTGACAATAATTGCAATAATATAAATTTAAGTAATGAAGACCAACAATGTCTCTTGGAATTGAGTTCAGACATAACATTTTTTTTTACATTTTCAACTATGAATTTAATTAAATTTTGGATTGCAATAAAAAATGAATATCCAAATTTACATAACAAAGCCATGAAAATACTACTTTCCTTTGCAACCACATATTTGTGTGAAGCTGGATTCTCAGCTATGACATTTATTAAAACCAAAACAAGAAATCGTTTATCAATAAATTCATCTCTTCAATTAGGTTTAAGTCATTTACAACCAGACATTGAACAATTAAGCAAAATGAGCAACAACAAATTTCTCACTTTCATTATTTACAATTAGTTTTGTAAAATGATTTGTTATTTAATAATAAAATAAAAATATGACAAGTATATGTTTTTTTGTTCGTCAAAAAATCTAAGCTGAGGGTCTGTCAGTCCATATATACATTTTTCTATAATTTTACTGGTCCACCATAAAAAAAAGGTTGAAAAACACTGAACTAAACTAAGTGGTGGGGCCTCTTGTAGCATCCTGTATTGCGTCAAGCAGTGTAAAATTAGACGGTAATGAGTAATTCTATACTAAAAAAATGAGCATGATATAACTGTAATGGTAAATAATGTATAAGCATAATAAAACAAGTCAATCAGAAAAAAAGAATAAATAGATAAAAAAGGGAATGTTTTTTATATAACAGTAGATGTAGTGGTAGATGAGTCCCATCTTCCTATAGACTGCAATATTTTTATTTACTTTATTCTATCAAGCAACATTATTGACTTAGATATCTACATTGTATTATTGTTCGATCCAATAAATGATTACGGTAATTCAATGTTATTTTAAAGCTAAGTATGTTAGTCTTGTATTTATTATTAATAAATTTTTCACATTTACTTCATATGTAACATACTGTGTTAATGTATTTGTCATAATTTTTAATCATGGTGTAACAAATAAATTTTGCAGTTCTTGAAGTTTGTACAAAACTACATTAATTTTTGTATAATACAGAAATGAATAATAAAAGGATGCTTGTAAATTATGCTTTAAAATAATAGGGTGTCCCAAAATAAATGAAGGATTTAATTTAACAAAATATAATTTTGTTTATATATCAGCTGGGTAGATTGTAAAATGGTAGATTGTAAAAATCTGACAAATGCCCTTCACATCACATTTGACTATCAAATTCTTTT
Organism: Lycorma delicatula; assembly: GCF_047948215.1. Lineage (NCBI taxonomy): Eukaryota > Metazoa > Arthropoda > Insecta > Hemiptera > Fulgoridae > Lycorma > Lycorma delicatula. Next base: position 131,350,777 of record NC_134458.1, on the reverse strand, counting down.
AAAACAAAATTCCAGAAACGATTTTGCTTAATACAATTCTGTCAATAACTCATTGAATTTCTGCTTTCAATTCAGGAAACATTCTTATTTTGCAGAATAAGAATCTCCTATAACCTAAATGCAAATATTTAGACCCTTAAATATTTTAAGACTTATTTTAGACTTAATGATGGCACACAATTTTGGTGGCCAATTCTCTTTGCTTTAAGTAATTTAAAAAAACCATTTTACGTAATTTTACCTCACCAACTAAATTTTTGTAGCAAAAGGTGTACTGTTACATACGCTCTAATACAGGTGACGCCATTCATCTGTAATTATGTCATCCAAAGCTGTGTCATAGAACGTCTTAATATCATCTCACAAAAACACTCACCATCGACAGTCAATGCAAAGAATGAACAGTCCAATCAGTCCATCAGTATGAAATCCACACCAAAATGTCACTTTTTAACAAGTATACAGCGCTCTTGAATGATTTAAGAATTTCCTATAACCTAAATGCAAATATTTTGCAAGCTGACATATCCCCCATTAGGGGGTGTAATACAACTACCCGCTAAAATCATTTTCTTAGCAAAATCACCAACCATTTGTTGATACTATAGCACCTAATCAAAAAATGCTTGTTTAAAATTTTTGTCTGCTTCAGTTTCTGGATTAGCTAATTCTTGAATGAGGGCTGATATTTTATTAAAGTTTGCTGCATTTTGCTTTTTGAAATGTCTACTTGCAGTACAGATGATACACTGAGGTTTCAGAACACCATGTCACACTATTATTATGTTTTTTATTGTCTCTAACTGTATGTGTTTTCTTTTTCAAATTTTTCAATAGTCTTTTTACAGTTCTTTCATTTTGGACAATTCTCAACAAAAATGCCATGAAATAGAGACAGTCTCAGTGAAACAGTCTGTGCACTTATAATGAATTTGTTAGCTAGCACTCAATACTGACTAAGTGCAACGTGTACTTACACAATGTTTTGCCAATACTGTTAGGGGGGGGGGGGGAGTGGTACACAATTTAAATCCCGATTAATTTTGGGAACCCCATTTAAAAAAAAAATTAAATTAAATTTTAATATTCACCAACTAAAAACTAAAAAGACTTAAAATATACAAGCATCGAATGTACAGAGAAAATTATTAACAATCATTTCCAATTACTATTTTTTAGATGGAACATAACTCTGTATAATTATTTATAAAACCTAATGACCTGCTGCACACGAGGTGAAGATGTGGTTGATGAAGTAACAGCAACAGTTGGTACTTTTTGTTGTGTCGCAGTTGCATTAGAACCAGTTGCTGCAGCACGTGCCTGGACCTGCAGTTGTCGAAGTTGTTGTTGTTGTCGCAATTGGTGTTGATAAACTTGAAGTTGTGCAGGTGTAAATGCCTTTCCTGTAGTAATTTCATCATTTCATTAAAACATTATAGGAAATTCTTTTTATCATTACACAAAATATATTAATTTTAATTAAATCACACATAAAAAACGAAAAAATTGTTAAACAATGAGTGGAAAATTTTTCATATTAAGGATCATTGAAAACAGGAATAAAGTAAACTATTTTAATCAAAAGTAAAAACAAAAAAAAACCATTAAATCTTTGAAGTTAAAATATAAAATATTTATTTAATATAATGCTTTAAATTAATCAAAAATATATATTTATTAATGAAGATTTAAAAAATATATTTCATTGATTTTAAAGTAACATCATTTTATTATGGTATTAACAATACAAAACAAAAATGTCTAAAATTAGCTTTAGGGTGTAAGGATGAAATTTTTCTGGCTCTTCTTTTTATTCTTCAAACTTCTACTGAATACCGTAAGAAAACAAATTTTTTACAAAGCCACTAAAATTCTAGTTTTTGTAATCTGAATTAAATAAAAAACACCTTTTACACTCTCAAGAGCACTAGTGTAGTTACTAAATTAGTTGTGAAGTATGTACTCACTTTCTAGGGTCACCCCACAACTTCTATTACTGTATTCATGAGTTGCTTGCTCTTTTATTTCTTCACTAGATTTTAATAATCTAAAAACATAACAAAGTGTAAATGTTCAAATCAGCTGCTGTTGCTTAACTCTTGAAGATAAAAATATTTTAAGAGATCTTTCTGAGCTTTTCTGCCTGACAAATATTTGAAATTTTCTTACTTCATAAGCCTTCTTACTATCATCACTTTTATCCGAGTTTTTACAACCTAAATGCAATAAAATTCTCTTCATTAAATTGCAAATACAAATCTCAGTATCTACAAAGACTACCACAAGATATTCTTAATTGGTAAAATCCGTGTTAATAATTTATAAAAAATGAGCCATCTGGTGAGTTTGTACACCACCTTTGAATTTTCCTGATGTTTTCACGATATTTTCTTCTACCATTAATTCTGTCTGCAGAGAATCAAAGAGAAGTATCCATAATACTGTTAACAGAGATGGACTAAAATTGGGTGTACTTTATTTCTTTAAATCTCTACGCATCATGAAACTGTTCAATAGACTGATGTCCTCATAAGCAAAGAACACATGCTTGTAGTATGCTTATTTGAATCCACGAACCAGAATATTAAAATCTTTATTAGAGTACAGCATTACAAATCACTATCTGAAGTGATAATATTGTCTTTAATATGCGAGAGAATGAATGAACTGTGTACTATAAAAAAGAATATGGAGTGGAATCCAACCTCAACTTCCAATGAACAAGGGCCTTCAAATGCGAAACAACCCCAAAACATTTTTTCTGGGGATGTTTAACCGATTGTTGGATATGAGTCATTGATATATTTTCCGTTTATGCTTTTCTAACGTGTGGAATTCTGTGCCCCTAAACACAAAAATGTGACTCATTGGAAAACATAACATTTTTTCAGTCTTCTTTGGTGCAGTTAACATGTGGCTTTGGCTTACAAGAGCCTTTTTTTACACGTTGCTGCAATTAAAACCTGCTTTTTAGCTGCTGGCCAATGAGTTCCCTGGCTGGCTGCAAGAAGTCAGCGTCTAACAGTTGTCACATGTAAATCTGTTCCACTGGCTGCTAATTCTCAATTTAAGTCCACAATAGATCGTTTTGGATTAAGTTTACTTTTTCTCACTAATAAACAATCCTGTGTTTAGTTTTTCTTTACAGCCACATTTTCTTTCCTTTAGATGAAAAGGAACCAGTTTCTTCAACTGTTTAAAAACAGCATTCACTATCCCTAGTCCCAACATTTTACAGTATGACATTGTCATATTACAGAAAAAAAATTTTTGAACACTTTATTGCAGTTAAGACACACCACAGAACAAAAAATACAAAAATATTTTATAATAAAAAATTTAATTTTAACAAAACATTGTTTATAACATGAAAATTGCTAAATAAAAAAAAAAAACAACAACCCCACTTTGCACGAACAACTTGAATGGGTGTGGTCGAGCAGTGTAAGCACAACATAGAAATAAACAAAAAATTTCCTTGTATTCAAATTAATTTGCACACTACTGTATATCAGGAAGAAAGATTTAACCCTTTTGCTGCTGTACGTGTGTATATTAAATGCTTGAAGTTCATTTTCCATTTTTCTTCACACAAATAAATGTTTTTCACAGGTGATACACTGTTTGTAATGTTTGCACTTCTACCTTGCATAATATTTTTAAAAATAATAAAATAAAAAATAAAAAACAAAAAATTAATTCTACAATTATTTTACCGATTTTTCAAGGTCACAGTCTACTACCATAATCACTCCATTATTTACTTAAATATTTATATACACAAGGTACTACTGAATGGTGCTTTCTTTGCCTGTATTGCATTGTACATATTTATTTATTAATTCAATGAGATGGATTTGTGATGAATAAATATTACAAGATGTACTGTAGCATTCTGCCAAAATCAGCAGTGAAAAGATTAAAGGACTTCATACGACAAAAGCCTTACAATATGATGAGGAAAACACAAACATTTTAAAATTTCTGCTTAACTTCAGATGTTTTGTTAGATTTATTAATTATTTAAAAATCAAGCGCAATTTATTATGCGATAATGTTACGCAATATATTTCAGGGTTCATACAGAAGATTTAGAAAAAAAGTCTTATTACAATTTAATAATCTTGTATATGACAGTCTCAAATTACATGATAAATAAAACCTCTTTACACCACATAAAAAGAATATTTTAATCACTAACTTTGTCAGGTAATTATTCTTTTTCATTAATATAAGCCTTTAGGAATATTTTCAGCTCGCATATAAATTTATTATAAAGAATTTTGTGTTACTAGAATTTACCAGTTAACATGTCATGAAGTAATATTAAGAAAAACACTATAAATAATAATGAATCTTCTTTTTATATGAAGAGAACAAATTTCTGTCAGTGTCAAGCATGGATTAGGCATTATGGACCTAATTCTTGAGCCTTCATAAACTTCTACACGTTGGCATCTTCCGCACTGATTTTGACATCAACATAAGCACTGATCTCATATTAGACTAAATTTGCTACAATATGTTTGATCAAATATCCTACTAGCCTTCAAAAAGTAATGATCTAAAGATGGTAAGATGGTTTTCCTAAATTCACAATAGATTCAGATCACAGCATTGTGCACACAAGGATATAAATCCTTTCACCTTTGTGAATGTTACACCAAACTTCTGGATAACACTGAATGAGTAAACTAAAATATATCGTTTCAATACAAAGAACTGATTTAAGTAATTTTTTCTTCTACAACTAAATTTACATACTTTTTATAAAATTAAATTAACAGAAATGTTTTTTTACAAAGTTATAAATACAACAATTATGTAATCATACATAAGGATATTAAAAGATAATAAATTATGCCATAAATAAAGAAAAAAATTATGAATAATGGAAAACCACTTCATACTTTAATATATTAATGGATTTTTTTTTAATAAGCCAAACAATGGGAAAAGTAGATGCTTCACCAACTGTAAGATTACCCCATATATATTAGTATTAAAATTGTAGTATAATTCACTTTAAATAAAAGTTAACTAACACAAAAAAATATACATATTAATAAACTTCTTCCTGATGTTTTTGTCACATTATTTCACGTAGCAAAATTAAATTATTGAAACTCACTTTATAACAAGTAACACTGACATATTGATAAATTTCTTCCATTCAGAAAAGGGGTTCATGATGTTTTTGTTATGAATCTGTTGAATATCATTTCACAACATGATGAGCAAAATTAAACATTACAGTAAAAACATTTTTCATCCATTATCTTCAATTTCTTGTATGCAGACTCTTCATAAAGTTTACAATAAATAATAACACAAAAGCTATTTTCATACAGCTCAGCGATAAATATTTGATTTATAAAACGATGAAAAAACTATTATCAAAACAATTATACAAATATCACCCATGTAGAATTTCATTAACATAAATTTAATTTAAAAAAAATTTCAAACCAGTAATTTTCTAAATTAACAGAAACAAAATAATTTTTGTAAAACATATCCAAAGACAATAACTATTGTTTGGAAATCATTAACAAGCAAACATGTATGACTGCATAATACTGAAATGTATTATACATTAACAACTATACCAATAATTTTTTTTTGACAATAACCAAAACTAGGGAAAACCAATACTTAGAAAGAAATTTTTCGTAATAATTTTTAAAAAGAAGTCCAAAATTTACATTAATGACTTGTGTATTTTATATTATAAGGTCTGTCCAAAAAGAAATTAAACCTTTTGAAATAGTGCATCAATGTATCAATATTATCAGCTGTTGTGCTAGTGGCACAGAATAGTAGGAATTTTTAGATAATACACATTATTTCATTTCTAATTTCCAAGCATGTAATGTTGGCACATAAATTATATGCATTTAACTATTAAACTTATTTCAAAACAAGCCACATCAAAATTTATGTAATTATATCCTGTTTGGTGATGTACAATTATTTTTTAATAAAATTTTAAGGTGTGTTTTTGCTGTGGTAATGAAAAAGAAACAAATTTTGAATTGTTAGTTCTTTAGCTTGACTGTACTTTGATTACTTGCCATTAAATAACTACAGAGCCAACTATGTATATTTTATATAACTTTCACATAGTACTAAATACCAGATGGACAGGAATTAACTCCCTACTGAAAATTGTTTATAACTTTTTTAATACTTAACCAATTTTCTTGAATCAAAAAGCATCTTGTTCCTTACAATGGTAGAATTGATTACATGATGTCTCATTTATGTCATTGCAGGTATCAGTGGCAGACCGCAGTGCAACATCTAACCTTGCATGAGCAGGATCAGCTGGCATCCCAGTACGAAGTATGGCAGTCTGTGGTAGAAGTACAGAGATGGTGGTGAAGTCTTCAAGGACCTTGTGCCTCAGTAGATGCAAAGACCATAAGGAATTGCCACTCAACATCCAGGAGAGAGGAAAATGTGCAAGTGATTTAGGAAATGTTCACTTGAAGTCCTCAGAAATCACAAAGACAGGCATCTCGTGAAAGTAGTTTACCTGATACATAATCCAAACTGTTCTGAAGAAAGTTGAATTTTCACCCATGAAAACCACATTAGTGCCAGGAATTATCGCCAGAAGACTGTAATCATCTGTTGGAATATGAGAAGATGATGCTTGCTTGGTATGAAGACTGGTCCGATATTTTCGGTAATATCCTATATTCAGATGAAGTTGTGTTTCATGTTGGGGGGGGGGTTGTTAACTGGCACCAGAGGACCCGAGGGTGGTTGTTGAAAAAAGCCAACATTGCCCAAAGGTCACAGTGTGGTGTGGCATGACATCCAAATTGTGAGTCCATATATCCTTCGGAACACAATGAATGCACAACGGTACCTTGATATGCTTGAAGATAATGTTCACAGTTTTATATCCACATGGGACAATTACAATCTAATCTTTATTCAAGATAGGGCCCCACCTCACCGTGTGTGGCTCAACACCCATTTTTCAGGACACTGGTTGGAACGTTGTGGCTCCCTTTAGTGGCCAGCAAAGAGTTCTGACCTAATGCCTTGCGACTTCTTCCTCTGGGGGTGGGCGAAAGAAGAAGTTTATCACACAAAACCAAAAACTCTTGGTGAATTGGAGAAGCAAATTCGCTTAGTACTTGGAAATGTACCGCTTATCTACAGAAGTTTGTTGATCCGTTTACAGGATTACGGTCAAATTACAGAAACTGGTGGTGCTTATGTGGAATTTTAACAATCATAACAATTCTACTATTGTAAGGAACAAAATGTTCTTTGTTTCATGAAAATTAGTTAAGTATTAAAAAAATTATAAACAATTTTCAATAGGGAGTTATTTATTTAGCATATGATATCAAAACACAACACAAATTACGGTCAAAAATTGCAAACAAACAACTAACAAATTAATATAAGCTACTGATTCTAGAGTCGCCATCAGGAAATCTTGAGGAGTCTCTTCATAAGCTGTCCTACGGCAAACTTCTGTGATATGTTTAACGGTTTTATTTTCACCACACTCACAAAGGAGCGTTGGTGTTTTACCCCATTTATACAGGAAATAGACACACCTACCATGCTGAGTTCGTATTCTGTTTAACATTGACCATACCTTATGCAGCAAGTCAAAACCCAGTGTGGCTTTTGACTAATACATGGAATTTTGTTATTCCGCTTTATGGTCCATTCTTGATGCCAGGCGACAGTCAAGTTGAATTTTCGTCTGTGGCAGTAATTGCTGTTTTGATAGATGGCTTTCTAGATCGAAGGTGACCATGATTGGCATCTTCAATGTCCTCATGTATTGATAGGTTTATGTCCATAATCTTCTTGTACTTTCTTGTAAGAGTGTTCATATGACACAGATTTGGGGGTGGTATGCGGCTCAATACTAGGAGCAATTCCACAGGAGTAGACCTGATAACCCCAGCTACCACTCTCATAGTGTTATTAAGTTGAGCATCAATTCTATGAACATAAGGGCTGTTAAGCCACACTGGCGCACAATATTCTGCAGCTGAGAAGAAGAGGTTCAGAGCTGATGTGTGCAAAGTGGGAACCGATGCTCCCCATGTTGTTCCACACAGCTTATGTATAATGTTGTTTCTCATTTTCAAATTCTCTGCAGTTTTCATTAGGTGCTCTTTAAATAAAAGCATTCTATCAAGTGTCATGCCTAGGTATTTTGATGTCTTATTGTGAAAGAGCCATGTATTCTTAAATAGAATTTTAAGCTCCCTATTAGCAAACTTGTTACTTAGATGGAAGCATGACACCTCTGTTTTACTATCATTTGGTTGGAGTCACCATCTTCAGAAGTACCTTCCCAGTTTCTCCAGGTCAGCCATCAGGACCTCCTCAAACTCTTCAAATGATCTACATTTTGTTGTTACCACCTAGTCATCGGCATAGCCATGCTTTTTAGATCTTGTCTCTGGCATATCTGCAAGGCTGAAAAGGAGAGGCGCAAGGCTGAAAAGGAGAGGCGCAAGTACTGACTCTTGTTGCAGGCCATTCTTGAGTTTCCTTGGTGAGCTTATATCAGATCCCATGATAACTTGGAAGATTCTGTAATTCAGCATGTTATAAGCAAACAAGCTGTTAATTTGCATGGGACTACACGGAGGACCTTACAAATCATGCCTTCTCTCCAGACAGTGTCATAAGCAGCTGATAAATCAATGAATGCAGCAAGATTTCTTTGGAACCCCGCTTCAATGTATGTTGTGAGTGAGAAAACTTGGTCGGTGAAACTTTGTTTTGGCCTATTCTTCAATAGTTTTGATAAATACTGGCTCAATAACTTAAGCTTTCTATATTTATGGGGCAAATTCAGATTGAAGGTCCAAGATTTCTTGTCGGCAAGTCCCCAAAAGGACTGCTGGGTATATCTGACAACATGGTCTGTAGTTCGTAATTCTGTAGGCTTGTGTCTGCGTGGTGAGAAGAACCTCTTGGTTTGTCTGACTGCCAGTATCTGCTAGCTCATTTAATGTTAACCAGAGTGCACCACGTGGAGGCGAACTAGCTTTACAATAGGGAGTTAATTCCCGCCCAGTCCGTAGTTGTAAATACTGGCTTCGACCTCTATTTATTCTATTTTCTTTCACTGATTCAATTATACATTCTATTTTTTTCAAATGGTAGAATGGGTTACCTTGTGTAAAAATTTGAGTAGGAAGGAAGTGATTTTAACAGCAAGTGATTAAATGAATTTAACATAGCCTGACTGAAAGCTATGTATGTGACAGAAGACTCAAAAAAATGTTGTCTTTTTCCAATCTCACAGGAAAACCATGGCTTAAAAAATTAGTAAAAATTTTTGATGTGATCAATTTTGAAATTGGATAGGTAAGTTTGTTCTATAAAATACTTTAAACTGAATTGCACATAATTTCTCAATCAACAGTAAGTGAGATTATGTTTTATGCTTCGGGTAATATCAAGAAAATAACAGTTCTAAGGAGTAATTTGTTTACGTGAAATTTGTTCAGATTGGGCAAGAGATTTGTAGAAATTCTATAAATATTGGAAGAAGCTTATGAGAAAAAGTATAAGCCATACAGCGAGTCACTCACTCAAATCTGAAATTACTATGATTAACTGAAATCCCCAGTACTAATAAAGTTTTACTTGTAAATAATAAAGCATTTCAGAGAGGCATAGAAAAATAGAGAATGGTAAAATAGCGGCAGCAGATGCTCCAAGTTATTAGGTGCTCCTGATTGATGATGATGTATCCCATTCCCTATCATCTGATCTGATACCTGCAGATTTCATTCTGTCTCCAAAACGAAAACCATATTGAAAGGGGACTGTTTCCAAATGATAAGAGAGACTAGAAAATTCAGTAATGAACTGTAGGCTTTCTATAAAATGTGTACAGAAAACATTTCAACATTGGAAAAATAGTGAAAGTAGTACATTAACACCAGAGAACAGTAATTTAAAGGTTTGACTTCGTTTTGAAGAGAAAAAAGAATTTGGTTGTTTTTGGGCAAATCTTGTTCATTTATTTCACACCATTTTCATTTTTTTTTTAACTATTATATCTAGATTACTTTGATTATTCAGTAATCATAGGGCTACTGGTTTTTTATAGATTTATAATAGCAATCTATTTACAAATCACACCTTTTTCAGTTTATATTTTGGTGTCTTTACAATTTACATTCATTTTATAATTAAGTGATTTGAAGTTATTAATGATTTTGCAAATGATTCATAATTTATATATTTTTATATAAAAACAATAAAAAAATTATATTTTATAAATAAATTTCATAAAGATAATTATAGTACAATACTCACTTACATTTCAATATATCTTATTTATAACATTGTTTTATAAATGTTTAATTAAAAACAGCTGAAATAAATCAGGAATAAAATATATTACATTTATCTTAATAAATAATCAGTGACTATAATGAAATATTTAGATTCTTTTACTATATCTTCCCAAATATTACACTTCTTTAAATTATTTTAAAAAGTCTAAATCTAAATCTATTCTAAAGAAATAGAAAACAAAGCAAACATTTTTATTTACCTTATTGATAATCTTGTTTTCAAAGAACGGTTTTCTTTAAAAAATTACATTACAATATTAGTTTTAAAACTAATTTATAATAAATTATGTAGTTATTAAAATTTTACAATTGTTTACACCATGAAAAAATAAATATTGCTGCTTTCCAATGAAAAAGCCTGAATCAGTTTTAATTAAAATAATATGAATACATAAATAAAGTAAATTAAACTATAAAACCATTAGCAACTTTATGTTTTTATGCGCAGCTTTAACATCAGTTAAAAACTACAATTAATTTGTAATTTAAAAACTACATGTTTTCAAATAAAACAATCTTAAATTGAGAAAAATTAATAAAAAAGAAACATTATATTTATAAACATCACTAATTCTCAAGATACAAAATAATTTTTTAATATAATAATCCTTAAAATTAAGCTTCATTTTCTAAAATGAAATTCTCTATTATATAGGAAAAAAATAATTATTTGATATCAATCTTCTATTTTTCACATTTTTAAAATTATTTCCATGGTTATTAACACACTTCAATTGATTTTGAGGATCAGTCACAAGTTACAACTGAAATATTTACTGCATCATACTTATTCTACTCTTACAATTACAATATATTTCATCATTTATAAAACTGTACAATAAATTATTTTATTTCAATCAACAATAAAATTATATACTTAATGACTCATACAGACCAAACTCAATAAATCAACTTTCAGACTCAATGTCATTTATATGGGATAGAGGTTTTAATAGTAATGACAAAACACTATTTGCAGATATTTTTTATATTAATGTATAATTTTAACTGCTGACAATGAAGAACTGACTTTGAAAACATTACAACTGGTAAGTGTCTCTTATTTTTAATACACTATATATGGTGGTTTTGATTTTATAATTTTTTTATTAATTAAAATATATATATATATATATACACTACTGAAATTAATCTTATTGTATTTAAATCCTATTAAATAAACCACTTGGTATAGAATATTGATATAAGAATATTAATATATATATATATATATATATATATATATATATATATATATATATATAAGATAAGGTTATATATATATATAACCTAATTGAGGTAAGATATATTATAGAGGAGTTCAGCAAAGGAACTGAGAAAATTTCAGGACATGTTCTACTGGTGAAAATAATGAAAAAAGTTCATATAAACATAGTTCTGGAAAAACTTTGTTTTTTATACGGCTAGCAAAAGATTTCACTTGAATTTCAGCTCTTTTTAATAAAAAGAAGCCCTTATTGTAATTTTTTGGATCCAAATTTAGGAGTAAAGTTGGTGATTTCTTATGTAATTTTAGCTGGGAAATAGGCTAAAATATGTCATAACTGTATAACTCCAGTAGTTTTTAAGATATCAGACGTAAAACACACAATTCGGTGTTGAAAAACAAGTTTTTTTGGTTTGTAGTACAACAGCTTTGTTAAATGACTAATAAATGCGGAAAGGATTTAGTAACAAAACTTCTGGATCATCTAATGCTAAGTATATAAAAATGGTTTTTTAATTAAGCAAAACGGACAAAAACACAGTAAAAATAAATAATTATATAAAAAACCAAACTGAAATTTATGTTACTTTAGAAATAGGGTCAATCCATTTGAAGTCTCAAGGGTTGTTGCTTGACAAATTAAAAAAAAATTTTAACTTACCTGCGGCGGCCTTTTTGTTGTTACGGTGTGCATAACTATTTTTGTGATTGTAAGAGTTTACAGAAAAAATCATAACTAAAAACCTATTGGTCCTGGAAGGATGAAACAAAAAGAAATTTAATCATATTTTCTCATGGTAAAAGATTGGTCCAGTGGTTTATTTAACTATCTCTCTTCTTGCAGTGTTTTTGTAGATGTTTATGGCAAATAAAAAAGTTTCTTGTATATTGTACTAATAAAAAACTTATAACCTCTCAAAAATCATGAAAAATCTGTTAAAAGTGATACCATTTTGATAAGTTTTTAACAGGTTTTTCATGATTTTTGAGAGGTTATAACTTTTTTATTAGTGCAATACACAAAAATTCATGAACATTCAGGGGTAAGTATATTATTTATGGTACTACTACTATTATTTATGGTAAAACTACTAACATCCTAAATATAAAAAAATTACCAAAAGTGAAATTTCACATTTTTCATGTTCAATTTTATTGGTAATTTTCCTTTCCCAAGAAAGAAGAGAGAGATAAATAAACCACTGGACCAATCTTGAGAAAATATGATATCATGTTCAACTTTATTGATAATTTTCCCAAGAAAGAAGAGAGATAGATAAATAAATCTGGACCAATCTTGAGAAAATATGATATTAGTGTCAGTCAAATATTTTATGCTCATATTAACTATAATGTAAATTACTCTGCAAATAGCAGGGTGTAAAAACCCAGCTGAAATTTGTTACTGGGCATGGAAAAATTAGTTATACTGTAAATATGATACATAACATACCTTATATAATTACTGCAATTTCAGTTTTTCCTTTAACTTGAGGAAAGTTAGCCTCTGGAAATTTTTAAAGTTTATATTTAGACAGAATGCTATTGAAAAAACTTTATAAATCCTCTTCAAAATTGACTACGAAATTGATGAGATAATGCTGTATAACATTTTTAAGAAATAGATAAGCCTTTTAAGAATAATGTACTTGCCCAAATGGACAAATTAATGATTTCTTGAGTATTCTCGCTTACACAAAATAATGACCTACAGAAAATCATGGCAGTGATATTACCTGATCCATGACATCTTAAAACTAAGGATACGTTGTTGGGTGGTATAATGAAAATAAACTGTTTACTTAACTATTAATGGTGCCATCTTACAACTTATAAGCTAATTATTTTTCAATATAACCTAATAATAAAAGATACAATAAATGGAAAATCATTTAAAAAATCTGTTTGAAAAAATCATGGCTTGAAATAGCTTCAAGAAATATGTATATAAAAAAATTTCTTCATATCCATGGTGAGATGATAATTTTCACTTTTAATTTATATTGTCTGCAGAACTACACACAGCTTTGTTTTACATTATTAAATTTTTTTTTTAATATCATATTTTATGCAAAATTGTATCAAATTGTAAGAAAGTAAATAATTGAATCTTTTGACTTAATGTAGGAAAATGATGAATAAACATATCTACTTAAAATATTACAGAAACTAACCTTTGTTTTAGTGACAGTTAAGAATAGCAAGATTGTGACAAAACAAATTAGAATGGCAACTGTCATGGTTACTGTCACAAGGACAGTATTGCACTTGAAAAGTTATAAATTATGCATCACAACAAGCAGATTACAATTCTTAAACTAATGCAGAAATTGACAGTTTTTTTTCTTACAGTTTAATCAAGAAAAAAATGAATTGAAGAAAAAAATCTCTAACTTACCTTTGGCAGAAAGAGTTGGACTAGCTTGTGAAACTGTCACAAGGTTAGCTGTGGTCATACGATGAGCAGGTGTTGTAGGTGATGGAGCTGGTGAGGAGACAGTTGCACGAGCCACAATGTCCTAGGAATAAATTACAATCTTCAAGAAAGTCAGCTAGGTTAAGTGAGTGCAGTACATAAAGGATGACACTGAGCAAATATTTTGTACAAACTTCACTAATAATGACACATGATATTCCTAAATTTTCAGGAAGGATTTTGCAACAACTAACCAAAACTGGTCTCTTCTGCTAAACATCTCCAGCAAAACATTAATTTGACATTACCAAATAAGTAACTTGAGCAATGCGGGATGCATATATTCATGTCAACGGCCTTAATGGATTAGCATAGTCTTCAGTAGATTCTTGACCATTTTTAGGATACCTGAACCACTCAGACCATTTTGTGCAGCTCAAATAGTAAACACCCCCCCCCCCCCAGGCGCTTGAATCATTTTGTGTTTCAATAAAATTTTGCTAAGCTTAACAAAAAATTTGTGTGTAGTCACTCATAACAAAACTTTTCAAAGACACCACCAATAATTTAAATGAGCATTACACAAAACTCATCACAACCACATATGGGTAATTGTTTGTAAGTTCCTATGCTAAAAAGTGGTGCCGACTGCAAATTTAGAAATATCATTATAGTATACTAGACAAAAACCACTGGAGGGAAAAGTTTGGTTTATCTTTTTATCAGATTTCATATAATCACTGAAATCCTCAATATTAAAGAAAAATATAAACTCTAAAATTCTCATTAGTTTTAACACAAGTTAAACCAACACATTATGATCTGCTGAATAAACCCACGCAAAGCTATGATCTTTCTTAATTTCTAGTGTCTACGCATAAAGAAAAGAAGCAATGTTTAAGAATTATTTCATCATTATGTTAAATAAAATTAAAATTAAAAAAAAGTTTGTTTTACATGGTAAGAATTTTAAGAATTTCATTTCGTGAACATTATTAAAACAGAAGCTAACATTTTTATGAATTTTTAATAACTTTTTATTTATTACTTATTGATGGAATGTTTGTTCATGCCTTTGGTAAAAATTCAGTCTTACATTCACGTAAAAAGCTATAATTAATTCAATTTTGTTCAAATAAACAGTTAAGTTCAAATATGTATATCAACATGGCAAATTTCTTCCTGCCATACTAGAAAAAAACAAGCAAAATAACAGATACCTGGACAGTTAATGTTTTGACTGGCCTAGAAGGTCGTGGTGTAGCAGGAGGTGTCGTTGATCCAGCCGGTGACAGGGTTGAAGGTACAGATACAGCACTAACAGTTGGATTAACAGTGCTGGTACCAGCAATACCTACTACTGGTTTCACTGTTCCTTGAGCAGAAACTTGCTGTAATCGAGAGACTCCTAATTGTGTTTGCTGCTGTTGTGATTGCTGTTGTTCAGTAGCAGCCTGTACCTATAACAACCAAAATACAATTGAACTATTCTTTCAATTATTTAAATTAAATTTTTTGTAGTCCATATCTCCTCTGTATGTAAAAATCTAGCTAATTATAAAATATAAAACTTATTCAGTGACTGTACAGTACTGAATTAACATATAGATAGAATGTTAAAGAAAATTTTAATATAACGTTTTTAAAACATTTTAATGTTTTTTTTTTCTTTATTGACTGAACAAATAATTGTTCTATAAATTTTAATGTATCATGTTATGTATAGTGTAAATGTAAAAAAGTAAAATTTAATAAAAAAAAACGTAACTAAGATGGGCTTATGCTCAAAAGCGCTTTAATGAAAAAAAAGTAAGGTAAAAATGTACTTTAATTCTGTACTTTGGCGATATATATAGTCTATATATATATATATATATATAGTTTTTACTTACAAAGTCCAGCACAAATTAACAGTACTTTTGCAAATCCTTTTCTATGAGTTGTTAACCAGCATACAGGCTGATTTCTTAATCCTCATTTATCAAATCTCTTTTTTAATAAAAATGAAGAAAAATCAGCTTAAAAGATTTTATACTTCAATATCAAGTTATTTAATAAGCATAATACCAATAACAAAGGTTATAGTAAATATTGTGAAGAAACAATTCTAATAGTGATACTGGAACAACAGACTCAAATCCAAAATCGATGAATTAATAACACTGTTTTAAATCATGTTTAAGATAAGACAGAATCTGAACTCTAAGATTTTTACTATGGAATGAAGAAGCTTAATATATCTGTAAAAATGTTATTTTAAAACCTGACAGTTTTATAACAGCATATTATAGGATGGTTCATTTAGTACCATCCCACCTCTTATTATTTTACATACTTTCATGCACTAGAAATAACAAAAAGAATACACTAAATATAAGTTTTAATTAAATTTTTAAGTACAGAAAAATAAAAAATGATTAATTCTGTTTTAACAAGAGTTTGAAATGAACTTTTACAACTTTATGCTTGTTCCAATGAAAATGTAAATAAAATCTTATCAGTATAAGGATGCAGTATTTGTGATTTTATAAACATTGTTAGTTTACTTTTTCCATTTATTTCTACTTATTAAAATACAAAACAATTAGAACAAAGGATAACAATCAAGAGCATTGCAAGATAATATCAAACAAATAAGGATTATTTTGATATTGGGAAAAGACAGTCTCACAGTGGTTTAGGAAACAGATGACTGAAACTTTCAGATGACTGAAAGTTTCTTAATCATCAAATGAATTTCTAAATTTTTTGCATTCAATGCTTCAAAAACTTTTAATGGAAAAACCAGGCTACAAAAGTTTATATACCAAAAATACAACAATGATAAACAGAAACAAGGAACAATGTATTGCTGCAGCATGAACATTTTTGCAATACTACAAAAATGAGCATTTGTCAGTGCAGTGCAGGATTCATCCTCTCCAAGGTTCAAGAAGTTTAAGCAAGAATATTCACATAGTGGCCAGCAAGGTTATGGCCACTATCCTGGTTTTGCATTGCAGAGTTTGAATATGATGATGTACAAAAATGTGAAATAATTGTTTTAAATCACAGGTGGGAAAAGACCGACTAATAAAGGTGGTAAAATATGACTACATGTAAAAATAATACAAATAAGTAAGATTATTTTAATGTAATAAAGCTTTCTCCATCACTCACTTTTGGTTTTACATCTAAAACACTCATACATGCCTTGTATAACATTTAAGTACTCTCATAAATGAGATTGGAAAATATTAAGTACCCATAACTGACAAAAGTGAATAATTTTGAAGATCAGAAAAATTATATCAGACAAGGAGATTTTCACCGTAGACAGTGGAGTAATTAATTTAATTATTATTCCTTTCTTTACCTTCTCCCTTTTCAGGAATGGTGTAGGACTGCTTCCTGTTTAGGGTGCTAGTGTCAATGAAAGTAACTGAAGTTGGTTATTCCATCAACAGTATAAAAATAAAAAATTAATTTAATTCTTCATAAACATTTTTTTTACAATAATACACATTTGGAAGTTAGTATTTTATACTGAATACTTTATATTTTTTTACACCTTACAAAACAATACAGAATAATATAATACTTACAGCAGCAGCTGCTTCTTTCTGTTTTTGAATACGTTCTGCTCTTAGTGTTGCTATTTCAACTGGTGATAATGGATTATCATAATCAATACTATATGTAACAAGTACAGCAGCATGTTTAGGATTTTTCATATCTGGATTTACTTGTACAGCCTTCACAGTTGAACGTCTTCTACCAGCGACAGTACGTATCACATCAAAATGTGAATTCATCATTCGTGTATAACATAAATTACTATCCTGAGAGTATAAGTGTGAAGTTCTCAATACACGGCTACATTTATTCTGTGAACATAATCATTAAATTTATATTTTATGAAAGTCAAACTTCAAATCTGAAAAGTATGACAATTATAATATAAAACCACATGTTGATGCACAGACAGTATTACTATGCATATAGGTCTTAGTTTTTAGCTTTAATTTAATTAATCATAATGACTGATACATGACTTCTTATATCAAGTGAAAAATAAAAGTAAGAAGATTATTGAAATAATAAAAAAATGTATTCAATATGAATTAATGTAAAACCATGTACTAAATATTCAAATAAATTGTAATCTAAACAGCAAAACATGAATATTCAAATTATCTCATTCTTGTAACCATAAAGCAAGAGATACTTTCCCTATAAAAATCTTTAAAATGAAGTTATCTCTATTCTTTCAAACAAGTCTTTAATGCTGAAGACAGAAAAGTCATCCATAAAAAAGAAGCTAATATTTTTATCATTGATTATTTTAAACTGGTTAATATTTTTCTGAATAGTTATATATGAGGTTCAGTTAGTGTCATTAACAACCTGAAGTTGAATATCTTTTTGACAATTTTATTAAAGAAAGAATCCTCACTTTATACTCTCTTAATAAGGTTGATTTTTCCATTTTGTTTCACTCAACCTAAACACTAATCATTTCTACAACCTTGTTCAACCTCCCATGTAAAGATAACACATTCAATGTCCTAAATCAAAATTGATAATTAGTTTCATTTTTCATCCTCATTTTCCTTTCCAATTCAAGGTTTCATTCTAAACACTAATATATCTTTGAATTCAGCCACCAGCTTACTGGACCTAACACGACCTACACCATAGTGCTGCCATTGGCTCACAGCACTTAATAATGAGTTGCTACTTCTCTGGGATGTTCCCAATGTTTTGGAACTATCCCAACAATATTATAATTTTCATTAAAAAAAAAACTGAAATGTTTTATGTTAAAACTAGATTAGAAAAGATAAATAATTAAAAAAGTAAACAATAAGTACATATTGAACCTTTAGCTTTTACAAATAATAGTAAATATAATAAAAAATGACGTAAAATTTAACCTCTCACCTGAGTTATTTTATATACACCTTTAGTCTTTTTCTGCTTTTTAGAATTCTGATCTAATAATATTTTTCCTTCCTCTCTAGGAGCTATTGTTGATTCATACCTATAAATAGAAATAGATAGTTTATTAAACATTTTTTTACTGAAGATAGTGAACCAAAAAGTTATTAGAAGTTCTGTTATTATAAAAAAAAGATTTTCACCAGCATAACACTTTGTTCTTTACCAGTATCTGAAGAAGCTTGATTATAAAGCAAAAAGTACCTCAGATTCAAGTAAACCTTTTTCACCTTAAATTAAAATGTATTGTAGTCAATTACAGATTCTGGAATGAAACCCACCATCAAAAACATATTTTCTTTCTTTCACAACCAATACATCTAATCTTTCTTCAGCAATTTTTTATGTTACCCTTCTTATTTGTAATTTTACTGAGTTCAAAATTTCAGAGTCCATTAAATCATAACACAAATTTTAGACTATTACAGGCTCTGCTCTTGTTGGATGACAAAAATTTTCACACAGGTTCCAAAACCAAACAATTAGCCTCTGCTCAGTCTTTTTTTAACTGATACAATAGTGAAGGTGATGATTTTCTGAACCAAATAGTGACTGGTGACAACCCTGCGTCTCCAATATCACTACAGAATCCAAACAGCAGCCTAGCCTATAGAATGGTAATATAGATCTCAGAAAAAAAAAATTTATCACCATTTCAACATGAAAAATTGCACGCACTGTCTTCTGGAATAAAAAAGAGTTTTGTTGGTTCACTCCTTGCAGAGAGGTAAGACTATAAGTACTTCACTCTACTATAATACTCAACAACTGTGCTGTGCAATCCAGAACAAGAGAGGCATACTCAGTCATGGGGTTTTGTTGCTCCTGGCAATGCTTATCTGCATATTGCTGATGAAATTTAAAGACTGATGAACAATTTGACACAAGCAATTGAAGCATCCACCTTAGAGACCTGACTTGGCGCTGAGTAACTACCACTTATTTCTCCATTCCAATCAATCTCTTGCTGGTCAGTGCTACATGAAAAATGTTGTACTATAGTGGTTATCTTCACTGGTGACACCATTATTTAAGGAATGTAAAACTGATTACAAAAATGGAAAAGGCCTAAATAATGGTGAAAATATGGTAGAAAAGTAGTTTAAGGAACGCTCTTCCATGTAATAATAAAATTGTGCTGAAAGTTGTGTATTTTTTAATAACAAAATGATACTTATCTGACACACCTTGTATTTCTTAATAGTACATACATCAAAGATATAAATTTGGTATTTTTCAAACATCAAACATGAGTTGGAAAACTTCTTGAGAAAGGTGTACAGGGCAGATCGCTAATTTTAGACATTACTGAGTTTATTGCTTAGACAGCTGAGGTTCAGATAGTACCTTTCTATACAGACAAACATATTATAAGTAAAAACACATGTTAAATTGTAAATTAAAGGAAATCTTGTAGTTTATCTGATATCTGAGCTGTATATCTGGAGAATAATTAGTTCTGCAATAATTTTAAGACCTGTCAAAGTCCTACCACTTCAATATAAAGATTAAAATCTTTATGAAGTACAAGCTAAATAAAAAATACATGAATAATCAAACTGTATCATTTCACACACAAAAAAAGACAAATTACATGAACAATAAAGAACTAACTTTAATCACCTACCTTATACGACACTGTTTAGGGGAACGATAAGTGCGGGAAGATGAATTCACAATATCAGCCACCAAATCCCAGTTAGGTATATGCCCAGGAGATATAACAGCTAAACTTAATGGTAGCTCCTGAATTGTCTGAATAGCCTGGAAAAATAAAGGACAGACAACATTTCAAGGTTAACGATTAGCTAAGAATAAAGAACTGTTGGGTATCAAATTTTAAAAACATAATGGTACTGAAGATCAAATAAATTTCACTTATCTTTAAATTTGATAAGATTAACAATAATTTTTTACTTATGTTATAGACAGAAAAAAATTAAACTATTGTTTACAACAGTTAAACTTGAAAAATGTAATTATTATTAAAAACAGAATACCAATGTTGCGTCATATGTAACAGTACAGTCAGTTTATAGTCCTTTTAATAACAAAAAAAAAAAAATTAATATCAATTAATAAATATAAAGTTTTTGTGACTTAGGTTAATGACTATCTTAAATTCATAATTTTCCACCCTATCATATGATGTATTTGTCCAGGAAATTTTCAATACCAATAATATTTGTTAATAATTAAAATAAATCTAACAAACAGACAGACATATTAACAAACTGAGAAAATTTTAATAATTTTTATAACCATCTCAAGTTAGGGTTTATATATAGCAGAGCTGAATCAGTTTATACATTAAGCTCTATATTCTATATTTCCTATGATGCCACTGGTAATATTCATACTGTATACACAACGAATATTAACTGGAAATTAGCACCCATTTAACAAGAAAGAAATCTTTTGTATATCCTACTCTGCCATTAATTCATTCAGAAACATAAGGACTGGTTTGTTTTTGGCTCTTCAACATGGAAATACTAAGAACTGTAGGACAGTTGTCAAAAATGTTCCATTTGTAATGTTTAAAATGATGTTTATGCTGTATCTCTATTTTCTTTACATTGACTGGAACAAATTATATGAAACAAATTTTTACATACCTGAGATTACAAGTGGAATACTACCACATGAGAAAATGTGAAATTATTTACTGGTGTCATCAAGAGTATAATGCTTATATTGTATGATTAATTCATTAACATGATAGCAACTTTAACTATGACAATCAGTGGATGTTCTCCTTCCCTGCATTTAATTCGACACCTTTTGTCACACTTTTGGATTAATACGTAGCAACACTGTAAACTTCCTTAATCTGTCATGTTTCTGTAATGAGATGGTGTATTTTTTGCTTATCCGAAAGTGAATTACAGACATCAGTTTACATGCAACAGGATTTTTAATTGCATCAACTTTAAAACAGCAAAAAAGCTTCTACAGCTATTAAACTCACCAAGACAAAGTAAAGTTGTTTAATTAGATTGGATAATCATGAATTGGCCACAATTCATGATATAGGGCTATATATATTAACACACTACAGACAAATATGGGTTAAATAGATGAAAATATTAGTAAGAGTAGTGGAAATGATGTGGAATGACGATCTATGAGGCTTAAATATA
Source organism: Lycorma delicatula (assembly GCF_047948215.1). Classification (NCBI taxonomy): domain Eukaryota; kingdom Metazoa; phylum Arthropoda; class Insecta; order Hemiptera; family Fulgoridae; genus Lycorma; species Lycorma delicatula. Next base: position 131,328,643 of record NC_134458.1, on the reverse strand, counting down.
ATTATAACGGAGATTTCTTGGGAATACAGTACAACAAAAAATGTAAAATACCATAACTCTGAATTTCCTTGCTATTTAAAATTTACAACAAAATAATATTTGCAAATATAAAGCAAAAGAGATTAACATCATCATTATATGAACCCTTTCCAAGGTTTAATTAATTATATACTTTGTTTTGCTACAAAAAATATAATATAAATCAAAGCCAAGATCTTAATTTATTTTATAATTAATTTATTTAAATGTTGGTTTTTCATATAAATCAACAATCATTATTCTAATTAGTTCCATAGTGCCAACAGCTTTAGGAGAGGTACTAGCAGTCATTAATTATGTTTAAACCTTACCACAGTGCTTTAGTATATATTTTTATTATTATATCCAGCCTTTTTGCTCATTCCTACATTTTATTAATTTATTACTATTAGACATTTTTATTATTTTGGTCAACACTGAAATAAATTTAATTTTGGGTAAATAATACTGTTTGGTAAAATATTCAACAGGTATTAATATTAATTACCTTCTCTGAAATTTGCAAATTTTGTAATAATAACAATATTTACAACCATTTGCAGATTGGAAAACATACATGATTCAACCAGTAATAAACTGAACTTTTTTTGATACAGTAACAGCCTTTAAAATTATTCCTATAAAATTATATCTTACCTGTAAAATTGTCCAATCTTCATGAATTAACCATTCTGGAACATCTGGTTCTGGTGTTGTCTTAGTAAGAAGAATTGGTGGTTTTAAAGATGGAATAGATGGTCGTACACCACCACGATATTTATGCAACCTCAACTCATGCCTTATTTTCATTAATGTTGGTGATGGTCGATCAAATAATGATCTTGGTGCATTCATCATATTTGCCAATGATGCTTCATCACGGTAATGCAATCTCACCTTAACTGGACGGCCTATAAAATCATCAATAATGAACCTTAATAAATAGAATTAAAATAAATTCTAATAATCATTTTCCCTCACAGAATATTTATTCAGTCATAGACAGTTACAGTAATTCTTTTGAAGGGGGGAATGTAAAAAGTAACTCCTAGCAACTGAACTAATGACCATGAGAAGAGGTAGGTAAGCATGTTGTTTATAAGTAAGTGGTTAGTTGAATATGAATATATGTTCAACATTTTCTGAAGAAAAAAAGGGCTTTAATCATTAGAAGAATTTATGAAGAAATTATTGCAATAAAGTCTGCATTTTATTATCATTATTAACAGATGGCTATCTATACCATAAGTCCCTTACACTACAGCCATTTCCATTCCCCTATATTCTCAGCCAGACTAACAATATTAGAGCCCCAAATGTAAACACCTACAAAAGTTTCAATCTTCAATCAAGATCACTGATAAAAAAAAATTGATAATTGACTAATTAAATCTTAAATTAAAAATACCTTCAATAGAACTTTATCAGTAAATGTGTTTACTAAAACAGAGATCTTCACTATTTGAACTACATAAATTTTGAATTTCTTTAGGCAACAAATTATAAATGTATAAATTATTTAATGTAACAAATAATTTAAAAAAAAAAATCATATAAGATTTCATTGTTACTTTATAGTGTAAAAGACAAGAGAATATTAACTTCGAATATTATAGTAGTATCATTTGATACTATTACTTTCCCGGCGATAGTGATATATGCTGCTGAAGCTACAATGGAAAAGTAGACAGATTGGTAAAAACAGTTTATTAAAAATTGGTCTAAAAGGAAAAAATTGATTAAATACATTGTATATAATCTGTAAAAAAACTTTTTTATTCTAAAGTTCCCCAGATAAAAAATCTATTTTTGTCAGGTGGATGTAAGTGCATATGTATATATGTTAGCCTGTTTGGTTTTATAACTGTAGACCCTGTTATATGATTTTCTTTGAATTTGGTATATAGGTACTACCTTTGAAGAGAAAGAATACATTTAATTTTTGCAAAAATTGGAAGCGGGCAAAAAGCAGAAAAATATTTTTTTTTCATTTTTTTCTATACCTTGGTTCAAAAAAAGAGAATGGAAATTTGTAAATTCATATTTTCTACAACAATATAGGCCTCCCAAACCAATATTAAAATTTTTTGCTTATCCCATTCCAGTTTAAATTTAAATTTATCTCGCAAGTTACCAACACCATTTAAAATCTTAAATTTTTCTTAATCATAAGTATTTCTTGAAAAAAAAAATTAGCCAAAAATTTTCATTCCTTTCCAAGAAAATTACAACTTTATTTAGAATTATATGACTGACTGTGTCTGTATTTTTAAAACTTAAAATTTTTTAAAAATTGAACCTGGTGCATGAGCCCCAAATTTTCAAAAAGTCAAAAACATATTTTTAAAAAAAATTGTTATACTAATATATTAATATTAAAGCATCAGCTTTGAAAATAAAAACTACAATATAGCATCAGCTGTATTGTAATACATTTACAATACATTAATATGTCAAAGAAATAACTAAAACTGGCTAATTGAACATTTTTGGTACTGTCTACACTTGCTGTACTTTTAGTTATTACACAAAACAACAGTCCCACCATTCAGTTTTAATTACATTCTCTAAAAAGGTAGAAATAATAATTTTTTATTTATTTTTTAACTATATATCATAAAATTAGGAATAAATATTTTCACAAAAATATTTGAAAAAAATTTCTTGATTTTGGTTATAGTTTATCAATAAAAAGGAATTATTTTATTGTAGATACAAACAGAGCTTAAAATGATTGAGTTGAAAAAAACATTCTGGTGTATCTAGAAAGTTTACTTGAAAAAATTGACAATTCTCACCCCTTCCTAAAAATTAATTTTATTTATTTAGAATTATGGCAGTATCTTTGTTTTTTAAACAATTTTACAAAGTTTTCTTTTTAAACTTTTATCACTGCTTAGGGACTATTTTAGTCCCATTGTTCAACTTTTATTAATTCTTTCACAAGTATAGAAAACAATCAGTTTTTTGTTTGCATTTATAACTGTGCATTATAAAAATATAGAAATAAATATTTATACATAAAAATGCATGCATCTCCATGGCAGTGATAGCATCTTGGCTTTTTTTCTGGAGGTACTGGGTTCAAATCCTGGTCAGGCATGGCATTTTTCATATGCTATATATTTCCATTTTTATGTTTTTATCCAAAAACTTCTTTGTAAGTTTCTGTAGTGAATTAATTTATCAGTAATAAAAATGTGAAAAAAGAAATCTGACAAATAGAGCTTAAAATGATTAAATTGCATAAATATCCAAGCAATGCCGATGTTATGACTATGTTATTGTTGACATTTTGTTTTTATATCAAAACTTAGCCATCGTAACATTTAAATATAAATTTTACTGGCATAAGATTGTTATAACTTAGTTGTTTTTAATTAAAAACAGCTGTTTTAATTCATAACATTTTTCTGTAACTTTTGTTCTATTTGGTTTTACATAATAAAATAGACTTTATAGATCTCATAGACTTTATTAGATCAATTTTCTCAGAATTTAATACTCTACAAGTTTTGAAAATAAAATTTATACACTGATTAATCATTTAACAAAAGTATTGTAATTCAAACCTAAAACACCTATTTTTTTGTCACCAAATTTTTGATTTACATTGGATACCATGAAGAAAATTACAGGAGATACAGTTTTGGAATCTGTTTATTTGATTTTTCAGGTAAAAAACATAAGAATCCATCAAGTTTACCCCTTATAAAACATCTTAAAAATTTAAGTATGAGTTTCACCGGGGGAAATGAAATCCAGGTGAAATTTTTTGCTGGCTGTAATTTGATAACAAAGCTTTTTTTTGGACAAATATTTACACTTTTGCCTTATTTCAAGCTCTACATCAGTTCTCCAATTATTAGTCTTTCTTCCTGAATCATCCTTATATTATATATTACACAAATTAGTTTTTTTAATTAGATTTTCTTATATGAAATCCACCTTGAAGAATGGAATTGCCTTAAGAGGGAATTCCACACAAGGGAGGTCTTCATTACACAAAAAAAAAATACTGTTTGAAATGGCTCACTTGGGTCCAAAATGGTATTTATTGTAAGCCAATTTTTAAGCTTTCACAGCAATAGAATTAACATTAATGTTTATGTTAATTAAAAATTAACATTAATTGAATGTAGCTCTATAAAAAATTTATAAATCTTGACTGTGAACAAAGTATTAAGACAATGTTGGAAGGGGAGAGTAGAAATCAGCACATTTCCATTTATGTCAGTATACAACCATGTATTTCTTTGTCACATGTCTCTTTTAATTTTCTCTTTCTCTCAATTGTCAGAGAATTTTAGGAGCAAATTGTACATTAGAAATCTTTTAATTGTTGTAAAAAAGCAATCTTACTCTCAGTTAGCTGTCCTGAGAGCTTGGAGATATTTATTTTCACACTTCCCTATAATTCTATACCATTTGCCATGCAGGATTAGCAAATCTAAGACAATCTTTAGATTTGCTAATCTAGAAATTGTTTTTAGAAAGTAAAAACAATTTTTTGAGAAATATATATATATATATATATATATATATATATACATGCATATATATACATACATATATCATCATCAAAACTGTTTTTTTATTATTATTTGGTGCTATATTCTGACATTATTATAAGCTGACATTCTTGTTTACAGTAAAATGCCAATGTTTCCGGTAGCTGATTTATCAAAAGATTCATACCTTATTCTTCTGTCTGAAACTTTCATTTAATTTTACTTATTCAGATTAGATAAATGCAATGTTTACTGTAAAAATAATTAAAATAAATAGCATCATGAAACATATATTGATCAATTCTTTAGCAGAAAGCCTATCACTGAGTGAAAGCCTATCACGAATGATTTTTATGGCAAAAACCATACATTATTGTTTTGTATTAACTCCACCTTGAGGCATATTTTTCAGAATGTGATGATAAGAGGCAATTTCCTGAGCCAGTGTTTTTCAACCTTTTTAGCTCAATGAGCCCCAAAAAGAAAAAAAATATGTAATGAATATTTCACAATCCCCCTATTACAAACCAATGAAACCTCGTTAAAACTATTTAGCTGCGGGTAACGGGTATAAACGTATAGCAACGGGTATAAACATGCATGTATGAAGTGTATAAACATGAGCAATTTACAGGTTCCAACTTGATGTGTAAATGCCCCTTGTAATTTGGTCTGCTTGCATAACTTTCGCTTCAAGAGAGTCATGTTTGAACATGCATATGATGCATTTGAAAACTTCCTGTTCTCAGCAGTATAAAAGAAGGAATTGCAGAATGTGAATTTAGTTTCAAATGGGAAGTATGTGTCTGGTGACTTTACTTAAGTTTTTAAAAGCGTAGTTTCATGAAAATAATAATACAGATTTTGGATTTTTAGTGTGCAGTCAAACTATGTAACCGTTTCTTTTTTTCTTCAAATAGGTTCTTATTAAAAATGGATAAATTTGTGAAAAACAAAGTGACCCATCTACATCCAGTACACAGACTGGTAAAAAAACAAGATTGTACAATAACAGTTATTTAGATTATGGTTTTACCTCATTGGATGGGAAACCACAGTACATTGTTTGCTTTCAAATCCTCTCCGATGAAAGCATAAGCCATCAAAAAATTAATTCTACACTTGGAAACTAAGCATCCGAAATATAGAAGCAAACCCTTGGAATTTTTTGAAAGAAAATTATATACTTTGAGAAATAAACAAGCTTATATTTGTAAATCAAGCCATAGTGATAAAAGTGCCCTTGAAGCATTTTATCTCATAGCATTAAGAGTAGCTAAGATGTCCAAACCCCGTACAATCGCAGAAAACCTCATGTTCCCTGCTGCAATTGATATATGGTCAGTGTTTTAATAGGTGTGGAAGAAGCAAAAAAACTGGAAAAAATTCTGCTTTCTAATGACAAAGTATCAAGGTGAATCAATGACATGGCTGCCAATGTTCATAATCAGATAAATCACAAAGTGAGTTCAAGCAAATTTTTTATCAATACCTGGAAAATGCAACAGGACAATATCTTTTTGCTGTTTTATGAAGCTATTAAAAACTATAACATAGATTGGAAAAAATGTATTGCAGTATAACCCAAGTAACAAAATTGATTGATAAAATTATTTTAAATGATTGCTTGTAAATTACTTTTAATCCATTTACAAGGAAAAAATCTTACTTAATTTTCATTCAACCAAAAAGGTATTCTTAAGTCTAATAAATAAGCCTGAATAACTTCCAACAGATAAATACTTTAAAAAAATGTTTAATTGCAATTACAGATGCCTAATAATGTTTATTTATAACAAATGCCTAATGACAGGTAAGCTACTTTTCTCATAGAGGTCTACATAATTTTAACATTTGAAACAAACCTTTTTGGTTTAATAATTACAATAAAATTTCTTTGAATCTTTTTCTCTTAATACATGCATTATGTGTAATACAAATTAGACGAAAAGAGTCTAGAGAAAAAGAGTGACTGATAAAAGAACATATAACTATCCAATGAACAAATTTTAAATGTTTACCTTTCCTTATATGCAATATATGAGTATCACAATAAAGTTTGCAGAATCATTTTATAGACTCTACATTACATTTTATTATAATGATGAACCCTGTTCATGGAGACAGTCTTGTGAAAAGAAGTTCAGTTTTCAAGTGGGGAGGCGAGGTTTAGAGAAGAGAGAACTTCAACAAAGAATGAAACATTCAGGGCACCCCTCCACTGTTCAAAAAGATGTTTCTGAGTAGAAAATTAGACAACCCATCAACTCGTGGTCTGAGAAGTTGCTGAGGTCAATGGAATCAACCAAGAAACCATGTGCTTCATCCTCAAACAAGAATTAGGATGTCAAAATATTGTACAAAAATCGCTACTTGACAGGTCATAAAAAGGGAAGTTGTTTGGAGATTATAGACAACTTTCAAAATATGATTACAGGTGATGAAACTGGATTATGAGTATAATCCTGAGACAAAGAAGCAGAGTATGGAATGGAAAAACCAAATGAGTCACTGATGAAAAAAGTCATCTGTCAAAATCAAAGAATGCTGATGGTTTTTTTTTTTACTCACATGAGGAATTGTGCAATTGTGTAACCAGAGTTCTGTTTACAACCTGAAGTAATGAAATGTTTTCATGAAAGAGTCATCGAATTAGGTATGTCCCACTGCCGAAGTATCTACGTGTTATCCTTGATGAGAATCTTCAATTCAAGGAGCACTTTCAATATACTGCCAAGAAGGCTTGTTCTGCTTTCTTCAGTATTCGGAGAGCAGTTCACCTCAGATTGGGGACTTAATTTCAGAACCATGCGTGTTCTATATAAGGGTGTAAACCAAGTTATAATACAGTATGCTGCACCTTTTTAGGCTTATCAAATGAGGTACAAGTGTTATAGGAATATTTTGTTGACAGCCCAGCATCTCCTATTATATGTGATTGGTGTCTATAGGACTGTCTGTTGAGAGGCAGTCCTTGTTATTTCTGGTATTAAGTGCATTGATACTCTTGCGACTGTGTGCCAATTGCATCATGATACTAAGAAGGTAGGCAAACTTATCTCTGGATAAATAAAAGAACCAGATCAGGGTTTCCATTTACGGAAGGTCAGGTGGACTGAATTTCCTGGTAGCCATTACATGCATGGAATTTTTCCTGATGTGAGAAGTATGCAAGTAATTAGGTGGATTTCTCCCAATAGGCAAATTACACAGTTTCTTTCTGGACATAGTGCTTTTTGAGATAGGTTGGCCAGATTTGGTTTGATTAATTCATGCTAGTGCCTGAAGTGTAGGGTCACTGATGATGTGCATCATGTCTTATATATCTGCCCCAGGTACGAAGCTGAACGAACCAAAGTAGCTAGAGGGCTTGTGAGAATCAATTGTGGTTTTGACCTGCAAGTTAATTGAAAAACTGAAATGGACTGGAATATAGTTGCTGGCTTTCTTAGATTCTTAGCCCTGTGTAGGATGGCTGAGGGGATCTGATGCTGTTATAGATATATAGATAGAATAGCAACTCATGTGGCTAGGGGCTCATCTGGGTGCTTACTTCATTAAGGTGAGCATCTTGGCATTAAGCTCTGATCAGCTTAGATATTCACTATTAGTGATGGGTGGAGAACTGTGATAAAGCTGTGGTGTAAGAGGGTGTAGGCATTGACCTCGCCTCTGAATGTGGACCAGAGCAGAGAGTGATAGGGTATGCTTTCATTAGAGGCTTATTAAATTTGTGAATCTGTTTCTTGATTTTTAAGTAAATCAAGAGGACATTGAGTAAATTGAAATATGAGCAAAATTTTGTTGCAATTAACACTTGTTTTATTGGTATGGGGATAGTATTTTTGGTGTTTAAAGACTCAATCAAGTAATGATCTGAGTGCATAGTCTAATTGAATTTATATATAGGAAGAGTTTATGTGCGAAACCTTTGGTGTCAGAGGAAGGCACAGGGATCTCACTTCTGCAAATTGGTTAATTTGATAGTTGAAGATTGTAAGTTATGGTAGGTGGTGGTTGTTAGAGGCTATACGAAGGCAATAGTAGGTTGTGTAAATAAGCTGATGGAAATGTTTGCAGAGGCATTTGCATTGGTGACATCCTGAGGCCAAACTGATGACTGTGTGGTGTTATCAAGTTTAGAGGATCTAAAAGATGACCGCTGGTAAAGCCAATCAGGGCTTGGAACAGAGGAGGTGGTGTGGTGACCAGGATTGTCACTATGTGGGTATCTTCCCCTACGGGGTTCAGGAAGTGTGAAAAAGTTTGCAAAAGGAGTCCTGATTTGTAGCAAGACCAGTTGTGAATGCTATCATTGTTGTCAATCAGTTTTTAGCCAAAACGGCCACCATGGTCCTTAAATACGCCCCCCCCCCCACCACCCACTATTCATTGGCTTTGACTCCTTGTGAGTTTGTTTTATTAACAAATTGAAAAAGAAGTTGAAAGGGCACCATTTTCAGATTCTGGAGGCCATTAGAATCAACATCAGAGATAACAGAGGAACAATTTTGCCATGTTTCAAAGGCTGGAAAAGGCAAATGGAGAAGTGCATTTCAGCATAGGGAGAATACTTTGAAAGGTGCAGTGTATAACTATATTACATTTTTCAATAAATAATTTTTACAGCATTAGTCTGTAAACTTTATTATCATACCCTGTAGACAGCAGTTGCTTAAAATTGAATTCATCACTATTATTTTACCAAAATACATTTTTACCCGATTTTCTGCGCGTCAGATCCCACAGGCAAAAAATTTACTTGTTTCTTACAAGTTTACATGTTTCTTATTAATCCATATATGATTAATAAGAAACATGTATAACACCTCCAGCTTATCTTTTCCCTTTTTCTTAGTGTCGATATTTCACACCCAATCAGAAGTACACTCCAAATGTAACACATTTTCCAAGAAACTTCCTCACTTCTAATTCCATTTTACTACATAATATATGTTCAACTCTTCCTTCTTTAGTATAAAATATTTTTTAGTTTATTGTTTCTTATCCCTATTACTTTTGTTTTCTTATCAGTCATTTTTATTAATTTTACATATTCTATCACATCATCTTATAATTTTGAATTGTTGAACATTCTGCAATTCATATCTTAGACACCACATTATCCAATACCACAATGATTAATTTATACAATTTGTTCTCCTTTCTCTAAGCTGATCCATTCATATTTTCTAGATTATTTTTGATCAAATCTTCAAAAAACATATGCGTTAAACAACAATGCTTATAAGCAGCACCCTTACCATATTCTTCTTCAGACATCAAAAACCTCTTTGCACATCCTGTATTTTCATTAACTGTATTTTAAGGCAGATTTAATTTTTTAGATTACCTTTTCACTATATATAGATGGTAGCAGAACAAAATTAAGAATCAATAAATATTGCAAAATGGATAGACTAAAATGTTTGAAAACAACTAAAATACAAATTTTTGTTTACATTGTCTTGCAAAACTAACTCTTGATGTGTAAAGATTTAAAGTATTAAATATAATTTTAAGTCAGTTTGTAAGAGATTGACAATTTTATTATAAAAGTTAATCAACTGTTTTACATACACAATTATTAAACTCTTATAAAAATATTGGTTATTTTATGAAAACTGGAGGTACGAAATGTGGCTTTAATAGCAGTGCAATGATAATCATTTAAAACATTTATCACAATCATATTCTCTTGATTCCTTCCAACTTGAACAGTTAATCTAGTAATCAGTTGGAAAAAATAAAACAAAGCTAAATTGCATACTGTATAATAGAAATGGAAATTTCTAGATAAATGTGGGATATGTGTACAAATGGATCAATTTCTATATACTACATTTAATAAGGCATCAGTGTGGAATATACACAAAAAAATCTAAACTTTTCTAAGTAAACAATTTGTACAATAATCTTATTTATGGAACCAGTTAGACAACTGATATATTTTTCAATTCCATTGTCAACAGATATAACTTAATATAAATGTTTTTAAAAAAATAACCACATCATTATAATACAGACCATCAATGATCTCGGAGCGTGCTCGTTTTCTATCCTTCTTGTAATATACTGGTGGCAATTCAGATTCTGGCATAATGCTGTGTTCATACAAATAACCAAGTGCATGATCGATATACACATCACCTTCATCTTGTGGCGGTGTAGGAGGGCACCACATCTATATACAATTTAAAATTATCACAGATTATTTATTAGACAAAAGTTACATCATCTAAAACAATAAGCATATTGCATCAGAGTTCACATAAAAAAAAGTCTGAACATAAAACATCTATATGATTTTTTTTCCTGATTAGAACAATACTAATGTACCATGTATGGTTGCACTTAATGTTTGTTTAAAAAATACCTAACAAACAATAAATAAAAACAAAACTTAGGTTTATTTATGTTTTAGAAATAATTATAACTAAATAGTTAACATTACCAGTCATTCCCAAGCCCATGTGAAGGAAAAATAAGAGACCAGTTACTGAGCAGTTGTGGGAGCACTGAAGTCAAATAGGTTCAACAACCAAATACCAGGATATGTTTTAGTTACAGATTAAACTGCTTATGTTACTAGCAAATTCTAATTCTACCCCAATAGAAATACATCAGGAAATCCCCTGGATAGGGTGTGGCCATATTATCAACAGCTTTACACTGCAAAGATATGATAGTTGTGAAACAAATTCAACCCTATTTCAGAAGTAAAGGATTTCTGATGGAATACAAAAGATGAAGAAGATTTACTGTTGATTCTGAAACCTGGAAGGTAGTTGTGAAGGAGCCCAAAGCTTACACTGGGCTGCAGTGCCAACATAAAAGATCTTAATATTCTTAAATGACACAAAGGATGCAGAAAATTAAATTTCTCAAGTTAAGAGCAAAAATTTATGGTAGTGAAAACACGAATTATATTTTGATGCAAAAATATACAGAGTACCACAATACGAGGCACAGTTCAAAAGTAAGGGCCGATTGGTGTAACAAAATGAGAACAGTTGAAAAAATAAAAAAATTATTAATTGTTTCAAATACTTAGACACCTACTTTATTTTTCTACATAATCACCATTTCGTTCCTAATACTTTTGAAGTCATGAAACAAGCTTCTTCAAACCCACTGGATAAAATTTCACCACCTGGGATTGTAGCCACTTGTACACAAAGATTTTCAATTTTTCACTTTCCTCAAATCGTTGAGATGCAAGCTAGTTTTTGAGGTGTAGGAAGAGATGGTAGTCACTGCGAGAATGGAAATTTGTAGCATATGAAAAGTGCCATGCCTGAATGGGATTTAAACCCAGGACCTCCGGATGAAGGCTCTAAATTTTTGAATTGTTTCTGTTGTGCATAAAGCTGTATGTGGATGTGCATTATCATGAAGAACAATTCCTGATCTCAGCATTCCCTATCGTTGGTTTTGAATTGCATGACACAGTTTAGAAAGCCTTCCACAATAAACTTGTCTCTTTTTCTCAAAATTTGTCTCCTTTGTGGTTAAAGCAGTTGAGAAAATCATGTGCAGATGTCATTCTGTGATCTTTGTGAGCATTTGTCAACTTTTTCAGCAACTATTGAGCACACAGTTTACAATAGCCAAGTGTCATATATCTTAACAATGTTGTCTTTAAAACTAGAACTGGAAATTATAAAGAAAGGTTGTTAATTGTAAAGCGACAATTTTCCCTCATTTCTGGTTTCACACATTCAACAAGATTGTCAGTCCGGACAATAAGCCTGTCACTCTTCTATTCATCGTGAACATTTACTGAATTACCTTCCCTAAACTCAGGACACCATTGCTTCACTTTTCTATCAATCACTGCAGTAGGCACACATGTTTACACAACTGACGAATTTCAGCAGCATTGTTTCCTCTTGTGTTTAGAAATCTTATCGCTGATCGAACTTCACAACTGGCAAGATTTGTTATTACTGTACTCATTTTACACACCATCTTGGAAAGGCAAACAACAATGAACTGACAGTGATGTGGTAATTATATTCCCAGCAGATTACTTACTTAAAGTTATGCATGAACCAATCAGTACTGCCAATTGCTATTTATAACTCCTCGGTTCTTTAGAGCTGCACCTCACATATAGGATAAGAAAACATTAACTAGAAACTGCCACTTTAACTGAATACTTGATCCTCAATATTTAATGCAAACAAGGGTCACAAAAACCACCCATAAATGAAAATCAGGAATATGAATTTTATTTTAATTTGAAACTGCTAATAAGTTTTTAAATGATTTAAGACAATCTTGCTTCCATACTTATCAATCCCTACCACAAACAGACTATTATCAAAATACATTTTTCTTTCTTCATATTCCTCTTCATCAGCAGTAGCCCACTCTAGTTTGTCATAGTGTAGTGTAGCTTTCATTTAAGTGCAAGTTCAATTCTATCTAAGTGCAATTCTGTTTTTTAAAAATCACACAAAATAATAATGAAAAATATGAGTTTAAGATGAAATTTAGATGGTTCCCATTTGTATAAAATAAAAATAATGGATAAACAAAAACAAAAAACCAATAATGCCAAATAAACACAAAAAAGTAAAGCTTAATAACAAAAAAAAAGTATAACAAAAACACACCAAAGCCAGTAGTGTTTTATGGTATAATTATAAGACCATCTTAACCATGGAATTTGAAACACAAAACAGCCAACAGACACGTAAAGAATCATCATTAATATAAAACAATAAATAACAAAAGAAAGTTTTTTGTACTTACGTATTAGCCTGTCGACCATAACCATAATGATCCCTTGACTTTGAAAAACTTAACTTGCTTCTAAGTTACGGGATCATTAACATATTTTACAGATGAAAAATATAAGCATTATTGCTTACAATTATAGATATAAATTAACCAAACTTAACCTACACTCACTTCCCTCAACTAATTAACAGTAAAGTTTGATTATTTAAATAATTGTAATTATTACTGAATTTATTATTTAAACACTCAAAAGATTACTGTATTAATTAGTCAAGGTTAGCAAGCAAAGTGAGCGTAGGTTAAGTTTGGTTAAATTATTTATAAAATAAATAAATACAAATTGTAATATTATGGTTATATCAGGTGATATTAACAGTAACCTAAAAGTTTGCAATTTATTGGTCAATGGGCTAATAAGTAAGTACAGTTTTCTTTTAAATATAAAAATTAGGTTAAAAATACAGTTGTGTCCCCAAAATAAAGGACTGAAGTCATCATATCAATGTCATTACTAAGAAATAGAAACACGACAGGAAGAAAATTAATTTGCTGTCTTATGGATCATAGAATTTGCAAATGGGAAGAAAAGTTTTGATAGTAAGCTGTCAATAACATGACATTTAGGTGGCCTTCTGTTAACCATTAGGAACACATGACTTGAGGAGTGGGCCGTAATCTATCCCTAGTTATAACAATTTCACCATGTCACCTAAGACTGATAATTACTGAACTGGAGAAGAATGGATGCAAATTAAAGAGAAGACCCAGGACAGATTGTAATACCAGAATATGTTAATAAAAAGCACCCAACTGATAAAAATATACATTCAATAAAAATTCATCTCTAATGAGAGTTTTTATTTTTATTAATTAAGTAAATATATAGATTATGAAATTTTTCAAGCACCTATATATACACCACCTGGTTTGTAAACAGTAAAAATTATACTTGACCTAAATGTACTTCAACATTTACAATGGCTTACATTTTTTTAAATATACTGAATTACATTTTCTCCATGCCCTACCATGTAGAAAACTGAAAACCTGCAGGTTTGGGAAAATTTGGATATCACTTATTAAGGGCAGTTATGAAATTTTTACACATTACAACCAAATTATTCTGTCGTTAATTGAAATTTCGCTTAATCTGGATGTAGACCAACAAACATGTATACTGTCATTTAACAGGAAATGCTTATATAATTTGCAGTTAAACAAGAAAAGAAATAAATTGTTACATTGGAAACATGTTAAAACATGGTTGTTGGAAGTTGATGAAAGTGAACACTGTATAATTTAACCAAAAAGATTATAGATTATGTGAGGGAAGCATCTAATCTGTAGGAAAATAGTGATGATAAATGCAAGCCTACAATTAAATTAGATAAAGCCAAAGAGTTCGTTAATTATGCCAAGTTAAATAAAATTGAAGAAATATCAGCTTAGTATTAACATATGAGAATATTCAAAATTTAATCGATACTGAAATAAACATTAAAATACGCACAAAAAAGGATAAATGTATTTCTAATGAATGCTGCACTAACTCTTAACAGCTACTTAGCTACTTTTTGTATACTTTTCATATATTTTCTAGATTGTATTATACCTCTCATATCTTTTCCACTTAATTTCAAACCAATTTTGAAAAAAATATTGCCTTCTTTATGCAAGATGAATCTTTATGATAACCCTTGCATTTTTCAAATAAGTATATTAGTCAGGCTTCAGTTAGTTTGGGTAGCATTCAACCCACTTTAATTGAATAATCAAGGATTTACTGTACTTGCCTTCATTACATAACAAAAGTTATCTTTCCTGAATCAAGATTTTTTTTTTCAAAGAAAAATATTTTGCATTCTAAATTATAACAAACTAATCATTTTCACTGAATCAGGATAAAAAAATTAAATATAAACTAAAAATTTTTAATAAAATATACTCCTTAACAATGAACAAATTATTTGTGATAAGAAGGCTTTATTGCATTGATGTCCAATGCAATAAACAAACTGATTTTTTGATGAAAGATGGAATTTTGTAACTTTTGAAAATATGACAAGGATTTGAACCCTGAATTATAAAATACACATTTATTTACCTTATTTATTTTTAATTAAATGCTTCCAATAATAGAACTAAGAATGTAATGTTAGTGTACAGGAGAACAAAGAGGCTATTGTTTAAATGTAAATTATAAATAATATGGAAATACAATTTTTTTTTTTGTCATAAACTAAAGACACTCAACTTTCACATTTTCTAATTCATTATTAATTTTACATTTCCACTGTTTTTTTTTTATTTTCAGAGCTTATTTCTATAAGTCACTTCTACTCTTTTAAAATTATTACATTATAGTTATTCAGATTACCATTACATTCTTTATCAAAAAGTTATGGTTTTATTCATGACGGAAGGAACCTACAGTGCAACACATGGTTAGCAATGTGAATAATGTATAATAAAAAAAAATGTAGCTTTAATTATAACTTAACCAATTATATTATAATGAACTTAATAAAACTTGTGTAAAGACATTCATAGTTAGTTAAGTTGGTTATACAAACAGCAGTCGTGAAAGTAATTCACATTTCATTATCTATTAATGTAATAGTACATTATTGATTGATTTATCTATTAAAAAGTTACCAGAGTGTTGATGTTGCTACAATATACCAGCATTATATTCTTGTTTCATTTCCACAATAACAACAGTCAAGTGTTTATGTAACATGCTTATGACATCAGTGAAGTTAACAAATTTCTATGGAAAAAGCTATCAGATTTTAGATGACTGAAAATTTCAGTCATCTAAATGGGGTGTTTCAAAAAGGATGCAATCTTAAATACGAAATATCCTTCTCATGCACTAGTGCTACCAATATAAACTTGTCTCTATAGTGTTAACTATGTCATTTTCCCAAGGACGAACATGTGTGTGTGTATTATTGAGACTTATTGTGCATATAAATCTTACAAATGAATGAAAGAGAGACAAATTTAGGATAAAATCTCTTAATTCTTCAGTTCCTAAAAGGTGGATAATATAGTGTTTTATTAATAAATTTTGTGAGAATGTGAGTGTGCATGATCAGAAAAACACAGGTTGACTATCACTGTTACCAGTACACATTCTGGAGAATGTGAACCAACATTTGACTTGCTCACCCAGAAAATCTCTCACAAAGTTATCTTCTCAAGCTGGGCTTTCACTATCTATAGCTTTCAGAACTACTAAAAAATTACAATTGCATATTTATTGCATCATCGTTGTTCAAGAACTGAATGACCACAAAATATATTTAAAGTACTGTCGTTGGTTTTGTTCTATTATTGATGACAACAGTATTAAAATTTTGAATCATATTTATTTCAGTGATGAGGCGTGGTTTCACTTGGATGGCTACTTTAACAGCCAAAAACTGCTGAATATGGAGCGCTGAAAATCCTCATGAGTTTCATAACGACCATTACATGCACGTAAAATTAGTGTTTGGTGTGCAATCACCTGGTGCCATATAATAGGGTCTTTATTTTTTTTATGTATCTGTAGATGGTGTGGTTTATCTTAACAGAACAATTTATTGTCAAGTTAGATTTCCACAAACAAGAATGTTGGTTCCAGCAAGATAACGGAACATGTCATATTGCTAATGAAACAATATGTATGTTAACAGGAATTTTTTTGCTGTTTGATATCAAAAGGGTAGACCGCCAGATCTTACTCCAGCATACTTTTTCCTTTAGGACTATTTAAAAAGTGTAGTTTTTTAAAAACAATCTTCATACACTTGATGAATTGTAAGTTAACATTGAAAATAAGATTTCAAACATTACTAAGCAAACCTTAAGAAAAGTAACTGCAAATGTTATGAAACGTGTACGAACCTGCATCGGGATGACAGGAAATCATTTTAGACATCTATTGTAAAGTTATTAAAGGTCATTTGAATATTGTATAAGTACTTTACATTAATATTTTTGTAATAAATTCACAGCGTCAAACAAAGGGGTTGCATCCTTTTTGAAAAACCCATTAGAAATCTGCACAATTTCCTCAGGAACTGAAATTTTATTTGGACAACAGCTAAAGAAAAGTAATATTCTTTTTAATTCACAGTTATTGTCAGATATGAATTCATTATGGAAGGCCAAATAGTGAAGAAGAAAATACATGTAGGTATCCTTTGTTGACAACATTCCAGAAATAATGAGCAACACAGTGATCTGTGCTGATCAAGCAAGACAAAGTTACAGATGAGAAAATATGTCAAAAAGTTTATTATGCAAGCTGACATTTTAAAATAGTATTCCAGAAACTATCTGAAGCTACTACATGTAATACATAATAAAATACAATATATTCTAACAAACAAAAGTGTGTTTTACTTACCGGCATTTGTTCTGTCCCATCAAGTGAAACCCAAATCTGAAATTAAAAAAAAGGAAGATAATATAAAAAAAAACATAATATATTCCATGAAAGCAGATGTACTATTATATAAAGTTGTACCTAATTGTTCTTTTTTATTATTAAGATTTTTCACTACAGTATTTTTTAATGTTTATATTAAACAATGTATATACACTAAAACCTTATGTAATGGAACAGTACTGCATACCACATTCTACTAACAGTTATATTCCTGATTTGATGATACTAATCAAATATTTTTAACATAAACATAATAATCCACAACTTTTTTAATCTAAAGTGGTGAATTCTTTTAATTATTTATAAAACCTAATTTCTTAAAATTTTAATTTATGTTTAAATTAAATGAAAAAACCTTTGAATTCTTTTCTTGCTTCCATGCCAAAAACTATCAATTTTTATTAAGACATCATATGGATCATTAAAATTGTCATTTTTTCAGATATTACGAAACATTAGTTTCTTAATGTCTGAAAAAGATGGTAGTTTCAGCATTGAAGAAAGATCAATGTTACAGATTTACATGTAAATTACACTTAACTTACACATGTGAAATTGCAAAAGTTAAAATAATTCAAATTTATAAACTTTTCAGTAATACTAATTTGTACAATGACTATTATTATAATTTCAATATATATTTTTTTTAACTTTGAGTTCTGGCCAAATACATTTTAATTTAATTACACTTTCCACACAATTCAATTTTGGGGATGGAACAGGGTTTTCCATATTATATCCTGAGCCTGCATGTTTATTATCTAGAGGGGAAAAAATATTGTTTTCTGCAAATATTTGAGTTGTGCCATTTAAAATCACTGATCAATAATGTTTTGTTAAAATAGTGAGCAATGGGTATAGCGATCTTTTTAATGATGTTCCATGGGTATAGCTACACACTCTATTGTAGACGAGACATTTAGAATTCCCATATTATTAGTATTCGAGGGGTTTGATGAGGGTGACTGCCTATGGACTGATCATGTTGTTTTATATAATGGGGCTATGTATAAAATCCAAATTGGGGATGAAATGCTATCATACTAGAGCTGGACCTTTTAATCATCTAAATACACACATACTCTAATTCTGCATTGATTTTCTATTTTTAAAATCTTCACATAGAAGTATCACTATTTCATGTAATTATTTCTTTTTACCAATAAACACTATCATCATGTCCCTTGTTTAATTAATTTATGTGTTGTTGCTATTATCCAAATACTCCATTGTTTTTCTTCTATCTTCCAGGCAAAGGCTTAAACGATTCTTTTCTTATCAATGGATCAGCGCACATAACCACTCCTATAGGATCCATTCAATTATGTTTATATTTGGAGAAATTTTCTTTTATTGTGAACAACAGAAAAGTTCATTTCCTATGTTTAGATTTTAACAAATAATTTCCGATGTTCATTAAGTGAAGAAGCCTGTGTATCTTTCCCCTGGAAGTTGAATATACGTAAAATGAGTGAAAACTCTTCAAATCCAACAGGTTTTTAGGGACCCAATAAAAGCAAAATATTTTTACACAAAAAACAATTCAAATCAAATTACATTTCACTTAATTTCTTATTATATATAACAAAACTGTTAAATGTGAAACAACATAAAAATATGCAAATTATAAGTTTGATAAATATGTATTGAAAAAATATATATAGTTTAAAAAAATTAAGCAATATTTTCAATTAAAATTTAAAACAAAAATTTCATGTATAAAAACTAAAACTGAAACTCACTGCAACATTGAGGAAGTTTTTTTTACTTGTGTTATTCAAGCCCATTGTTATTGCTAAAGACAATCTATTTTGCTCATGTAAATCAATACTACACAGTAGTTAACTAGTAGTTATGGAAGGGTCCTATCTACCTACATTAATTAAGCTGTTTTATAATAATTGTATAAAAGAAAATTGTTAGTCATGTTACACACAGGTGAGGCAACATTTCCTCTTTTATTATTTTAAATATTTTACGAGGGGTGCTTTATAAGTCCATTCTAAAGTACAGAAGACATAATTATTTATGAAAAACGTTTTTTTCTCTTATCTTAATCTCCTTTTTTAAGTCTACACAACATGCTAAAGGGCTTTATCCTTATAACATAATTTATCCCAAGGACTCAAAACAGGTAATGGTTTAGCAACAACCTCATCTTGTATAAATTTCTTTCCAGCAAACCACTTCTTTATAAATGAAAACTGATGATATTCTGAAAGTGTTAAGTCTGGTGAATGTAGAATTTAGTAATGCAATTCAAACATTTTTACTGTTGTAATCATGCATTGGTAAAAATAGCGTTGTTTTTTTCATTAAATGTGTTAGCTTTATCTTTATTCCTCACTTGAGAAGATCCAGCAAAGATGCGATCATTTTACTATTCTTCAGTCAATGAAAATTATGCCACCAAACATCCCAAAAAAAAATAGTGACCATCACCTTTACTATTAGGGGAACAGTTTACATTCTTAATAAGGGATAGTTTTGACTGTCCCTTCATTCCAGATCAATAGTGATGTACTCAAGTTTCATCAACAATTACAATTCGAAACTTGATCACACTCTTGATCAACTACGGGCAAATTCAGCACCCTCTTGCAAACAGTTTCCACGCATGTAGTGTGATGCAACCATTCATTTGAGATGCCGATTGTCTTATTAATCTCATGCAATTCTAACACTTTATCCTCCTTCAACATATCATGGATTTTTTCCAAAATACTCAGCTTTTGTATGTTAAACACTCATTCATCACTTGTAAACTGTTCTGATCGATGTAAATGACTCACCATAATATTTATCCATCTTGGGTTTAGTTTCTTGTACGGGTTTACCTTTCAAAAAAAGTAATGTTTGACTGCCTCACAGAATTCTCTTTCATCCACATTACACAATTCACAATATTAAATAGATTGAAGACAACTGCCAACAACAGAACTGTAAGTGCATCTGACTGAAACTTTGCGAATGCTTCTAGCAGATATGGTCAAATAAGAATGACCTCAGCAAAATAGTAGCATTATCTCTGACTTGCAAGTCTGACTAACAAACACACTATCTGTTTGTTCATACAGTATTGAGAATATTTTACAAATAATAAAACACACACAAACTTACATTTATTTATTAAATCAATTCTTTTAAGAATTATACTTCTCTGTACTATACACAAATATATTTATTTTATTAGATCAACCAAAGTACATAATAAAGTAGGGTGACTTACCTTATTCCACTATATATGCAGGAGCGCTTTCGTGATTTACTCGCATCATCAGCTGTATTATATATTCATCTTACCTTACATTACATTACAAACTTCATAAAATAATAATACATATCATGCATTTATTTATTTTATTTAAAACCTTTAATCTTTTTATTTTTTTTACTTTAAACTTTTATTCAGTTAAATTAAAAATTAAAACAAAATTTAAAAGTATGAAAAATGAATTGAAATTAAAATTAACATTAAAAATTAAATTGTAAAAAGTTTTACATATGAGGTGTGAGAGAAAAGGAATAAGACTGACTTTTTACTTACCAAAGTTTTTATTTTTTTCAAACAACAATATTATCCCCTTCAAAGTAGTTCCCTTTGGCAGCTATACACCACCGGTGGAGTCTTCATTCCCACTTCTGGTAGCAACGCTGGAAGGCTTCAACTGGTAGGGCTTTTAACTGGTCGGTCACAGTCTTTTGAATGTTCTCCAGAGTTCCAAAATGACATCCTTTTAAGACATGTTTCAATTTCAGGAAAAGGAAAAAGTCACAAGGATTCAAATCAGGTGAATAGGGGGGTTGAGGAACTGTAGGAATGCGCTTTTGAGGTCAAAAATTCCTTGATGGAAATGGCTGTGTGACACAGGGCATTGTCATAATGAAGCATCCACTTGTCTGCAATGTCTGGTCTCACGCGAATCACTCTTTTCCTGAGCCTTTCAAGGACACTTTTGTAAAACACTTGGTTGACAGTTCTGGACAGTCCTGGAGGAACAAATTCTTTATACACGATACCCCTACTGTCAAAAAAGCAAATCAGCATGGTTTTGATTTGCTCATTTGACATTTTTTCGGTTGAGGAGATGATGGAGTATACCACTCTTCGCTTTGCCGCTTTATTTCAGGATCGTACTCAAATATCCAGGATTCATCACCTGTGATCACACTATTAATAATTCTTGGTGATTGTCAATCCACTCAAGAAGATACACGCACATGTCTCTTCAATTGTCTTCTGTTCTGTTGTGAGGTTTTTTGGCACCAAACAAACCTTTCGCATGTCCAAATCTGTCAAAATTTTATGTACGGTGAATGTTTAAATTTAATTGTTCACTCATCATCCTTATTGTTAAACGACGGTCTGATCTCACAAGAACCCTCACACACTCAACGTTTTCATCAGATTTTGAAGTTGAAGGTCTTCCTGAGCGAGGTTGATCTTCAACGTGTTCTCAGCCTTCCAAAAATGATTTGTGCTAGTGGAAAACTTGTGCTCTTGATAAGCAATGTTCCCCATAGGCCTGTCTCAACTTTTCAAAGGTCACATTCATGGATTCCCCGGGTTTAACACAAAACTTGATTACACAATGTTGCTCTAAATTCCAATGCTCCATTTTCTTAACACACAACAAAAACACAACTTCACTGATGGTGCTGTCAAAAATAATGTGTTGGCTGAACGGAGTTGAAATTCGTATTGAGCATGAGGAAGGGATGAACAAACCGGTAGACACAGCGTTAACAGATCGCTCGCAGTGTTACCAATCTCATTACTTTTCTCACACACCTTGTATATAAAAATATGACATCAAAGCTTGATGTCATATTTTTCAATTTTGTTTTAATTTTTAATTTAACTGAATAAGTTTAAAACAAAATAAATTAACGTTTTAGATTTTAAATAAAATAAATAAATGCATGATATGTATTATATTTTTTAAAGTTTGTAATGCAATTTGAGAAGAATTCATCAATATATAATGCAGCTGATGATGCAAGTAAATCGTAAAAGCCCTCCTGCATATATAGTGGAATAAGGTGAGTCATCCTACTTTATTTATTCTATACTTTGGTTGATCTAATAAAATAAAAACTTAATATATATCAAGATAAAGAATGTTAATAGATATCAAATAGGCCCTTTAAAGCTTTTACAAAATCATAATATTTAATGTCTACAATATGGAATAAACTGAAACATATAAGGGTGATCAAATATAAAATGGAATTTTTGTTTTATAATTTATTGAAGGATAATAAAAATACAATATTATTTTTCTACATAATTTTCTCTTTTGGATACACATTTTTCCCAGTGGATAGGTAGCTTTTTGATCACACTATCGTAAAATGAAGGTGGGTGTGATGTTAACCAATTGCTGCACACGAACGCTTCAACAACAGCATCTTCAAATTTCTGTCCTCAAAGTGCTTCTTTTAGTGGCCAAACGAATGATAATTGCAGGGCGATATGTCTGGACTGAGTGGAGGGTGCTCCAATGTAGTTCAGAATAAGGATGCAATTTTTTCTTGAGTTTGAGCCATGGTATGAGGCCGAGTGTTGTCAAGAAGCAGAATGATGTCTCACATCGGAAATTGATATCTTTTTGATGATATGCAAGTTTTGCTTCGTCTAAAAGTTGGCAGTAGTATACAGAATTCACTGTACGATGTTCATGGAGAAAATCAACATTCAAAATTACTTTGAAATAAAAAAATACTGTGGCAAGAACCTTTCCAGCTGGCAGTAGAGTTTTGGCTTTAATGGGTGCAGTTTCTCCCTTTTTTTGTTGGTCATAATTCGATTCAAAAAAAATTCTTCTTCAACTTCGTGATACATTGTACATTGCTCTTACATTGTGATACTGACTAGAAAAAAGTAGTGGGCTGGTTTTCTAAAAGTGATCGCCTCCACGCGTTCCTACATACAACACTGAGAAGCCAAACCCCTCTCCATTATCTGTGCGACAACAAAAATTCCAGTTTATATTTCATTCATCCTCATGTATAAAAGCAATTACACATCAGTATCTGGTTTTTAAATATATCTAAAGGATTTTTTTTAAATATAAATGAAATGATGTTTGATCTTTATAAGAAATTTAGTTTGTGAATATGAAGCCACATTGAAGCTTTAAATGGAAAAAGAACACTGTGTTTTTTAACATTCACTATAAGAACTGTTGTAGTTTGCCTGTCTGGATAAATAATCTTATGTAATCCCAATTCGGGTGTAGCTTTCAGGGATACACTTATGTTTTGCAATCAATATTCTAAATATGATAATCGGACTTAATTTTATGATATATCTAATTTTTTAAGTTTTTGTTTACATATATCAAGTGTAACCAACTAACTTATTGCAATTCTTTTTAAAATGTTTAATTAACTATTGTAATGTAGTTTTTTTTATACTCTCTATCCAGAATAAATGCATATTATTATTAAATGGAACCTTGCAACAGATTACAATTGTGAGAATTTTCTTAGTAAAAATCTAACTACATCAGACAAGTCGGTACATTTTTTAAAAACTAAAGTTAAATGTGTACAAAGATATTCATTTTTATATAATCCATTATACTAGAAAAAATAAATTTTTAGGTCATTTTAAGGTCGGTGTTTAATAATAATAAGCTATTCATAAAGGCTATATATATATATATAAAATCTTTATAAAAAAAACTTAAAAAAAACTATAAATGTCACGTTTCATTAATGATAAAACCATATCCCCTTCTCAGGTCTTACTTTATATTACAATTTAACAGTTCCATCCAATTCGAAATCTCTCTACAATATCAGGCCGTTTGATTTAAATAGAAATGAATTTATACAGTAATAAAATCTGAATTTAAAAAAAATAATTACCAAAAGCTATAGAATGCATTAATATGTAATGATGAGATCTGTCTTAATTTTCAAAATGCTATCTACAAGATTGTTAATAAATTTAATAAAATTAGATGATAGATTGGAAACCACAATAATCTTTTCATTTTATGTAGCAATGCACCTAAAGATCCAGGTTTTGTTTGTTTTCAGAAAAATTAGAGAACTTTGAAACATCAATCTGAATGTACTGGCAGTACACTATGGATAACAGAAAAGTTTCCAGATCTCATCTGACTTGTTGAAAGAATGGTATCAGGAGTAGCTCATTTTCATCTGTAATTTTCTTGCATCCAGAAGAACAAGATAAAAAATGTTTTATAGCAAAATATTTAGTGGAGGATCATGGCTAACGCCTCCAAATTTTATTTAAAGTATATTTTACTAAATAGATGATTAACAATAAAATAAAACAAATGAAGTTAATGAGCTAGTTTGCATCACTTTTAATTGATTTACTAAAATGGACATTCGGACACTTTTTTTTTGTAAACATCTTTTTTACAACAAACTTCAATCAAAGTTGTATGTGGGAGTAAATATGGAAATTTTGTAGAATAAGAGATATAAAGCCTTAATGTCTTTCTGTCACAAGTATGCTAGCAATCTTATAGTTTAGCAAATACTAATTTTTACTATATTAAATCTCATTGCAATTGTGAAGCTCTATAAATTTTCTTTTCCTGAAAAGGTTGCTCTTATCCTAAAATCAATTTGACACTCTAAAATGTGCATCAAAAAGGAATATTATCTTTTAAAAGGAACAGTTAAAATACCACAATAATTAAATCTTTTTTTTTTTTTTTTCATTTTGAGGCCAGGGAATTGCAAAGAGTACCAAATCATCATAATATTGCATATTGTATAGTAATAATTATGATCATTACAGCCATTATTTGGCAAAATGTTTTTTTTTTTCACTACTTTTTTTTGTATTTAAAGAAATAGCATTAATACAGAAATAATATGTAAATACCATCACATTTAAATATAGGAATAGAGACAAAAATACATAAATGCCATCATATGTACAGGAACAGAGGGCAACCCAAGCTATTATAAGTTAAATGAATAAAACTGGGACAAGTTAAAAATGACAAAATTTAAAAATTATTTTTCTCATCAGTTATCAGAGAAATGAAAACCATCTGGGACTTGGTACTTTGTTCAAGTTGTAACCTACCCTAACTTTTAAGAGTTCAGTTCTTTTCTTTTTTCTTTTACATTAACCAATTCTTTAGACACAATGTTTATTAAGTTATGCCAACAGTTGAGGTAACAAGTAGTGACAGGACAGGCCTCCTATATTCCTTATATAATCTAGTTACCTTCTAATGAAGTCCAATAGCATAAAGAATAAGAAGATAATGATGGCAGCAAGGTAATTCATAACTGATCATTCATGTAAGTTTAAAATATTAAATTCACTGAAATTATAATCTTTTCTAGGCACTCAAAAATAATAATATCAACAAACAAGTTCTTAACAACTGAGCTTACACATTTGTATATACTATTAAATAAACTGGAACAAATGAATTATAACATTTTAAAGTTAACTATCAGTAATCAATAACATTGTTAAAAATTTGACCAAAAAAACATCCTGATCAATTATGATTTATATATGGTTGTTTTGTTGCCTTCCCTTGCTCTCTGTGCGTCGTTCAAGTCTTGGCATGCCCAAAGAGTCAGTTTGGAATGGCAAGGCAGGGGCTGTGTTTTGGTGCCTGTTTGGTCAATATTATAACAATAAAATACAAAAGCCTATGCCATACCAAACTTAAAAAATCGCGCACCCGAAAACGCACAAAGAGCAAAGATTTCGGACACCAAAACAGAGCCCAACCTTGGGATTCAAAACTGGGATAAAAATCACATCTGCACATCATCATGAAAATGATAAGCAGATATGATAAAGATACCAAGAAATAAACAACACATTTGATAAGGCAAGGGAAAAACAACTTTATTTCCTCATCTTACATATACACAATTATTTTTTTTATTCAATAAAAAATAATGATGTTAAGTTAAATAAGTGACAACATGTCACAATAATAAATACAATAAAACACATGGTTAAGAAACCACATGAAAACGTGTAAACACTCGGCAGCTCAGTATAAGATGTGAGCACATCAACATTCACACTATGTACAACATTTATATATATATTTATATATATATATATAAATACACACATAATTTACAATTATTCATAGAAATTTTTAAAATAAATTTCTAATAGTCATACATACTATTATAAGAATAATATATAATTTAATAAGCAGCCTATATACAAAATAGAATTATTATATACAAAATAAATGAAGAAAAAGTAAATATTAAGGGCTAATTACGACCAATCTGATTCTTCAGATTAATATTACCAATAACATTAATATTACAAAATATTAAATTGCTTAAAAAAAAGATAAGAAAAGTACAAAATAAAAAATAGCTAAAATGGAAAACATATAAGTATATAAAATTTTTTAAATGTGGCTGGTACATCTTAAAACACAGAAAAATTGATAAAAAAAAAGGGGGAATTCAACTTTTAGAGAATACAAGTAGTGTTTGAAAGTAGATTAAAATCAAAGTGGCAACAAACATAAATAAATAAATAATTTAGATTAATTATACAATATACTAATAATAACAGCACAGCCAAAATCACTTAGTTATTATACTATTGAATTGATTGAAATAAAAAATAAATATAACCTAAACATTACAACTGTCCACAATTAGTTTTATATGTACACATACATATATATAAAACATAATTGCATTTATATCACATAAATACATAATGAAAGAAAAATATTTATATATTTATCTGCTTTAAAATATATTTCTACTCCTGACATGTAACATGAACAAATTTAATAAGTATACACATTTGAGTACAACTTCCCACCACAATAATTAATTCTAAATAGGTGACATTTCTTTAAAGTATAATTACAGTTATAATAAACAGCATTATTTCTTTTAATGCAATTTCAAAACATTTTTTATATGCCAAGCAAATAATATTTTACAACCAATCTACTACTAACAGTACTGAACAAATATTATTGTTGATTGGGATGGAGACAGGATAAACCTTTTACTTTCCTGCCTAGATAGCGCTACAGCAGAACTATAGCTCTAGAAGGGGAAGTATTGTAATCAGTCCAATTTGGGTATATGCAGTTTTTTTTTTAGTTGTACAAGATAATGATTGATCTCATCCAACTAGATGACTGACAGTCATTACCATAAGCGCTTGACACATTAATAGCAGACAAAAAGAAGCATAAATCTTAATTATATAATTCAATAAATCCTAATTTATAATTATGTAGTTTTGTTTGACATTATTTTCTGAACCTAATATTTGCATGCTAATAGAGGAGTATGATAAAGTTAACAAAAATAGTTAACTTTATAAAATATAAGATGAAACTAACAGTGGAAACTGTTACTAAAAAATTGATTTTTAAGAAGCGCTTTGTTAAATAATTTGGTAATTTTGTAATAACGTAAAATACTGAACCGACCTGGAATAATCTCAGCAGTCATTATGAAAAAAATTCCAATTTTTATAGCTAGCTAGTAAATAAAACTTAAGATAATTGTTTGGTATATGAATTATGAATGATTTGGTAAAGTTTTAAAACCTACTAATTACAATGTTAATAAAGCACTGGTATCCTAAACACGAATCTACAAGATTTTTAAAAGATAAGACTGTTTGAAGTTGCTAAAATTAATTCAAATTTGAACAACCAATGATTAACTTAAAAATCATATACCTTTTACATAACAATAAATTATTTTATTTCTACTAGACATCTTTTCATGCGAAACAAACTGTGATTATATAAAAATGAAGGCCTATTACATGATAGCAGTTTGGAGACATTCAATTTTTTCCAACATACTATAATCAACTTAGAGCTGCTAAACTAAATTATAAAAAAGAAACATTTTTGAATAAATTAATGATTTTATTACATCTTATAATGTTTCCTACAGAAATGCGGTAACAGCACTTAATGTGACAGTATTTCATCAAAGACATTTATTACATATTATTTGATGAAATTATAACTTACATATACAACAAATAATTTGTTGTTTTTATTCTATAGCAATTTATCATAGAATGTGAATTCTGATATCCCTTGTGTGTAAATCCAAAACTTTCAAACATCTAGGAATAAATTATACAACAAAGACAGTCTTGAATCATTTTGCTTACAAGTTAGCTACAACTTAATTTAAATCTGTAACTAATGAACATGTGTTGAATGAGTTTGACAAAAGGAAATCTAGATATTTTTATTTTTTTATGTTCAATTATAAACTATATGCAGTGAAAGAAGATATCCTCCACTGCTACCAAAGTTTAGGTAGCACACTTTTATCAAAATAGTTTCTGAGTATAAACCAGTTCCTTTTCCTAGTGTCTACAAAAATGATTGACTTCTTCAAAATGCTACTAATATCCTTTTCTTAAGGAGTAGGCAATATCTTTAATATGAAAAACATTTACAAATAGCAAAAAAATTGCAAATTAAACTTATTCACATAGGTAGATACACAATATCAGAACAGTGTAATCACCGCTAAAATATGCACTTTTAATTCTCCACTTCTTGAACTTTATATTTTCATTAACTGGCAAGATTGAATGAATGATTTTAAGGGAAAAATTGATACCAAAGTACAGTAAAACTTTAATGCAAATTATAGTAACTTTTAAACAAAAAATAAAAATAGACAATATAATCTAAAAAATAAAAAAAAATAAATAAAATCACAGCAGAACATGGCTAGGAGGGAGGTGAGAGTTAAAACCAAAAAATATCCTTTAAATATACTATACATTCAGACTGAAATAAATTATTTACTTTGATACATCATCTAACAATGAACTGGGTTAGAATTTCTATTGTGATTTTTTATTTATCTCTTTCATAATTTTAGACTTGTGTTAATTTCTGTTTAAAAAAAATTTAAGAATTATTACAAATAAAATTATAACAAATTCATACTGTAATTTAAGGCAGATATTAATTATAATTCATTTGTAACAATGCAGCATATTGCAAATGAGTATGAATATGGGAATGTCCAAGGTCAACTTATGTTTGCTGCATATCCAGAAAGTTATAAAATTAAAGTAATCTGTTCTGACTGAAGAGACAGTAGAACATACACTGAGAAAATAATAAAAACATAAAAAGTAAAGTATATTAAAAATTAAAAATTAACTGTAGGAATGCAGGCCTGACCGAGGACTTCCACAATAGGCACGAACATTGACAAACAGGTAATGTTAACACAAAAACACGGTTATTCAGGCTAACTGTGAGAAAAATAATTAACTGCAAATTATCTAGAATGCTGAACATCTGTGAACATAGTGAGGAAAACACAGTCCTCAAAAACCACCATTAATTTCTCAGGAAGTATACGCATGAGAAACAATATGACATGCTGTTAAAATTACAAAAATTGAGGTGTGATAAGCAGAAACTGGATGACAACAGGCAAAATATAGGTCATATTTCTTTTGCTTCAATATTACCGGATTAATTCTATAACCCAAAAATCAAAAACCACATTTATCATCAACTAGGAATTTTTTAGATATCTTCTATTTCTGAAGGAATACTCCATAAGGATTTCATCACAAACTGTGGTAAACCAATATTAAACATGTACTCTTTGAAAGCCCATAAGCCTACAATCAGAAAAACAAGAGAAAGAAAAGCACAAACATCGATGTCATTTCTCTGGGGTAATGCCCTCCCTCCCATATTTAGCTGCTTGGACCAGGGTCATCATCCACAAACTGAAATGGAACCTTCTTCCACATTGCAACACCATCTGAAATTTGTAAACTCTAACAACTGATGTAAATCCATCAGTGCATCAAAAACAAGGCAGTTATGTTGAAAAAGTCTTCAATTTCAATACATGGATAGCTGTTTCATTCTAATTACCAGTTACAATTCATATTCGTCCAATCCAGATAAATAAATCAGATTTACAATTAAAAAAAGATCTATCTTGCCTGAATTTTTATTAAGAGAATACCTATATATCATTCATAAGCCAAGTTGACAGACTGACAGTTAAGGTAAAATTAGCATACACAGAATTTATTTCAAAATTCCTCTAACTAAACTGCACTGAGCAAGAGATCCTAATTAATATTTTTTTATGTTTTCTTTTTGAATATCAAGGAACTTCTCTTTTCTTTGTATTTGAAATATTCCAAACGCATCTGCCTAAATACAAAGCAAACTTGTATATTAATACTTTACCAAACAAAATTTTATCAGAATCAGATATTCACTTTCTACTCGATAAAAAATTCTTAACACACATTATATATAAAGAACACATATCACGTATGAAGAACTCGGAATTTATAAAAAAAAATCTTTGTGATTATCATTATCAGTTTTCCTTGAATACTATCAAATATAAAGATAACAAATGTGTCAATCTTATAGCTATATCACAAATATAAATTAAATAGACAGGTTTAAGACATTGTGAGATGTTAGTCTTTGGATTTACATCGACAGCAACTTGATTATAAATGAAATTTGATCAAAACTTATTTGCTAATCTCCTCAGTGAACAATTATCGTTTATTTAACATTACTATACTAGAAGTGCGTAGTATACTGTACGCTAATTTTTAAATGCATTTATATTTCTATTAACCTTCAGGACTGGTGTAGTGCAACTGCAGTAAACTGTCTGTACATACTACGGTTGTGTAAACTTGTTTCAGAACTTTACCGTTTGAGTACTACCATCATGTTAACAGAACTAATACAATTCTTTCACTGGCACGTGCTGCACTGTATTGGCTTTAAAATGAACTATTTGCACTATCGATAGGTTGCAGCTAACAGCTGGAAATAAGAAGGAATAAAATTTATGTTACCGGCATTCTAAAACTAGGTTTTGTAAGTTTTGTTGAACTCTGTTAGTAAACATGGCTGATTCATAGCATTTGTGTCCCAGGATTTACTTCTCGTTATGCGGACAAATCATAGAATTTACATAATAAGAGTGAAATAATTGAAATTTTGTTAAACAAAGAGTCAGGTGATGAATGTGAAAGTAAAAATGTTTTAGTGATACTTTTGATGATCATAATAACATGTTCGCAAATGAGGTTATTTTAGTGTGTTTATCGGTAGTGAAACTACATCGACTTCTAATAATAATAATATAATATAATAACAATAACAATAATAATAAACTAACAGAAATCGAATCTGAAACCCCATTTATACTTTAAGGTGAAACAAATCCATCATATAAGACAAAACACATACATCTCAAGATAACACACAATAGGCGCTTAAGTCTACCTTTCTTTCTTTTCCTGTTTAGCCTCCAGTAACTACCGTTTTTAGATAATTCTTCAGAGGATGAATGAGGATGATATATGTATGAGTGTAAATGAAGTGTAGTCTTGTACATTCTCAGTTCGACCATTCCTGAGATGTGTTGTTAATTGAAACCCAACCACCAAAGAACACCAGTATCCACAATCTAGTATTCAAATCCATGTAAAAATATCTGGCTTTAGTAGGACTTGAACGCTGTAACTCTCGACTTCCAAATCAGCTGATTTGGGAAGACCCGTTAACCACTAGACCAATCCGGTGGGTTGCTTAAGTCTACCTGATAAGAATAAACTGTACTGACGTTAAATTCAATCCTATTATTTATACTTAAGTATAAATTCTCATAATGAACCAATTATACTCATTAAATTCTCATTAGGGTGAGGGAGCAGAGATAAGTTTAGGTAGTTTTATTAGGGATATAAACTAAGCCATGCGAGTCCTAATTTATTATTGTATGATGCTTTGTTAAATGATGTTTTGATCGATGTATTTTTTAATAATAATACATTTTTTATCATAATGATGGTAATAATAATGGTCGACACAAACCTCCCTTAAGTTGATTTCCTTGATGTAATTACTGAAAGAAAATCTGTATCTAGGGAAAAGAAAATATTTACAAGCAACAACCTACATAATTTGAAGAAGTATATGAATATTCTTCTATGTCAACTCTATCATTTTTAACAAAATATCTACCAACCGCACTGTTTGAATTAATAGCTGAACATATACATATTTAGGCAAGAGAAAATGAAAATGAAGAATTTAATTGTGATGCTTTTCATAATTGAAGTTTTAGTAGCCCTTCACATAACTATCTGTACACATGCTATAAGAAGGGTTATGTTAGGATTAAAGAGTAAAAATCAGTCTATTTCATTATTCTGGAATGTCAAGGGAAGCAGTTTTTAATTGTGTAAAAACAATATGATAAATAATTTTGATGTAGTATCACGATGGTCAATACAAAGTTTCTGACAATGAAAGGCCATACAAGAAATGAACAACACAGAGTATGTATACATTCTGTAAATTGCATCCGCTTTATGATGCCACAAAGAAAGATATGAATTATCAGTTGAAAGGACGGTATCAGTAGAAGTATAGATTATTCCTTTCATAGAAAAAACTGAAGTGTAGAATATTACATAAAAGTCCACACCCAGAGGTGTAAAAATGTTTTCCTTTATGGTAAAGCGGTCTACTATATTATTTTGTATTATATCAGATCAAGTCATCCGAATGACATCAGTGTTAAAAATTTTGGTTTGGATGCTGCTATTGCTCTGCAACTTGCAATATGTTTACAGAAACCAGGACACACTCTACATTTTCAACTATTTCTCTACTTCCACCTTCCATAAATTTTGAAATCAAAAATATTTGTTTGTGTACAACGAGGATCAATAGATTTATGAAAGACCTTTAACTAATGAAAAAACAGTGAAGAAACAGTCAGCAGCGATGGAGATGTCATCGTCATCTTAACAAGGTGATTGGACAGCAAAGCTGTTATCTTGCATCGAATTTTGTAAATATACATGAACCTGATAAAAGTTAAGAGATGGGATAAAAACAAAGCAAAAATTACAGTTTCAAGACCATATGTAATCAAAGAATATAATGATGCAACGAGAAGTGTTAATATTTTTCACAGATTTGCGAGTCTGTACAGAATAACATTCGACTAAAAAATGGACTCTTCATCTCTTTTTTTCATGGAACTGACATTGCTGTTAGTAACTCATGGATTGAGTATAAAATTGCAGGCAAGCAATATTCTGTGCCAAAAAAGGGTTATTGGTCATTTCCTGTTAACAGAGGAATTAATTAGAGTTTAAAAACTGGTCTAAAGAGAGACTTCCTCTTTTTTTTAGAAAACTAAAAAAAAAAGATGCATTAACGAATCACAACTAAACAACGCAATGAAATTTGACAACATAGATCATCTGACTGTTCATGATAAAAATAAGGAACTCACAAGATATAAAAATGATGGTTGTGGAAAGTTCCAAACTCACTTTTACTGCAAGAAATGCACAGTACAATTGTGTTTTAATCAAAAGCGTAATTGTTTCCTCGACTACCACCAAAAATAATGAAGACATATTAAATAACTCGTTTTTAATTAATTAATTTTAAAAGACACATTATAATCATATAAATGTCAGAATAAAATAATCATATAAATAACTGAATACTTTTAAACATTTTAATCTGTTAGCCTGTTTGTAATATTACCAGTTTTGTTTTTTAGTGTAATAAATTGCATAAATATTTTAATTTTATTACTTATCTTATTTTACTACATATTTAAAATATTTGAATTGACAAGATTTGCACAGTATACTGTACTATTGTATTTGCTGTGATTGTTATTGAAATTGACAAATTAAATATATATGGTAAGAAACACATTATTAACTGAAAAAATGAAGTTAATCAATGCATTAAAATATTTTTCTCTGGTTTTTCACATTTCTCCCCATTAACGTTAGTATAGTTTTGTATACAGTGTACTGTACAATTTCACTGAGGAGTTATACTGTACAATTTTCACTGCAGCACACAAAAATAAAAAGCCAATTAGTCACTCGTATCACAGTACTACAGGATTGAGTTGAAATAATTTATACTGCATAAGAAATGTTAAGTACTACTACTTCTATCATGAGTTTTAAATTAAACAAAAAACTATATAAGTACATGATACGGTATTTAAATAATTTTTCAATTTGTAAAATATAAACATATGCTGTCACATTTTAAAAAAATCCAATGACATACATCAATTCAATTACTACAAGTGATGTATGTTTAGGTTAGAATATTTGTTTCTCCCAAAACCTTTTCAAGTTAAAATAAAGGTAATGCAACAGAAGTAATAGAAACTTGATACTTATTCTACATTAGTTCTAGTTAGTACTTTGAAAATAAAACTAAATTAACGGTTTCAGTAATAACATAATTGTTACTTATGTATTTTTTATTTCATATGTGATGTATATCATCATAAAAATAATGAAATAAGTACATAAACATAACTTACAAACTGAACTTTCTTGAACATAGATATTAACTACATAAGGTAATATCTATGTTTCTTTTTACTGATAAACTTAATATTTAACTAGAAAAAAAATTGCGGACAGTTTGTAATTCAAAGGAACTATATTCTGGTATGTAATAAGTTTTATATTCTCTCTTTGTTTTTTACTTTCGATATCTCATGGGACGACCCGAGGCGTGTTGTCATCATAACACTGGGCCATTAGTGTCCGATTCGATCTTCCGTTTCATTCTGTTAACTTTAACATATTTTTTAGCAACTAAGCTTGGTGTATGATTATTTAAGTCTTGTGATAAACTACTACTCGCAACAGTAGCAGATGCACGTCTTGTACGAATAACAAGATTTGGATTAGAATAAGGAAAAGGAGGCTGTGAAGGTGATGGAGTAGCTTCGGAATTATTATTTGATAATCTACTTTTTTTATCTAACGTCCACAAATCAAGGGAAACAGTCCCTTTTGAACGGGTGTGTGTTTGCACTCGTTCACGCGGTGTGCTTGTATTCACCTGTCGCGCATCATCTCCTGGGTAAGTCAACAGCTCCTCGCCAGTCTCTTCTGCTAAAGCTCTTCTTTGTTCTTCTTCTTCCTCTCGCAGTGCTGCCAACTGTCCCTCCTCCCACTCACGCTTCTGTTGTTCAATTTCAGCTTCAGCAGCTGCCAACTGTTCTGCTGACCATGCACTATCAGTCTCTTCAATGAATCGCATAGCGTATCTCTCCACACCACTTAACTAAAAGAAAAGCAAAGAGTAAATTTAGACATCAAACATGCTCATTTATATCAGATCATAGAGGAAACATTTAAAATTCAGTGAAGTTGTAAAAATTGATTAACTTCTAATTGCAAACAAGCTACATGACAGAAGAGGTGTAGCTGTTCAAAATTTTACTTCCTTAATGATGTGTTCTGGTTTTTATTACATATAATTTATTGAAATGGATCAGAGAATCAGAATGTGAATAATTACTATTATGACATTACATTTCCTTCTTTTATGAAGTTCTCTTTTTCCTTCATGTAAGTGTTCTTTTATTATGTACTGCTCATTACAGAGGTTATATCAAACACTGAAATTTTTCATATGTTAAATGAGAAATTTTAAATGTTGAAAAACATAGCCCACCGAGCTGCTAGTTTAGTGGTTAATTAATTGCATATTGCTAATTTAATTTTGAAGTCGAAGATTCTAATGTTGATTAGAATTTTTGAAGTCGAAGATTCTAATGTTCAAATCCAAGTACAAGTTAGTTGCTTTTATATAGATCTGAATACTAGTCTTTGGATACTGGTGTACTTTACTATACAAGCCAGCACACAATCCTTATTCTACTACAACCACGTGTTGCGTTAAAAGTGACCATTTCAGTCAATACTGCTACTGTACGTACTTTTCAAAAACAAATGATTGAAGAAATGAAAAATATTGCCTATTATATAGAGAAAATAAATTCAAGTTAGTGTACAAGTAATGAATCTATAATAATTTAAAAAAATCTGTCAATGTTTGCCACTACTTCAATGACTTTGACGTTGAAACAGAGTGGAACCTTTTTGGTTTCTTCCCATGAAAAAAAATACCTGTGATGAAAATGGGAGCACAATAAAGAGAGCTGTGATTAAGGCAAGCTTGTAATTGCCTCATTTTAACAGCAGATGTGTGAGAACAAGTTATGTTGTGACAATATCTCACAGATGAGGTACAACGGCTTAAAACTGGGAACAGATTTGATACTTCTTACCAAACAAGATCTTATCATAAATCTAACAGAAATTAGCTACTATAAGTGTTCAGCAATTACAGCATTTCATTTATTCCCCAAATGTGATCCATTTTCATTTCAGAACAAAGAAATCATAGCCTGCATATTTTTAAGATTTAAATGATGGTAAATCAAAAAATATGACTTCCTGAAGCATTACTTTTGTACCACAAGGTACACATGATTTCATTCAGGATCTCCAAACATAACTAAGACTGTTATCAATTTTTTAAAGAAAACTTATCACCAACAGAATTGTACTAACTTTAATATCAGCAACAGATTACAAAACTTTAATATCAGCAACAGATTTATTTCAGTTATATGTTCAATAGTCATAAAAAAAAAAGCCAGCAATGAAGTGCATAACTATCCCGGCTATGCTAGTCAAGTTATGAAATTCATTTTTGAAAAGATTTTCTGGCTATATCAGAATGTTTTTTCAATTCAATCATTTGTATTTTAAGTTCTATTTCTATTTATTTTTAAGTTCTATTTGTATCTTTATGATAAAATAATTCCTTTTATTGAAGAACAATAAGCAAAATTATGAATCATTTTCTTAAAATTTTTATGTAGAAATTTTTACTTTCTTTTTTTTTCTTCTTTTTATGATACATTAAATACGTTAAATAAATACATAAAAATATATATACACTTATGGAGAACTTAATTAAAATTTGATGGTATTGTTTTGTATTCTTGTTCTTTTCCAATATAGGAAAGTGTGTGTGTGTATATATATAGTGTTTTGTATAAATGCTCAATTACCCTTTATCATTTCTTCATTGGCATTAAAAAAATATGTATGTATCATAAGAAATTTTAATGTTAATGATTAAAAGAAATTTTATTTTATACCTTACTTATCCTTAACCTTACTTAACCTTACTTATCTGATTATATTTAAATCCTATATTTAACTTTTAAAGCCAAAATGTTCAACAACAAAATAAAGCAACAACTAACATTTTTAATAATAGTATATTAGCATCACAATTTAAAAAAATATGTTTTTGACTTTGAAAATTTGGGGTTCATACATCAGAAGGTTTTTTATTAGTTAAAATATTCACTAAAATTGATCTCACATAAAATAAAATCAAAATTAATTTTTTTTAATATTTTAAAAATACAATTGTTTAAAAAATACAAAGATACAACCATGATTTGAAATAAACATAGCAGCAATATTCTAAGGAGGTGAAAATTTTTGGCTATTTTTTTTTTCAAGAAATACTTATGAGTATGAGCTCTCAAAAAATTAAGATTTTTGGATTTTAAATGCAATTGGAACTTGTGAACTGGATTTAAACTTAAAATAAAAGAATGTTTTTTTTAAATTTAATTAAAGTATTTTTTGTTACCACAAACAGTTGGAGTGGAATGGGCAAAAAAAAATTTAAAGTGGTTTGAAGATCTATTGGTGTAGGAAACTTCCATATCTCAACAAAAAAAAATTGCAGTCATTTTTTGGGGAGGGGTGAATATTAAATAAAATTGTTAGTAATTTGTGATCTTGATAAAAAAAAAAAAAACTTCAACTTTTGTACGAATTTCTTTTTTGCTGAAGTATCCTAATTAAGATTTGAAATTTTATTTTGGTGAAAATAACCCAACCCCTGTTTCCAATTTTTGCAAAAATTTAACATATTCTTTCCCCCTGCAGGTAGTAACTAACTTTGAAGAAAGTCAGTCAACGGGGTCCAGAATTATAAGACCAGATACAGGCCAACACACATAAACACAAATGTCAGTTTAACAACAATAGATTTTTGACTTTAATTAATTTGCAAGTAGTACTTTAACCACTAGATCGTACTTTTAGTACTAGATCGTAGATACCGGTGTTCTTTGGTGGTTGGGTTTCAATTAACCACACACATCTCAGGTATGGTCGAACTGAGAATGTACAAGACTATACTTCATTCACACTCATACATATCATCCTCATTCATCCTCTGAAGTATTATCTAAAACGGTAGTTACCGGAGGCTAAACAGGAAAAAAGAAAGATTTTTGACTATGGAGCATTGGAATAAAAAAATATTTTCACACTGTTTACAATCTATTTAAATGTCTCCTTAAGACACAAAACTTAAAAAAATACAATTTTATTATTTTAATTTTGAACTAAGTACATATTTTAAAAAATATATAACTTTTCATTACGATTTTAAATTTTAGTAATACAATGTAAATGTAACTTTATATTTTAGTTGTTTCTCGTATGTTAGCAAGAGTGGTGATAAAATGTTAATGATTAAAAGAAAAAAGAGAAAGCAAAAAGACATTGTGAACAGAAATGCCTATAAACAGATAAAAATTACATTTTGTGCTGACTAAAAACAAATAAATAGGATTACTATCATATATATTTGGCTTTACAAGACATCTAGAGACACATAGCTAAGATTAATCTATGAACAAGTGTTGTTTTAAATAAAAACATACCTGTTGCACAAGAGCATTAACTTCTTGTTCAGCCTTACTCAGTTCTTCAGTTGTTTCTCCATCTAATGGTATACTTTCATCAAACTCTGCCAATTCAGCAGCCGCTTCAGCCTTGGCAGTTCTTGCAGCTACTACATCAGTTTCATCTTCTGCAGCAGCCAATGCACTTTCCAAGGCACCAAGAGCAGTTTTCTCTTCTGAGGTTGATGTATTAGCATTCGCCTAAAAAATTGGTTCATTTGTCTACAACTACAATGTATTTCTTAAGCAAAGTACATTCACAACTGTATGAAATGTGTAAAATTAAAAGCAATATAGCTCCTGAATATTTGTGCAATATGTTTAAACTGATTAAATAAGACAAACTTAATAACTTTTAAGAATTCTTATGCTTCAATATACTTTAGAACTATCGTTATCAGATCAAAAGTAAACTAACACAAGGAACATAAATTTAAAAGAAGTTGGATCACAAATATCAACTTAAAAACAATATTGTTGCAGCATAGATTTTATTTTTTGAAGGGATTTTTATTTCAGATTTGATATACAAAAAATATACAATTTTTCTGAATCAGTAAAAGGAAATACATTCAACTTATGGATCTTCTAAGCAGTCACACAAAAATGGAAGAAAAAATGGATTTGGGACTTGGTAAAGAATTTTTTACTGCTGTACCTATGTACCTAAAAACACACAAATGAAGAGAAAACTCTTAACAAATCTAAAAATTTATTACTTGGGTTAATGACGATACCCAAAATATACTTTACATATATTTTCAGAGCTGATAACTACTTTTATTACTGTATTGTTGCAAGGACCAAATTAAAG
Source organism: Lycorma delicatula (assembly GCF_047948215.1). Taxonomy (NCBI): domain Eukaryota; kingdom Metazoa; phylum Arthropoda; class Insecta; order Hemiptera; family Fulgoridae; genus Lycorma; species Lycorma delicatula. Next base: position 131,288,463 of record NC_134458.1, on the reverse strand, counting down.
TACGCAATAAGACAGTCCTAATTATTTATTTTTTTAATATAAATATATTAATAACTTTGTGAAAATAAAATAATTCATCAACAAATATTATTAAATATCAATATTTAATTTTATTTATGACATACACATATATATATGAAATTCAAACTACCAAAAACACTGAAATAGATAAGACCACAAATTCCAAGAACAGATTTTGATGGGATCCCGCATCTTCAGTTGGTATTTAATTCTATATTTACATTAATTGTTATTATAATTTGTGAATTTACAAATTTTCAAAATTGTTTCCGTTTTATAGATTTTGAAATTTATTATGGATGAATACACAAATTCTGCTGTTCGGTATTAGAGTAAAATAAATTTCAAAATACAAAACAGTAACAATTTTGACAATTTTAAAATTCACAAATTACAAAAACAATTTATTTTAATATAATTATAGAATTAAATAACAACTGAAGAAGCAGAATCCTGTGAAAATTTATTTTTGAAATATAGTAAGTTTAACTTATTTATTTTACTGCGTTTTTGTTGGTTTAAATTACATTTAATATTAAATTATATTAGCACAGTGGTCAATATATTAATGAATTACTTGAATTTTCAAAAAAAAAATTAAAAAATAAATATATATTAAATTCTATAAATATAAACCACCTTGCTTTTTCCTGTTTAGCCTCCGGTAACTACCGTTTAGATAATTCTTCAGAGGATGAATGAAGATGATATGTAAGTGTAAATGAAATATAAACCACCTAGTACAGAATATTGAAATAAGAAATATCTTACCATAATTTTATCATAAAAGTACTTTCGCGGGATCCAGCATCCTCAGTCATGATTGAATTATTTAATTAAACTGTACATTAAAAGGTTGTGGTTTATTTTAGAGTATTTTTAATTTTTAACTTTGTAATATAGTTTCATTAAATAAATTCAATCATGATTGAGTATGCTGGATCTCACAAAAGTATTTTCATGATAAAATTAAGATATTTCTTCCTCAATATTATGTAATTGGTAGTATGTATTTTTTTTTTCAATATGAATTTGAAATGTTTGTGTATATATATATATATATATATATATAGAGAGAGAGAGAGGGGGGGGGGAGAGAGAAGAATTTTATTTTCATTTTACATTTAACCCTAAACAGAATAATTAGTTTTTTCAAGTAAAATGTAACAACAATAAGGTTTTTCAAAGTACATATACAATAACAATTATTTATGTTATTTAGAAACATCTGCATTTGCCTTATATAACAGTTGATATTAGATTAAAAAAAGTAAAATTATAATGTATAAGGTTATATTCTATTGGGGATTAATGTAAGGTAATTAGTAATGGAGGTGATTTATTAAACATCCACCACATTCTTTAAATGTTATTTTGAGGGGGTCTTTACCCCTTTTTGAAAAATATAATGTTTTTCAACTAAATACTTGTGTCTCTTAATACAAAGACAACTTGTAACTACACTCTATAGTATAAATCAAAATCCAGACTAATGAAAAAATAAATAAATAAAATTACAAAATAAATCAGATTAGCAACATTCTACACCATGTAAACAATAATGAATATGGGCTGGTAACTGCTTTTAATATTGTACCACTGCAAGGACAGCATTCAAATAAATACATGAATACCACCACTGATCGTTAGGACATTTAACTCTCAAATACACTATAGATATGAAAAATATATCTAATAGGATAATCAATGATCATTTCACAGAATAGAATAAATAATAATGCTATAAAATAACGAATATATTTAAAATTATTCCAGTCTGAAAGACAAAATATTCTAGAAAAAAAATTATTTGCAATTATGAAAAAAATATAATTCAAATTCAAATAAGTGACAATTGATCTTAATATTGGATTACCTAGAACTAAAAAAAAATCTATACAGAAATAATTTGTGGGTAGGTACAAGTATGACAGCAACATTAAATATTCTAGACCACACACATATAATGAATGAATATAGCTGGCTTCTTTTAATATTGAATCACTGCAAGGACCGAATTCAAAGATATATAATATAATGAACTCTGGTGATCATCAATGTAAATTACAATTCTGATTTATTAAAGGTTAACATTTCAATTTTTACAGTTAACCAATCAATCAAACCTAAAGATTATAATGGAACATAAAAATGCTCCTATGGTGGTCCAACTGTTATCACAAACAAATAATACAATACAGACCCTAGATTTGAATTCCATTTTAGTCTAGGGCACTAGAATTTTTCTCTACTTTCATAAGTAAAAAAAAAGACCAAAAATGTAAGCAACATTCTAGACCATGTACATATTAAAATGAACATAGGCTGGTAACTGCTTTTACTGTAGCACCACTGCAAGGGCAATATTCAAATTGAATAAATGAATAATGCTGATCGTTAGTGCATGATCACTGATTGTTGTTATTATACAAGTCATAAGAATAGGAAACGTCCCTTTTGTTTAACTCTTGATTTATTACAAAATTATACACAAGGTAATTTGTACATCTATATCCTGTACAATACAATGAATAATCAGTATACATTTAGAGCCATGTAACTAACTCATTAATGCAAATTAATAAAAAAATACTTTATACATGGCTAATTTTAAAGCCTCTAAATTTCTAAATAATCTTATAATCTTATATGAACGTTTTAGGGAGATTCTCATTCTGAGACATATAGCAAGTAAAATTCTAAACATGCACATTCATTAATCATCCTTTCGAAAATGTATATCTGGATAAATGTAAAATTTTGGCTTTAAAATAAAGGCATTTTTAAGATTGAGAAAAAACTGTTTTTCTTGTTTATACGTTTTTATAATATATATCATTTTCATATTTATGTTTACACTGTTTCCTGTTTACACTTTTTCACAGAAAGACAATCAACAACATTTTTTTGATTGTTCAGATTTGAAAAAGAAAAATCTTATACTTGTTCAGGGACACAGAGAACAAAAAATTAACTTTTAAAAATAATGAGCTTTGGTTGATGGCATTTCCTCGAAAGAGTATATGAATAAAAAGTTTCTACAGGTTTGTTCTGTGTCAATGTATCCTTATTTTTTTATTAAGGCAAGTTTATTTGATTTCAATTATATCACCTGAATTATAGGATTACTTCATTATGTAATACAGCCATGACTGATATGTGGAACAAAAGGCCTCAAATGAGCCTGACCAGTTCTTAAATTTAAAAAAGAACATTCATACCAAACATATAGATGTGGACATTGTGATTTCTATATAAAGATATTCTACAACATAGAATGACATGTAGAATAACATTCTGCAACATATATATGTTGCAGTTATGTTTTTATAAATATTTTACATATATTACAATTTTAGCAATCTTTACTTATTACATAAAGTTATAAAGGTAACTTAAATGTACACTAATATTTTATGTAAATGTCTTCTAGTTTTAAGTATCATAAAGTTTGAATTATTTCACAATCTCGGAAACAAAAATGTTTTTTTAGAATGTTTTAAACCATTTCACTAGAAGGCTACATCAACATGAGTTAGCACAATGAAACTTGCCAGCTACTGAAAACAAATGGATCGCCTATTAAGGGAGGTTTTTTTTATAGGAAATTTCTAAGTGATACCTTTTTTTCCCTGTTTAGCCTACGAGAATCACTGTCAGGTATTACTAGAGAGGATGATATGTATGAGTGTAAGTGAAGTGTAGTCTTGTTCAGTCTCAGGTCGACCATTTCTGAGATGTATGGTTAATTGAAACACAACCACCACAGAACACCGGTATCAACGATCTAGTATTAAAATCCGTATAAAAGTAACTGTCTTTACTAGGATTAGAAGGCTGGAACTCTCAACTTCCAAATCAGCTGATTTGCAAAGAAGCGTTCACCACTAGACCAACCTTCTTTCTTTCTTTCCTGTTTAGCCTCCAGTAACTACTGTTTAGATAATACTTCAGAGGATGAATGAGGATGTTATGTATGAGTGTAAATGAAGTGTAGTCTTGTACATTCTCAGTTCGACCATTACTGAGATGTGTGGTTAATTAAAAACCCAACCATCAAAGAACACCGAATCCACAATCTAGTATTCAAATCCGTGTAAAAATAACTGGCTTTACTAGGACTTGAACGCTGGAACTCTCGACTTCCAAATCAGCTGATTTGGGAAGACGCGTTCACCACTAGACCAACCCGGTGGGTCACTACTAGACCAACCTGGTCGGTTTCTAAGTGATACCTGGTCAAAACACAACTAGCTTGAAAAATGGACCACGGATTTAGGAGCTTTTTCTTCTTTAATTAACAGTTGTTTCTGAATAATTTCTACAAAATGTATTATACATGAATGTGCTTACGTAACTGAAAACTAGGAGAGAAACTGTAATAAAGAATAAATTATAAATAATTTAGCATAATGTGAGCAATATTCTAGACCATGTGCAAATATAATAAATGAACATAGGCTGGTAACTGCTTTCACTATTGCACTACTGCAAGGGCAGAATTCATACAAATAATGAACCCCGCTGATCGTTAGTGCATTATTAATTCAAAAACACCTGATAATAAGCAAAATTGTTAAGTTACTTGAGTGAAAATACTTTTGATGTAGTCTTAAAAGTTAATACAGCTATAATGTTTTTTCTATCCAGAATTACTTATATCAGCCATTGGAAGTTCATTATTATGATCAAACAAGAAAATTCTATTGATATCAAAAAATAATGTACATACCTCTTCATTAAGCTGACGTCTTCTTTCAGCTTCTCTATTTAGCACTTCAGCCATTCTTGTATTAGCATCGTTTTCACTTGCATCAACACTAAACAGATCTTGAATAGTGGACTATAAAAAAAAAATTATTCCTAATGTTCATTCAGCTAGTCAATAATTAAATATTACATTTTTGTGTTATATATATATATCTCAAATTTTTTCATATCTTCAATATTACTATGTTTTTTGTTAAATAACATACTTCAGTGAGTTTTGTGAACTGCTATCACATTTTCTTTAGAATCCTACAAAAATAAGATTTTTCAGGACAATAATTCTTGACACAGATTTAACCTTTCTGAAATAGTTTTAGTTTTGTGGGTTGAAAAATCAGTTAAATCCAATCAAAGAGCACAAAAAATATCAGATGTAATATACAATATGACACCTTATAACATCATTTAATATGAAACTCTTTAACATTTAAATAAGTTTTCGAACTTGAAAGAAAAAAAATTTTAATTATATAGAATAGTTACTACAAGATTATGTAGTAGAGTAGTTTGATAACTTCATTAGTTAACTATCAGATCTAATAATAAGAAAGCTTTAGTAAATACTTACAAGAAGCACATATAATAAGCAAAGATATGTTACTAAACATACATTAATATATAACATTAGAAAAACTAAATATACAATTTTCTACAATGAACAATTTTTTTTACTTTTATTTAAATATCAGTTAAATCTTAATAATTTATTATATCTCACAATTTATTACATCTCAGAATTCAGATAAATTACAAACTATTAAACAGTTATACTTTATATGAAAAATATAACTTGTTTGTTTCAAAATTAATCAAAAACCAACTTGAACAACCAAGTACAGAATTATAAAAGTAAATGAAATGACAGTTACCTTTTTTTCTTCCTAAAGCACCTTCGTGGGATCCCGCATCATCAGTTGTATATAAGATTTATGAATATAAAATTACTATCAAACATAATTTTTTCTTAAATTTCAATTTAAAAGATTAAAATTACAATCATATATACAAAAACATATGAAGTCAAATTAAATAACTATATATGACATCATATATATATGTCATAATTAACAAATTTTATATTGAAATTAAATTTAAAAATAAAATAAATAGAAAAACTAAATTATTTATGTACATTATGATTATATCTATTTTTATCTAAAAACGTCCTACCATCTGTTGTCGTTTTTATAAGTGTCATCTTCATATTCTGTCTTCAAATCAAGTTGGAAATTCAAATGGGTATAAATCAATCATGGTTCAAATGGGTATAATCTAGAATGATATTTAAGTTATTTTTATGATTAAAAATATTACGGTATTTTTTTATTAAACTTTTAGTTATTTCTATAAATTATACACAAAAAATTGACAACGTATATTTAAAATATTTATACATTGATAATGTTGTTAAAAATATTACTAATATTTATGATAAAAAAACTGGCATACAAGACAAAAAATCATATAATACTATATATATATATATATATATTTTTTTTTTTTTTTATTTATAATAAATATATAACAATTTCCAACTTTCAGACAGGATATGAAGATGACACTCATATAAAAGCGGCAACAGACGACAGCATGTTTTTAGATAAAAATAGATATAATCATAATGTACATAAATAATTTAATTTTTCTATTTTATTTTTAAATTTAATTTCAATTTAAAATTTTTTAATTATGACATTCATATACATTTGTAGTTATTTTATTTATCTGACTACGTATGTTTTTGTATATATGATTGTAAGTCAACCTTTTAATTTTAAAAAAATTTTTATATTTGATATGTAGTTTTATATAAATATATCTTATTTATAACTGATGATGCGGGATCCCACAAAAGTGCTTTTGGAATAAAAAAAAGGTGTCATTTCATTTACTTTGCAATTCTGTACTTGGTTTTTCATTATAGTTGGTTTTTTATTATAAAAATACAATATACTGGTACAGAGGAGAATATGGGTCTCTACATTACCCTAGAAGGAACAAGAAACAATTTAAAAACATAAAAGATCTTGTTTTTTTATTAGAAAAAAAAACATAATTCATTCATCAATTCATACTTTTAAAACATACTTGCCTCATTTTTCAAAGCTACAACACACATTTATGGGTTTCATTTCCTTTCACTTATTTTATTTATTAGTTACCCATATTTTTGCAAATTTCATTTTAGTATTTTTATTTACTATTAAGACATATTTGAAAGGCTGAAGCCTAATTATGAAGCTGCTTATTTTTTAAGGTTTTAGGTTATTTATATGAATATTTACTTAGTTTTTATTTTTAAATTTAAAAAGTATTGAGAAAAACATAAATTTTTTTATGATAATGATGATTATAATACTGAGTGCTGGTAGTGCAGGTAGTTTAAGTATTAGCTTCCTGTATAGGAAGTTGATAGTTTAAGATCTGAATGAATCAATTACAATACTGAACAGGTCCTTGATACTGTCCCAGGCCACAATTCTGACGCTAGGCTCTAAGTATCACACATCCAACTATGAAAATTGATGAGTAAACAATCTACAGGTACAAGACAAGAGATGCAGTTGCCAATAGGCTTCAAATCAAGCAACTGCATTGTGTATCTGAAGACCTCCAGAGTACAAGAGCATACAAATGTAATGCACACTGAAAGTAACAAAATGTTGCAACAGGTGCTGCCATGCTTCATTACTACTACTCCAAAATTGTTGACTCATGCCCTCATTTTTATAGCCACCATTGTTATAGAGTAAAGTACACCTGCTATATCAATGCATCTAAACCAAGCAGTGATGGAATTTTTAACAGCAGAAAAAAGGAAAAGCTATTGACATTCATCATTGTATAAAAGCCAGTCATTTTTTTGAAACTGTTAATCTAAATGTTGAAAATAGGTTGGCAATAATAAAATTTTATTGGTAGCAAATATTTTGACCAGTTTTTGTGACTGTTGAGAAGCACCAACAGGAGATGGATGGATATTCAAAATGCATCACCACCCAGATAGACAAATCAGAAAGAGTATAATATTGTATCACTGGACTATCAAAAAACGTGCTTGTGATGAGAACCATATGACTTACAAAAAAAAAGAAGAATATTGTTTAATGATAAAGAAAATGACTTCCTTTTTTTAATATGTTGTGATGGGAGGTGAAACTCAGGTACATCATTATGACCCACAAGAAAAACAGCAGCACATGGAATACTGCCAGTGGTTCACCACCACGATAAAAAAATCAAAACCCTCTGTAAAAAAAAAATTCACTTCGTGTTCTGGGACTCCACACACATGATGATATGTGAATGATTACCTGTAGCTGGGTTTACCAGTGATTGGTTGCGAAGGCGGAAGGTTTACTCAGCAAGAGATAGTGGAGGCTATCGGCAAATTGAAGAATAAAAAAAGCCCAGGGCCTGATGGCATAACAGCTGCCATCATTAAAGGACTTACAAAAATAATACCTTGGGAAATGGTGGACATTGCCAGCTTTGGCCTACAAAACAGGTGTTTTCCTGACTGCTGGAAGGCAGCCAGGACGGTCTATCTCCCCAAGGCAGGACCAGCCAATGAAACAGGAGGTTTCGTAGAAAGACTTATTGAAACCAGGCTTAGGAAAGAAATTGAGGAGAGGCAATGCTTACACCCAGAACAGTATGGGTTTAGGAGAGGATGCTCTGCTATAAGTGCTATTGAAAGAGTTAAAAACTGGGACTTAACAACTAGAAGTGGATCCTGGAGAGTCAGGAAAATTCCCCTCATGATTATGCTCGATATCAAAAACGCTTTCGGCACAGTACCGTGGATAGCTATAATAGAGGCCCTACAAAATATGCACATAAGTGACTATCTGATTAATCAAATTAATCATTACCTCCATCTTAGGTTTATCGAAGTTAAAACGCTTGAAGGTAAAGCTATATATCAGGTGTTTGGAGGCATTCCTCAGGGATCCGTGCTTGGACCAACCCTGTGGAACGTCTTCTATGACAGGATTTTTAGATTAAATTACCGGGAAGGGGTATCAGTGGTCGGCTATGCGGACAACATAGCGGTTCTAGTGGAAGATAGAAATGTAGATATCGTAGAGGGCAAAGCCAATCGAGCGCTATGTCTAATTGACGAGTGGCTGGAAAGAAATCAGTTGCAGATTTCCCTTAGGAAATCTTGTTGCATGGTTCTTGCTGGTAGAAGACCCATCAGAAACATAAATATAAACATCAGAGGAGAAAGAATCATCGAAGTCAAAAAAGCAAAATACCTTGGTGTTCTGCTAGACAAAAGCTTAAAATTTAGTAAACATGTCGATATGATTTGCAACAGGGTTACCCCCACCATTAAGGCCTTGAGAGGGCTTTTTCAAAATCATGGCACAACTAAGATGGAAATCAGGAGGCTGATAACGGCGGCCACCACATCGGTGTTATTGTATGCGGCCCCGGTATGGGGAAATGCAATAAATAAACAGAAATAAAACTAAACTAAAAAGTGTTCATAGACTCGCTCTGCTTAGGGTGGCTGCATGCTACAGAACAGTGTTGTATGATGCGTTGTGTATAATAACAGAAGTTCCCCCTATAGATTTGCAAATTAGAGAGAGACATTAAGAGCCACGGGACTTCCCAGAGGTGAAACCATAGAGCTAATACAGCAAGAGTGGCAGAGTGCGTGGGTGCACTCAAGAGTTGGGGATTGGACGAGAAGGTTACATAAATACATGGGTTGGCAAGAGACTGGGTGCGTGAACTTCTACGGCACGCAACTATTGACAGGCCATGGTTGTTTTGGTCAATATTTATTCAGAATCGGGAAGAGGGCCACGCCACTATGCGTTTATTCTCAGGAGATCGACAATGTAGAACACACCATCATCGCATGTCCCAGATGGGCTGATAATAGAAGGGAAATTTTAATTAATAGACTGACCCCTGACAATTTAATTAATTGGATGGCGTATAGTCATGAAAATTGGGACTGGTTCAAGAAGTTCGCGGGGGAAATTCTCCGTATTAAAGAAGACGAAGACAGAAGACGGGGGGTCGTAGTTAAAGTAGGGAAGGGAGGACAGTCCCTCCCTGGAGGGCCCGCATGCTGAGGTGTGGGGGGTTCCTGAGAAGGGAGGGAACTGTGGGGTAAAGTTAAGACCGAGTCCCGGCCGGCAGTGACGGCCCTGCGGGTGCCTTGGTGCTTAGTGGGGTCGGTGCCACCGGTTTGAGGCATGGCAAAAGATAAAGACCGAGACCCGGTTCCCTGCCGAGCGGCTGAGGGACGGCGTTGCCGGACCTTGGCCATGAGGTGGGGGATTAGAAGCATGGCAAATGAAAAATAAAAGATCCGAGACCGGGGAGGCTAACCTGCCATGCCGGACGTGCTGCCGGTGGGTGGGGGACACCTCCTTGAGTATATGGACACTCTCCCCGACTGCGTATACTTAAATGGATATCCGGTCGGGGCGAGAAGGGAAAAAAAAGCTGGGTTAACTGGGTGTAGCCCCCAAAATAGGAGTAAGATTAATAAACTTATGGTAGAACCGTCAATGTTAGTCTTAAGTATATAATTGGATTCTACAGCAAGACTATAATATAATTAATGAATTTTATAAAACAAGTAATATTCAAATACCATAGGGATCGGACGCCTGTGTAGGTACAGGGCAAAGCCCCTATAATAAGGGTAAAGTTTTTAATAGCTCACAGTGTACAGACATCTAAGGCCTAGGGTGCTTGCTCACCTCAACAGAGAGAGCAAGGAGCAATACAGAGGTGTAAAATAAAAATTGTCATTGTTAGTCTTAAGGATTCAACTATATAACAATATATGCGGATCTTGTGTATATAGTGGAAAATTAAATACTGCTGTAGTATTTACACATTGAAGACCTCATGGTATGAGGGGAGGGTGCAGTGGGAGACGGTATGTGCAACACATGCCCAGACGCCAGTTAGGTTAGACGCAAGAAGGGTAGCTCTCCTGGGGAGGGGAATCTCAGCCACCCAGAAGAGGAGGTTGGCTACCACAACACTTGTTGGCAACTGATGTAACGCCTTATGACAGATGCCTGTTGCTCCTGGAATGTTAACATTAAAACTGGGTTAACTGTAATTTCTGGGCAACATATATAGATGCATGGATGTTAAAATACCTTAGGAAATGTTTATATCATATTCAACAATCAACAAAGCAGATAATTCTGCAACATGATAATGCTTGCCAAACACATGCAAGTGCTAAGTCTCTTGTGAAGTTGAAATTTAAACCTATTCTACATCTTTTACACTCACCAGATTTAATGCCCTGAGATTTTTACTTCTTTCCACAATTTAAGAGGTATATTAACAGTATTCATTTCTAGCCAGGTTGCGAATCAATGAATGACCACCAGCATTCTTCACTGTCAAAATGAGGGAACTGGTTCACGCTTGGAAGAAATTGTGACTATGCGGAAAAATAAATTAAGTTTATGTAGCAAATAAAATGTACTTTTATGCCATTTTTTTTAATTTGACTATCTCTTTTCACTTGTGAGTTTGAGCAGCCCATCACATGATATGAGTTTTTTCAGCACTTTTAACATATTCTACAATGATTAAATGAATTATTTAAAATATATCCAGCCTTCAACATTCAGGATTCGTATTCTGCTTCAGAAGCATCCAGTACTTCATGTTACATTAACATTATTACTTAAGATTATTGTTTATCACTGGAATAACTATATAAACTGAAGCAACACTAGTAGAATGAATACTTAATGTTATATTTCATATTCCTGATTTCAAAGAACTTCACAATACACTTTTTTGATTGAATATATTAACCATAGATTTGTGATTACATCACTTTATATACGAACAAATTTACAAACAAAACTAAACATAAAGACTTTAGCAATTCAATTGATTAAACAAATGCAAAGTTCATCTACCATAAAATTCTAGTAGAACCTAATATGCTGGAATCAAAATTTTAATTTCAGTTTATTAAATTAAACCATTGTTTGTATATTAAGTTATTAAATTAAGCATTTCATTTTTATACATCAGACAAAATGTGGTTTTATTATTTATTCCAAAAAAAAATAAATATAAAAGAATATATGTTAACATCTAGACCATATATTCATATAAGTAAAAATAGTAAAAATATGTAAATACATTGGTAAGTTTTCTTAATTTAACACTACTGCAAGGGCAGAATACATATAGAAATGTATGATTGTTAGTACATGAATAAACATAATCAACCACATTAGTCATAGTTGTCAATTTTAATGTAAAAATATCTGAAAATTATTATAAAGAAGCTGTAAATAAACCAGCACATTAACTTACACTTTTGAAATAGGCTGTTGTGAAATTTCCACCCTCAATTGCTAAATCTCCTAACATTCGTTTCTGATTTGCTTTCTTCAGAATATTCTCTTCAACAGTCATTTCACTAATTAACCTGAAAATATATTAACGATATGAATAGAATACATTTTTTTTTTTTTTAATTATACTAGATAAAAAATTAATATAATATAAATACATACTTTTACTTCACAAACATTACTTTTAGACAAATTATTCATTCATCACTGAAATATCTATAAAAACTGAAGCAAAAATAGTACGACATGCTATTTTAAGACATAATGAATTCAAATCATGACATAACAAAGGTAAAGACGTGATTGAATCATTTATTTGATACTTTTTTAAATTGAAAAAACTAAGAAAATAAAAATTCAATACCGTCCAATGCTTTGAATTCTTTTCACCAAAGCAATCCTTCATTTCAAAAGCTTATACTGGTCCTGAAACATCTCTTTCGCTAGGGCACTTACAAACCATCCTCAAAAAAATTTGATCAATTTTTAGCTTTCAAAAATGATTTAACTTTATTGTTTTATTCTACCATTTAAAAATTACTGCCTTTTTTATCTGCTGTATAATTTCAGTAATATTTTAAACTTAAATGTTTAACAGGAAATTTTTTATTTTAATCAGCTAATTGGTTAATTGTCTTAAAATTTAGGGTTTTATACTAAGACTTTGGGAGATGAAACTCAAAATAATGATGTAGAATAAACAAAATTCAAATGAAAATATTTTTAAAAAATGAGAAACAAAAATTTAAGAATTTTCAAGTCATTAATTTGCATAAACTGCAATAAAATGTTAACTAAGTATTTAAACTATGTAGTACACACATTAAATTAATGTTCACATTCAAAGTGTTTGGGACTTAGAACTTTTCACCCATGTTGTAAAATGGTTTTAATTAAAAGTTACTAACAGACAATATTTCACCAGCTACACTCCAATCATCAGTATTACATTAATGGATAGTTAAAATATTGATGCGTAGCCAAATCATAAATACTGTCAGCAGTCGTATTTTTTTTACTTTCAAATAAAGAATAACAGCATTACTATAGAAATATATATTATTACTATAAATACTACATACTATATTACTATAAATACTATATTAATATATATTATTACTATAGAAATATGGCACCACTTACCTATAAATATGAACATCTCTAGTTTGACCTATACGATGACATCGATCTTGTGCTTGGGCATCCATAGTTGGGTTCCAGTCACTATCATAAAATATTACTGTATCGGCACCAGTTAAATTGACACCAATACCACCGGATCTCGTTGTTAATATAAATGCAAATATTCTTTTGTCAGCATTAAATCTTTCCATTAATGCCTGTAATAAAGAACGACAATATTTTACATTATTAATATTTCCAGCTACTATATATAATAAAAGGTGATACTATATATAATAAAAAGGTGAAAAGATTTTTTGATTCACTAATCAAAAAATGTAAAGTGCATAGTAACTCTTTTTAATGTAGCTTAATAGACTCAATAGGTTGTAAATACACTTACATTATTTAACAAAAAAAAAGAAAAGAGAAAAGGAATCATCAACTAGGAAGAGAATTATCAATAATTATAAAAACCCAAATTCTTATTCTTTTGGTGTACTAAAAACTAACAATTGGTAGTTTATCATCAGATTTTTTATCCGGTATTACACAAATTAATCCAAACGCAGAAAATTTGTTTCTCTCAGAGTTTTGCCTTAATCCACAACAGGCATTTTCTACTTTCTAATAATATAAAGTTGTTCTATGTTTTTATAGTAATGGCTGTATATTTACAATGTTTTGTAGAAATTTATTCAATATGGTAAAATTATATTTCATATTTTATACATAAAATGTTAAATCCCCTTCATATCAAAGAAAGGGCAAGCACAGCTTTGAAAAATTTCATGACAGCTACCAGTTTAATGATAAGAAGTAAAAATTACCTACATTATCTGTTGTGGATTTAACTGCAGCTAAATAGAAAGCTCACTAGCCAACTAAAAAGCAGCTCTTCACACCTCATGTACAATGGAAAATCAGTACATCCATTGAGTAACAAAGAAGAATAGAAAATTAACACTTTTATCAAAAGCAAGTTACATATTTTAGGGATAAGTGTATGGTATGTGGAGCAGCAAGAAGTCTACTTTAAGGACCTTAAGGTCTAAGGTTTGAAGCCACTAGATTAATTTTTTTTTATATCTGTGGTCATATACTTTATGAATAGACCTTGCATAAAAATCTTCTCTATATTTATACAACTTTTTTTTTTTTTACTATAATGTAAAGTAATTTAATTACTGATCAATGACACAAAGTTTGTTGACAATAAAACTAGATAATTTCAAATAGAATTTGATGAAAGGTAAAATTTTTTCTAAGCTTGTTTTTATTATTTATTAAATTGAGAACTTGTTTATTTTATACATTCAAGTGTGTGCTTGAATTTATTATTATTATTTATAAATAAGTATTTTTAAACAACGACTATGATTTTATCAAAGCCATCTGATGTGAAAAAAATAGTGTCCCATAGCTAACCACCTCTTTGGAAAAATTTGTATATGAAGAGTTAAATCTCTACTAAAGTATACAAAGATTACTTCTACATGAAAAAATGTAAAACTTATTTTTCAAAATAATACCTGTCTTTGATCAACTCTTGTTGTTCCATCAAGTCTCAAATAAATGTGTCCGTGATAATTTAGGAATGATTCAAGGACGTCCAGCATCTTTGTCATTTGAGTAAAAATTAGGACACGATGGTGCTCTGATTTAAGCTGTCGCAACAAACGATCCAGCGTTTGAAGCTTACCACAATCATACTGAATTAATCGAGGATCAGGGAACTGTGTCATCATATTTGATGCAACTCTATGAAGACAAGCCGATCTTGATCTTAACTCTCTGCATACATTTTCATTACGTACTCTTTCTCTCCATAATTTCCATGGTGGAGGGTGGGAGGAATGCAGTCTAGGTTCACGAGCTACTACTGCAGGCACATACACTACAAACCTAGTAAAAAAAAAAAAAAAAAAAAAAAAAAAAAAATAGATATAATAAAAATCAATTAACTAATCATCAGCTGCTGACACTAATGCTCTATACTCTTAAAAATTGCATATAAAAAATTGTTTTTACAATATATAATTTTTCAGCCTAAGAGAGTACACATCTTATAAAAACTGGCTTCTCTAAACAACCAAAAACAATACAAAAAATACTAAATAATACTTATGGAGCATTAGTTATTTTTAGCTATTTTAATATTATTTATAGGCATTAAAATTTCTCTAATTTTGTAGTTAGCATAGATTTATTTTTGTAATACAGGAAAATTGATGAAGTGGTGTTGACCAACTAAGAATATTAAAGAGTGAGCATGGTTTACTTTGTCTTAACACCACTGGTCGACAACAGTAATCTTGCAATATTACGATGAGTTATTCCCCAGCCAATAAAAACTAACATCTTTCCATCTTTGTAACACTCACAAATATCCATTCACATTTTTATATCAGATAAATAACAATTACTATAAAGTTTGCCCTTAACTTATGCAGCCAAGAGAATTAAGCACTACTTTCCTATAGAAAGAAAAATGTAAATTAAATTCTAGCTTGCACTACTGTCCAAATTGTGCATGTAAGCTACTGAGGTACATATGGCCTGCTCACAATTCATTTCTATGAGAGTAATAGGACTTCAAAATTCTGCCAATCTTTGTGCTGAAGATTTGAAAATGCTACCATTTGTAAAACTAACATTACTTGAATTGGAAAGGGTACCAGCATGTTGATGTCAATCAGTATATTTGGCTCAGTAAAAAAAAAGAAACAGAAAATCAACGTGCTCTAAATTTTCATAGTATCCCCGACATCGTGCTAGTTGATCTTGATTGTGGCTATGCTGTATTCATTGTATCCTATGTCTTAGATGATGCTGACCTCAACTATTAAGGTTATATGTACATGATAATATATACCATGTACTTATGAGATTATAATCCGTGGGATAGAATACATGTGGCAGAATCCCTGTGTCCATATCTATGACTTACAGCAGGCCAAATATGTTAAGCAAAAGATTCTAAAAATAGTTGATAAATTTTTAAATGCTTAATTTACAATCAATACTGAACAAGCTCAACTACAATAGCAGGATATAGATTAATTTAATTTTGTTAATACAGTAAAACTGATCCACATAAGTGGTGCTGACCACTTAATGGATATTCAAGACTGAGAAAGGTTTATACTGTCCAAGTAAACCGTGTAATGTTACACATAACATTATCTTCTTTATATTACTCCAGACACAATTATATATATATATATAAAATGACGACATACCTAATTGCACAGAAAACTAATCACAGATACTAGCGAAAGCAATAAGTGCAAAGATAATATAATTAAACAGCTATGATGGTTTCACAAAAAGCCAAGCTGATACCATTATACATATGCTTCAATCATTCACTGTATCTTAAGATGAATTGTCTTTACCAGAAATCTTAAAAATGTTCAATCAATGTAATAAAAAATTATTGATTTTTAACAACAAATTCAATTTTCCTTACAAGCATACAAATATTTTATTTACCAATAAAACTCTTTCTTAAGAGAAGTTTCACACTATTTACTACTGAAATGCCTAGATTTAACAATGTTGTATCTAAGAAACCAAAAATAATTTTGGAGCCGAGAGGAACACACAACAAGGCGAGAGCAAGGTTGGGTTTCCCTTCGCCTGTTGGCAACTCTGGCAAAATAGCTGACACAGCATACCTGCAAAAAGCACCCAAGACATAAGCCACACTAGCAGCTAAAAGCCAGAAGTCGTGCCAATGGCAGAAATCACCAGGACTGCCTTTCTATCAGAGGTGTCCATCAGGGATGTAATGCTTGATATTCTGGCACTTCTATCCCACCTCTTACAAGCACAGAGCCTCAAGTACCTCCCCCAGTTGTTGAAAGAATGTCTAATAGACCCACAATTCAGATATGGCTAGAGTGACTTTGTACTTGTTGCAGTGGAATGCCCGTGCAGTTGCAGGCATGACGAAGGAACTACACCATATTGCCAAAGACCTACAAATAGATGTGATACTGCTAGCAGACTCACCTGAACTCGAACAACTCATCGACACCCTACATAAATACTTTTTGTATAGGACAGATACAATAGTACCACATGGAAATTGTCAGTGGTGAAACCGATATCCTTGTCCACAGGTGAATAACACACACTTGTTGATACCCAAATCATCATAATAGAGTAGTCCTGCGTGCATGTAGAGCATCTAGGCATGGTATACAGACTGATTTTGGCCTACAACATACTGGAATGTACCTTCGACTATATAGCAACAATCACCATCCTATTTTGAGTATGCTGTGGAAACTTTAGTTTCATTTGTTACAATAAAATAAAATACAATAATTATAATAAGAAAATATCTACTTTGGGTTTATTTACTCACCTACTAATTATATCATTAAGCTGCTCTAGCCTCTGTTCCACAGAGAGTATAGCACTTCTAAGCACATTTGTTTGAGTCCAATAATTTTCACCATAATCTGAATTTTGACACATTGTATGCAAACAATGAAGAAAGCCAGAACAACGCCAATGCATTCCAGGTGGAGGATCTAAATCGACTAGTCTTAAAGCTGTCTTTAAATCTTCACCATAAATAGGGTAAGCAAGACAACGTCTTTTATTCACAGCTGCTAATCTCTTTAATTTTTCCATGCGTCGAGCTTTCCGTCTCTCCTCGAGAATTGGCTATGTAAAAAAAAACAGGTAGTAAAAGAAATATACAAAATGAACTGATAAACATAGAATTAACAAGTATTACAACTAATAAATTAAATATTTTTCAGATTCTAACCAATTTTTTCAGAGTAGATGAAAGTAAAAACTAAAGACGCCCATTTTAACTACTCAAAATAGCAATTTACTACTTTAAATCATTTTTCTTGCTGAGACTATATGTTGCAGGATGGGTTCCTAAAAGTTTTAATTTTTTACCTGACCTTCATGTATATTATTAATGAAGTTGATAAACATGCCCTGTCTCTAACATATATAGAGCAGTTCACACCTAATGTCATCTCCTTTAGATTAACATTCAGAAATAATTTATTCACGATTATTGGGCAGACTTCAAAGCTTTAACATGAACACAGTTAAGAAGAGAACTATTCATAAAATTTTAATGAGAATTCATTTTAGCCCTGACTGGCTCTTCAGAGTGTTTTGTAGATTTTATCAAACAATAAGGAGTTGACTACAAAAATTGTATTACAGTGAGGATCCACTCCCATTCTTCCAGCATTATTGCAATAAACATTCACTAGAAATCTGATTACAGGTTCAGGGATCTAATTATAGCCAGCCTATATGGTTTTGTTTTACATGGAAAAAGTTATCTTTCTAGTGAAGAAAGACAACTACAATAATGGCAGTTAGCAGTAAAAGGAGTAAGGGGGTAAATGATATGATGAAGTTATCCTCTACTTCTACAGTAGTTAACTCAGAGTTACCTTCAGATTTTTATTTTTGAATTTTTACTTGTACTTAATCAAGCATAAACAATGCTCAGAAAAATCACAAATACTTCACTAATTTTAATTCACATACACTTCCATATAGTTCACTAGTTATAATATTATTCTTATAATAATATATCAACAAATATTTATGTACATAGCATATAAATTGATAAATTATACATTTAACATACCAGGTACCATCAGTGTTTTATTCAGTCTGTGAGTGAGTGTATTTATATACATTCAGTTCCAGGCTGCAAGAATGAATATAAAGAGAGATAATATAAAGTTAGTCAGATTAAAATTTCTTCTATCAATTATAAATCTGTAAAATTCTGAAACAAGGACTACATGACTAAAATTTCATGTTACAATTTATTCTGTAAGACATCAAATTGGGGTAAATATATAAGAGAATTTTTAAAAGTGCAGAATATTTTTATTAATAAAGAAGACACAATTAATGTGATTAAAGTATTTTCCTTTAGTTTTAAAGAACAAACTTGTCATAAAGTCGCTGCTGTATCATTATATCAAACATTTATCAATTCAGTTTTTATATGAATATACACAAACATTGATAAGACAGATATTTTTAAACCAAAGAATACTTCAGACCTTAAAAAAAAAATGTTTTACAGAACTTACAAAGTGAATCCTAATAATGATTTTTATAATTAGAAAAATCATATTTTTATTTGCAAGCTTAAAAATAAAAAAAAATTAAACCACAAGGCAAAATGTTAAATGAAGATGTAATTTGACATTAATTGATAAAAAAAGGGAGGAATTTGAAAATTCTATTTTGATTAATGTCTAGGATAGTTCTTATTAATTTGACAATACATTTTATCTATAAATTGAAATATTTTTATAAGTTTACAGAACTGATGATTAGGGTACCTTCAAAGTGTCTCTACATTAAAGGCAATTTATTACTACTTATAAAAATTACACAAATATTCTAAATGTAAAGGTAATTTCTTTGCTTACAATGTTAAAAACAGAGTTTGCACTGCTTTCTAACTGCTTCTTACGAAGTTGCAAACTAGCTTGTCTAGTTGTAACCATACTGCTGCTAGTAACAGTTGATGTTGAAGCAGTAGTAGTAGTTATGGCAGTAGATGTAATAGAACCAGCAATAGTTGTTGTTTTTGTAGTTGTAGTGATTGTACCAGTACTAGTTGCTGTAGAAAGTGCGGCTGAACTAAGACTACTACTAACACTGCTGCTGCTAATACTATTACTAGCAAATGAAGATGTACTAGCACTAGCGGTAGCACTTGCAATAGCAGTGGCAATTGGCAGTACACCTGGATTAGGAGTAGGGACGGGCTGCGAGACAGTGGAGCTGGTTTTTGTTAACAACGTGGTCATAGTATTAGTCACTGTCATGGTAACAGTAGTTGTGCTTGCAGTAGAAACACCAGCTGAACTCAGGATAACATTCTGTAAAAAAAAAAAATTATAAATATATATATATATATATATATATATATATATAAACTATCAAAAATTTTTGTTTTTTAAGAAGGAAAGTACTATTTCAAATTATGCCTGTTTATAATAAGATCAATAATTAATAATTTCATTTGAGATATAAACAACTAAGACATTATAATATTCTCTTTAAAGAGAGAGAGAGAGAGAGAGAGAGAGAAACACTGATTCATCTAATCTAACTGGTCTGTGTATACAAATGTCATGTTCTACTGCCACACAGGGAAAAATAAATGAAAAATAAAACTTCTATTTTTGGTATCAGATAACAAACAATAAAACTAAATTTTAATCAGATTAAGATTAGACAATGTGTTTTAAGATAGGTACTCTTAAAAGTGTTTTTCTTCAACAGTAATACAATTCATGCTTAATTGTTTCTGGGAATTATGGTTTCTCTCCACACCTATAAAAAAAGATACTGCAGAATATCAAGGTGCGATTGGAAAGTTTTAAGACTGGGCTTGTAATTTCAAAATGGCAGTACTTACAGGTTGTTGAAATGGATCTCCTTCAAAGAAATCACCTTCTGACTTAACACTGATTCCAATGGTATTTACACTTTTGGAAGCACTCCAGCAAAAGCCAAAAATTCCGCTTTCTCAAACACATGATGAGCAGGTGTGCATTTCATGGTGGAGGACCCCAATTCTTGTCTCACCAGAGTGCAGGCACATTTTCACAAAAACACTGAAGAACATTGATAGAATTCCTGGTTGATTGTCTGCCCCCTAGTGACAAATTCATGATGCATAATACCCATAAAATCAAAGAAAACCACCAAAATTGTCTTCACGTTTGACTGAGTGACCCTTTTGTCATGGCAAACTTGGACCCTTCCACTGCGATGACTGTGCCTTTATTTCTAGGCCATACCCTTTGTCACCTGTAATTACCCAATTTAAAAAATCTGGGTCAGTTTTGGTCCAATTAATCAGTTCTTGGATACTTCAAATCTGTGTTGTTTTTGCTGGTCTGACAACAAATTCAGAATGAATTTCACCGACATTTGACATACATTGAAATCTTCATTTAAAATTGGTTGAACCGTGTACAAACTTAAATGTAGAAACTTGAATTAATTCATAGTCATATCTCCTAATTGTAAGCATACGGTCAGAATGTACAAAATTGCAAACTTTCATAATGTTTTTGTTGAAGTGGAATACTGACCAGATCAGGGTCCATTTTCAACCGATTCACAGCCATCTTTGAATCTGTTGAACCACATAAAAACATCTGACCAACTCAGGCATTTATTCCCAAAAGTTGTTTTATTTATGAGAGGATAAATAAGTCTCCTAACCTGATTTTTCCGTTTTCAAACAAACTTTGACACAAACTTGTTCTTCATCCATTTTGCAAAATCAAAAATCCACCAAGAACTGAAAACACATCTTCACTCACCATGATGCAACTCTCTACTAAACAAAGACATCGTGGTGATATTTTCAGAATGTTTCAAGGACAAAACAGGCATTCACTTCAACACCCTCTGACAAACCTACCTGCTCCTATTGAGCAATGGTGGCACGTTTCTTAAAACCTTTCAAACACACCTTATATACCTTCTTATTGGACCGGCACAGTTTAAGATATGTTAGATTTAGGTGTCCAATTTGTTAAAATTTGTAGAATATAGAACAAATTCCTCCAGCCTCCAGGAATAGTTTCTGGTAATTCCACAGATGTAACTGGAGCCTATAAAAAAATTCAATTTATATAATATCAGTTGCACATTATTGACATACTTTGTCAATGGATTAAAAATGCAACCGCTATTATTAGCCCCATAAACTAATAAAATGTTTGCCATCTTTTACTCTATAACTGGTATATCAGTATTTCAGGAATAACTGCAGCACTGAGTATGGTTTCATGTAGCCAAAACATTTCTTGCATTCTGTGAAAAAAGGAAACTTATCCCTATTTTTTTTTTTTTTTTTGTAAATTGTAAAGAATTTACTCTTACTGGACACTATTAAAATTACTAATTGTATAAATCTGGGGTACTTTTCAAGATGACCAAATAGTAGTTAAATCAGTAGTAGTTAGTTGTAAGATGGTGCCACTGAAAGGAGAAAATAAATAAATAGATAAATGTACGTATTTTTTATTCTTTTTAAATACATACATTGTACTGTAATATCATTAAAATAATACGATACTGTAATAATAAAATAAAGTACAGTATTTTTTTGAGTGCAGAAATTTATATATCATTTACTATATAACTTAACAAGAACTTAACCTGTATTTCTGCATTAAATATGAGTCTCAATTTATGCGATTTCATTATACGTGGAAATTTTCCAGAATGTAACACCATGTAAATTGATGGTGCACTGTATAATAAATTTATATAAAAACTAATTACATAAATATATAGATAAATTTATATAATAAATAAATCTAAAAGTAAAAATAAAATCAAACCAAACTTAACCTATGCTATAAATATAATCTAAACCAAACTTAACCTATGCTTGCAAGCGAAGCGAGCGTAGGTTAAGTTTGGTAAGATTATATTTATTTATTACATAAAATTAGATTACAATTTTAATTTATTTTCTCCATACAGTGGTGCCATCTAACAACTAACTGCAGCAACTAACTGACTAACTACAGATCAGATGCAGGCCTCTTCTTGAAAAGTACCAATCTGGTACTAATTAAATTATCAACATTAATTCACTATTAAATACATTTAAAAAAAGCTGACAACAAATATGTAGCACATTCCCATCGCATAGTTTTTTCTGATGTATGATTTACACATACAACTTAATTTAAAATATTTATAATTTTATTTAAATGTAATATTTTTTGTATAGCTATACGTCCATGATATACTAGTACTCCTTGTAGTGGCAGGGGGTACACTATCAACACAGTATACCCACTTAGCCGCTAGTTTAGAGCATTTTTTGGGGTGGCGATTTAAAAAAAAAAACCTTTTTTTTGCAAATAATATTTTCTAATAGTTAACAGATGTGGCTAAGAAAAATAAGACCTTAATTGGGGAAAATATTGAGTTACTGAGGGTAACCTAGCTGTACAGCCTCACCTCCTTGACCTTTTAATTTGAAAATTTAATGACTTCATGTCCCATATACAGGAGTACTCTGACCAAGTTTGATCAAAATTAGTCCAGTAATTCTAGACATACAAGTCCTTAATCAGGTGAAATCTCAAAATACTGAGATGATCTGGCTCTACGGCTTCATCCCCTTGACCTTTTACGTTTAAAATTTAATGACATCAATGATGTCCCGTACACAGAAGTAATCTGACAGTGTTTGTTCAAAATCAGTCCAGTAGTTCTGGAGATATAAGGTGTGAAACACTGAATACACACACACATGTGCATTCAGAAAATTTCCATTTGGTTTTTTGGGTTCCTTAGGTGTTAAAACATCACGACCCAGTAAAAACAGCATATGCCCAAATCGGACCGATTACAATTCTTTCTCTTCTACAACTATAGCTCTGTTAAGTACTAGATGGGAAAATAAAATGTATAATGGAACAAAAACTTTGATCTATTTTTCTCAAAGCATGGTTTTCAGTTCAGTTCCTTTCTTCCAGAGAATGCCTTAATTGTAAAAAAATTGATTTTATATGTAAATAAATTTCCCATAAATATTGAAAAATGTATAAAAAGTTTGAACATAGTCTATGTACTGCTTTGGCTTGATGCGCTTGAAAAATTAACTTTGCTTCATAAATACTCTACGTTCATGGTAAAATTATATAAATATGTCTAGTATAATTAGATAAATGTGTTTACAATTTCAAAAGATTAAGTTTCGTATCAGACATAATTTATTGACCGAGCAAAAAATCTTCTGGTTTAACTTATGTTTCTGTTTATATTGCAGTAACAGTCTATAGCATGGTTTTTATGTATATGTAATGATTTAGCGTAAAATTTTCAATTTTAAAATCGTGACTTGAACTGAAACCATATGATATGAAAGATGAATTAATGAGAATTCTGAGTGCCATCAGTATAGAGAATTCAATTTCCTACACATTACTTAAGCTATAATTATTTATTTTTAATGGTTATCCTTTTTCTATAAAAAAAATCACAGAAGGTACTTCTTTCTAACAAAGGAGTGATTGGTTGAAGAGATGTTTATATTAAAAGGTTTCCACTAATATTGCTGACAAGCTGAACACACTCTTATTTTATAAATTCATTTTCTTTATAGAGCTAAAGTTTTTAAATTCGATACAAAATAAGTAAGGTTTTCTTCAGTTTGAAAGATGGCTTTATAGAATATACCTTTTCGTAACGTTTGTCACAGTCATGCAACAAGTGAAAATTATATGGTTAAGGAGTGGCAAAAACGAGATTCACTCCTGGACAAAAAATAAGTATGTTGCTTAAATCAGCCCTAAGAAAATTATTTTGCAAGCTTCACATATGAAATTGCCAATTGATGAATTTTGCTAAAGCACTGAATATAGAAAAATTTAAATATTTAAGATGAATTTCCTATATTAAGCCAAATTAAAAGAAGGAATACTCGTTGGACCTCAAATTAGCAAATTACTCAATGACAAAAAACATGCTAGCGGCACGGTATTCTTGATAATAACAAAGCAGAATATATTATCTTTTAGTACAAAATCTTTTGCTGAACTATAAAATTTAGACTGCCAGATTTTATTAAAAATTTATTTTCTACATTCCATCTTTCCTTTTCTCACCAAATTTGGGTACTGCGAGTGATAAGCAGGGAGAAGGCTTCTACCAGGATATATTACAAATAAAGGAGCATTATCAAGGCAGATGGGATGAATCAAGTAATAAGTGATGAGTAACTACTATTGGTTTCTCTAGACAGGACCCCTGCCATACACAAAAGGAAGAATTAATTTATTAGTTCACAGACTCCAGTTATCAAAAACAGTTACATTCTATAAGGGTTTTTTATTTAATACACAAAATAAAATATGAGTCTGAAAAATATAATGAAACATCTCTTAATGGACAATTCCCAATAACAGACACGTTTACATTCCCCAGCAGTTTTATGTTGGTATTAATGGATAAAATACTTGCATTTTTTATACTCTGTGTGACTAATTTGTTTATCTGCTGTACTGCATCACTTCCCACCTAGATGTTGTTGTTGTTGTGATTTCTATCAGAATCATCCAACATGATTCATCATCAGTTTCTATGTAAGTGTAGACTGTACATTGAACAATTGTAATATTTTTGTTACGATATAGTACTGTATTTTTTCTTGAAGTACGTTTTCTATATGTACATTTACTGTAAGTTCAGTTTTGTGTATAAATCATTACATTACTGCAACTTAAAATATCTCAAAATCAAACGCTTGACATTAAAAGAAAAAGTAGCTATTATAAATGTTTACGAAAAAGAAAAACTCAGTGTGAGTGATATGGCACAATCGTTCTGATGTCAGGAAAACTTAGACTGAAAATGATACAGCTAAGCAAATCTGCATTTCCTAAAATGCCATGACTAGCCGTTTACAATTTGACTGTGAGTGGTTTTGTAGGATTTGTGCTAATAAAATTCTGGTCTCTGGAACTTTGATATGCGAGAAAGCCCTAGAAATTGCTACACTTTGTTATGATAAGTTTAAAGCATCAGGTGGTTGTTTAGATAAATTACAAATTAGACATAGTGTCATATAAAAATGTTTCTGGTTGTGGTGGTGCTGGTGCTGTAGATGAGAATCTCTCTGAGTAGATGGAAAAATTAAATTAAATATGCATGAGTTATAATCAAAGAAACATTTTTAATTGTGATAAGACTGGTCTTTTTTTCTAGGCTTTGCCCAGTGAAATAATGTGTTTGAAAGAATAAAAATATGCAGGGTGAAGATATCAAAAGAAAGAATGACTTGTGTTGGCTGTGTTGAAAAACCATTAATAATTGACAAAGCCACGATGTTTTAACAGCATAAACATAAATTCATTAGAAATTGAATGGTATTCAAATAAAAAATCTTGACTAAGGACATAATGATGGACTGTGATTGTTTAAGTGTTTTGATTGTACAACGGGGATGAAAATAGAAAAGTCACTATTCTTGGAAAATGCAAAATCCCATCCAATGTTAGCTTCGAAAATATGGTAAATAATATGATATTATATGTTAGTATGATATTTCTTCCTCTGTAGTAGTACTACTACTACAGTATGTCAATTGCTTGATCAGAGGATCATTCTGAACTTATACCCTCCAAATGTATGGAAAGGGTCGTATCAGACCCAAGCCAAATACTTCTCTATGCTACCCCCACCAAAATTATTAAATTGTCGAGTGGTCTCAGCTATCTCTAAAGTCAGTTTACCTACAGCTAAGGATATGTTCATAGCTGATAGGTACATTGCATGCTAATACAATTCACGTGTTTCTGGACCACTGCCTCATGGTTGGGTCGGATGCGACCCAACCATAATCTTGTAAGAAATTTGTTTGTCATTATATTTAGATTTTTTTTATTTTATCTTCTTAGGTGTTTGATATGGCAAATAAGAATTCTTTCAGACCAATGAGGCAACAAGAAGAATCAGACTCAGATTTTGAAGATGTTTATCATGAAAGCGGTTCGGAAACAGAAGATTGTGTCTTAGAAAACTATGATAATGAAGAAGGCAGGTTTGAAATCTATAATCATGTTATTATGGATATAGATAGCACAGAGCCTGAAATAGATATAAAAGAAAAACAGAAAATTAAAACTTTGAAATTGGAAAGACTATAAAACAATTTGGAGTAATCTTTCCTTTCTTGTACTTGCAGCTAAGTTCTAACATCATTACACATTTACCAGGACCAAAAAGTGAAGCTCATAGTATAAATGATAACTAAAAATTTTTAACTTGTTTATCACCGATCAAATAATTGACGCGATTGTGTATCATATCAATGAATGCATTTGAGAAACAAGAAAAAATATAATAAAAGTCATTTATCAGGCCTATTGATAGTTCAGAAGTTGATTGGATAGTTGTTCATGAGTGTAGAACTGAAAACGTCTGAACACCAAGACATGTTTTCTCCAATATGTGAGTGCCCAGTAATGAGATCCACAGAGCCAAAAAAGGTTCTTATTACTTTTGAAAGAACTAAGATTTGACAAC
Source organism: Lycorma delicatula (assembly GCF_047948215.1). Lineage (NCBI taxonomy): Eukaryota > Metazoa > Arthropoda > Insecta > Hemiptera > Fulgoridae > Lycorma > Lycorma delicatula. The sequence continues at coordinate 131,261,089 of NC_134458.1, read as the reverse complement.
CTGGCAACCAGATGTTCAGAAAGCCAAGGATGACTTTGCAATAATCACAAAAGTGGTCTAGTACATAATTCTGTATTCGATTTTTGTTTTAGTTGGTAATGAGTGCCACTTAGGAAAACAATTTCTGCCAAGAGCACGTATGTAATATAATATAAGAATTATTTTGTATATATTAAAATTCAGTGTTTATTTTTATCATTTGTGATTTGTTGCCAAACCATTCAAACATAAAAGTTCTTTTTTGAAAAGTTGTGTTATATTTGATCAAATAAGAGAGAAAAACATGATTAATGGAGGTAGGTCACATCCGACCCAATAATACTCTGACGTCCCTCCACCTGACCATACCATCATAAGGTTAAAATTAGTACTTATTGCCAACAATGAAAGTTATCAAAGCTGAAGAGCTTTCTATAAGCATTCCTGAGTTGGATGCAGTATTATAGATTTGTATGGCTATAAAGCATCTTTTTTCTTACAAAAAAGATTACAAGAAAGCATTACTTATCAGAACTGCAGTTACTTATTGAAAAAAATATGTACCAGGACTTAGTTCAAACGTAGAGAGCTATTTTATTAAACCACCTACGTATAAATAAATTTTACATATCCAAATTTGGTATTTTATTTTGACTTTTACATTATTTTTTGTTTTGATTAATATTCTTGTATACTGTAGCTGTTTTTATTAATATTTTTATAGCTTACATTATTTTTATTCCATTTTAATATTATATAGTAAATTTATTCTCGATTACTGGTACATTATTGTTGATTATTTTATTGTCAATTACAATAGAACAGTATTTTCTTCTTTTTTTTAGCAAATATGAACTTAGAGGAGTGTTTTTATTTTTAGAAAAATTGTAATTTTACAGTCATTAATTGGCTTTTTTTTTTTTTAATTTTAATTTACATGAAATAAATACACAATACTGTTGATCCATTCAGTGTTTTTTTTTCTGTACAGTAACTGAACATAAAACTAGTCACATTTTTCTGAATAGCGGATGCCTCTAAATAACAGGCAGATGTATGTTCTTAAGCCATGTCTGATATTGGGAAGTTTTTCTGCTTATATATAACACATACATTACATTTTGCACCTACAGAACTTCTTGCTTTTAAAATTTCATATTATTTAGCAATTTCTAAAAAGCTTGTATAACAAAAATGTGATGTATGATAGAGAAAGTGACTACAGAAATGTGACTGACTTCATTTTCAGTCAGTGCAAAAAAAATTCACTTATTGGTATTTGTAAGACTATTCTCCAATTTGTAAACCAGTGTAAATAATTATTCATTAATTTTTTTTAATTAATTCTTCCACTAGCACTTGTAACACATGACTCCGTTCAATGTTTTTTCACAATATAAATTAAAATACTAACAAATACAGTCATTGTGCAAAATTATATATATATAGTACATTATTATTAAATAGTGATGTATATAATTAATTGAAGACAAAAAAGAATAATAAATTACTTGTAATGATGATGGTAGACTGAGATTAGGAACCTTTAAAAAAGGTCGCTGACCAGTCAGCTGCACGGTTGGTGTAGCAAGCCTCGCAACTGATCCTGGTTTTGATAAAACTGTCACCCTTTGGCCACTAGACATTACTGAAAAAATAAGTACATACAATATTTAAAAACTATAGTTACACTTTAAATTTTTGTGTATTTTTAAGTGTATATATGCAGAAAAAACTTGAACAATTCTCGCATCTTCCAATCTTATAAATAAATTTTTAATTTATGTTAGAAAGAAATATCTATCACAGTAAAATTCAAGCATTCCTACACAATAGTTTTTATTAATGGAAGTTAATTTTACATAGTATTACCTGAATAAACTTATTTGTATACTGGCATTTTCAAGAATCGTTAAAACTATCTCAGCTGATTGCTATTATCAAAATTATCATGATAATCATAATTTTTAACAATCAGTTGAATGAAAGAAATCATTTGGAATGGAAGAAATTTATTACTATAAACAAATTGCAACTTATGGACAAAACTGTAAACAATTGAAAGCTTAAAGATCAACCCAATAAAATCAATAGTATAACACAAACAGATTTATTTTTAAGAAAACAAAGCTGAATTTAAAAATAAGTAAAAAAAATATATATTATATATGTGCATGCACGCACGCACACACAGAGTTATAGTATTATGACCTCATACATGCTTTATGCTAACATATTTTAATGGGAAGACGAGACGACTTGCCTACAAAACCAGAGATCATCTTGTCTACCAATCGGCATTTATATTTTTATATATGCTATGTTACACAAATAACACATCAGATAATACATTTAAAATGAAAAATACATTTGTATATGCTTGTTTATCATTTGTCACAGTTATCTGATCCCATATCAAATCTAATGAAAGAGGAATTTATGACATTAACAAGGATTTTTAAGTTCATCCAATTAAATTCTCTGAACATGTTACGTGTGGTACTACTCCATAAATAAGTAGTTATTTTACCAGAGAAACAATTTTTATTAAATATTTGTAAATCAAAGGAGTCTGTCAGAATGCAAAAAATATTTAAATTTTTCATTTCATTGCCCAGTTAAGATTGCTTGGGTTAACTTCAAATTCTATAACTATTTTCATAACCCTCTTATTCTCTGTCATGTGAAATTATAAATCAAGTAAATTTTAACATACAACCTTACCACATAACTTCGATTCATCTAATTTTAAACACAACACAATGTAGTAATACATTGTGCTTAAAATTGTGTAGTAACACAGCATGTAATCAATTGCATATATATTTCTTCTGCCACATCATAGAGACAAGTTGTTAACCTTTCTTAATTCAATTGTACCTGTTCACCAATCACCTTATTTTTTAATAACAAGCTTAACTTCTTTGTTGGCACATAAATCACCAGCCTCTTCTGACTGGTATGGATACAAAGCTACATAGTATTCTTGTTCCTTTGGGGGTATATCACACATTGATACAGGCTTGAGTAACTGGTTGGATAGTAGCAACATTCAACAGTAAGTGTGACAAGTGTATTCTAAAAAGCAATGACTATCTGTGAATATTTGAATTGCTGCTTCACTCATGTTATTTATATAATGGTAACACTGGTATTTTTTTTAATCATTCATAAACATACATGTTTGAGTTTGATCATTTTTACAACTCCAGCATTTGTAAAAAAAAATTGATGGGCAATGTTACTATATTCCAGTATTTGGATTAAGGTTGATGGGTGATGAAAGGTATGCTGGGTACCTGTTTGTACGATGTTGAATGAGAAGAGAAAAGTACATGTAAATGATTGAACGGTGCTTGTATAGTGTTTAAAATTAGATAAATCAAATCTGTGGTAATGTTAAATGTTAAAATTCACTTAACCTGTAAACTTCATACACAAACAAATAACCCTTTTGAAAATACAATATACACAAATTACCAGTTGATGTTCCAGGAATAACCTGGGGTGAAGATGTAAATAAAATATGCCTTCCTGTTGGGGTTTGTACCAGCTGAGCAAAACCCGTAGGTAGGGAGATCCTTGGTACACTAGTTGTACCTACACCAGTTGATACAGCAGTTTCACCTTGAGATGATACTAATAATGTTGATGTTGAAGGAGTGCTACTAGTTGATGGCATTTGTGCTTGACTTAATGATGCCACTGGTATTGCTTAACAAAAATAAACAACATCCATTACACACATTTTGCAACAAAATAAGCCAAAATATGAAAATATAATATAAGCCAAAATATAAATAATAATAAGCCAGATATAAAACATAATCATGTATGCATGTATTGAGCTTAATATAAAGTGGGATATGTTTTTAGAAACTTTAACTCAAAGAAACTATCTACCCCACACCCTGGAGATATTGATCCCAAACTTTTACCAAAAATTGTCTTATATTTCATCACAATAGGTTTATCCAATAAAACGTTATTAAGCTCCAAACATGCCAACATATGTAAGCATGAACATTTACCCCAACATTTTTTGTGGTCCCTAGGTCATGAAATGTCAGAAATGCAAAAAACAACCATACCCCATTTTTTGACTGATTACTATACTTTCCTTCTTGCAGCACAACTCCAGAGCTATGATGCCAAGAAAGTAAGTTTTGTTATGGACTAATTTAAATAATAATTAGTCAGAAAAAAGGCCTTCTTCAGAATTAGTGCTCTAAATAAGGCTTTTTTTATTTAAAAAGTAATCAACATACTTAAAACTGAACTAAGCTAAAACTTCCAAGCTAATTTAATTTCTAAGGTAATTTGACTGAACAAATATTTAACTGATTTAACCGTTATTGCCATCAGTTTAATGAGCTGAAAAAAATTTTAAAAGTTAATACATTAAAAATTTAGCCAGTTCAGTGTTAATGAAGGCAAATAAATAAAAAAAATAAAGCCAGATTTCAGACCATTCATTCTGAATGGCTTATTTATCTTTGACTAGTTATAACTTACTGAATCCACCAAAACTGTTATAAAAATTATTGAGGCTACATATTATTTTATTATTTTAAATGGTGTGCAATCAGTAACTTCTATAATTTTCTTCAATTTTTACTTTCCTGACTCATAGCTCTAAAGCTATGCTGCAAGAGAGAAAGTAATCAGTCAAAACATGGGATGTAAGGTTTTTGCATTTCTCAACGTTTCATGATCCAAGGACCACAAAAAACAAAAAATGCTGGGGTTATGTTCATAGGTATGAATGTTGGCATGTTTTAAGCTTAATAATGTTTGACTAGAAAAATAAATCTAAATGTTTGATGTAAATTTGTAGACTTGTGTATATGGGGCAATTGTTGGTAAAATTTAGGGGCCAATATCTCAAAGAGTAAGATAGATATTTTTGGGGGGTTAAGTTTCTCAGAATTTTGCAAACATAAACCCACTTTATATTAAGCTCCATTCATGCATGCTTATCTTACTAATTAAAAAAAAAAATTTCCCCAAAATTGCCCCTGCAATATTTAAAAAAATTTTTTTTTTGTCTTCCTAGGCATAGTAGTAGAAGTAGCAATAATGCATATCATTTTTTGAATTTTTTCATACTTTTTGGTTTATTTAAACTTTTTAATATTAGAATAAAATTTCATCATAATTCACCCCCCAAAAAAAGAAACATTAGGTAATTTCTATTGATTTTTTTAATGGAATTTTTTTTAGTTTCTTCCAAGTTTTTGGAAGGTAATTTTGGAGGTGGGAAGCTGAAAGCAATTACCAATTTTTTGAATTGTTTTGGTTTATTTAAACATATAATAATAATTCATCATAAATGACTGCACCCCGAAAAAAAATCCACGGCAAATTGTTTTCATGTATCACTTTTCCCCTATAGGACAGGAAAGTAATACAACTTGGTTGTCTTTTTTTTTTTTAATGACTTCTCAGATCTCTGCTATTAAAACCTGTAAAAATTATAATACACAGGCTTCATTACAGATTCAGCATTGTAGACCCCAAATGAGATCAATTTTTTTAAATTGCTGTTTTCATATGTTGGACAAGGTGTGAAAGGAGGCTTCCACACCTATAATAATAATCATCATATAATTAAATAACCTGTAATAAATAATAAATTACCTTTAATAATTATCTGCAGTGTAACTATAAAAATGTAATCTAACTATAAATAAACTAGTTATAGATAAGATCTATAACTAGTTAAATCTATAAGTAGTTATGGGTGTAAATAGATCCCTTGCAGGTTAAAATTTGAATACCCAAAGGCATTGTAACTAGAAAGGGTCATTATCTAGTACTTAAATCATTCTAATTCTGTTTAACTATGAAGCTATTTAATAAACATTTCTTAGCAATAATTTTATAGCTTTCTAACAAAAAATTATTAGCGCAAATTGATAAAATAGCATAAAATTCATGAATGCAACACCAATAACACATCTCTATATACCTTGACAAGCCATAAATTTAACCAAATCTATAATTACATTAAATCAATAAAAACAAATAGGAAAATACAGCTCACCTTTAACAGTACCCTGATGTTGTACTAATTGAACTGAATAACCCTGCAAACCTTGCAATGTTGCAGCACTACTAGGAACTCTAAGAGTTAAACCTGTAAACAATCAAAAAACAACAATACTATCATTAGTATATTATTTTTATATTAATTACAATTCTGAAATAGCTGACTAAGTCATGAATATCATCTGTAAAAATTCAAACAATACATTTTGTAAAAAAAACTTTTTATCATTTGTTGCAAATTTTGAATTTTTTGTAAAAAATTTGTACACTGTTTTTCTCATCAGATTTAACTTGTATAGAAACAATTTTTTTTATACATTTTTATACATAGTTAATTCAAGGGATTTTTCTCAATACAAAGATAATAAATCAGTCAAGATTCAATAATGTTTAAAAAAAATAAATCAAGCAAGCACTGTCAACATTTTTAAAAATTCATTACATCATGATCATAAGATGACTGATAAAACTATTATTTCTTAATTTTAAATGATAGTTGTCGAACAAACATGTATTTTAAGGAATTGCCACCAATTTATACTTTGGAAACTGACAGCACACTTCCCATATATATGTAACGGGTCTATTGGCAATAATAATAGTCATATTTGCCATAAATAACTGAACTGAAATGAGGGTTTAAGTACACAGTCCTGCAAAATGAAGTTCCAACAGTAATAAATTTCTTAATGGCACAAAAATAAATCTACTGCTGAAATCCACAAAAAATGTTGGAGTGTTCATAAACCAAATTTTATATGTGAATCTAAAGTTTAAAAAAAAAATGGCGTTATGTTTTGAGAACGCAAGACAAATGCTCAGAGTAGAATGGGAGTTCTTGTTACGAGAGGACGTGTCTTTATCGCTTTAAGGTTTTGATTGTGTTTTTGGACTGGTTTTGTGGTTTTTTCTATTGGGCTGGACATTTGGCAAGTACGATGGTTTACTATTGGTCATGTTGTATAGTTTTGAAGATTTTGGATTCCGAACAACCTTTTTCTTAAGGGTTTTTTTTTTGTATAGCTTTATTGCCAGTAGGCAATAAGGTTTGAATTTGTTTGGTATCTGGTGTTGGTGTTTGTGTTTGTGTTTGTGTGTGTGTGTGTGTGTGTGTGTGTGTGTGTGTGTGTGTGTGTGTGTGTGTGTGTGTGTGTGTTTAGTTATGCGTGTGTTGTACAGTGAACAATTAGAATTTTATTTCTAAGAATTGGAATTTGTTATCTACGTTGATAATATTGAACACTGAGTTGATAACATAGAGCAGTTAGAGGTAATTTAATTTTAATTTAATTACTCAAAACTGAAGACAGGTGCTTATCATAGCTTAATAAGACACTTTTATAGCTTTGTTGATAAAGCTATTACAATTAATTTAAGTGATTTGAATTGAAGTATATTGAATTTATTTTATTTTTAATTCAGTTGTCTAAATTGCGTTCGCCAGAAGAAGGAAAAATAGAGTCTCCTTCTCAACGAAGTCGAAAGACAGCTAGGTCGCCTAGGTCATCGCCAGCATCAATTATGATGGATCTAACAGCTAAACATTGACGATACAGTGGTAAGGACCCCCAAGAGGAAGGTGGAGGTCATTGAAACTAACAGTGAAGGGGATCTCTCACAGAAGGAACGGATATGGACCACCTTCTAGAGGCCATTGCCAGACTGACAGACTTTGTCTCTGTGCACAAACACCAAAAAGAAATAAAAGAGTGTGCAGATCTGGTCAGTGAGAGAGCGAGGGATGTGGAAATTGTAATGAAAGAGCTGTACGCATTATCACATCCCAGTCTCACAGGGGTACACAGTAGTGGTGAACCGTTGAAAGATGCAGCCACATAAACTACGAGAGCCATCAACAGAGAGCTGTTGTCACAGATACAAGAAGGTGTGCCAGACAAGGAAGTCCTGGACCTGGTTTTCAGGAGGTAGTCAGGGGAGTGGTTTAAAAATTGTGAGGAGGTAAAGGGGTCCATCTTTGAGGTCAGTGGTGATATTTTAGCCACATACAACTTAGCGGAGGATGGCAGGAAAAGCTATGGTAGGAAACTTTTGGACAGGGTTGTCACCATGCGTAGGCTGGTGAGGCAGTCTAAGCTGAAGAGGGGTCAGTTGGTAGTGAAACAACGCCTAGCAGAATTGTTGATAGGGCAGGGTGTACATGGTGGTAGTGGACACTAGGGCTGGGGAGAAAGTAGTTGCAGAGGGCTTACACAGAGCTGTAAAGAAAATGCAGGAGATTAATACCGAGGTTAGATATGGCTCAGTGGCAAAAAAGGTAGGCATACTTCTTAAGAAAATGCTAGAGTATCATGGTAGGAGTGGTGGTAATAGGGCTGTGTATCTGGACGAAGTGATAGCGAACGGGGCGGCGAGTAATGGCCGCAGCAGCTGACTGAGCCCAGCAGTACAATTGTGATTACGGCGGAGGGAGCTACGTATGTGGACTTCCTCAAAAAAGTAAAAAATGGTATGACCAAGGAAGAGATTGGGGACATACTGTCCATCAGGAGAGGTAGTGGGGAATCCTTGCATATGAAAATGAGAGTCAACAAAGAAGCTGTAGAGGTTCAAAAGAAGATGTTGAATAAACTAGAGGGTGTTGAGTATCACAAGTGGGTCGCATAGGAGAGGCCTCATTATCATTAAGGATCTTGAGGAGGAAGAGACAGAAGTAGGGGTTCTTAACTTCATCAGCAAGGTCATTGGTGACAATAGAAAAATGGAGGATATGAGGGTTACGTTCAGTCTTTGGTGGCACGAAGAGAACCACAGCTGCGTGTCAGCAGTGTCGGCAATTGCGATAGCAGCCAGAAGAATTCATGTGAGATGGATCTACTATACAGGGTGTTCCTGAGTACAGAGGAGCCACGGTGCTACAGGTGCTTCGAGGTGGGGCACATGGCAGCCAGATGCAGTGGCCCTGACAAGTCAGCCTTGTGTCATAACTGTGGTGAGGAAGAGCACCAGGCCAAAGGGTACAAGGTCATAGCAAAATGTTTGAGGTGTGGTGGAACTGGGCATCGGATTGATAGCGCCCTTTGTGGTAAGAGTTAAACACGAATAGGAGCGTGGCATCACATGACGCACTCCTGGAATTGGGAAGGCGGAAGGGAGCAAACCTTTTGTGTGTCGTAGCCTAATTTGAGGAAGATGGAGGAAGACAGCTAGACAGTGGATGGGCTGAGGAGTGCAGCGGTTTATGGGAGCAGTGTGCCAATCCTAACCACCAGTGAGAGTAATGGATTCGTATAGGTTGAGCTTTCAGACGTTGTGATCTTTTCTGTTTATATTTCGCTGAACTCTTATGAAAAATGCTTAGAGGATCTGGCCAGTGTGATTCACACTTTTCAAAAGGATGTAGTTGTGGGTGGTGATCTTAACGCAAAGAACATGACATGGGGAGGACATGTCACAGACCATACAGGGCAGATTCTGGAGGAGTATATAGCCGAGTTGGGATTGTTGGTGCTCAATAATATGACAGTGCCTACCCTGGTGAGGGTAAATGGGATGCTCACTTGTGGATGTTACGTTTGTCTCGCTGAGGTTGGCAGAGGGGTCATGGAGATGGGAGGTGCTCACTGAAGAGGAGTCTTTGAGCGACCATTTCTTTGTTTGGTTTGAGATTGGGGACGGTGGGTCTTAATAGTGTGGCGGCTGACAACAGGAGATTATGTTTGAAAAAGGGTCTAGTTAGGTTTAAGAAGTTGGTGAAAGAACACCTTGGTCATCTGGAAAACGTCTCCCCCAGCTACCTAATGAAGGTGCTATCAAAGACAACAGAAGAGTCGCTAGACCATAGAAGCCTGAAAAGAAAGAATATATACTGGTAGACTGCTCAGGTAGTGGAGGTAAGAAGGTGCTGTATTAGGGCCAGGAGAAGGGGGTGTTGTCATGAGGACATCCTCTCATGTAGAAAGAAGCTGGCCAAAAAAAGGAGCGCTAACTGGAGTGAAATACTAGATAGTAAGAGAAAGTGGGGAGAGCTCCAGGACAGGTTGTCAATTTTTATTTTTTTAACAGTTGAAATGATCATTAAATTTAGTTTTAAATGTTCTATTGCTCAAATAATCTCAATGCAACTATCATGAATGATTTTTAGATACCACACAGATCACACTTGATATTCATTGATATTCTTTTTAATAATTAAGGCAATAAGATTATTATTTCATTAGTTATTTTACAATTACTTTTATCATACTCATTTTTAATTTTACGTTCATAAGTAAATATGTATTTAAAAAAATAATAATAAATGTTAAGTTTGGGACATAGTTTGCTTTACCGTGTCTGGAAACTTTAAAAATATTATCTATCACTGTACTAGAAACAATTTAAAAAATGTTTACACTAGTTTATTTCTAATTAAGAAAATAAAAAATTAATAAAAAACTTAAAGACATTTTTCAACATTGTTCCCCTGCTTTTTAAAACACTTCTGCTGCTGTTGATAAGCTTCTTTATACCCTGAAGAAAAAATATTTTTGGTAGAGCAATAACTAATTCATGACTTCCTCTTCCTTCAGTCATATCACTACTTACCCTAAATGTTACAAATTCTTTCAGTTCATGATCAGAAGTTAATTGACAACTTCTTTTTTTTGTGGACCAAACAAGTGACCCCTGAAGGAATGAGATTAGAACTATATAAAGAGTGAGCCCCTAAACCTCAAACTTGACTTTCAGAAAGGTTTCAACAGAAAGGGCAGCAGTAAGCAGATATACTGCTGCCATTTGTCATGTAACAAAACAATGACTTTTGATAGTTTTCATCAGTGTTTACTTCAACTGCAGACTTCAGCTTCTCAATAAATCATTCCACTATAAACGAGCACTGTTCAATGATGAGCCTCTTTGAAAATGTTGTTCTAACCCTTGGGACCCAAGATACATAAAATACTCTTGTTACCTGTTGAACATTTCCTGATAGATGATGTCTGTGGATGTTTCCACTCTATATTCTGCCTTTTATTCTCTAGCTCAAAACAGTAGATGACCATGTTTCATCACAGTAATGATTCTCTCCAAGAAAGAATCACTTCATTATCATAGTGGGCCAAATTTCATACATTAATACGAATTTGTTTGTGCAACATCTTGAGTTTTTTGGAACCCACCACGCACAAACTTTGAAAATTAATCCTACTGGTGATTTCATAGCAAGAACCATGGTTACTAATTTGTAGACCATCCACCATTTCAATGTCACTCGTTCCTTTTAGAATCATGACATTTATGTGCTCAACTGTTGTTTGTAACCATAGACTCCATCTGGATCCTTCTTTGTGCTTGCTTCACACTTGTGTAACATTTAAAATTTTTCAATCCATACATAGATGGTAAAACTCTGTTCTCCTATTGTGGTAACCCTTTGATAGATTTAGACTCCCTGATATCCATCACACCACAGAAAACAGATTACTGAACATTGCACTACTTTGGTGCAAACATAAAGCAAAGCAACCATGGTTAACATTACAAGAGTAGAACTGGGTTATTTATCTCACATCAATAAAAAAGTATGAAACAACACACAACATCTGCATACAGAAACAACAATGTTACATACAAACAAGTGCAAACACACTGCAAATAAGTGGATTCAACCTTGTATTTTGTATACCAATACAACTTATTACAATAAAGTTCTTCACTATTTACAAGTAGGTTTATGTACTAAACTGTGTAATTAAACTAATGATACGTACTACCATGCTATGTACTTAATATAAAAATGAACCTTTAATAAACACAAACATCACATCACTTAAATATTCATTACCTTGCGTACCTCCTTGACTAATTAATGTTCTGACTAGAGGGGTAGAAGCAAGTCTTACATTAGAAGTATCTGTTCTCACAATCTGTGGTCTCTGAGTGTTATTTGTAGGAGGTGCAGCAGGTCTCACCAAACTAGGCATCTGAAAAAAAAAATTTATCATTTATATCAGTTGTGCAAAGACTTTTACCCACTGACTCTAGCTATGCCAGCTGTGGTCTACATTACATCTGTTTCAAAGCTGTGGTTAGATCTAGAATGTTTACTTAGAATAAATAAAGCAATAACAACTTAGTTTTATAGTACAGCACAGCTTACCTTTAGAGTTTTCAAAAGTTTTTATAAACTTTAGCAAAGGAAATCAATACTCTGTTAGGTACATTGTATTTATACTTAATTCTAAATTGGTTTTTCTTCCTTTACTTATTTCTTAACCCTTTTTTTACAATTTTCATTCATTATAAAATTCAAGTTTGAATAGCCAATCCAATTTTTTCCTACATGAAAGTATTGTCAAAAACATTGTTAGTAACTGCATTATAAAATCATTTAACTATGATTTTAAAATTTAAGAATACATTTTTTCAGTATCTAAACAAAATATTTACAAGCAGAGAAAACTTGAAATTTACAGATGAATGCTTTGTGGCAACTGGTTCATGTAAAGCATTTCTATACACATTAATACAAAAGAAGTTATTATGCATTGAAGAAAATCTAAAAGACATGATGGGGATTTTACATTCAAGTGAAATCAAGTGTACAGACAATCAGAATTGCATTAAATTAATTTTTTTTCAGTAATAGAGATTATTTTTACAATGAAGTAAGCTGCACTATTGATTTTGGATATTTACAAAGAGATGTGTTATAGAAAATCTTGGGGGAGAGAAATACAGAAAAATAATTAATCAGATTCTAAATATATCAGACGAAATGTAAATTCCAAATACTAAGCTATACTAGGAAGAAAGGAAGGAAGTGGCACAATTGCTTGTTAGATCTGGCAATGTTACTCCTATGCCTTAAAAAAATCTTCAGCACAAGAATTCTTTGAAAGGTCTGAATGAAGAATGTGTAGTTTATATAGTACAAACACGGACACAAAGTTAAAAGAAGTAGAAAAAGCTGACAGCCTACAAAAAAGTCCTGAAAAAGTTTTTTTGGGCAGTGCAAGAAAATAATCAGAGAAAGAAAAATGTGAAAATTAATGAACTTTTCAAGAAAGCAGACATGAATAAAAATGAAGATTATAGTTTCCCATTTATACAACCTTTAATCTAGTCAGTAAAATAAAATGATTAAACAATATTTTTAACTCTATTTGGGAAATAAATAGCCCAATAAGAAAGAAAGAACACAATTTACAGTTGTTACCTCTACTCAGCCTAAATATATTTATTTATATATATATATATATATATATATATATTAGTGAAATTAATCTTTTTAAGACTCATATTATTCCTCTGTACAGTTAAATTATATTTTATATTATATTAATATAAACCACCTAGTACAGAATATTGCAATAATTCATATCTTATCTTAATTTTATCATAAAAGTACTTTTGCAGGATCCCAGATCCTCAGTCATGATTGAGGTTATAATACTACTTTAATAATATTTATGTTATTTTTTCATTTATAATATTTTATCAGTGATGCTTTGTTTGAATATATTTTTATAAAAATATTTGATAATTTTTTTTATTAATTCACCTTATAAGCTCAAAGTTTGTGTTTGGAAATATGAAATGGAAATTTTGTAGTGTATGAAAATGCCATGCCTAACCGGCTTTCAAACCTACAGCTGAAAGGACAAGACGCTACCAATCCAAAATGGACATCAACAGTTGCGGATTTTATATTAAATTCAATTAACATAAACCACCTAGTGCAGAATATTGAGATAATACATACCTTACCTTAATTTTATTATGAGAGTACTTTCGCAGGATCCTGCATTCTCAGTCATGATTGAATTCATTTAATTAAATTGAATGTAAAATAAAAGATATTAAAAATGCAAAAATAAATCACGCACATGGTGTACTGTTTATTACAATACTGTAATTCTATAATGAAAATTGCGTATTAATTTATTAAGAGTGCTGCTATCTGTTGCTGTTTTTGAAAGACATGACTTCCTCAAACACTGTCTGACGGTTTATGAAATTGGAATTGTGTTTATATTTATATATTTAATATTTTTCTAATATATTTAATTTTTTTTGTTATTTTGATTAATTTCTAATATTTCTAAATTTGTGTTAATATCAGAATCAGAAGAAGAATTGGGGCAACCAGCACTGTGATTGATGTTTTAGAGGTAAGACTACAATGGGGCATGTTCAGAGAATGGAAAAGTATAGAAACGTGGATGACCTCCAAAGCAGTGAATGTCTAGTGATGGAAGCGATGGAAAGAAGGAGTTCTCAGAGGAGGGAAGTTGGTAGGATAGAAGATTTTGGTGGTTGGAATGTAAGAGACGGCCTTTATAGCTGTAAAATTTGCCTAGAACATTTAGTTTTAAGTTAATTTACTGTAAATTCTTTTTTTCTTATAATCAGTATATAGAGACTATCAGCCACAACAACAGCAGTTACACAGAAATTTTTCTGAGTAAAAAGTTATCAGTAATAATAATGGATGCCCAGGAAAGAACTCCGAGTAAGAAGAAATATAGTTTTAATTTGCAGCACTCAATTGTTATATGCATAATCTTACAGCAACAACAGTTAAGTTTTAGTTTACACATTCTCAGTTAGACAACATCTGTAATAGACTGTTGCATAGGTCAAGTTGTTATGAGCTCGGGTAACAATACCAGCGTCACCACAAAAGAAAACACAGTGTATGTGGTTTTCAGAAACAAAATCAGTAACTTCACACAAATTCTCCAAATGACAAAAGCATATGTAAATGACAAAGTTTTTGGAAACAAGAAGCATTTTGAGGGAACGCTCACCAGGTAGGCCCCTAAAACAAGTGTGAAAATACAGAAAGAATTTGACGTTTCTTTTCAACAAAGTTCAAAGCTTTCAGTTCATATTGTTAGTTACAGTTTATATTGCAGGGTCTCAAAAGACAGTGTGATGGACAAGCTCTCACATCTTGACCACCACAAAATCCTGATTTGAAGGAGGTGTATTTCTTATTTTGGAAATAAATAAAAGAACTGTATACAAAGGAAAGATCCTGTCACTTGATCCCTTGCACCAATAAATAGGCAACATCCATGGAAGTGATTCCTGTAGACAAGTTTGCCAGAGTGAGGAATGATGTGGATTACCACTTTTTGATGTCTATAGGGTTATAAATGGTGCTCATATTGAGTTACATTAAGAGGTAAAAATAATAAAAAAGATTAGACGACATTCTAAATATAATAAAGTAGATTTAATTTAATACCGTGTAGTTCTTTGTTGGATAACTAGTATAATACATTAAAAACAGTGATAAATAACACACTTAAAAATAAGCTCTCATAAATAAACTACCTGTGTTGTTGGATTTGTAGCAACTTTAACGTGAATTTTTATTTTTCCAGCTGGACATCTAGGAGGTGATGGAGGAGCATCATCAATTTCCTCAATTAACTTTGATGGCACACTGTACTTCTTCGTACGATGAGCAACGAATGCAGTAGTACAAAGTTCAAGATCTACCAGATGAAGATTCAGTACAGAGAGATCTACAGTCTAAAAGAAAAATACATTATTAGTTTTATATACATATATCCTAAACAATTATGCCTAAATATTACATATTGTAATGATCAGACTTTATAACTCTTTCCAAAATAACTTTTAAAAAAGTCAGACTGAGCCTCCACGAGGTAAGCCTGTATATATTTGGAACAAATAAGAGAAATTTGTCCAGTGAACTAAATCTAAACTATCTTTACAGCTTCATTTATCATCAAATCACACCTCAGTTAGAGTTGTGATACTACTACAAACCTTAAATCAGCTCCAAAAATATGAACCCCCCAAATCCTACTATAACAAAGAATGAAAATAAAAATCCTAGCAAAATATTTTAACAAACTCCCTTAATTGCGAAGAACCAATAGAATTCCTAAACTTCAACACCAACATCCCAATAACAATACCACCAGAAAACATCAACCCTCCCACAATAAAAGTAGTCTAACAAGTACTGGGTGAAAATTACAAAGCAGCAGCAGATCATTTTGTAGAGATCTAGAAACATGCAGAAGATCAGCAAAAATTGCCCTTCATCAATAGATTGCCAACGTCTGAATCAAAAAAGAACTACCAGAAAACTGGACGACAGCCCTTATCCTTCTGCTACAGAAAAAAGGAGACAAAACAGAGCCCTAAAAATTACAGGGGAATCTCACTCTTAGACATAACATATAAAATTTTTCCGCGAATCATTCTCAACAGGCTCGGTTCACAACTTGAGAAGGAACTAGAATACCAAGGAGGTTTGAGACCCTAGAGGAGCTGTCCAGACTAGATCATGAGTCTAAAGCTAATAATGGATTACAACAGGAAGAGAAACAAGAGACATGGTGATAACATTTGTGTTTTTCAAGAAAGTTTATGACTGGATCCACAGAGAATCCCTACTAAAAATTCTATGACACCTCGGACTACATACCAAATTAATAGTCATGATAAAACTGACCCTCACAAACACTAAGTCAAAGGTAAAATTCAAAAGCGAGCTTTCAAAACAGGATTCACCGCTACTATTCTACTCCCCTCTAGAGAAATGGTAATGAGGGAACGGCTCAAAAAATGCCTCCCAAAAGTAAAAATAGGATAAAAAATCAAAACAAACTATCTTGTTTTTGCCGACAACTTGGCACTGCTAGCAAACATCGATGAAGCTAAATCATAGATATTAGAACTTCAAAACATTGAAAATAAAATTAGCCTCAAAATATCATTCAAGAAGACAGAATTATGCCCCAAAAACCAACAAGATTAAAAGAAGTTAACAAAGTGGTAATAAAATCAAAATAGTAACCCAATTTAAATACCTTGGAGAACAACCTAAACAAAAAAACCTCAATCCAAATAAGAAACAAACCAGCTAAAGCTCAAAAATTAACCTGGTATACTAACAATAAAAAATGTCCATCAATAAATGCAAAAATAAGACACTACAATGCAGTTATAAAACCAGAAGCCACTTATGCAGCAGAAGCATTCTTCCACCTGAACGAACAAGACAAACTCAAGAAAGAAAAAAAAATGAACTGTAAGAACCTGCATCAATAAACAGTACCAGAAAGATGGACAGTGATGGATGGATTGTACCCAACAAAGTTGGGTACAGAGTTAGAACCCACCACTATACCATGCGTAAGAGACTATGATTCTTCATACACATCAAGAGGAGATGCCAAATTCAAGACTTCTGAAACAGCTAGTAAGTAAAATCTCAACTCGAAAAACACCAAGACTGGATGCAAATGGATCAAAGTAATAAGAGAAGATCTGAACGAAATCAGCCTTATCCCAGAAGCCACCACAGATAATATAAAATTAAACAAGAAAATCAAGAATAAAAATGCTCACAAGAAAAACCCTCATCAACATGAACACTTTCAATACTAGAAAGGGCACAAAGATCAGAGTGTATGAGAAAGTACTGGAAGGATCGCAAGGCCCAAAAAGTCCCATCGAAGAGACTTTGATAATGGACTAACTAAAGTTATCCTATATGGTCATAAGATAATAAATACTCGTGTGTGTGTGTGTGTATGTGTGTGTGTGTGTATGTGTGTGTGTGTGTGTGTGTGTGTGTGTGTGTGTGTGTGTGTGTGTGTATCACATTACCTGACGTACCCATCCTTTGCAAAGGCAATAAGACATCAGTGATTAGCAGTTTCCTGTTTATGACCTCGGCAATATATCCATTAAAAAGTTAACATTTATTTTAGCACTTTCAGAATATGAATTAGATATAAAACCCCTTTATATCCTATTTTGCTCTAAGGAATGGAAAAGATTCAGAGGTATTCGAGGTAATTATGTATTTGTATGGTTTCATACAAATACATAATTATAGTCTACACTAAATTTCAAGTTACAATAAGTTTCAGATATTGGGTGAAGTGAATAAAAAGTAGTAGTTGCTAAAACTAGAATATTTTATAAATAACTACTGGGTTTTGTGCAAATTAATCTAGTTTCAACTAAGCTCATTATCAATTTGGTTTTACTAGATTACTAGGAATTACTTAAAAAACCAAGTGAACAAAAACAACATACTTGATTTTAATTTAAGTAACAACTAGATCTTTTAAGTATCACAGAAGGCATGTGTTGTACCTCAATGTTCGAGATATCAATTTAAACAGACTATCGAATCAAGGATTGAAGTGATGATGTGGACAGTTCTTACAATATTATTATCATTATGTTCTCATTAATAAATATTGTTCCTACAATTTGAAACTGTGTGTGTGTGTGTGTGTGTGTGTGTGTGTGTGTACTTATTTAATAGAGAAATAACAAGTGATGATGAAGAGAAAAAGAAAAACTTGTGTACGTAACAATTAACATAAGTGTGGGTGCTCTGCAGGTTTGTTTGCATGTTCACAGTATCAACAAATTTACTTATACTAATCAAATTCAAACTGTTTAAATCATAACATTCATTCATAATTGTAGTGTTGTTTTTTAAGTATATAAATATTTTCAAAGGTAATTGTATCAATATCAACGAACCTTCATAGCCTCAAAATGAACGCCAAACAATTTACCGAGTTTTTGCAAATGCAACAAGAATTTCAAAAGATGTTAAAATTCAAAACTAATCAATATCGTCAACCAACTATTCAGCATAATATAAGTACTTTTGAACAATTTGACAAAATTAAAGAAAAGTTTTCAATGTAAAGAAAGATTCAATAACTTTCTTCTTATGAAAGGATTAGCAGCAGATAAGGACATATCAAAAACAGTCTTTTAAACAATATAGGTCCTGAATACTTTGAATTACTAAAGTTATCAGTAGCACTCAAAGAACTACATACCCTAACTTATAACATAGGACAAACCTCAAATAATCAATTAACTGAGAAAAAGAACATTAGAGAGACATAAATTCCTATCACAAAAACGAGTCTAATCAACCAATTTCAGAGTGCAACACAATTACATAAATTTATTTCAACATGTGAATTCCACTGTGAATGTAAAAAGTATGTAGCAGATTTTTTTCTGCATTCAAAATTTATCAGAGGGCTTTCCAACCAAAATGTGTCATCAATTGTTGCTATGTAACTCAAACACTTTTCAAGATGTAATTTCAAAAGCTTAAACCTTAGAAGCATGATTCCTGGCTAATCAACAATTCGATATCCCAATAGAAAATTCCTCAACCAATGTATACAGAGTTTCAGAGAACCACAAAGTAGGAGTACAAGCAATTTTACCTCAAAACCTAGAGACAAAAAATTTAAGATATTATTATAAGAAACACCAAAGTCCTCCACCAAGACCCCTAGACTTGTGTGCCTAAAAAAACGATGTCAAAAAAGAAAGGTGTGAAGACAGTACATACAGAAGAAAACTCCTTCCTCCAAGATCATTTCACAATATATGAAATTAACAGTCCAGATTCAAGTAAAAATAAACAACAGAATCCAGCAGTTTGAAGTGATTCTGGAGCTGGACAAAAACTGTTAAATAAATCAAATTTTGACAGACTAAACCTAAATAATACTGAACTTCAGAATACCAACATACAATTTCACTCGTACACTGCTGGGATATTTACACCACTGTGAGTAGCCAAGGTAGAAGTTCAATATAAGGATAGAAAAACAACTGAAAGGGACTTTATGTGGTTCCAGATATTTTTTTCTCCACTCTTGGGCCGTTCCTGGATAAGGCACCTGGGCATTCACCTACAAGATTTCAACACCAAAACAGGTAATACCAATTCAATATATTCACTGTTACAGACAAACATAAAACATGAATTCTTCAATAAATATGCCAGTCTATTTGAAAAAAAATCTCTCATCTGGTAAATCTCCATAAGAATTATACCTAAAACGAAAATTACATATTAAATTAAAAACTTCTGAAAACACCAGATATACCAATCACCTTCCAACATCACTCCCAGAGCACATCAACTAAGCATGAAAGATAGAGTACAAGCAAGGTGGTAACCCCACCACTGGCAAACCAATGTGGACCTCAGAACTGTAGTCCATAAGCTTAGAAAACTTCACGACATGGTTAAGCTCAATGGCAACAGATATTCCCTGAAGAGACACATTGATCAATTACTACTATTTATCTCTATTGATTCAAAACTAAAAAAAAACACAAGACATTTGCTCCATCACTATGCATGTATGACAAACCAAGAAGAGATCCCCAGAGGGGCTCCATCCGGCACCTCCCAAGGCTGTGCAGGAACCTCAAGAGTCCCACCTGACGCCTCCCAAGGCCATGTGGGAACCTCAAGAGCAACTGGGAGTGCAGCAACAACCTATTTTGAGACGATCAGGAAAGGAATGTAGACTGCCAACAAGACTGCAAGACTACGACGTATTCTTTTTATAGTTTAACAATGTAAATCAGTACACCTGTATACAAATTCAATATTTTTCAATGTAAATAAATTCAACATTTTTTCAATAAGCATGGGAGACTGCTGTATTCCAATGTTCGAAATATCGATCTCAGGAGACTATCGAATCAAGGATTGGAGTGATGATGCGGACAGTTCTTACAATATTATAATTATATTCAATTAATTCATAATTTCAATTATTCATTATGTTATCATTAATAAATATTGTTCTACAACTTGAAAACACGTTTGCTTATTTAATTAGACATAACAGTATGGTTGTTTTTTTTATTACTGGCAGCGATATTCTTTAATATAAGTAACAGGAAAGAAGTGTATGGCGAACAAAGGAACGTATATAAGATATGGTTACTTCATTTTGAAAATAAGAACATCTTTTTTAACAACTTTAACTCTACTATATTCACTTTAATGCCGAGTTATTTCTTTCTTTATGGCAGATTCCATATTATTTATACAACCATAACAGCATGGTTGTTACTAGTTTACCAAATGCATTTGAGTAAAAATTTGAGATAATTTCCCCAGGCTTGTTTCTTAGACAATATCACTCCCAGCAACTTAAACTTTTCAAATATTATTTTATTCTCCAATCATAGTTTTACAAACAAATCCCTATCAGCCTTTTACTCCATCTGATTTTCTCTTCGCCTGATGATGTCATTTGCAAATAATAGTAAAATATCAACTTGCAACAATTCTTTACTGAAAGATGACCAGTGCAAATGATATGAAATTAAGATTATTTCATGTCAAGTAGCAACCAAACGAAAGTCATAACATGTCAGTGTAATCATGTATGTGTGATTCATTAAAAATATAATAACTAGATATAAATCAAACTTAGTAGTAGTTACCAAGCATAGTTAAGTTTTTTCTGGGCGACACTAAATTTTTAGAAGTCGAGAGTTCCAGCGTTCTAGTCCTAGTACAGTCAGCAATTTTTACACAGATTTGAATACTAGATTGTGGATACCGTGTTCTTTGGTGGTTGTGTTTCAATTAACCACACATCTCAGGAATGGTCGAAATGAGACTGTACAAGACTAAACTTCATTTACACTCACACATATCATCCTCTGAAGTATTATCTGAAAGGTAATTACCGCAGGCTAAACAGGAGAAAAGAAAGGGCGACACTAAATTGGACTAGTTACTATTATGTAGTTTTAGCATCTTCTTATTCACCTACTTTAATATAAGTAGGTGAATAAGAAAAGTACAGCAAAGTACAGAAGAATTCCTGTACTTTGCTGTAAGTAGATCCCTCTTCAGATTCCATCAGTAGTCGGCTAATATTTTTGGTTCCATTTTCCCTGGTATCATGTTTCCATTGTAGATATCTCCTGGTGAAAGCATTCTACGTTTGACAAATTGCTAAAAACACTAGTTACTAATGTTTTATTCACTTTACTGATTGTAGAGTTACTTTCATCACTGTTAGAGCTACAAACCGAAATTCTAGTTTATATCACAATTATACAAAAAAAACTACACAAGAGCTATGAAATCCACCCTTAACCAGGCTCAAACCTTTTAGGATGGTATGAATATCTGAGATGTATTTTCATGTAATAATGTGCGCTGTATAATATTAAGCTCATATTATAACAGGTAAAGAAGGTAAATGAAAAAATGAAATACAAAACTAGTTTATTCCTCTTAGGGAAAGGTTTTTGAGAGAAACTCCTATATTTGAGAAAATAATGTTTTGAGTATTGTTAAAGTAAACCATTCCTGACATGAGACACGGTGGTTTTCAAATCAGTACTTCTCAACAAATTAAGTATGAGCAATAAAAAAATTTCCTTATTACCAGCATTAACTAAGAACATTTTAGTAACATTTTTTTAAGTTTAAAGTTCCTAAGAGTTAGCATCCAATCTCAATCCACATTCAACTTAACCTCTTATTGAGATTAATTTTTTTCCTTTTCATGAAGATCACCTTATAAGTAATTTTAAATTTCAGTTTCCTAGCAAAGATTTTTCAGTTTCCCAGTTATCCAAGCTTAGCCTAACTGAGATTCTTGGGTTATCCAGAATACAAAAGAAAAACCTACTTATAAAATTTCCAATAATTTTAATTACATAATTTACAAGAAAAAGGATGGAACAAATTACAACAAATGCCACAATTGAAGCAATCAATTCAAGTGGCTTAAAAAATGAACTTAATATTAAGTGAATCAACTTTATTGTTAGTTGATAAATGTTATTCTATTAGTGTCAATGACTTTCAAAACACTCAAGTTTTTATCATACTAAAAAACAGCATTTAATATACTAAAATACTATACATAACTACACACTGGGTTTTTAATATTTTGATTATTTGGTTTGCTAATGTTCTAGGACAAACACCTGTATATATTATAATAAATTTTATGTTTCTGAGCATAGAGAACCATAAAATTTTTGCAAATTGCCACGTATAATAGAATAACACCTACCTATTTCCAGATGAATTAGTTTTATGTTTGCATTAAATAAATACATATACAATATTATTTTTCATGTTATTCTCATATTGAAAAATTATTAACACTAGTCAACAGTTTAATTTTTTTGTTTGTTAAATGAGAGTGAATGGTTGATTCTTATAGTATTTTTTATGCTGATTATGTCATATATGTTTATAGACGTTTTATCAGTCACTTCAATTACAAAAAACTAAATGGAAAAAAACAATTACAGGACTATAATAAATAAAGGCTATTTAGTTGATAAATAATATAATAAAATACATTCACAAAATGATATGCTTATGAAGTTCATGCATGATACCTGAAAATAAGAATGGTAGTTACAAAAAACTAAGCCTGTAGAAGAATTCTGATTTCATATATGAAATCAGCATGACAAATACTACAAGAATCAATTATTCACTCTTCACCCTTCATTTAACAAAATCAATGTTGATCAGTGTAATAGTAAGACTAGAATGTGGGCCAATTGGTCACACTATAAAATTACATCATTTAAAATGTTCATTACTAAATAAACTTTTAGGAATTAACAGCAAAGAAAATTCCCTAACATATTAAAGTGCAATAAAGTCATTCATTTGTAACAATAAAAACAATGTGGATCGGCTGCATGATAATACTTACTTGACAGAGCTTTTTAACTTGATTTTTAATTCTTTATTGCAGTCTTATTTATCATTTTTGGAGTTTGCAACAAAAAATAAATAGTATATTAAAAAATATTTTCAAATTTTCCAATTTTAAACATTTACTCATAATATAATACATAATAATTTTAATCATGACCTATATTTGTAGTATTGGTAACAAGTGCAAATTGGTTCCTAAATATTACTCTATACAATGTACACTTTTTCATTCACATATAATCATTCAACACCTTAAAAAAAAAAATTTATAATTTATAGTGAGCTGAAAAGTAACTAAAATTTAAAGGTTTAGCTAATACAAATAAAAAACCTTGTTACATTATACTAATGAAGATAAGAAAAATTGTATAAATTTTCACAAAAAGTTACAGTACACATAATTTTGTTTAATTAGTTTAATAATGAAAATGAATAATTCTTGAAATAATTAACAAAACTTTTTTGTTAATTCTCAACTAGTATATATAAACACCTGTAATAACAGAGATGAAAACTATATGTAAAAAGTTTCTCAAAATAATTTTTTATGAATTTATGTGTAATCAAAAATTAGTAACTCCATAAAAACTGTAATAAAAAGTTTGCTTAATAGTAAATATAAGTACAGTGACTGTTTTAAACAACCTTTGTTTGCATAAATCCAAACAATCAACTCAACTACTGATTCACACATGCTGTCTGCTGCAGCTTTACTAAATCATATTTCAGTAAATTTTATTTGAATAAGTGATGTATAAATAACACTTTTAATTGTACCATCATAATCTTTAAATTTCATTTTTTTAAATATGAAAATCCAAGTTTAAATTTCCATTTTATGAAATAATTTCTTTATAAAACATTAAAAATGAAAATACAGCTTTGAAATTTTGCAATAACTTTAAAGATGGCATATAAATACACACTTTTTATAATCTCCAGATACAAAATGTGGGAATAAAATCAAGCTATAAGAAAATAGCACACGGATTAAACTGTTAAGCTGGGTAAAATATTATAGGATGCCAGCCAACAGTATAAGGATTTAAAAAAAGATATAAGAAAGCAGAATTCAAACTCATTTACTTCCAACAGAAATACGTTAATTTACTTTACAACTAATTAGATTGTTGTTCTTAATTTCATTTGTTATAAAAAAAGTAGTACTTTTGTTCACTTAATATGAAAATATTCACAAAAAGAATGTTACATAAACTAACCTTAAATGGATCACAGTCTAAGGCACTCCATACTAAAGAAGCAACTATGTACTCTATACTTGGCATCTGAAATGGTGATACTGTTGGTCGCACTTCAAATAAATTAGGATGGTTGCAAACTTTTCTAAGCTGCATCAATACATTGATGACACTAAGTAAATTCCCTGTAGCTAATGTTTCTCTTGTTCTGAAAAATACAGTTACTTATATGAAAATTAAATACTAACATATTTAAAATTACAAAAAAATCAAATTTATTTCTCTGGACTGAGTATTTCACAATTTCCAAATTTAAATCAGTATAATTTCTAGGTTTTCCGTAATTTAATTTTTAATGGTATTTCAATCTTCATTATTCCTATGACATTTTGCTTCTAAAATTAAGTTTTTATTTTTAATGAACAACACCTAAATAAATTCAATAAAAACCAGAAGAGTTTAAAACACAAGACGTTTACAACACAATCCCCTCCCTTAGAAGGTGGGGATATATATATGTATATATAATTTTGTTTAGACCAAAAAAAATTAAATTGAATAAGCAAACATGTATATATATTCCAATTCAGTATACAAATTCTGAAGTGTCCCCATAATCAGTTGATTCTTTTAAGATAAAAATTCTCAAAGAACTACCTGACTTTGGAGGTATATTTATTTTGCACATCAATGACTCAAACATCTATAATTAATGTACAGATGGATCTAAGGAACGTGCATACAAATATTTTATTAAGTACAAAAAAGTTATAGTTCCCTACCTGAAAAAAACAAATTTAAGTCCTACTTAACTAGACTGCAATTCATTACCAGATTAAAATCATATGTGCACTCACGTGTAGTATCATTCCAGGAGGAGCGGAAAATAATTTGGAATCAGATTCTACAGCTTCAAAGGAAAACAGTTTTCAAAACATGCGTCGAAAACACTTTGTAAAAGTTATGGCACCCGGATTTCAGTTCCCCCAGTGAAATGAGGTCAAACTGACATTTTAAGGCATTATATAAGGGGATAAACTTGATGGTTTTCTATGTTTTTGACCTGAAAAATTGAATAAAACAGGTATTTTATTCAATTTTTCAGGTAAAAAACATAGAAAACCAGAACCATATCTCCTGCAGTTTTCATAATATCCAACATAAAACAAAAAAACTCAAGAGACAAAGAATACATTTTTTTTTTAAATTTGAAGAACAATAATTTTGTAAAATGACTAATAAATGCATAAATTTTAATATCAAGAGTTGTAGAGAGTTAAATTCTGAGAAAACAGAATTTAAAAACAACAAAAAAAATCAGCTGTTATTGAAAAGCAGAAGAAACAGAAAATTATGAATTTGTAAAAATTAAATACAGGTGTTTTTTATACAATAAATTTAAACCTTAGAAAAATTAGTTTGCCAGCACTAACTGCATGCTTTAAAATTAATTTGAATAGTACACATTGTCATAAAATACAGTTAAATACATTGTCCTAAATATAGTTACATTTAATAATAACAGTTGGGCAGTTTAGTTGTTTCTGACAATTTTGATTTGTTCATTTTTGAGAATCAAGTTATATAGTGTTTTCATGTTTGAATCTGACTTTAAAAAAAGTGAAATTCAGTTTTGAATTCTTTGTTTTGAAAAATGCAGCATCTCTTCACTCATGAACATATGCTGATATAATTTTGTTTGGCTTTTACAATGTTCCTGCTCCAGCTGCGGCAGAAGAATAGCTACATAGGTTATCCTGGATGAGCAAGTTCCAAACCACAAAGAATTTTGTAGAAGGATATAGTACTCTTGAATTGTTTTCTTGATATTGAATATGAAACCCATGTCCAAACAGGCTTTTCATGAATATACAAATAAAACTTTTAGAGCTAGCAAAGTAACAGGCATTGAAAATATGGTTAAAGCACGAGCAACATTGCATGAATACTATAAAAGTATTGCCCCTTCAATATCTGATAATACAGTATTAGATATTAGTTTTGATGGAGCATGGCAGAGATGTGGGTTCATATCTAGTTACGGTGTTGGGACTGTCATCCACGTGGAAACAGGGTTGGTGATAGATTAGTGTATCCTATTAATATTTTGTAAAAATTGTGCCATGAAGAAAATATATATTGGGAAGCAAAGTTTTGAATTAAAACTGGTTTCAAAAACATAAATTAATATGAGATAAAAAATGTGATGGATCATCACCATCTATGGAAATGAAAACAGCTGAGATCCTTACATTATAATCTGAAATACACCACAATTTCTGAGTGACGAAGACTCTATAAAGTGTATTCTCACCTTCAGAAATTGAATGTTTATGAACTGGATTCTGTTACTAAAGAGGAATGTATGAATCACGTGGGTAAAAGACTTGGAACTGCATTACATTATCTTGTTAAAACTTGCCGGGCTAAAAATATAATTTTAGGGGATAAAATGTATTGTAGTTTAAAAAATTCCACAATTGTTAAATTAACAACCCTATTATCAGAAAGCTATTTTAGATAATACAAATAAAACTGTTGAAACAATGAAAAAATCCATTTTAGCTACCTTACACCATTGTTCATCCACAGATGAAAATCTCTTGCATATGAAGTGCCCTGATAGTAGCACACTAACAGGGCAAGGTAAGTGTCTGTAGCATTCAGTATTAATGGTTTCACCAGTTTTACCAGCATAATAGACCACACCCTTCTGATCCCACCAAACAGAGCATTGTCTTCTTTCCATAGGGATTTGGCCTTAAAATCAATGTCAATGGTTCACCTGGAGTTCCATGACCTTTTACGCTTAGGATTCTCAAAATATATCCACTTTTCATCACCTGTCACAATTAGATGGAGAAATAACTTTCTTTTGTACCTCTCAAGCAGCATTTCGCAAGTGGAGTTTTTGGTTTTGTTGCTGTCTTTCATTCAGTTCATGTGGAACCCATTTTCCCATCTTCTGGATCTTTCTTATGGCTTTCAAACATATGGAGTTGGCTTCTCATGTTACATTTAATCGATCCGCAAGTTTTTGCGTTTGAGTGTCATCGTCATCCAACAATGCTTGCAATTCGCTGTCTGTAAACTTTTTCAGTGGTCTTCCCATTCTTCGTTTCTCACATCAAAATCCCCACTATTGAATTTTTTTAAATCACTCAAAGCACAGATTTACCAACAGCATGCTCACCATAACCTTTGACAAGCATTCGATGCGATTCTGCAGCAGTTTTCTTTAAATGCTAAGAGAAAATCAACGCTGTCTGCAATTGTAGTTTGTAGGTACAAAACTCAACATGTTCAACACTAATTAAAACTATGCTGTTGTATGAAACTTGCATTATTGCGAGTTGAAAATTTTTGTCAGCTGTCAAAGAAAGAAAATGGCGCCAGTGATGCAGTTCCACAGTAACTTCATTGACAGCTAGGGCCATCTACGGGCAAATTCTGGTTCCATACTTACACACCTGGTAAGTAATAAATAAATTTTGATTTTTCGTTTTCCCGTACTTTCATTTTTTTTCATGTATTGCAGTGTTAGAAATACATGAAAAAAAATGATGCGTTTTATGATTCATTGTGTGTCAAACTCATTTTTACCTATTGGGTAGGTATAGTTCATTTCCTTCAGTCTTGTTTGAGACTTGACTAGATTTGTTTTGTTTAGCGTTTATGTTAGTAGTACACTGACTGGAATGTTGGTTGTGGCATTCGCATCAGTGGCATCCTGGCTGAGGCTTGACTGAAAGATGTCATTGCCAAGGTACTAAAGATGACCTCCAGTAAAGCCCATAAGGGCTAGGTACAAAGGGGGTGGTGTGGTGACCAAAACCATCACATGGAGGGTGTCTTCACCTATGGGGGACAGGACGTGCTAGAAATACGTCCCTTTTCATGTATTGCTGTGTTTATCCATGCTAGTTCTTTTATCCATCTAATGATCTGATTCTATTGAAGCACTTAGAAAAGAAAAAAGTAGATATAAATTCATAATTTTTAAAGGAGAAAATTTCTCATCTTTACACTTCAACCCCCATAAAGGGGAAGGGGGTGAATGTTTTAAAGTTTCAAATACAAGTGTTATTTGCTATCCCTAGAAAACTGATAAAATATCTATATAAAATATGATAAAGCATCAATCCTGCAACTGATAATAAAAAATTAATTTTTGGGGTAGACTTTCCCCTTACGTTGGTTGCCTGGTGGGTTCGTTAGACGTTGCTCAGAAATAAAGCAAAGACATCAGCTGTTGAGTAGCAATTGACCTTGACTCATTTTGTTTCATGTTGTTTTGTTATCAGAATCAATAGTTGCAAGAAATATACTGGTTCTTTTGGTAAAAGAATTAATTTTTCTCATCACTTTCATCTTTCATGAAGGTGACAAGTATATTGATTTAGTGAAGCACAATTATTCTGAAAAGTTTCGCAAAGCAGTTTGAACTCTTATCAAAAAATTTCAGGCAACAGGCTCTGTTGAAGCTGTTGATTGAAGTGGAAGACCAGAACTATATGAATAGAAGCTGCTTGATATTGTACATATATATTTTTTTCAATTCAGCTTGATGAGTCAACAGATAGAAATAAAGATGCTCATTTCATTGCCTATGTTCGATTTTGTGATGGTATGTAAGCAGTAGAACTGTATTGATTAATAATAACTGATTTAATAATAAATCACTCTTTGAATTTTGGGCAGGGTGGATGATGAGTTTTCTGCACTGAGAACAACAGCATTTCGTATACTATTACCATTTTCAAAATCCTATCTTTGCAAAACCGTTTTTTCTACCATGGCTGCTTTGAAGACAAAATATAGATCTCAACTAAATATAGAAAAAGAACTGACTATCCCACAAACACAAGAAACACATATTCTGTAAAGCCACTCTGGAGACACAGAAGAAGCCCTATCACTTTCAGGTCAGCAATTATTCTCCATAAGTGTTCATCATACTAAATAGCTTTTAAAATTTTTGACGTACTTTCATATGTTTCATTCCTACAGCATGTGCTACTGGTATAGAAGAAAGCATATGAGTTATGCAATAACACTAACTTTAAGCTCCTTTTTGACAAGTTATAAACACCAACCATGAATAACATATCCAATGTCCATTTCAGACATTAACCCCCTAACATCATAGCAGGAAGAAATAACATCTCTTCTAAAGTATTTCTGTAGATTTTCATTTCAATTTCTATATATTGAAATTTTAATATCCTTGTTTAATAAATTCCATTCTTTAAGACATGAACTAACAAGGAGTTGGTTCTGCTTGTGTGATGAGGTGAGGTTCTAATTAATATCAATTGAAGTTGAGGATTCATCAGTTAAAACTTCTGGCAATCTGAATCAGTAAATCAACAGCATTGAAGTACTGGTGTCTCATAGCTAAATGAAAATTTGGGTATACAATACTGCTTTTATTGTTGAATTGAAACCAATAACATTTGTTAAGAAAAATTAGCAGTCATCATAATAGTTAGTAGGCTCTCGCCAAATCATAGGTATGCCAAAAGGCAAATGCTCATTTTCCCTTTTAACCACTGGGTTAGTTTAACGTAGCACTTGATGCATCATGCTACATGTGGAGCCCAGGATTTATCTTGGTGTCCCATGGGACAGTCAAAATAATGTTTGTAAGCAGTTTTCAGCAGATTCGATACTGGTTTTCATTGCCTTTTTGTGGTGAATTTCTCCAGACATAACAAAAAAATATTTGTTGAATTTTTATGTGCCCGATTTTTATTTATTGTAAAATTCAAAATGTTTTAATAAATGAAAGTAAACTGAAATATTACAGAAATACTAATTATAAAAATAATTCAGTTTTAATTTGCAAATACTTAATTACTTAAAATACTTTATAAAATTGTTTCACCACGGAGTGCAAAAAAACACATGCATTCTAAGATGTCTTATCATGACAATACTTTCGTGGGATTTCACGTCCTCAGTCATGAAGATGCAGGATAAAATAAAATGCGAGTTTTAAAATAAAACCCATGTGCATAGTTTTATTTTAATGATGCATCATATTTTTAATATTTTTTTATTTTAATGTGCAATCTAATTAAATAAATTCAATCATGATGCAGGACCACAAAAGTAGTATCATGATAAAATTAAGGTAAGAAATGTCTTACACCTCTGTTGTGTTTACTGGGTAGTTTCTGATAGTAAAATTAATATATATATTTTGATACATGCAATAAAATTCATATTTAAAGCAAATTATAATATTAAAAAGCAAACTATGGTGTATCAAATAGTTCATCTTTGAAGAAAAGTCTGAGCACTTGTTCATATAAAGAAATCAGTACAGAAGGATGAACTCCGTTCCATCCTTTAAACATTTTTATTAATATTGTTGTTACATTTTTGTTTCAATTAATGATGGCTAATCACTGTACATGGACACCAAACAAAATTATTTGTTTTTATAAGTGACAATAGTTATAATCATAACAAAATCAGTTTCAAAGATTTATTAAACATCTTTTTGAATGTACTTTCCTTACCACAAAAACTAACTTATTAATATATTAACATTAACTTATAATTATTCAACAACAATAAACATCAAAAAGTTATTTCATCACAATAATTTTCCAATTAGCATATCCATGCTCCAGAATCTCTCTACATATAATACGCTCACAACTGTTATGCACTATTTATAAGATGCCATAAACACAAACCCCCCCCAAAAAAAATCTGGTAAAGCTGAAGAGAGAATTACACTCTAGGTGTGCATCAAACAGATTTAAGGAGGAAAAGAAAGCGAAAAATTGAAAAGTGCAAAAACATTAGCTAAAATTCAAATTTGTTTCACTGGCCCATTGATGTGTCCAATCACCACCAATGCACCACTGTCACCAGCTATACATATATCATTGTACACATGTACCCATCAATCATGGTAGAGCTGCGTTTTTCATGTAGACAAAATTTTTGAATGTTGACTAGTAATTTTTATAGAATAAGCAAAAAATGTTGATTCAAGAAGTAGTAAAAATCAAAACAATTTACTTAATTCCTCAACTGAGAGCATATTTTATAGAGAAACAACATAAATATAAAATACTATCTTTTAATAAATACAACTTACTTTGCTCTTGACATGAAGTCATCATACAGATACCGCTGCCTATTAGACAACCGACACATAACAACATGCTCATACTTCTTCGGTAGCTGTTTTTCAACTTCAGACTTTAATCTCCTCAAAAGAAATGGCCTCAGAACCTACAAAAGTCAGTTCAAACCTGAAGCAAGACATCATACAAATACTATTATGTACACATTTTTATACTACCTTAACGCCCTTATTACCTGAAAACTTTCACATCTTTCTTAACACAGAATGTACACTATTCAAAATAGCAAATATCCAGTAAAACTTAATGCAAAAAATAAATGCCAAATTAACATAAAGTGCACAGAATCTACTGTCATGTTTAAAACACAAATCTATTTTGCAGTACCACTTTTACCCCACACATTCTCTTGAACCATGTGTGAAAATAAAATCCTTTTTGGACATATTAGAACTTTCTTAAGAAAGCAACTTAATACAGTCAGTGCAGATTGAACTGGCAATTGAACCATTAAAATTGTACATTGGGAGAATGTTCATGACAAAACACATCAAACTCCAGGCTCCCCACAAAAGCATCCACTCCATTGCCTAGAAAAAACAATTTGGTTTGCAACTCCTTCAATAGTATCATATCAAACATGGAACACCAATCTACACAAAGTGGACCAGAGGTCTTTCCAATGGTAAGTTCCACTCCTCTGTGACTGACAACATTAATATTGAAAGAACTATCCCTGGAATTGTAAAAAAAAAAGAAGAAATTCCAGAGTTCCTTTTGCAGACAACCTTGGAGTGTATCGGCACATGATACTGCATGCATTTTACTGACCCTAGATCAGCCCTACAAATAATACAAAAACAGAGGCCAACATTCCATTTCCACACTGGAAAAAATTTATAAAATACTAGGGAGATTATCTGGAAAAAATATCACCTTCCAGTGGATATCTAGTCACTGCGGTGTTCCTGGTAAGTGTATGCAGGAAGTTAGAAGGAACTTTGTGGATACCTGGATACAGCGGTGGAGGATCAATGCATTAAGATGTTTGATTTTAAGTTTCAGAGAAAGCATTCCAAAGCAACACTGTACCAAAATGTTGCACGTTCAACTGCAATGTTTGCTGCTTGCATGAGAACTGGTCACATTGTCAGCCAGGCCTATCTGAATAGGTCTCAGTGGAGTCTTCTCACTGTTTGGCTTGTGACAAATATATATATATATATATATATATATATATATATATATATATATGTAAGTTTATTTTTTAAAAATAAAGTCTTTTCTGTTTTTCTAATCTCAATGTTTACATCAAAATGGCCCTTACTTAAAAATAAAAAACATGCCTCGTGTATTTATATATATGTGTATATGTATTCATTGTATATAACTCAACTTGATCCACCCAGGTACAGAATTGAAGTAAAATCACACACCTAATTTTTTCATAATTTCTACAATAATACTTACATGGCAACCCACCCACATAATTAGTTGTAATTCTTCTTTATAAAATGTTTATTACCAGATTAAATATTTAACTCAAAATAATAATTAAAATATAATACATATAACATATAAAATGTATTATATAAGATTTAAAAATTAAAGTTAAAAATTTTAAAGCTTAAAAATGTTCAAATCTATTATCTTTAAAAAGAAATATAAAAAGCATTAAAAATTAATATTTATTAAAATTATTGAAATTAAAAGTTACATATATAAAAATATGATGTCAATTATGATAGAATAAAATGAAATAAGATAAAAAAATATAATACTTGTTTGGCCAGCCAATACTATAGTACTGAATGAATAATTAAAATTTATGTATTATCATTATCTTTATCTGAAAATGTGCTGCCAACTATTGCCGCCCTTATAAGTGTGTCATCCTCATACTCTGCATCCAAGTACAGAATTAAATAAAGTAAAATGACACTCACCTTATTTTTTCATAATGTCTACAATAGTACTTTTGTGGCAACCCACATCATCAGTTGTAATTCTTTTTTATAAAATGTTTATTACCAAATTACATATTACAACTCAAAATAATTAATATATATATATATATATATATATATATATTAAATTAAGATTAAAAATTTAAAAAAATTTCAAATTTATAATTTTTAAAAAGAAATATAAAAAATTAATATTAATTAAAATTATTGAATTAAGTTACATATATAAAAGTATGACATCAATTATGATAAAATAAAATTAAATAGGATAAAAACAAAATATACTACTTGATTGGCTAGCCAATATTATAGTACTGTATGAATAATTAAACATTTATGTATTATTATCTTTATCTGAAAATGTGCTGCCATCTATGCCACCCTTATAAAAAATAAACCCACTTGGGTTGATCAAGTTGAGTTACATACAATAATTATTAGTACAGTGGTGATACGTATGTATTAAAGTTGGTTGGTATATACAAGCAGCTAACGAATAAAGGGACCAAACAGTTGCCTGGATAAGGAGCTCCCTATAAAGGTAAAATTACCTTACATTACTCAGGAATTGAAAGAAAAAAAACAGTAGGAATAACTGTAAAAAAAATAGTACAAAAATTACATTTTTATCTGGATAAGAGAATAATGGGTTTAATGATTGGAATGTTGCTAAAAGATCTAGTAATAGTTCACATGTAAATGCCAACGTCAGAGTTTAAAAATGAAAATATTGAAAAGATGTAAAATAACACTGAGGAGTTATTAGAAAAGTGCTGTAAAATAATTATAGGGGACTGGAATACAATCGTGAGAGAAGGCGAAGAGGGAAGGATAGTAGGAAAGTTCAGATTGGGAACATGAAATCTAAGAGGAGGCAGGTTGGTTGAATTTTGCCAAAAGAAGGATTTTTTTCAACAAATACATTATTTTAATAATAAACAAAGAAGATATACTAGGACAAGACAAACAGATTGATCTTATTTTGAGATAGATCATTTTTTGGTTGGAAATATATACAGGAATTCTGTATAAACTGGCTTCCTGGAGCTCACAAAGGAAGTGATCATATTGAAAGAAATCACACTGAAAGTGATCATACAGGAAATTGATCGTATTGTAAGTTGATCATATTGGAAGTGATGTAAATGAAAATAAGAATAAAAAGAATTCAAACTGCAATTATATAGGGGCTAGAGGTCATAGAGAGAGAAAAAGTGGGTGAAGTGCTGACAAAGACAATTATGGAGGCAAAAGGAAACATGAACCAGCAGAGAAGATGTGGTCAAGGATAAAATCATCTATGAGGGAAGGTGCAGAGAAAGGAATTTGTTTCTATGAAGGCACCTGAGCAAAGAAACCTTGAGTAACACAAGAAATGATATGAAAAATAGAATAAAAAATAAAAGAAGAATATAACATAGCGATCAATCAAAGATTGATTAAGATACATTAAAAAGAGAAACATAAAGCTAGGGGAAAGATGGCTAAAGGAAGAAAGTAAAAACATAAGAAGATTTAGAAGAGAAAAAGAAGTATGAAATGTAATCGCCACATGAGATAGAAGAAATCCTACTTATAAAATGAGAGAAATTAAAAAGAAAAATGGTATAAATGTTTATAAAAATGAGATAAATGATGGAAAAGGATATACAGAGGATCTGCATGTAGGAAGAAGGAAACAGAAAACACAAGGGTGGAGGAGAAAGGCCCACCAATTTCAAGATCTGAAATTATACAAGCTATTAAAAATATGAAAAACAGAAAAGCAACAGGCATCTATGAACTTCCAATAGAACTCTTTAGATGTTTAGAAGATGAAGGAATAGATGAAATACTCTCAATGTGCAATACAATTTATGATAAAGGAGTATGGCCAGAAGATTTTATTAAAACAAGATACCGACACCTAAAAAGGTTGAAACCAAAATGTGAAGAACATAGTACTATCAGCTTAATGTCACATGCTGCGAAAGAAAAAGCTGAGTTATTAAGAGAAGACCGATTACAAAAACTGAAGAGAATGCTGAGGAAGAGCAGTTTGGATTCAGAAAAGAAAAGAAATTAGAAAGCTATAGGACTGATCAGGATGATTGGAGAAAGATGTTTTGAAAGAGAAGGAGACTGGGCTTGTTTGATAGATATGGAAAAAGTATTTGACGGAGTACAGTAGGAAAAGTTATTTATGATTCTGAAAGAAAAGAAAGTTGATTGGAAGGATATGTGACTGATCAGAGAATTATATATGAAGCAAAAGGTAGCTATAAAAATAAATGAGAATCTCACAAATTGATTAGAATTACGCAGAGTAAGACAAGGCTTCTGTTTATCACAAACACTGTTCACCTTTATGTCAAGGAAATTTAGAAAGAAATATTGGATGGCCAAAAAGAAGTAAGCATAGGTGAAAAAAATATAAATTGTGTCAGATTTGCTGATAATCTGCTGATTGTAGCTAAAGTCACTCACTCGCACATTACAAGGAATGTTAAAAGCATTTAAGTAAAGATGAAGGAATATGAGATGAAAATAAATGAGATAAACAAGTGTTATGAAGGTGCATCAGTGGGAAAATATGATGGATGTTGTAACAACAGAAAGAAAACTTGAAAAAGATACAAATATCTTGGAGTATTACCTGAAGACTAGATGAGTAAAGAAGAGATTTAAGTGAAAATTGCAATGGCATTGGAAGCCTTTTTAGAAAGAGAAATCTATTCTGCAGCAATGTAGATCTGAACCTGAGAAAGAGATTGGTAAAATGCTATGTTTGAAGAATACTTTTGTATGGTAGTGAAACATGGATGTGGGGAAAAAGATAAGATCACGGCTTTTGAGATGTGGGTCAGGAGGAGGAGAAGATAAAATTGGTGGTCAGAATAAGTAATGTAATAGTATTAAGAGGAATAAGGAAAAGGCTAAAGTTAATAAACAACAAAGGTTAGTAAAGGTTATGATGAGACAAAAAGAAACTCATGGGACAGAAACAGATGGAGACAATAGTGGTGCCAGGGACCTGCCAACAGGCAGAATACCACATGATCATGATGACGACATTGTTATTTAACTAGTCCGACTTTAGTAAAGTTTCTAATGTCATAAGTTGTTTACAAGACCTTTACTATTTACAATTACTGATTCTGGATTTTTCCACATTTGTCAGATAACTCTCAATTTTCAAATAAGTAAGGTCACTGTTTTGAAAATTTGTTAATTCACCATCTATAAACTACTACAAAAAAAAACCTGTAAACACCTTAATGAACCAGCATCTTTAAAATTTTATTTTATACAATGTTTCTTTTTTTAAAATAAATTTCACTTATGAAAAAAGTCATTCTTATCTAAATGCAGCACACTTTTTAGTGATATAGATTTTTCTTATATTCTTCTGATTATATAAATGTATGAATAGAAAATATGTATTAAAGAAATGTATATATAGAAAGAAGAATACATCACTTTGTAAAACTTTGCTTAATTTTAATATTTGATCACTGACAAGGGTAAAAAAATACAAAATCCAATTTATGTAAACATTATCTTCCTAATTTTTGAAAATTATTTTACAGGGAAAGCAATAAAAAGTGTTGCTCTATCAATCTATCATTATTACATTCTTTCCTATGTCATTATCTAAATGTTATAAAATAAATACTTTTATTAATTTCAGATAAATAAATAGCTCAGGCAAGAAGGCAACTTGTTGCAAATGATCACATCTGACTTCCAGGAAATACAAATGTATATATAGTGAATATATTTATACAATGAGTACAGATTCTAAACAAATAAATCAAACTAATTTACTTGATAACATAATAAATATTAATAACCAAGAGAATATGTCACATCAGTAACTATACGATTAAAAGACTAACATTAATTAATTTGAGTGTTATATTCTGCCCTTCCTAGCTAGCATTTTCATTCTAACCTCATAGTTGACATTTTTCAGAGTACCTCCATTCTCAAAACTACTTGGAGGTACTCTGAAACGCATCAACTATGAGGTTAGAGTGACAATGTATGAAGGGCAGAAAATAGCACTCCAATCAATTATGATAAAATAATTTTTATAAATTAATTAATTTATATAACATAAACAACAGGGTGATATCCCTGATGCTGATAAACCATCATATTAACTATGATAGAAATCACAGAAGTTTATACCAGGATTTAAACCTAAAATTTCAATAATTCTTCACTGTGAATTTAACATTTACTGAGATTTAAATATCATAGAAATGATGCTTTTTAAATATAACACATTAAAATCTTAGTTTTCTAGTTTCATTCAATGTCATTTGCCTGCTTCATTATCTACTTCTATGAGATGTATTGTCACTTACTGCCTTGTAAAGCTATACATATCTTCACCTACTTGTTTTTATACTCTACTCATAAATAAGTATGAAAACATCATGATTGAAAAATTTATTTATCGATTAAAAATCGATAAATAAAACATTAACCACATGGAGAGATATTTCACATAACAATTCATGTATATTAATTATGTATATAGCAATTCATATAAGTTACCAAGAGACAGATATACAAATTTTAGAATGTAGACAGTCACTTTAAAGTAAACAAAAAAAGAATAGTATTTTTTTATTATTGATTCTATTAACATAAAATAAAAACAATATAATTACTAATTATTTATTTATTTATTACCTTATGTAATCTTTTAATTATGGTCTCATTGTACTCTGAATTGCCTTCTATCATCCCAGTCACTGGATTTGAAAACCATTCTTTAAATTCACGATGTGATTGAAAAACATTTGGCATCAAAAAATGCATAAGTGACCACAACTCCATTAAATTATTTTGTAATGGTGTCCCAGTCAGCAGCAACCTCCTGAAAGACAAAATAAATATATACAGTTTATGTAAAAAATAAAATACAATAAAAACCATAATGGCTAAGTTTCACTCATTATGTATTTAACCTCCAAGCCACAGACTGTCAAAACTTTCATCATGAGATATAATCTCCATAGACATAATTGACTGTGTACCTAACAAAGTTTATCACATCATTTTAGTACTGCTTTTTGTCATGAAATTATAAATATATGGGTTAACTTTTAATAAGGTTAACTTATCAGTTATCCATTATAAAAAGTGAGTATTTCAAATTTAGGATCCAAAAATAAAATCATGTTTATCTAATCAAGCAATGATAAAACAACAGTTCTGAACAGATAGACCAATCGGATTAGTGCTAATGTCACAAATCAATCTAATTTTTTTTTGCAATTCATAAAATTATACCAGATTTCTGGCAAGTTACAACACATAAAATTGTAGTTGTAAAACTTCCAGTTTAGCTAATATCAGAGTTTGATGAAAATGAAAATTAAATCTATGCTAAATAAAAATGAATTTTTTAATGTAATATATTTTAAGGCTACATTATATAAAATTTGTTTGATAAATATATTCTTGAAATAATTACCAAAACAGAAATAAACATATTTATCAACTTCATAATTTCTACATGAATCAAAACTGCTTTTCTTTCTTTAGCAATTTTATGTGAAATTTATATAAACAGAAAAAAAGGCTTACTATTAAATCATTGTTCATAATAGCAGTATAGTTCTAGCTAGCAAACTACACACCAGACTGCAAGAATACAAAAAAAAAAACAATAATAATGCTAAAATATTTTGGTTTTTCTTGGATGTCCAAAATTCCACAATATAGTAATGCAGACTGAACAATAATTATACAGAATATTGTATCCAACTCAGGATTTTTTCAGGCTAACAGAATACATTCATGCTCAATTAACACAATGCTGCTAGAATATTTACTGCTCATATATTATTCCAAAAATACTTTGTTTAAATTTTAGCATGCTGAATCTTAAATTGCATTTCCTACAAACTATACAATAACATTTATGAAATAAGGTTAACAGCCTAAACCTGCACAGTAACAAATACCTTGACAACAAGATACCTCTTTTTTATACTATCATTAAACATTCACTTTTAATTGAACTAAATTAAATCTTGTGTCATAAATTTATTGCTCTGAGAATTAAAGGCTCATGGATAATACTTCATATTTATTAATCAATTATAAACAATAGATCAATGTACTTATTATTTAGGTATTGTTGGAGCATATTGTGCCTTCATGATGAATCGTGAATGAATGAATTAGCAACATGCCATATTACATTTAACTATAATGAAAGTTTGTCATAAAATACATGATTGTTTTTCCAAGCAGTTTTTCATAAATTTAATTTTGGCTTACTGATACTTTATTACATTAAGAGGTGAGGTCAGCTTTTCTTAAACAAAGATAAAGAATTAAACTTATTTTGTTACAGATTTACTCTATCAATTAACAATTTTAAATTGAGCAGTTTAGTACAATAGAGCAGTAAAAAGAACTGCTTGAAATTATAAACCAAACCTGGTGCAGACTTTTAGGTAGCTAATGAAAATAAGTTTTGTGAAAAATATTAAAATTTTCATTACATAATACAAATGTTGAAAGGGCTAAAAATTGAACGTTTTTAAAATGTAGTGCAGCGTAAATGATAAATGAATAGTGCAAGATATAGAGATAATAAGAGTACGCAAGTATAGTTTAGTTTGTATGGGTAAATTGTATGAATGAAATTTGATAATTATCTTGGTGTGGAATATGTACAAGCAGAAATAACAGTAAAATGTTACTGAACATGAAAATCACAAACTTTTAAGTATGAATAATCCAAGGTGAATATCAAAAATATAAACAACTACATTTTTTTTACCCTGCAAGCATGTAATTTAGAGAGAAAACCCACAAAAAATACTTGCTATCCATAATGACAAGAAAACTACTAAAAATAATTTGAAAAATTAAGTTAACCTTTGAGTCTGAAAATTCAAAAGGAGCTGCCATCTTTGCGATTTAAAATTTTTTATGTTCTGAGCTTCATCTAATATAAGGTACTTCCACTTTTTTCTTCTAAAACTTTGATGATCTTGTATAACTAGTTTGTACGATGTAATGCAAACATGGAATGCATTTGTTTTTGTCCAACCTGCAAAATAACAATTTCATCAACTGTAACATACAAAAATATGTCAAACAATTTCAATCTATCATGGAATAAGCAGTATTTTAAAATTAAATATCTTATGAGCATTGCCAATCAACTAATTTATAAATCCCATTAAAAGAAATAACACAAAATAAAAATATTATCAAATATAAAATCTCAGGATATAAAAACTCAAGCAAAAAATAATAAAATCAAGAAAAATACAGTATTCCCTTTTGTACTACTTTTTTTTTAGAAGTCTTTCATCTTACCAGTTCTTTTTAATCGCCTTTCTTTCTGTGAACCATAATACGTCAATATTTTAAAACCAGGACACCATTTCTTTAATTCCATTTCCCAATTTAACATCACAGATGTAGGCACAACGATCAGGTGAGGACCCCAATTTCCTGAAAACACATCTTAATAATAAGTTTAATTCTAGACATAAAAAAATAAAACTTCTATTAGCTATTAATAAATGAAAATTACCAATTGAATGAGAATAAAAAATAGGTTACCAGCATTATTATATATTACTGGTACACAAAATAAAGTTCATAATTTTGTTATAATTGAAACTTAAATGTTAAAAGAATACCCAAATATTAAATTACAAATTGTAATATTACAATAGTATTAGCATTAGTTAATACATATTTATATTTAAATTCTATTAAAATAAACCACATAGTAGAAAATATTGGGATAAGGCATTTTACCTTCATTTTTCCATCAAAGTACTTCTGTAAGATCCTACAACCTCAGTCATTATTGAAATAATTTTGTTATTGCATAAGAAAAATTTAAAAGGAGAAATACTAAAATAATGAAAAATGCATAATGACTTATACAATAATAGAATTATTTCAATCATCACGGAGGATGCGAGATCTGCAAAAGAACTTTTATGGAAAAATTAAGGTAGTTATGTCTCAACTCATTATCTGTATTAGGTGGTTTATTTTAACAGAATTTTAATATAATTAAACAGTTTAGAGAAATAATATGAATCTTAAAAATACTAATTTCAATAAAATAAAAAGGATATTTTATCTATTTTACTAATGAGATATCCTGCCTTCATTGATTATGAAAAGGCTTTTGTTAGGATTAAAAGGCTACTTCTGTGGAATATTATGAATAAATAAAAAATCTGAATCATCTCATAGAAGTTGTTAAGAGCACGTATTATAACATAATAATATGGTTGGATGTGAGAAGAGAGCTGTCTGAAGAAATTTATATTAATCAGGGAGTAAGCCAAGGCTGCAGTGTATCTTCTGCATTTTTTAATACACATATATTGATAATATTGTCAGGAAGTAGAATGTTGTCAGTAAATCTGGGGATTGAGATTCACGATATATTTTTAAATACAATGCTGTTTGCTGGTAATCAAATTATAATTCAGCAGAATGAGTACAAACTTAAAGATCTGTGTTTACACTACAATATGTTTGTTCCCTATATAATATGAAGCTCTCAATATAGAAGAGAAAAATTATGGCTTTCTGGGGAAAATATCCATTTTGTACAAGATAGTTTTAGACAGTAAGATATTAGAACAGATTTTCATTTTCGTTATCTTGGATGACACATAACATATGATGCTGATCAAGATATTGATCAGAAATTAAATAAGTTTCAGTTAATTTATGGAACACAATACAAAATACATATACAAAGAAAACAAGAAAAAACCCAACTGATATTTTGCAAAACAATGGCTGTATCTGTTTTGTTGTATGGTTCAGATGTGAGTTCCTAGTAAAAGAAATTTAAACAATATTCAAACATAAG
Organism: Lycorma delicatula; assembly: GCF_047948215.1. Lineage (NCBI taxonomy): Eukaryota > Metazoa > Arthropoda > Insecta > Hemiptera > Fulgoridae > Lycorma > Lycorma delicatula. The sequence goes on along the minus strand of NC_134458.1, from coordinate 131,218,424 downwards.
AAATGCATTTTCTGAGATCAGTGGAAGGGGCATTATTCTAGTCTAGATAAACTCTTTAATGAAGACATCCAAAAGGAATTGGGTATTTTTAAATTAGACAAGCAACATAGATCGATTTAAATCAAAACACAGAAAGATGGCTGGCACATCTAGAAAGAATGCTGAATTGAACCAAGGAAGAGTGGGAATATAAACCAGCAGGACAGAGAGATGTTGGGAGACCAACATGTTGGTGATTCAAAATTGTGGATAAATTAATTTTTTGAGGCCAGAAAAGGCGATTTGCCTATCAAGAACTAATGTAATACCATATAATGCAGACTTCTACATATTACCCACATTATTTGTTGAATGAACAACATATTAATCAGACTTCTTTATTCAATAAAATGTACATTTTAACTCTTTATTCACACTAAGAAATAACAAAATACCAACTACTTTTATAAACTATTGTGTGTGTGTGTATATATATATATATATATATATATATATATATATATATATATATATATATATATGTGTGTGTGTGTGTGTGTGTGTGTGTATGTGTGTGTGTGTGTGTGGGTGGGTGGGTGCGCATGCATGCATGCATAAATGTGTGAGTGTATTGCATATAAAAAAAAAGTGCACATTCATTATAAGAATTACCTTTTTCACAAGCCAAGTGAGCTAGAAGTGATATGGTTTGAATTGTCTTGCCTAAACCCATTTCATCTGCTAAAATGCCATTTAATTTTCGATCGTGCATAGTCACTAACCAATCTAGACCTATATGTTGGTATTCACGTAATGTATGCTTCAAAAGGAATGGAATTTTTGTAACAACCTGTTAAATACACCACATTTTTATTATAATAAAGAAAACAATTAATTAGAAAAATTAAATCACACATAAAAATAATTAATTTAATAAAATAATTTATATGAACTGTAACAAAAATAGGCGAAGTAACTCTACCTATACAGATAATCTTCCTATGCCACCTTACACATTTTTTATTATTTTCATTACATCACTACTATGTCTATATTCATATGTTATATACTATACATGTCTTTTGTTTTAATAAAGATAAAGGTTTATTAGTATTCATCTAACAATTCTCTTATAAATAATTATTCAAAATGTTCTACCAAATATGAAGGCTCTACCAAAAATCTTCTGCATTAATAACATTTTAAATTTAACCAATCATTATCTACTGATTATACAATTTTTAAACCAATAAATATAGTCAGTTCAAATTTTTACTTCTCAGCATTCTATTTTTGGTTCTGCTACATCCCATCATCCTTTTTAATCAGTTTTTCTGTAGATTCATTAAGTTCAGAATCAACATTAGTGTATTTTGGATGTTGTGTAGTAATTTTGTGGATTGATATAAAAGCAACATTATCATGTACTTATGTGAAAAAAAATTTTGTTATGACAGATGCATTATGGCAACTGTATCTTTCATACCATTAGGTCAAATAACCTGTATATTTTCATTCTTTTTTAAATATGTTGTAAAGGTAGATAACAAATGGCCTTGGGGTTTTCTGTAAATCATTTTGACAACAGAATTTTTATTTGAAATTAGTATCATTAAATTGAAATGAGAAGAGATACAACATTTAATTATAAATTTATTTCAGAAGCAAGAGAAAATAGATTTTTCCTATGTGAAAATTTTCTTCATAGCCATACTTCATTTGAAATCCATTTACACAAAAATACACCCATTAAATTATAATACAATAAAGAATAATGACAATATCAAAATACTTACACTAGTCGATGATAATGTGTTTCCAGTAGGTTGTATGCTTTCTGCTAGTGCAGCAACATCATTAATTTCCTTATCTGTTGTCTCTTTATCAGTCATCTTAAAAAGATGAAAAAAAGAAAAGAAGTTAATTATAACAACACACAATAAACCATATTTTAATTTTAAAAATCGTTTAACATAATTCTTCATTTCTATGTTGATTAAGTACTGTTTACCTTTCTTAGCTTCATTCTTTTATTATATGTTGATTTCAGAACCACTCATTGTCAAAACTTATTGTATTAGTACTTTTAGATGTCTGTTAATTTTTATATAGAGTTTAGTCAATACCTTTTACACCTCTGACAACATTTCTTATCTGGCCTTCTTGTTTATTTGCTATTAATGATTATACTTTTTAATTTTATCTATTTCCTGTTTTCAATAAACTGAGGTTCTTGAAAAGAACATCTGCTTGAGGTTCTTTTCAAGAACTTAAATATATTCAAAACAAGAAATAGATAAATAAAATTAAAAGATAAGTATAACCATTATGTCTTCAAACTTCTGCATACCTAAAAGCATGATAACCGGTCACCATTATGTTGGAAATATTAATCCGTACTAAAACTACAAAAGATAAATTTTATGGTGCAGTTCATCAAAAGGTAGGTTAATCAAAATAAAAAAATAATAAACATTATACATTATTAACATTAACATTATACATTTTCAAAAACAAAACCATGAAGGATTTACACTCTCTTCAATATTATTTATCATAAATCCTAGCACATAAAATTGAGCTTCATAGAAATTTTGGATGATTTAAAGACAAATCCATTATATAAGTAGAATTAAATTATTACAATGATTATAAATTTAAGTTATATTTGTCACTTAATTCAGTAATTTGGCAATAACAGCAAGTAATTTAACTAATACAAACACACACAGTAAAATTCCTGAGGATAGACATTGTTAACATAACTATTACTGTTAAGTTTCTATTTTTTTAGTTAATAAGACATTTTCTCTATATAATTTATGTAATATTTTAAATAATGAGTATTGAAAGTATAATTTTTTATATTTTTTATTAAAAGTTGCAGATTTTGTAAAAAACTAAACAGTAATAAATCAAGAACTGAGTATTACGTTAATGAAAACTTTTAACTGTGATAGGCAGAAAATGGCATTATTTTAAAAAATATTTTGTTCAAATATGCACTACGTAATCATCCACATGTTGTCCTGAATTAGAGGACCTGAATTAGAGAACTAGACAGCAAAATGGGTATACAAACCTGGCTGAATATTAAAAAAAATTTTTGTTCTTGCATAAAAATTGAGTTACTCTTTAAGTAAACTCACAGAAATCACACACTACAAAAACTTATCTTACAATGAAAAATCATTTTCAGTCTATAGTTCATTTTATCTAGATAAGCTTTGAACTCATGTAAGAGTTACAGTGTCAAGCCCAAAAGTCAAAGACTTCAGAAGAAACAGATAATCTGCTTTTTATTGCTTCTAGTCAAAAGTAAATTCTTCCTTTTCTGTGAAATATTAGTGTTAAAAAAAATTATATTATCCACCCTGAACAAAGAATTTAATCTTTTTCTTAAAACTCATGGATTATGATCATCATACACACACTACAGTTCATTTAACAGTTCATCGTATTTATAAACCCTATCTCATAAGCTAAGGTTTTAATTCAGTGACATAAGGGAAAACATCAACCACAAAACCAATCCTAAAAAATTATAAAATATTCAAGAAATTTGACATGCATCTAACAGTAGCAGAAAAAGGGCAATTTCCACTATCAAATGTCACCATAATTTTTCCTTTGTTCAAAATGGGTTCAAATAAGGGCTGAAAATTGTTATTTTTCTACTTAGCACAGCATGATTGATGAAAATGCAATAGTAAGGGAAATTTTTTTTTCCCATTTTTCCAACTATCTTATTTGCACCTGACGTAGCACAAGCCTCAATTTACTAGTGATCCAGTATTTTCAATGTCTTTGACAAAATAAATCAATCTTTGAGTTAAGCAATGCTGAAATCCAATTAAACATGATTTCCCCTGCTATTCTTAATGTACAGGTATGAGTCTGATAATAATTCCTCAACAAATCTCTCAGAAAAAAAAAATATTAGCAGTTGTTCCAATCTGTAATGACCATAGATTTAACAATTAAATAAAAACTACTCCGTGAAAGATCAATTACAAATTAATCACCAACATTACTGTACAGTTCTTGGCAACAACAAGCAGCAATGATAATAGAATTTTTTTTCATCTATTTGCCATTTCCTCACCTTCCATAACTTATTTCAATTATGCAATCCCTGATGACCTCAGCATAAATAAACATCCTTTTCCAGCACATAAACTAAGAAACCTGTTTTTTTCTTCAACTGTACTTGTTCCAAGTACCACTGGACGGACTTGGGTATATGAGGTGTGATCAAAGAATAACAAAAATTTTTTTTAATTCTCTGCTTTATATTTTTGACTGAATTAATCTTTTTCCCCATACAATAGAACTATTTATAAAAAAAATATCAATGTTTTCAGTTATTCGACATTTAGTTCAAATTTAGCAACCACGTAATGAGGGTGTATTTTAGAATAGAAATTTATTTTGTTTGAAAATGATGCAGTAAGGGTTTTCCATTAAATTTTGCAATAAAAATAATAATAGTAAAGAAAAAAGTGCAGTGAAATGGTGACGATATTGCAGAAGTCTTTTGGTAAGGATGTTATGCTGACAAAAAGGTTTACAAGTGGTACACAAATGGTTTCTAGAAGGCAGTGAAAATGACAAATGGATTAGATATGGTAGCACATCAATCAAAACCAATTAAAATATAGACAAAATAAAGCACACTGTGATCAATAATTGTCTAATCATTACTGGAAAATTAATGAAGAGGTGGAAATCTGTTATGGCTTGTGTGAAACAATTTTGACCAACATTTTGGCTATGACAACAATAGCAGGAAAATTTGTTATAAAACTGTTGAATTTTCAACAAAAACATTGCTGAATAATTTTTAGCTGACATTGCTGATAACTCAGAATTACTCAAATATGTAATAACAGGTGACAAAACTTAAGTATACAGTTATGATGTTGAAGTGAAGGTAAAATCATCCCTATGAAGGCTTCCTGAAGAACCAGCACCAAAAAAAGCATGCCACGTTCGATCAAACATTAAAGTTCTTTTGATTGTTTTTTTAATGGAGTTATCAATTATGAATTTTTACCACAGGTTGTATGGTTAACAAACAGTATTACTTAGAAGTTTTATACAGTTCATATTGAGACAATCAATTGACTACAAATGTGGGGAGAAACAATCCTTGGATTTTGCATCATGGTAACACTCCACCCACATTTAACGTTTAATTATTTACACAAAAATTACACCATACTGATGCCACAGCCTTCACATTCTTCAGAAATGGCACCCTGCATGTTTTTTCGTATTCCCAGTGATTAAGAGAACATTAAAAGAAAACAACTAGTAATGATAAATGAAATAAGGAAAAAATTGCTAAGTGAAATTAAGGCTACACGAAAAAATGCTATATATATATATATATATATATATATATATTTGCATTTGGTTCACAAATGTTTTAAGAATTGGAAGAAACAGTGGTGTGTATCGGGATACTTTTGAAGTGAAAGAAACATTATATAAAAATAGATTTAAATTCCTTTTGATAAAAATTAAAATCCTCATTATTTTATCACATTTCAAACTAAATCTGTGAACTAAATATACTGTTTATTTTATTTTGCTTTAATAACAATTCTGGTGAAAACTTGCGATGAAAAATTTTAGGCATAGTTTTCATACCGTATTTTAAATTATTACATAATCTAATAACTTAAATTAACTCTTTACAAATTAGAAACATTGGCTTACTTGAAGACACTAAGATAAAACAAAATTGATCAGTCCAATCTATCTTGTTTTGTTTTCTGTATCTAAACAACCTATTACTTAACGACATTACTTTATGTTGTGAAGTTCTAACAAAAATTAAAAAAGCATCACTTGTTCATTATCAAATAAGTATTTTTATAGCCTCAGGTGATAAATTGGACAATTCTGCAGAGGTATACAATAACTCAAATCAACACTATGGAATTAATAGTTGATGCATTAAGCAACAAGAAATTAATTTGAATGTTAAGAAGTCCCTTGATAGTGTGAAGCAACAGCATTACTACCCAAAAGACCTTTGATCACACCATACCTTGTGGGCACAAGAGGAACTGCCAATAAACCTCCTCTTTAAAGCAGGAAATTTATCTCAACTTACATGAAAGATTTACATTACGTTTTACAGTTAACTTAAAATGTAAAAGCAGTAACCATAAACAAACAATAACTACACTACAGATAATCAAAAAATTGAAATCCAAAAATCAATTACATAAACATTAAAAAAATAACACCATTTTATCAAAATAAAAACAAGTTCTCACCTCCTTCTGAGACATAGAGGTAGATGAATCTTCATTCAAAAGAGTGCTGAGATCTGGTTCTTGTTCACTACCACTAACAATACTGTCACTATCTACTTCCTCATCTTCCTGATCTTCATCTTCATCACCTTCATGTTCCTCATCTTCTTCCTCTTCCACTTCTTCTTCATCGTCCTCCACATCATCTTCTATTTCCTCTTCTGCTGCTTTATCATCTTCCTCCTCACAATCATCACTGTCTACTTCCATACCCCCTTCAATAATATCATCATTCTTTTTCTCATCTACTTCCATATCTGTAACATTATAAATTTTTCTTAATAAACTGTCATTTTAATTACAGACAATAATTGAGATGTTTGAAGGATGTTCAAGGTTTGGAAGATTAAAGAGCTTTTACAGATCAAATATAATACAATTTTTGTTGTTAAGACAATTAATTACTATTATCTTTTCTGCTGAGATCACTATAGTTTCTATCTTTAGTACTACCTACCTTTCTTAGCTTCATTTTTTTATCACTTGTTGATGCATTTAGGACAACTACTCCATTGTCAAAACTTATTGTACTGGTACTTTTAAGTATCTGTAAGATAGCGGTAATATCATAACAATGTACTGGTATTTTTAAATAGTGTCAATAGCAAAACGCTTCAACAAGCAATAAAAATATGAAGCTAAGAAAGGTAAGCAGTACGAAACATAGGAACTAATATAATACACTTATCTCCAACATAAGAGCTGTAAAAGGATCAAGCTATAACTATAAAAGCAATTTCATCCCACAACTAGATATACACACAGAAAATATTACTCAGTTTTTTGTCCAGCTCTGAAAAAAAGCTTAAATAAAATTTATATTTTTTTTTTACAAACAGCAAACGAATTGAAATAAAAATTCCATTCACATAAAATTCTATATTTTTTTAACTTTTAAAATCAATGAAACAGCAAATGAGATTTGGTAAAAAAAAATTTATTGGTAAGTGAATAAATAAAAATATTACTTTAAGAACTGTCCCATCAAGATACACAATGCAATTAGGCAAATTATGTTAAGCTGGTAAACCAAATAGGAACATTCAGAAAGGCTGACCAGCACTTTGTACATATTGTTTCTACACACCAAAATGGGCATCTGATAAACCTCAACACTAAGAATAATAATGCTAAAAATAATATAGTAATGATAATAATAATAACATATAAAAGATATTGCTTAATTATTCACGTTCCAGAACATTATCTGTTTTTAATAAAACATTGTTTACATTATAATCTGCGTTTTATTAATCTAACATAAAAAAATTAAAGCCTGATTTATGTTCCAGTATAAAACAAGATTCTTTGTGGGTTTTTATTATCACCCCTTGATTCTGAAAACTTCCAACTTGTATACTATTTGTATTTAGTACAAAATATTACCATACACTATTATTATAGGTCATTAAGACATCGATAATACAATTCTTAGTGTTATTAGCGTTGTTGAAAACAGTGGGTCATCACAAAAGAATGGTGGGGTTTCAGTAGCTCAGATAAAGCATTAGGGACAGTTGAGAAATTATGCCAGTAGCACTGAAAGCCTAACCTGAAAAGTTTTGTTAACAGCCATTTTAACCACTGTATCAGTCTATATTTTTTCTGCAGTGTGTTTCTTTGTGTAGTGTTTTCTATTCAACAAAAAGCCTGTGGTATACCCAATTAAAATTGATATTAGTTTAATGCATTTCAACACACACATGAAAAGAGTGTGACAAATTGTTACGGTAGATTACTTGAGAAAATAAAAACACAACTAGGTATTTTTATTTTTAATTCATGTTTTAAACCTACTGTTCTCTTTTATGATAATGCAGTTACATCTATTTATTTTCTTTCTGTATAATAAATTCAATAAATTTTTATTTTCCTTTATCTTGAATTAATTTTTCATCTTATTTGACTTCAGATATACATACCTTCAACATCACCATCATCATGATGATTTGAATTTACTGCCGGAGGCTCAGAGCCTGCACCATATTTTGCTATTAATTCATCTATACTCATTTCCCCTTCGGCCTGTAAAAAAAAATAATCTGATAACAATGTGACTAAAAGTTACTAACTAACATATTTCTTTAGATTATAAATAGATAAAATGTTATATGTGATCAACCCTTTAAACTTCATATTGAAAACTGGAAGTTTAAATGTAGTAACATTAAAAGGCCAATCATTTTACTAAACCAACACAGAAAATAAAATGTGATATGAACTGTTACACACCACGCATTTACTTTTTCTTGACATTTAAACTGATAAATATAAATCGTAAAATTGAGCTTAAAAAAGATCAGGTTTCAGCTTCAATATAATCATAGATTCTATATGTTCAGGTTAGCAGTTCCTTCTAGGAGAAGAAAGGCCATGCTTCTCATAATGACTAACACAACAAAAGGATTAACTAAATTATAAACTAACAAGTTGAAATATTCAAAACAGCAGGTATTCTCTACAATTAAAACTGTTTGTAACCAGTCAACTGATATTTAGGACCAAATCTGCAAAATGAAATATTTTCTTGTTATTAATTTTATACTGTGTAATTTACAATTTACTTCTTTCCAAGAAGTTTATCCAGCCACTAATTTAATAATTTCCCAAAACATAGCTAATCAATTCTAGTATGCTGCAGTAGATTAAAATAATAAAACAAACCAAGATAGTAACATCAGTATATATTTTCTAAGAACACATGAAAAATAAACTAATAAGAGTTATCTATTCCAGTTTCTAAAAATGTTAACGTTTAACAAAATTAATTTAATTTAGTAAATTTTCAGCAAATTAGTTTTTCACGTTTTATATATATATATAAAGTTTGTGAATTTAAATACCTTTAAATCATCCAACTCTTGCTGATGATCCACTTTTCCCTCTGTTTTTTCTTGTTCCTGTATTGTCTCTTCATCATCTGAACTGTCTTTATCAGACACTCGAAATTCCTCATCCTGTGAAATAAGATAATGAAACAAATTTTCAATTTTTTCTTTTAAATATGAAAATTTTTAAATTTCACTTTGTTTAAAATTACAAGGTAGAAGAGTTAACATTAATCTCAAAATTAACTTTTACTTTATTTTTTTTTCAGAATTGACATTTTGTGGATACTGCCATCAGACTAACAATATCTAAAAAAGTATTGTAACAATAAATTACGCAAAAAAGCAACTTGATCGTAAAATAGTTCCAACCAAATTGTCAACTGTTCATAGCAATGGATGTTGTGTGAATTGCACATTACCTAATCCCCACCAATGTTACTCATTAAGGTGATGGAATATACCACCATGTTTTTTGTTTGCACCTAGAATATTTTCAATTATAAATTGTAGTATCCAAAAAACACAAAAATTAATCAAATTTACCTCTAGGTTACTTACAAATTTAGACCCACAGTCAACATAATCAACAAACACAATATTTCAAAATACAGAGTGCCTAACTCCAAATTAGTTGAGATTCTGGAAAGGGGGAAAAAGATAAAAAATGTTTTTTAACAATAAATCATTAAGAACTTTAATAAAAAAATTTGTTCTTTCCATAATTAAAGTATTGGAACTTTTAACTTATAACTTTTTCCCGTGCTTCTGAAACTTCACAAACTGCAGTACCTAAAATCATAGATTTGCAAAATGATTTTAAAACATTGCAGCTAATGTTTCATACAAAAATTTCGATTTAGAAAGGAGTACATCATAAAAATGCTTGCAGAAAAATTAGATTAATTTTATTCTTATCTTTTCTCCAGGAGGTGGTATTCATTTCAAAAACCTTAAATATGGATTAACCATTCAAGACCAATTAGGAATTAGATGTAATATTTTTTCTCTATTACCAAATAAATGCATTATTTTACAAAAGTCATCTCAATAGTAATTCACACTGCACAAATACTAAATTGGTCTCCATTTACTAATCTCAAAGCCTCTCCATCTCACTTCCATTAACTAAATTAAAAGTCATCTCCAATCTCCACAGTAGAATAGCAGCATTTCCATCTTTCAAACAGAAGTTTCCTTGTTTGAACCTGATTAGGCTTTGTATTTTCTATACACTATAAAAACCTCCTTTCTATAATTCCATTCACAAGCTCTAACCTTTATGATGAATTAAATCTAAAAAAAATTAATATTTCATTAATCATCCAACATGAAAATCAAGTCTGAAAAATCCATATTACCTCTCCAGTTGGTGATGGTGTTCTAGAATGTGATGATGAAGGAGAATCAATTTGTATAGTTTCCCTATGGTCAAGATAATCTTTAAGAAGTTCTTCTAGAGGTAACTGAGACTCTTGTTCCAACATTTTAACCTCTTCACTATGATCTACTTCTTTCTCTCCATTTGCTTCAGCCATTTCTTCAGCCTCAGCCTTTTCAATTGTCTCTTCATCATCACTTGAGGAGCCTTCAGGTTCAAATTCAACTGTTTTAAACAAATAAAAATATATATTCATATCAAACAGTAAACAATCATAATTTATATAAATGCCAACAGTTTTTGTTACACTTACATCTTTTCAAGTTCTTTTATGTAGTTATAGAGGTCCCAAAAAAATTAAGGAATCGGTTCATTTAGCAACCAAAAACTACATCCAAACTGAAATGCATAATCAGCCAGCCAACTTTGCAAAATTCATCAAGGTTTTAGAAATCATTTTCTTTCAGAAATGCTGTGAAAATATAAAATTGTACTTTTCTAATTTATTTTACTTCTAATTTTTGTTTCTAATTTATTAATTAATATATTTAAAATTTTAGAATCTTTATGTAACTGAATTTTCTTTCCTGTTTCAATTACATAAAATGCAAATGACTACTGAAAGTATAATTTCATTACAAAAAAATTGTTAAGTTCAACTTAAAATCATAATGAATGCAGAAACCAAAGATTTTAATGAGTTTTTCTGTTATATACCTCTGAAAAGTGAAAATTAAATTTTTTTAAACTGAAAATTAAACAATTATAAATAGAAAGTAATTGATCGATTTGATTCATATTATTTTTCAGAAATCTTAAGATCTCTTACGGTTATCGATCTGGAGACCATTTATGTTAATTTTTTCAACATGAATACAATGTTGTACTACAGATAAGGTAAATTATAGAAAAAACATTTATAAAAGTTTAGCATAAAAAGAATACACATAAAAATAAAACAATTTTTCAATTACATCATCTGCAATAAACAAACAAGAGTTAAACTAGGGTGAATGTAAAAATTTATTGTTAAAAAATACAGTGAAAAAAAAGAAAGCAATGCAAAATCAAGAAAATTTTCATACAAACTTCAAGTATGAGTGGTTTTATCTTTAATAGTAATCAATAAATACTATATTTTTGTGTTCACCAATTATTATAGTTGCAGTTTTAAATATAATTTGACTTAAGAATTTAAACAACTGGTTCTCGGAAAATGAAAAAATTATTATAACTATAAACTTAATTATTAAATTCAGCATAATTAACTATTCAAAATGTTCCTCCTGGATAGTTTATGAAAAGTAGATAAAACATACAGTATCAAAAAAGAAACTCTGCTAAAGCATTAATTAAGGTTGTAAACAAGTTAAAATTCATTCAAAATTCTACTAATTAAGTCGCATCTTTAATTAACTATTACTTAATTACAGAAGATTCTATGAGTTATATCAGCTACCTGTTGTAGTTGAAGTTTCACATTTAACAGTAGGTTGTGGATACAATATTCAAAGCAAGTATTGTATTTTCTTCATAAAAAATACCAATAATTTGATATATAAGTTGAAAATATAATAATATAATATAATAAAAAATATATAATATAATGGCTGAGAAACAATGATTTTTAAGAGATGGGATAGACAGAAATGTTAAACAGAAGTTTTTAGTTCAGTAAGCCAAGACTAAAAAATTAGAATTTTTTATCATGTAAAATGCTTTAATCTATTTTACACAACTAAACTATTTATTAACACATTTGAATTCCTCAAATACCTGTTAAATATTTGTATAGCACACTTAACTCACCATCAGAAGTATTAAGATGCCTAGTAGGTGAGGTTACACGTGAAGATCCTAAACTGTGTTGACCACTTTCAGTCTTGTTCATACTTTCAGCAACTAATGATGAATATTTCTCAGTCTGATCAACAATAAAACTAAGATGTTGATCTAGCGCTTTCTTCCTCTTTTCCTCTAATCTTGTTTGCTGTTTATATTCCACTAACTAAAAAAAAAAAATAGACAAGTTATAGAGATAAATCATAATGGTTTTTCTAAAGTCGATACTTATAAGACCCATATTCCTCTGTACCAATATATTGTATTTTTATAATCAAAAACAAACTTGAACAACCAAGTACAGAATTACAAAGTAAATGAAATGACACCTTATTTTTTTATTCCAAAAGCACTTTTGCGGATCCCGCATCATCAGTTGTACTTAAGATATATATATATATATATATATATATATATATATATATATATAAAATTATGTATCAAACAATTTTTTTTTCTGAATTAAAATTAAAATGACTCAGTAATGTAACATTGGCTGACCAGGTTATATAGTATAAATATATATATAAAATTTTAATCTTTTAATTTTAATTTTAAAAAAAATTATGTTTGATATGTAATTTTAAATAAATATATCTTATAAACAACTAATGATGTGGGATCCCAGGAAAGTCTTTTGGAATAAAAAAATAACATGTAATTTCATTTACTTTGTAATTCTGTACTTGGGTTGTTAAAGTTTGTTTTTGATTATAAAAATACAAATACTAACATCTTTAACATTTTCTTTATTCATCAACAATTTATAAAACATTTGTACAGCAGCACTTTTTAGGAATCTTTATGAACAATTATAAATAATTTCAAAAAAATCCTTAGATGTAGTGGTAATGTCTAATTTTAAGGCAATCCTGTTACTTCTCCATTCAAACACCACATTTCTTATTGTGCAACTGACCAAAAGTATTGCTGATAACCTTCACACACGCATATACCAGAGCACAGATATTCATATTAACATTTTTAGTACAACCTTCATAAAAAAAAAAGGACTAGCCAAATTTTGTCAGCCACAGCACCTCAATAAATTCACACGTTTTTAAAATTGTTATATAACTATTTTTATAAACAATCATTGAACGTGACATGATATGATTTGATTCATATTATCTTCAAGTATCCACATTTATAGCAGAGCTTTCTTCACTTCAAATAGCTACCTGTTGGCAGCTCCATCCCATGATCATATAATCAGTCTACTTGTAGCTTGTTACATTCACGGAACACCAGACCATGATATACTTTTAATTAGACTCAATAATAAAATAAAGAATAATATTCAATCTTTACAATGTAAAAACAAAAGAAAAACAAAAAATCCATATATACCCATTAATTTATATATACAATTTATTAAGACAATCATAATACCCTAAAATGATTATCAAAATCTAAATTGATCAACTAGGCTATATCACTATATATAAAATTAATAAAGACCTACCTAAAAATAAACTGTATAATTAAAAATCAATTTTTTTTTTTAAATGTTAATTAAATGCCAAGAAAATAAATGTCTTCTGTATACAACTTTCTTGTAGACAAAAAAGCACAGCTTCAAATCCTAATAAATTGTGTATGGCATCTCTCTCATTTCCAAAATAAATACAATCACTCAAAGCTATATTTTATCCTTTACTCCTTTATATTACATTACTATATATATATTGCTATAAATATTATTATCTTTACATTTATTTACTATATTATATTACTCCTTTATTCAGACAAAAAAGCGTTTTATAGCTTTTGACTTTACAAATCGATAGAATTTGACTCAATTTTTTTAAGCAATTTAATATTTCAACAAAATGTATTAGTTACAATTCTTTTTGCCCATTACTCACAGTGCAAATCCTCTATTCCACTGAATTCAGTATGTCTAATGACAACATGAGAGCAAGACAAAATTATAATTCTACAAAAAAAGAAAAATATTTTAAAAGCTTCTAGTCCAAAATGCTCCATCTGAAAACTCTGTGATAATAAAGTATAATGTGGAATGAATTTGAATATATGTTAATAGTGACATTTACCTAACAGTACATAAGATAGCAATATATGAAGTTATTGTCATGATCAGCTTAATTTTTTCAATTCAGATCATTGACAATACAAAATATTAAATGATCCCCCATCAACCATTTTATTCAGATTGGTCAATCACTTTTTCACTAAACGCACTGCATTTGCAGGCCAGATTTTTTCTACGGTTATCTACTATAGCAGCTAAGTAAAATATTTTAAAAAATAAATTAAAAAATAAAAGGATTAATGTTAAGATAACAAAAAAATGGTAAATGAAAAGTATTTAAAAGAAGCTCTCTTTTGAACCAGAAACTTTTTATAAAATCTATTCAATTTATAAGTTACTTCAGCTGAAATGATAATCAAATTCAAAATTCCCATACAATTTAGCACATATTGGATAAAGCAATATAATATTATTCAGATGTATTCATGATATTAAAATGTAAAAAAAACAATAAAATAATTCAGATATTCCAAGTTTTTTTTAATACCTTTTCAACATTTGACCAGAAAGTTTTTATTTCTTTTGCCATACAACCAGCTATTCTTTTTAATTGTAATTCTCTTGTTTTAACGGCCTTCTGTGCCGTAAGTTCTTTTTCTTGGAAGTACTTTTGAACCATTCTTGCACACTGTAATAAAAAGAAGATACAATTATAATAACAGGAAATAACTTTTACTTCACATAAGACAAATTTTTAAATTCCTAAAATAGGAGTAAAATAGGTCATGATTGAAATAATTCTATTATTTCAAAATAAAAATACTAAAATAATGATAATTGCGTATTAATCTACACGAATGCTGCTACCTAGTGCAGTTTTATAAGAACATCTCCTTCAAACAG
Organism: Lycorma delicatula; assembly: GCF_047948215.1. Lineage (NCBI taxonomy): Eukaryota > Metazoa > Arthropoda > Insecta > Hemiptera > Fulgoridae > Lycorma > Lycorma delicatula. Next base: position 131,203,166 of record NC_134458.1, on the reverse strand, counting down.
TCTGATGGTTTATCAAACTGAAATTTTGTTTCTATCTATATATGTAATATATTTTTCTAACATATTTAATTTTACGTCAAAAAAATATGGACAAAGATACAATGAAAAAATATGGGAATAAAAAATAATGGTCGCTAGCTTCTTTCCCACTTAAATGTCTTATATGAAATATATAACTACTAATCTAAAGAAATATACTTTTCAATTAACTGAATACAATTTTGTTGGTACCTTCTTAGCAGCAGATTTTTTCCACTTCCTTTCCTGAGCAAAATCAGCAGCCATCCAAACCATCTCTTCCAAAAGATAATCCCAATGTGCCTTGGCTCGGGACGGTTCATGTAATTTTGGCAGTCTCTTTTCTCCCCAAAGACCTTCACGCTGTAATTCTCCAATCCTCTGCATGACATATGCCTCCTAACACAGACATCTCATTAAGTAAATTTTAACAAATTTTATTTCACAAAAAAAATAAATATCTTTCATAATTCTAAACATGTATATAAATGAACAATATCTAAGTACATAGGTTACGGGGGAAATGCAGTAAGGTGCTTCTAAAAAAATGTTTAATTCTCAATACTTGCATTCCAACTCAAGAGTTTAAAAATGGGGTTAAAAATCGGTCAATTCTCAAAGTTGGATTTTGCTAACTGTATTCTAACTAGTTATTTTAGTTCAGATCACTAACATCAATTTAACACTAAACAATTAACCTTAACAGTTTTTAGGTTAAAAAAAAAAATAATAATCTACTGTCTATTAAGCACTTTACAGACAAACCTCATAAATAAAAAAAAATGTAAAGAATAGGGGAAAAAAGAACTATTTACTGCTTAAATAGTAAACAAAATGTCCAAGCAACAGCTGATTTACTTCAACACAGATACTTACAGGACTTTCAAAAACTTCGATTTAAAAAAAAATGTAACAAATTTATTTTTTCACAATCATTGTAGCTCAAATTATGACACAGTAGTATAATATAATAAATTTCCAGGGCAAGGATAATCAAAATTGGGCTTTATTTTCTTGCAGAATAGCCAGTCCAGTAAAATATATTAAAGATTAGTTTACTTAAACCATTAAATTGAACATCAGGACTGAAAAGTTCCTAGTAGTAAGTTCCTGATAGGAGAAAAGTTATACTACAAGAGAATGGTGATGACAGACGTTACGCAGAGGTTCTAGCCTCCGAGTAAATAATCAAATGACCATTTTGATGATTAATATTATCAAAAATTTTCATTAGAATAGTAAGCACTTCATTTAAACACAATTACACAAAATACCAGTAATAGTACTCATGACCCCATAATAAATTTAGGGGAGTAATCTGTTCCAAAAATTACTCATCAACATCTAGCAAGACTTGATTATAGTACTATACTCCCGCCAATCAACTTTGGAGAAAGCACACAAGTCAGGGGTGACAAGATTCATGGCTAACCTTTCTTCTTTGATAGTTATATCAATTCATTTTTTCTAACATTACTAAAACTGAAATGAAAAAACTGACACTGGTTTAACCAATTTAAGTCACCATGATCATGATCAGCAAATACTCATTAAAGGCAATGAAAAATTTTCTTGGCAAACAAGCTAAGAATATATATTTTTTCCACCTTCAGTCATTCCAATAGTTTTATGAACATTTACATTCATCTCTTACCTGCGCTCATACTTTAATTTTGGCATTTTTCATTAATTGAAATTGTATGAAAATACTGTATTATTTGCCACAACTGAGTAGAGATAATGTATATAATCCTATATTTTACAACAAAAAGTGTGCACATTTATTTACAGGTTCACAATCTTCATTCGTTTTGCTGTGACACATGTAAAGTACCTAAAGTAAAAGAGAAATAAACCATAGTTGCTCCCCTAAGAGAATGTCATTTAATATATAAGCCCCTTTAGTGAAGAGAGCTGCAAACAACTGCATGTTAAATATAAACTACTCTCTAGCGGGCTGAACATGCTAATGTTCACAGCATTTTTGGTTCATTGAAGCCTATTGGGAAACTCATTTCTTCTCTTTTCTAGTAAACTAATAAAGTTCTTAACCAAGGTTTACAACAACCAGTTCCAAGATTTGCTAAACACTTATTATAAACTTACAATGTGCAGTTTTATTTAGAAGCTCAATACAGATAAAAATTCAAGGGGAAAATCATTTAATGACATACAAGAAAAATAATATAAATACAGGACAAATTTCCATCTAAATACTTTCATTTATTCTCACTTCTTCGATTAAGCTTATATAATTACAACAGAATTTTTACAAAATCTGGGGAGGTTTGCGCAAGAGAATGATTATGCCTCTGTACAAAAACTCTAACATACCTGTTTCGCTTTTTCAACTATCTGTTCTTGGCTACCAATTGAATTTTCGTATGATGTCTGTGGCCTTCCAGGTTGTCTATTAATTGGCAATTTTAATTTATTGGGAGAAAGGTGTTTTTCTGAATTAGTACTACTTCCAGTAGTTGGCTCTGGATCTAATGGAGTACCACCTAAAAGTAATACAAGAAAAATCTTAATAATATAAATTTTTTCTTTCTATTTTTTCAAGGCAAGTAAACAAAACCTTCATTTTACATATGCATAACCTCATATTCATACATATACATAGTAATACATTTAACAGTAACCAAAACACATTTACTAAATAATTAATGTACTATTGTAATTCTGAATCCTATAATTCAAGTTATGAATAATGATTAAATTTCTAATAATCAACCTAAATACTAAATTTATCAAATTACCTTGTGTAAAATGTAATTTTTAGAAAATAAGATACTTACATAAATATGCTGAGTATGATATTAATGGAACTGACCAAAACGTAGCCAGGGCAAGTGAAACTACATAAACGAGTATCACTTCAAAAGGCCTACCTAAAAGATAAAATATCTCCAAAATACTTTACATTATGAAAAACTGTCATCAACTAATAAAAAAAAAATATACAAGGACAAAACCCAGTCAAGCATCATACAAATGATTAATCAGAGTATGGAGGACTTTGAGCTTAGATTGGAAAAATGGGAGGCTGCTGTTAGGAGGAAGATATATCAATGTACAAATACAGGAATACATTACAACCACCTAACTTTCTGGAGCAATGTGATTATGATGAATTAAGCTTGTGCTATTAAACTTTTAATTTGCTATAACTTTTTTTGGTAATTATTTAGTTGAGGTGCCCCACCCGGAAATCACAAAAAACAAATCAAATCGTTGTAAAATCTTTTGAAATGTATTTTATGATGGAAATGAAGTGTCAGAAAAGTAGATATTTGAATACTGATACACTTGATAATGCAGATTCGCACCTCCAGATAATGTAGAATTCTTTCTTATTCACTACACTACTTTTTTTATTTATAACTTATTCATTACATTACATTGTTGTCTGCTATTCTCACACCGGCATCCGAGTTTTCTGTATAGAATTTACAGTGTTCAGTAAGTAAATAGAGTCAACTACAATGGATGAAAAAAATCTGCTCGACCTGAAACGTATATGTAAAAATTGTGAATTTACATTTATTATATTTATTGAATTCTCTAAGTTGGTTGATAATTTGAGACAATTTTTTTATAATCATGGCATTTTGCCAAAACACAGACAACGTCCATTGTGTAATAACGAAATAAAGCTGAATGAAGATCGACACATTTTCAGTGTAGAAAACGTCTTCGTGTACTTAACAAACATAAGAAATATGAAAGTAAACAGTGTAACGTAGCCATTTTGCAACACTCTGTTAAATGGTTAGCCACCGCTAGGTTAAAATTACCTATTATTTTACGTTTCTCCATAATGTAGCGTGTAATAAAGCCACCTCGGCCAGATATGTTGTGTAGTGAGCTAAATTTATCGTGTAGTACTGTGGTAGATTGGACCAATCATTTTCGGGAAATTTGTTTTTAATATTTGTGTACTAATTTGAAAAAGGTTGGAGGAGTAGGCAAAGTTGTAGAAATCGATGAAGCCAAAATCGGTAGAATTATAAACGGAAATTGGGTATTTGGTGGAATACAACGAGACCCAAAAGAGGTTTTCATGGTTCCAGTACAAACACGTGATAAATAAACCCACTTCAGAAGAAAATGTACAATGAATTCAAGAATCTTCTGAGAACTTGCAATTCTTCATATGACTGTTTAGCGGGTTAAGATGATGCTTGCATTTCAGACCATACAGATTACCAACTGATGCAAGCTCTGTGTGAAAATGAAAAAAGAAAACACAGATTGAAACAATACCTCAATGCTGGATAGGGCTTACAAGAGCCCAAGACTTGACATACACTCTTCCTAGACATTAACCCTTGTGATTCTTTTCTTAAGGGGATACATGAAACAAAGTGTTATGTACTATCAGCTAATTTGGATGAGCTGAAAATTAGAGATTACAGCTGCAGTGACTTCTGTAACAAAAAACTTTCTGCGCAATTCGTTACAGAATTCAGCTATCATCATGATATCTGCGCAGCAGATGGAGGGCATATAGAACATTTATAACTTAGTAAGTGAAATTTTAAACATTTTTTAATAGTTTGTAATTTGTCATGTTATTATTCTGGAAAATAATAAAATTAAAAAAACCACAATTCTAATTGATTTAATCAGTTTCCTCATTTTAAAACACATGGTTATACCCAAAGGTAAGATTCCAATTACAATCTAGTTATAGAACAATTGCTTACATTAAAAAAATTCTTTGTTAAATGTAATTTTTTAAGGATAGTAATCTTAAGGAGAGTAATCAAATTCACAGAATTATGAATTTGATTACAGTCACAGAATTGTTTATATACTCACAATTAAAAAGGAGAAAAATGCCTGTCAGAAAAAGTTGTTTCAGCTGATCTTAAACAGACTTCAAAAAAGGAGGTTCTCAATTCAACTGTATTTCTTGTTTTTTTAATGTATGTTATATCTCCAACATTAGTAAACAGATTTTGATAATTTTTTTTTAATCGAATGAGTTTACTTTCGCAGTGATCCCATAAAAATTTTAACCAAATCCAATGATAATCTTAGGAAGAAAAACAAAAAAAAACTGAACAGCTTGACTGACACTCTTAGCCACTGACCATTCACATCAGTACAGTGTTGCTCTCTGTTCCCTGTATGACTAGGATATTAATAGCAGTCTATACGATCATTTAGTTTCTGTCAAAAAATATTCATGTCATTTCTTAATTTTTTTCTTGGCTAATTTCCTCTAAACTCTACATAAATATTAAACCTACATTTAATATTTATATAAAATAGTGAAAAGTATATTATCCCTAATTGCAAAATTATAATTAAATATTTACATTTATATTATGCAATGTATATTCTAATTTTGCAATATTAAATAAATAGTCATACAACAAGCTCCCAACCGACATCATGCATATGAAGCGAGTTAAATTTTAATTTTGCAGTAAATAATATTGTATAGTTATCACAAACACGTTTTTTAACCGGGTACTTGCAAACCTTGTCCACATGTCTACTCACAATAATGAAACATATAAATTGGATAGATTACACAACCACATCATTTCTGTCAGACCTTTCTTATCATCTGGTCTAACAACTTATTTGGGTCCAAATCAGACAAGGCAATGCCCTCTAAAGTTTTAACTTCACTAAGAACAGCACAAATCTGCCCCTTGGTAAAATCTTTCTTGCCAAGGTTTATCACTGCCCTGGCAAGACATGTACCCTGCAGTTTGTGAAGTTATAGCCCAACTTAATATTACGAGGTAGCATTCTGCGCTCAACATCTCCATATCCCTTTGTCACTTAAACGTTATACAAACTGTTGAAATAACCAAATCTTTCATTCTAAGACCAATAGTCTTGTCACCAAATTTTATGAGTACAGCTTCTGGTAATTCTCCTTCCTTGTATATCAAGCCAAGGCGGTGAGAATGTTCCCCTTGCGTTTTGTTTAACAAAGGTTTGTGTATTAAACTGACACGATGAGCATGATTCTCTAGACTTTCATTCCGTTAAGAATTGACTGTTGTACGTTCTCATTTGTGAAGTCTCTGCGAAAATATTCATGGCATTTCTTTCTCCGTTTTTCCTTAAATGATCGTTCCTTTCTTGGCAACTTTTCTTTAAATGTTGCTCTCATTTGAGCAGTGCATTTAGTAGGCCTACCCATATTTTAATTACATAATACATATTATATATAGATATATTACTAGATACCACTACAATTGTGAAATAAAATTAAAAGCAGACTTCAAAAAAATAATAGTACTAAAAAGTTATAAATAATTATATTTTTATTTATTAATTAAAGAAAAAGTATTTACAATAAACAACTATTTTTGAAGTCTGTGCCAGCCGACACAAGTCAAACAATTATGAGAAAACCCTATGATCTATATAATACAATTCCCAGTTGAAACAATGAAAAAATATAATACAAATCCTCCTTAAAGCAATGCAAAATCGGTAATAGAAGTTTTACTACCATAAAATGAGCTCTACAAAAATATAACATAAAAATAAAATGCAATATATAAAAATATGATAAAAGAATACTTTATACATGCTTAGGTGCATATATTATCACCAAGTATATATGCCTTAGCAAACTCAAGATGAAGTATGATCGTGAGATGCTCTCTCTTATATGCTCTTGATCACATTTTACATGTACAAATCCCATTTAGCCGCCTAGCAGTTAGTTGTACTAACTTTATGTAACTTTACGTTTTACTAGTATTATTTAGCACAGACCACAAAAATAGTTATTTGTTGTAAATACTTTTACTTTAGTTAATAACTAAAAATATAATTATTTGTAACTTTTTAGTACTATTAAAGTCTGTTTTATTTTTATTTTTTAAATTATTTTATTAAGCAACTTTACAGTGTTGACTAGAAAGTCAATTTCTGTTTCTCTATATTAATAAGCAGCACTTTAGATTTTCTCTGACAGCTCTTTCTACTTACATTTCACTGCTTACGATATTTGTTCTGTAGAAATATATAACACTTCATCAACAGATGAAAAGCTTATTAGCATTACAGCTAAGTAATTTTCCAGCAGGTCAGTTCAAAATTTTCTTCCTCAGGATTTTGCAGCAGCTTTTGTAAATTATCATTACCCCTTATTCCTTGACATAAATGAAGTCAGAGGTTATATCTACTAAGTATGAGAAGTTATGACTGTCTTTTAAATCACAATAGGAACAACATTTTAAGTAAAAATTTATCCTGGAATGAACAAAATAATAGCATAGCAAATGGATAAATCAACTGGGACAGTGTCATTAATTTGCACAGGATGTCCATCAAATGAAATGACATTCTAAACAAGGACTATTATGCCTTGCCTAACAAATATCTTTCAATAATTTAAATTAAAATCAAGATATTTTTATAACAAGTGGATCAGAAGAACAGGCCAGGATTGTGCAGTTAGAAGAGAGAAATTATATTGAAAGTTGGTTGGCTGGCTATTAACTATGTAGCAAAAGCAAAGCTCAACATAAAATTTATCTTTCAGAATTATTCAGAGTGATGCTTCATTTACAATACTTTCTCATAATAATAATTAATAATATAATACAGCAAGCCAGAGCAAAACATAACTGTATTAATCAAATCCTTAATGTCTTCAATTAAACTATAAACGATGGACCTAAAGATCACTCTTTTCACACAATATTTTTATAATACTTATTAGTAAAATTAAATACAAAAAACAAAAATTGAGTCCACCAATGATCAAAATTAACAAATAAAAATTATAAGTACGAATAAAATCTTCTTCTTTTCTAGAAATACAAAACAACCATGCCAAATGAATGAAAACTTTAAAATACTCAGTTTAATACAACAGTTTAGAACAAAGATAAGTCACTGTAAACTAATACATACTACTCACTAATTAAAAAATGTCTTTATAGGTTTACAAACAAAAATTATAAAATAAAATTTATTATAACACAAAGAGAAACGCTACATAAAAAAATAATACAAACCAAGATTAAATTTAAGTTTTTTACTAAATAAATAGAATCTTACATTAAAGAACAGCCTACAGCTACTTTTATATAAATAAAAAATATAATCATCAAAACCCTGTAATTGTTAAGCAGCAATTATGTAAAATGCTAACAGAGCAGTAAACTTAAATCAATGTACATATTTGTCAAAAATGGAAGTGAATAGCAATATAGTATCTATTAAACATGGCAGTGCAAAAGAAATGTTTATTACACTTATCAGTGACTGATTTGGTTCAATATACTCAACATCCTTTAATATACCCAAAGTACTTTCTCGAGTCTAATACTCAAATAATTAGTGTAATAATTCAACAAATTCAGTCATTGATAATTAAAGTTATATTAAGACTGACAGTGTTTTTATGCCAAGATACACAAAATATGAAGTATCTAATCACCTAAACAAATGAAAACAAGGAATATTTTTCACATTTTCTTAAATTGTCAGAGCATTCAAATTATGATCACACCATTAAATTTGATTCCAAAAAAAAACTAGGTGAAAATGTGTATTTTGAATTACTTAAACTATCAAAAAGATTTCGCTAACAGATCAAAGAAATAAACAATATACTACAAAATGGCTTACTGAGACAAACACAATAACAATTAGTGTTTTACACACAAAAAATATGAGCATAATTACAATATTCACCACTACATTAAAACTACGTAAAAATTCAATTCACACAGTAAATTAAAAGAATATTTCCATTATGAAATTAAAACAACAGAAACTAGTTTTAAAAAAAAGGAAAACATTTATTACACAATCAAAATAAGAAATTTGGTTAAATTAGATTGGCTTAGTGAAGGTACCTGGGATAAGGTTAGTGCTAGAGGATGAAACTGTACCACTAGGTCGCATGGCAAACACCATACCATGACGCCCCCCTTGAGTACGTCCTGGTAACTGACCTGTATAACCAATAATTTACAACTTAATATATTTACAAATGATCAATAACTATAAAAAAACTCTATTTTATTTATGAAAGAAAAATTAACTGATAAAGGAATTCATTAACACCCAGAGGGAATGAAGCTAACAAAAGATTGGAGCATATTTGATAACATTAATCAGGAGTATTACAGCACTTACAGTACAAAACACTGTTTTCTTTTTTAATTGACATTTTTTATGATTTGACTTGACAAGTTTTATGATAAATAAATGTTTTAAAGGTAAAGGTACTCATAAAAATGACTTGCCGTCTAAGCACAATTCCAAGGTGTTAGAAAATAAATCATTTTTAAATTATTTTTAATCAAGTTGGTCAATAAATTTTACACAGTAATAAAAAATTATTAAATCAGATCTGAAAGACAGAGATAAGAATATAGATACTTTAAAAATTTATCAGTAACTGTCAAAATTGCAATCAAAGTATAATGTCCAGTAAAAGACAGTGCATCATAAAAAGAGACTTGCATTTAAAAGCATCTTAGGGTACTACTAGTTTAATGAAGCTGAGCTTAAAAAGCTCTTCTTCATGGAATAGAGATACTGATCACTAATAAAATTTTTAGATTAACAACACTAACTAAAATAAAACTTTTTCTTTTTCTTAATAATGAAATTATTTCAATAAATTCATGTTAACGGGTTGACTGCCACACTGAAAAATACAACATTTTCAAGGCTGCTATACTTATTTTGCTAAAAATATCCACCAGTGCTGCCACATTTTTTTTCAATTTCAATAAAGGTTTTGTTACCCTATTACTAATTTTTGATACTAATTTCACTTTGCAACTTTACTTTTTGAAATATTCAAAAATAAAATTGAGACATCAATTGTGTCTCATAACAACCAATTGTGACCAATTGAGACACCAATTGATGTCTCAGAATGTTTAATATATTTTAACTGAATTATAATATCTTTTACTTACTAAAAACTGATTGTAATTATTTTTAATTCTAAAACTCCACAATTGTTTGAATACTATTTTTAGTAATTGCTATACTTTTTTTTTAACATAAATTAATAAAGTCGCTCTCATCTGTAATAAAATCACATTTTATTGATAATTATACTTTGAATTGAGATTTTTAAAGTAAATTTTGAATTTAATATTTTTACGAGTACTTGATATTAAAATCTAACTTAACTTTGTCAATAAACAATTAAAATTAACATTCATTTTATTACAACAGTTTTCAATTATGTTTATTTTGCTTTTATTTGATGATTTACAACAAAAAAAGCATTCTTTAATTTCAAATTTAAAGAAAAACTTCTGTGCTACATAAAACACAAAAATGTACAGAATTTTATCTTTAAAATAATATGTAATTTGAACAAAAAAAATTAAAAATAAACAATAATATTGCATCAAGTGTGACATTACACTAAAACATCATTTGATGTCTCATAGCAGTATTGGATTGTGAAACTGAGACATCAAATGATGTCTCATAGAAATAATGGATAACTGGCCGAGACATCATTTGATGTCTCATGTCATGGCAGTCAACCTGTTAAATAACCATTGTAGTATGCAATAAAGTCTAGTCTTGCAATGTAGTATGCAATAAAGTCTAGTCAGTCAATCTACACACTTCTCATTAAAAACAAAATGAATGTTTTAACTGTAAAATTTTCTCTATTTACATGTATCTCTGAATGTTCAATAATTTAAAATAACTCTGTGTCATTTTAATATAAGTTCTATCAAAATTAATATAAGATTTATGAAAATAAAAAAAATTTATTTTTTGCTAAAACAAATGTCAATCTGTTTTTTTTTGTGATTAATTCATCATAATATAAGCTTGAAGCTTGTCCATGGGAATATGAACTGGAAATTTTGTAGCGAATGAAAAATGCCTTCCCTGACCGGGATTCAAACTCAGGACCTCCAGATGAAAGGCTGAGAAGCTACCACTCGGCCATGGATATCGGTAAAGAATCCATATGGCCCACTGTAAGAGTCACTTGCAAGCAGTAATGAAAAGAAAGGCAGTTATGAACAATAATTTTACTAAACATAATAAGCTGCTTCAACAGTCACTTGCATTTCAGAGTTACAAAACATACGCTAACAAAATGTGTTATTACAATATGGAAAAGTAAGACAATATCAAAATGAAGAGCTAATGTAATATTTAGAATAGTTAAATCTTTTAGAAATAATTTGTACAAATAAAAGAGCATAACTATCAAGCAAAAAAATATATGGCATTATATGATGATGGCATTATACTGTTATTATACTGTTATGGCATTATACATTTATTTTCATTTCAGACAACACAGCTTGATGAAACTAACTTAAATGCATTTACTGGTAACAACATTAATTAGCAAAGAAATTTTTATATTCATGACTAATATAATAAATAATATTCATGACTCATTGTAACAGATATAGAAGGGAGATTAATTATTATTTAAGATGTTGTTACCATGGTGGGTTACTAATGGTCACAGTAAACCAATATTGCTAAAAGACTAAACAAACTTCTTCGAGATTCAATGAACAGCAATTAACCCACGTAGTATATTTATTAAGATTATTTTTCCAATTAATTAGGAGTATATGACAAACATAAAACAAACTAAATGGCCTTGAGTTTAAATCTTATATGAATCCATATTATCTAAGGTTGGTTCACTGGATCAATTTAGGTGCGCAGTATAAAAAAGACAACAGCAACAGAAAACAACACTACTAAAATAACACAACAGTAATATCATAACTGTAATTAAAATATTATAAGAAAACATTTTCAATCAAGTGATTATCAGGACAATAACTGATGTTAAAAGGATACTACAGCATTTTCCCATGAGAGCTTTGAAAAACATTTTATCTTCATAAATTCTTATCTTCTAAAACATGTAGTGACTTTGAAAAGTCACTTACCACATTACTCAGAACAGTCAAATGTCCCATTTAATTTTAAATTCTGTTTTTATTACTTCATTTGTTTTTAAAGTTTTTTTTATTTTTAGCATGTTTATCTTATTAATGATTAAAATATTCAAACATTGTTTTCAGAATTTCAATAATATAAACATTTAGAGATTTAATTGTATTCTAACCACAGTTACCAGGTTTTTAAATTGTGATGAATATTCATTTAAAATACCTAATGATATACCAACAAGGTCTATATCAACCAGTAAGATCATTTCCGATCTATCGAGTTTTTCTATAAAAAATAAGGAATTTGTGTAGAATATGAATAAACAAAACAGGGAATAATATGAATAAACAAAACAGGGAATAATATGAATCAAGGAAAATGATAATATTGGGTTTAATAAATGGTGAGGTATATTAAATAAAAAAGATCAAACTTTTGTAATAGCTTGCAAACCAATGTACTGAACATACTCCCAACAGGTGACAACAACTTTTTCAAACTTCTAAAATCACACCACTGACAAGCCACACTAGCATTATTAAATTTCAAGCTACAACATTTGAGTAAAAATGTGTACTAATCTCTTGCAAGATTTTTTTTTTAACTGAAATTAATTTTTTTTAAATGAATGAAAAATCTTGAACATGTGTATGTTGCTTCAGACCCAGTAAAACTTAAAATGCTTCAGGAAGCATTTGAAGTGACAAGACAAGATCACAGTGTTAGCAATGATTCAAACATTTTAAATATAGAACATCAACTGATGAAGATCCCAGACATGAACCACCTTCACGACAATAACATTAATGCAGTTTATTCCACAGTTTATGAAGATTGCTGCTTAATTGTCACAGAATACTGAGGAAGTGAGCATTAGCATAGGATCATCCCATGAAATTGTAATGGAAAAATCTAACATGCAATACAAGTTTGCTGACAGATTATCCAAAACAAAAGTTAACAGCAGTCAAAATCTTCTTGGGAGAGTCAATAGTGAAAAAAAAACCTTTTGAAAAACATTATAACAGATGAAACTGAATTTATGGCAATGAAGTAGAAACCAAGACGCAATCATCAGAATGGGAAAGGATTGCCCCGACCAAAAAAAGACAATACGAGTCTTCAATCATGCAAGCGATTGTGATTGATGACTTTTTGACAGACAGTACACACGACATTCTATACGGAAGTTTTACAATGTTCAGGGGATGTACACAGAGACCTGAGCTGAGAAAAAAACCAAAGATGGAAAAAAAAATAAGTGAAAAACCACAACTAAAAACTAACAAATTTAAACAAAAAACTTACAACTAATATCACAGCTAAAATATCATATTATAACAAAAAAGAAAGATTAAAATATTAAAAATAAAAACTAAAACTTATAAATAAGAAGATAAAATATGACAAAAAACTTGCAACTAAAATCATAGTCGAATAATAATATGTTAATTTATTTAAAATGAAATAAAAATAAATAAAATTTAACATAGTCCGAGAGGGGTGGGTGTAAGAGCCCGTTCTCTGATAACAGAATAAGAAACTACCATAAAAATTATAACAATTAAAAGACAAAAGAACTATATTAAAAAAACTCCACAGTACAAAATATGTACCTAAAATATTAAATTTTATGCATAATAATAAAATGTCGTAAAAATGAGATCTAAAATTCCTTGTGATTGCCCAGAATTCAACAAATTCTTCTGGGAATTTTAAATTTATGATGCAAGACCACATAACGTATGCAATCCACAAGGATGTCACACACAGTTAAGCGGTAGTCGCATCTTATGCATTGAGATGCATTTTCTGCTGACATCAGGTACCAGTGAGTAGCTCTCTATTGACAATTGGCAGAGGACCACTTCCTTTTGGCAAATTTTCCTGTGGGACAAGTCCCATGGTAGCACAGTATCTTTGATGTGTTGTTGTGTTGAAGTTTGTTATCTACTGTAGCAATCCAGTCATCTTGCCACTTTGCGCGAAGAGCGAGTTTTACAGAGTTTAAATAAAGTCAGATGTACCAACATGAATAGTGAAAGATGATTGACTACATGTGTCCTTAGCAGCAGAATCTGCATGTTCATTACCCAGAATCCCCAAATGGCTAGGGATCCAGCAGATACTCATTTGTAAATTGCGATGGTTCAGCTCTGCGACTGTGTTGTAGATTTCAGTGACAGTAGGATGTCTGGAAAAGGCTTTGAGAGCACTACACGAGTTGCTACAAATAAGAATACAATGGTACTTGGGATTAATGATATACAAAACCTTATTTATATCATATAGCTCAGCAATAAAGACATTAGTAATAACAGGTAGATCAAACATATAGGTTCTGTCATTAACAACAAATGTGCATCCAATAGTATCATTCTGTTTCGATCCATATGTGTATACTACTGTGTCCGGGTTTATCTTGGAGAGGATCTAATGAAACATTTGCTGAAAGATTGGTGGTATTGATTCTTTATTGTGTACTGTAAGGTCAAACATAAAATTTAAAAGGTTGATTCTCCATAGAGGATATGAATACCAATGCATTGGAAAAATAGGTGTGTCAACATTTATAAGGTGGAATAAACACCGGGTATGAACACCAACAGGTGCAGTATAACATAGATGGTCCTCATATCTTTGTAAATTAGGATTCCCAAGAACTGCGTCAAAAGCAGTGATTTGGTTGTCCTTTAACACAGGCAAAGTAAGATACTAAAAGCTGCCCATCTATCTCATGGTGATGGCTCACCGCAGTCAAAAAATATGCTTACGTCAGGGCTTGACCTAAAGGCAACTGTAGCAAGCCAAAGGAAAGCATGATGTACAGCATCCAGAATTTTAAGCACAGTATAACGCGCTAAAGAGTAGGCAATGAACTAAAGAATAATAAAACTGCAACATACATGACCATGTCATCTATCTGTCGTCTACCTCTTCAACACTTCATACCATGCATATTTCATCCATAAACCCAGACATATATTTCATCTAAGACTTCCTCTTAGCATCAAAGAATACCCAATGACTGATCGCTCTAGCCTTACAAATTAAAATGTTCATTTGTAGGCCTGCAGTTAAATTTGAGCAGTGCCTGCCATCATTTCCTAATAGCATTTTGGCAATCATCATTCCACCTAGGAACGAAAGGACGTCTAAGGGTTTCCTGATGTTTGTGGGATATATCTATTAGCAATCTCAAGTATCAGTGATGTGAAAGAGGCAAGCTGATCAAGGGTGTCATTTCTAGAGCAATGAACTCTGAGTTCAATGAGAGATACAAATTGCAAATACGCAAATTGTCGGGGATAACTTCACAACAGCAGCAAGAATAAGAGTACCTAGTTGAATCCTTGTAGCCCCAACACCTCATTCCGTTCACACAAATTAAGCCTCATTATCTCTCACAGAAGAAGCCTAAGAGTGTTACTGCATCTTGTTGTAGAAAATGTGTTTCCTGGAAGCACATCATTAGTGGTTCATGTGTGTGCATCAATACTCCGCAGGACCGAAGACCTCAAACGTTCCACTGAATAATGCTCGTAAACAAGGGTAATTATAAATATAGAATTACAGATATATATATTAAAATTTAATTATAAGTTATCCGGATTTTCTTTTTAGAATTTTTAATTTTAAAAAACTCTGATGCCCTGAGTTGGGCAGTCCCTCCACCCATATCCTCTAGTATATAAGGTGATGGAGGAAGAGAATTTGAAGAATGGAAATTTGCAGATGACATCCCAGAGGGGGTGGTTGTGTGGTCTCCCTTAACAGGGGACCTCATTAGATGGCTTACCACCAGCTGTGTTTACACCTGCTTGTACAGATAAACCTTTGGGGACAGGAACTTTAAGAGGGATCCCACTAGTGTTAGTTTCACCAACTGCTATCAACTTCTTATTCATCTTCATTAACTCAGAAATAGTTGCAGTATATGAAGCAACCTGATCAGATAACATCTGAACAAGCTTTTTCAGCTCACTGCAGGATCCACACTGTTGGTTACCTGCATTTGCAGGGGCTTTACTTAATGTAGCAGCAATGAAAGAAACATCTGGTTGAATCAAGTTGCAAGAGTTTTGTATCTTTTTATATTCTCTTCATGCGGATGGAACAGATAGTTTCTGCTCCATACAGATTCTGAGAATTGCCTTCTCTTCTTTAAAAATTTGGGCAACGTCAGGAGCTAGCTATAAGTGATCCATTGCAATTAGTGTCACTGTCACCTTCCTTAGCACATTGTGCACTTATCTCAGTTTTTGAACAAGATGTAGTGAGGAAATGTTCAAATGTTTATTTTGTGAATTTCATTTTTTTTCTAAGAACTTAGTATGTGTATATAGATTATGTTAACAATCATCCTAATCAATTCAAGAAACATTTTAAAACAAAAAAATCTGTAATAGGACGTTAAAATGTGTAGAACTTATTAACCAATAAAATAAGATCCAACTAATTGACAAACTACAACGAACTAGTTATTAAGTGAAAGCACATCAACAAATGATTCAAATACTGGCAATCCTGAAAAAATGTGAAGCGATAAATAATAATCTAGCCTACAGTATAAAAAAAATTTCAACTATAAAAGAAGATGAAGCTTAAGGTGATGATAAAATGATTAATTTTTCTTCACTCTCCATCATCAATCACTTTAAAGATCATATATTAAGAAAAAAATATTATGTATGATTTTAATTAGTAATAATAAATGCTGTATTAAAAGTTAAAACTAACCTTGTTGATTACCAAGTCTAGCAACAGCTGGAGGAAGTGTTGTTGATACAGCAACTGGTGTAACACCAGATCCACCTAGTAGTTTCATCTCCGGTTGGGACGATAATGTAAGATCTTCATCTTCATCTGTGGGGTCAAGCTTATGATTACGTAAAAAATTCATTAACTGCGGCGTAGCTGGCCTTTTTCTCCACATATGAAAATCCATTAAATTCCCATTTGATTGAAGAAAGAAAAGTTCCATTGCATAATCCGCATATCGATCTTTTAATCTTTTAAGTCTTAAAGCTTTATGTTCAGACACCCTCTGCCTACGAGTAATTATGTCTTCACTATCGGACATTTTTCTTTTTCGCACATTACCACTAATGTTACTGCTATGATTATTATTACTATTATTTGTAGTCCTTTGTGTAATAGGAGACATTAATGAGTTCACTAGATTAGGATGAGTAACACTACTATTACTATCCACTAATATCATTGAAGTACTGTCTGCTACATCTTCAATGACACCATTGTTGCTTGTACGCATCGCCATGCTGTTTCTTGGTGACTGACTAATACTCAGCAGCCTTGTCATAGTAGATGATGATGACGATGACAATGGCGACTGTAATGTTGAAACTGAAGATGATGTTACATTTGTTATCACCTGAAAAGCACACAGACAACTTTATTAAAAGAAAAAATACATAAATAGTAAAAGCTAGAAAATAAAAGTTTAAAGCACCCAAACTTTCAAAAGCCATAATTTTTATGTTTCTTGAAGAATTTCTTTATCTACAAATTTAGTTATCTATAGTAACTATTTACAACTTAATATTTAAGGTTAACAGAATTCAAAGTAGCTGATCAACAAATTCTGGCCAAAATTGTTAAATGAATAATACTTTCTCTTCTTTATTACTTGATTAGTTGGATTAACAATACTAAAGTGAACCAACATTTGGGTTTCATTAAGACATGACAGGGAGGCCTTACTATACATTGTAACTTAAAACTACAATATTTTCAAGATTAATAAATACTGTATTTTACTTTTGTCTAACAGAAGTTAACAGTAAATAAAAGCATTGGGATGTTTACTTTTCTTTCATAAGAACAAATATATATAAAAAAAACTTAACTTAGAGAATTTTCAAAACTCTACATAACAAAGTAACAAAAACAATCTAAATTTTAACTACAGATTACCAAGGATAAAAATTCATCTAACACATGCAACCTATTGCAAAATCAGATGTAGGTAGACTAAAAAAATCATACTCTTGGCTACTTAGATAAGATTAAATAGAGATATTTAAAATGTTAACATGGCAAAATACAATTGTCTTGATTTAGTTAAATTCCTAGAAATAGTTAACAAGGTACTAGGGTGGAGATGCTGCCTTTTTCCAAATGCTTTTTTTTAAATATGTTGAAAATTTGTAAGAATAAATAATTTATAATTTTAATTTGAACAAAAGGGCCATTCTCTTAATTTTATTGGCAGAAAATTAGGCTAACACATTTATAATGAAATTACAATTCAACTCTGAAAGTTTTCCTTTAAAACAAAAATTGTAAGAGAAACTATGCTGACGACCTTTAAAAAGATGGACCTTATAGCATCTTAAATATTCTGAAAATTTTGAAAACTAATATAAAAAATTTGTATATAAAATGTAAAATACAACTAACTCTTTTTATACTACGTAATTATAAATTTTCAATATTAATTCTATTTTAATTTCCACTTTGTTTTATTTTTTTGCTTTTTTACTCTCAATAATTCAAAACTTAGTTTTAAATGCTACATGAGATTTAGGTTTGTCCCAAAAGTAAGTGTACTGATTCTCCTACGGATGAACAGGTAATGTAAAATATCCTTGATATATAACAGTGCGTACCTTGGCTGCACATGCATACATTTCAACTGGATCGGTTGAGTCAGTCAAGCACTACTGCTGTTCGTGTATGGTCATGTTTTATAACCTTGTTAAATTATAGACAGTTCCTACGTGATGGAGAAAAATACTGAACAAAATTACACTATCAAATTTTGTGTGAACTCAACAAGTCTGCCACAGAAACATCTGATTCTTTAACCAAAACTTGAGTGGATTATAGAGATGCCACTCCACCGAGAACTATGGTTTTTTAAGTGGCACAAAGCTTTCAAAGAGAATCAAGAAAATGTTGACGACCCTTGTTCTGGAAGACCAACCGCGTCAACAAACAATGAAAATGTGGTGCGAGCTGGCTGTGCATTGTCCATAAAGAATTTGTAACTACAGGACAGACAGTTAATAGCACCTTTTACAAAGATGTCTTGAAAAGAATTCGAAAACAGGTCCAGCAAGTCCGAACGGACCCCATGATTGGGTGCTGCACTACGATAATACTCCAACTCACACTTCACTTTCAATTCAAGAATTTCTGGAAAACAAAACATTCTCCTACTTCCACAGCCTCCCTTCAGCCCAGATCTAGCTCCATGTGATTTTTGCCTCTTCCCTAAGTCACAGGATCATCATTTCGGGATGATTGAAAACACTAAAAAACTGTAACAGATCAGCTATACACATACGCACACACACTTAAGGAAAATAACTTCCAGTACTGCTATGAACAGTGGAAGAAACGCATGCTGGAACTGCTGTGTAATTTCCCAAGGCTCATACTTCGAAGGAAGTAATATCAATTACCAATTACCTGTTACCAATTTCATGTAAGTTAAATAGATAATTAAATAAAAAATCAGTAAACTTACTTTTGGGGCATAACTAAAGCAAGTTAATCTTCCCCAAAATTCAATAAATGTGCTTGCCAGTACAGCACTTTAATACTGCTACTTTGAGAGAGCTAATGAAAACATTTATACTTGTTGCAACTTTTTGAAGTATAAAATGAAAATTGCTAAATGTCCTGATTTAGCTTTGTGCCACTTAAAAATGATATCATTCAATACTGAATGAATGTTATCATAAATGAAAAAATTATATCATACGTAAGCAGAAATGATTTCCAAATAGTCAACCAAAACTGTAAACACACATGCACAACGACAAGATAAATAACAATGAAACAGGAAGTATTCTACAATAAAAAAAACTTACATTAAGTTTTTATAGGATATCCAGAAAGTCTGCAAACTGCTTAGTTATAGAAAACTGAGTGCGACTGTTACCAGAATAAATGTAATGGAATTCTGTATCAAAGAAACTACTCTGAGTTATATTTGAAATTATTGTCGACCATCTTAGATTCTCTATATTGAATTCATTGACGATTTAAGTTTCCAGATTGGGGTAAAACAGCCATCCCCAACCTCCACTGAAGATAAATATTTTCAGTAGAAAGAAGGATAATTACATAACAAGTAACATTGCAATTTCATGCTGGAAACAATTCTGCAAACAGTTTTCCAAAATCTCTTCTTGTTACTTAATTATTCAAAATCTATCATTATGATATTTGATAATGAAATTTTAACAAAATTAGAAACATCTAATTCATTGTGATTCATTGTGTTTATTTATTAATTATTTAATTAAGTAATTATTATAAATTTATTTTTAATTATTTATAAAAAGTTATTTTTTCAAGAAAATGTAATAACATACAGAATGTGTACTAAAATCATAATAGATGTTAAAAGTGGCCTGCTACTTTACAAAATCCTGTACACATGTAGAAATTATGTAAAGCATTTTAAATTCCCTTCTGATTTCAGCACCTTCAGTTACAATTTGTCTTAAAGGGTTCTTCCAGATTCTCTGGATTAGTTTTATAAACCTTTTTTTTTAAATATCCCCAGAAGTAGTCTAATGGACTCAATCGTGGAGACGATTCAATTTGTTCTCTCCTACTAAACCATCTTACTGGAAAAATATCATTCAAGAAAGCATTAACTTCGAAGAGAATAGTGGGCAGGAGCTCCATTTTTCTGAAACTATGAATTGTAAAAGTTTTGTCCAATAATTTTCAATAGCTGGAATAATTTGATTTCAAAGCATACCATCATACAACTCGCCTGTCAAATTTCCTTCAATTATAAATGACCCAATTAATACATCCAATACAATGTCAGCCCAACATTAATCTTTTCAGGATAACGGATGTGTGCGTCTAGTAACCAGTGTGGATTCTCATCATTCCAATAACAGCAATTATGTCTATTGCATTTCCATTTTATATTTATTACATTTCCATTCAGCATAAAAGTAACCTGATCTGAAAAGACAATATTTGTTAGGAGGTTTGGGTTTTCGATAATCCTATTCATCATAATTTCAAAAAAAAAACATGTTTTTCAACATTGGCATGTTGAATTTTTTCAAAATGCCAATCAAAATCATCTTCCAATAATTCTTGATCCAGCTGAGTTTTGTACAGCTTTGTAGAGTTTTCAGTTAAGACTTCATGGACTGAGGATTTGTTTATACAAAGTGCCAACTAATAACTTCAATTGGGGTGTGAGGATTCTCTCTTAAGTTTAACATGAAATCTAGTTTCAGATTTTCATGTAAAGTGCAAATCATCATCATGTAAGATCATGTAGGTGCATGTGAGTTAAAGATTTGCAACAATTTTTTTATAATTTCACATTCCTCAAATCTTTGTAATGTTTTGTACACTGTTGATTTTGCAGTTGGAACATGATCAAGTAAAGTGTCATTAAATAAATTTCTTACTTGGTCATGCAATCTTATTCGATCACCATACCCACGCATCATTAGAAAAGATTATTATCCTTTAATAATCACAGAGTTCAATCACCTTAATAAAAATAGAAGTAAAATGCAAAGAAACATGATTAGAAAACCAGATAATTACACCGGAAACAATAATTAGAAAACAAGATAAACTAATTAATAAATTCAACGAGGAAGCAGACTTCACAGAAATCACATTTGCTGCTCACCTATTCAAAATGAGAGAAAATGGTTAAGATGCTGAAGTTGTTGCCAACCATGCAAAGCAAAATTTTTGAGTTTAATTTCAGAAAAAAAAATGTATTTAATAAAACCACTTCAATCGTTTTATTTCTGAAATATATAGTGTTTAATTAAAATTATGGTGCTTTCTTTCATTAATTTTTACATAAATTACCTATCTTCTCCAATTTCAAATAAATAAGTACATGCAATGAAGCAGCTGTTTCTAATTTTGTTATCAAAAATTGTAATGATAAATTTTGAATACTTAAGTAACAAGAAGAGATTTTGCAAAACGATTTACAGAATTGTTTCTGGCATGAAATTGCAATGTTAATGATGTGTAATTGTCCCCCTTTCTACCAAAAATATTTATCTTTAAAGGAAGTTGGGGACACAATCTGGACACTTACGGGCAATATCTAAAACATGGACGAAGCTACTGATGCAGGGTTTTCACAGAAGTTTTTTCTGTTCAAATCTACATTGAGATCATGTCTAACATGATCATCATGCCATTTAAGTTGAATTCAATATGGCGGATCCAAGATGGCTGACAATAATTTCAAGCACAACTCAGAATAGTTTCTTTGATATAGTAATCAACTACATTTATTCTGGTAACGTAGTTGCACTCAGTTTTCTATAACTAAGCAGTTTCCAGACACCCTGTATAATATAATGCATGTAAATAAACTACTATAAGAGTATTTAATCAAAAATATAAAACAGAACCAATTGCTATAGACAATAAATATTTCATCAGATTATCATTAATTAACTTAATATCAATTGATTACTAAATCTTTAATTTATATTTAACCAGCTTCTTCTAAATATTTAAATTAACTTCAAATTACTTTTTAAAGAAATTAATTAAGTATAATTTATTAATAACAAAAAACTTTTTTTTTGCCAAAAACAAAATGATTATATATATATATATATATATATATATATATATATATAAAAATAAATATGCTATAATATCTTTGTAAATGGTGTAATTATGTGATGATTAATCTTTACAATATAACACATGAATGTAACATATAATTGATAAAAATAAATTAATTTATAAAAATATAAACAATTAACAGTTAATATTATTACTGCTGTTACAACTAATACTTCACCACAAGCCAATTGGCTAAGTTTCAGTGCTTTCTTTTTTAATGTAAATCATTACAATATTAGTTATGTATTGCTTTTCTTTTCATGTTAGACTGAATAAAAAATATATCATTATTATTATTATTAGTCGGTCATATTCCCTTCATCAATCACATCTAAGAAACACGAATCACTTGCTCAGTAAAGACAAGGTACAAAATTCATTGTTTCTCAACAGAAGGGATATATTAATGTTGCTTTACACTGTTTTTTTTATCACAGTGATGCAAGTAAGGCAAAAATATTGTTAACCAAACATAGTGAGGAAAGAAATTTGATTTCATATTTAAATAAAATGTTATGAGAAAGAGACCCGAGCTCAATCTAATAGATAATCCTCAGTCTGACTGAAAGAGCTGTAGAATATTATATTATCTGTAAAACAATTCAATGAATAAAAACAAAATAATATGAGCACCTCAAACTTTCTAGAATGCAGGCAGTTTATGTAATCATGCATTCCTATAAATGTCATACAAGTTTTTACAACAGTCAAAACCATTAAGTGTTTTATGATTATTAAAATATTGATCAAATATGATGCAATGCAATATTTTCAGAAGGGTAAATAATTGAAAAAGTAAGACAGATTAACGTCTATGTTGATTCTTCACTAAGGGGAAAAGACTTCAGTTCAGATAAAAACTATAAATTTTGTAAAATAGCAATACTAAATTTCATGAATTTTCAATTCTTTTTTTACTTTCCTGGCATTGTAGATTTAGAGCTCTGCTGCAACAAGGAAATTATGGTATCATTCAAAAAATGAGATATGGGTTTTTTGCTTTTCTCTACATTTCATGACTCAGGACAGTGGGGTAATGTTCATGTGTTGACGTGTTTGAAGCTTAATAACTTTTGAATGGATAAACCAATTTAGATGAAATTTTGTACAGTGAATATAGGGCAATTTTTGGTAAAACTTTGGGGTCAATATCTCCAGGTGTTAGGAGTTTTGGGAGTCAATTTTCTCAAAATTTTACAAACATAACCCCACTTTATTTTAAGCTCAGTACATGCATATCTTTCAATTTTTTTTAAAGATTTACCCAAAGTTTCCTCCCCCCTTTCAAAAATCAATAAAAATCTATTTTATTTATTGCATATTTTTTAACCTAATTTGTTTAATGTCTTCCAAGACATAGGAGTAGTGCAAGCAAACCAAAAAATATATACTTTGGGAGCAATATTGTGGTGGGGGGGGGGGTTTCAAAGTTCAAAAATATCAATTTTTTATTCAAAACTTTCTTTGGTTTATTTACTTTTAATATTACACTTAAGTAAAATATTACAATAAAATTTCATCATATTCACCCCCCACCCACAAAAAAGAAAGCTGAATGTCTCAGAAAAGAAATCTAACTTTTTATTAGCTGTATATTTTTTAGTGTAATTTTTTTTTAGTTTCTTCCATTTAACATAAACATAGTCAAATCAAAAACTTTCCTTGCAAGTGATTTTGGAGGTGGGAGAGCAGTAAAAAACACAGATTTTTTTGAGTTTTTAAAACTTTTTTTGGTTTATTTAAACATAAAATGATAATTTTACAATAGACATTAACCATAAATTACTCCCATCCCCAAAAAAAGAAATTTTAGGTAATCTTTATAATTTTTCCACTGAATAAGAATAAATAAATAATGCCACAAAGTATTACAAGTTTGTTCTAAGCTTGTTTTTTTAATTACTATTTAAATTATCATGATCATAGTAAAATCTAATAACTGCAAGATGGGTTGATTTAGCTCAAAGGATAAACTGATTTAAAAAAAACCTGCAATATACTACACTACATTTACACACGTAATTGAAATTAAGCATACTATTATTTCTAATTTTTTTTCTCCAATTATGAATTTTAACACTAATAACCTTTATGCAAAGAAAACATTAATATTTGCAGCTACGGTTCTTCAATGTAGGTTAATTATTTGAAGTGGTAGCTGTATCTTGTATGTGGATCGCACTTTTGAAATTTTTAATAACTTCAGGTAGACAAGTTTGTTATGTATTTTTCAATAAACAGAAATACTCCCCCAACTTACAAACAAATAACAAACTGTACCATAAAACAAGTTTAATTATACTTACTAAGCCAAAGTTTCATTTTGATTTTAATAAAATTAAAATGAATAAATTATTTTACCCAAGGTAAAACAAATAATCCATTGAGTTCAATTTAAAATTTCTGAAAATGTTATAAGAGTTTAAATTAATAAATTTCAATTTTAGCTCTACAGCTCTTGGGGCTTTGACTTTCTTTTGATTTTATAAAATCCAGTTTTTTAGCTGGGTTATTAACCAATCCCCCAAACCTGTAGTTCTAGGATCATTTCTGTTGTAGTTACCTCATCTAACCAAACTATCTTCACATTACGATGTAACAAACTCATCTTTTCGCATCTTTCATTGTGCTATGTAACAACCTACACACCACTATCCATTTCCCACCAAATTGAAAACTAATTATTAATCACCGAGAGCCTGTCGCAGAGTAAAAAAAATAACAAAACACAGAACATGTCTTGATATTTTTTTCCAACATTGAGAAACAAAACTGTTTTAATTGATAAGATGGAAATACTGGCAAGCATGAATGAATGCATATAATAGAAGATTTACAAAGATATGAATCTATTTGATTTGGCATTCAATACAATAAAAAATATTGGTTTCAGATAAAGCAAAAAGAAAATCTTATTGAATTTTTCATTTTATATAAAGTTATACTACTCTGTGGTGTTTTTCTAAGTAATCTTTATTTTATACTGCTCACAATATTGCTTTCCATGATATCTTTGAGTTTTCCCACTCAATAGTATCTTCGCCTTGCCATGGCAAAATGGGCTTGCCTGTTCCAACAACCTGTTGAGAGCTACACTGGCAGTAGTTTAGCTACCGATAGGGTCTCCTATGCTGGTCAGGTCTTCATGAGGTAGAAGCCAGACTAAGAGATAACCTGGTCCTCTAGGCTGGGGGTTGAGCTAATGACCCACCTCATAAAAACTAAATTGTTATGAATCACCAACAAGGAGCCTCGGAAACTGGACAGGATAAATGGATGACGACTCAGATATGATCTAAACAACTGTGATTTGGTACGTGGAATATAAGAACACTTGGAGCTAGTGACATATTGGCAGAGGAGTTGAATAGGTGTAACGTAGATGTTGTGGCACTTCAGGAAACAAGATGGCCACTAGCAGGGAAAATTAATACCAAGAAGTAGGTATTATATTATGATGGCTGTGAAGATAATAGATACTACGATGGAGTGGGATTTGCTATAAGTAGAGAATTAGAATATGTGCAATATTAGACTAACAGGAAAGTTTAAGAATATACCCTTAATCAGTCTTTACGGACAAACTGATGAGTCAGAGGATGAACAGAAAGATCATTTCTATGAACTTCTTGATGAACTGGTTGGTGGAAAGGTCACAAAGTTTCAATATGAACATTATCCTGGGAGACCCAAATGCTAACCTGGGTAGAGAGGAGATTTAGAAGCCAGCTATTGGAAATGAGAGCATACATCAAAGATCAAATGATAATGGAACTCAACTTGCAAGCTTTGCAAAGGCAAAAGACCTAAAAATATCTAGTACCATGTTTCCAAGAAAAGACATTCATAAATAAACATGGACATCACCAGATGGAGTGACTAAAATCCAATTTGACCATGTGCTTGTAGATCAACGTCACAGAAGCAATATAAGACGTTACAAATGTCAGAGGGACAGAGTATCGGACTGAAAATTCACTGCTCTAGTCAAAGTGACCCAAAGAATAGCAATCAAGATAAGAAAGGAGGAAGGAAATGAGATAACAGACACTGAAAAGAGTTACAAAAAATTACCATGGCTGAGGGATTGAAACTCAAGCTTGAAAATAGATTTAAAACTCTGGAGGATATGGGAATTAGCGAAAATATTGTCACGTGTTTGCGTCTTGATCAGGACAATTTAGAATATTAATATAATTACAGTTTACTGGTTAAAAAACATAATTAAAACAAGACAAATCAATATTAATGACGATGATGATAATAGTAATAATAGTAGTAATAAGCAACAATAATCAAACAATTACATACATAACATAATCAAAACAGTAAACAATCAATATTACACATCAAATAGTCATAAATGTTAATAATAATAATAAACAGAGATTACACACAAGACAGAGTGTAAAATAATCGTCAGGATTTATTCCAGGTAGATAAATAGAAAAACAGAATTCAGACCCATCAACAAAAGATAAAGCGTAACCACTAATCTTAACACTTTTAACCACTAGTCTTGTATTAACAAACAATTGTACACTAGATAAGGCAAGTATAAAGTTCACTGCAAGTACCTTTGTGTCTACAAATAAAACTACCTTTACAGTTTATGAATGAAATTTAGTACATTATTTCTTTCACTTACAGTTTTACAGTAACTCACCGATAGTATTTCTTGTTTACTAGAATTACTCGTCGCATCACCTTAATCGTATTGAAATTAATTCACACTGGAAATTTGGTCCTTCACTGTCCTCCCCGCAGAATGCTCTTGCTGACTGACATCTTTTAGACCCTCCTCGCTGGATTGGTTCACAGAACTGATCACAGACTTTGCACAACTCAACTTCAAATGGTTTAACACGTAGTATTTATACTTCTATCTTCTTTAGCTGCCGGACCAGACTCAACTCA
The DNA here is from genome assembly GCF_047948215.1 of Lycorma delicatula. Lineage (NCBI taxonomy): Eukaryota > Metazoa > Arthropoda > Insecta > Hemiptera > Fulgoridae > Lycorma > Lycorma delicatula. The sequence continues at coordinate 131,175,704 of NC_134458.1, read as the reverse complement.
AAGCGTGAGAACGATCGACCGAGTCAGTACGTTCTCATGCATTTCTTAACCTGGTCTGGTAGCTTACAGCCTCACAGTATAAACATCTGTTCATTGTGTGCCAGAAGGCAGTAGTACAAAAGACTATTGTTAAGTGAACCTGTTACCTTTACTAAAAAGGATCCTTTTAGTAAAAAAAAGCTCCTGGGAAAGATGGAGTGACAGCAGAAGTACTGAAGGGAGGCGATGTAATAATAGACAAATTGTGGTAAATAATATTGAAATCTGGGAAAAGGAGGAAATGCCAACTGAATGACAGGAAGCAATAGTTGTATCTGCATACAAGAAGGAGGAAAAAGAAGAGTGAGGTAATTCAGAGGTATCTCACTCCTTAGTATCCTTATAAGGTTGTTTCCTAAATTATTCTGGGTTTCATAAAAGGTAGAGCTATAATATAACAAATCAGATTCAAAATAAAAGAAATTGTGTCCAAATAAGTTTAATAAAGAGTTCTATGTGGTCTTTATTGATTTTCAAAAAGCCTATGAAAGCATAATTAGAGAGACTATGGACAAACCCAGACAGATTTGGAGTCCCCAAAGTTGGTAAACCTAGCTAAAGTGAGCGTCAAAGAGTCAAGGAGCTCAGTGCAGGTTAATGGATGTTTCAGAGTCCTTTAAAAATAAACTTGGAAGTCAGACAGGAAGATGGACTCTCCCAGTCTTGTTCAATATTGCCATGGAGGAAGCACTAGAAAATGAGATGGACCTGGATGATAGGATCAGGACCAAAATAAACATACTGGCATTCACGGATGATGTAGCAATAATCGCAGAAAGTCTGTAAGATGTAAGCACACTAACCAAAATATTTACAAGAGAAACAGAAAAGGTGAGATTGAAGACAAATGATACCAAAACTATGTACGTGCATTTTACAAGAAACCCAGGTCAAAGGGAAGGCCCCCCCCCCCCTACAAATAGATAAACATGAATTTGAGGAGGCTGATCAATTTAAGTACCTTGGGAGTAATTATACAAAGTGAGAATACAGAGGAACCAGAGATACAAAATAGACTGAATTCAGTAAATAGATATCCATGCAACAAAATACTGTCCTCAAAATCCTTATCACACAAAACAAAAATTACACTGTACAAAACAATCTGCCCAGTGTTGCTATATGGAGCCAAGATATGGAGTCTGAATAGAAAAGAAAAAGAAAGTTCATAGTATTTGGGAATAAGGTACTGCAAAAAATATATGGGCCTACATGTGGAGGGAATGGAGAAGACATAATAGAGAGATCAGGGACTGTACATGAGTGTGGATATAGTGAGTGAAATTAAGTACACAAGAATCCATTGGACATGTACTAAGAGGGAAGGAGGGATGTTTGCTGAAGGAAGTGATGAGAAGAAATCCCAAAAGAAGGCGAACCTGTGGAAGACCAAGACAGAGATGTTGGAACCAGGTGAGGGCAGATTTAGAAAGGTTTGGAGCTGCTGAGGGGGGTGCGAGAGACCAGCCCAGATGAAGGGGATTTGTTGGTGCGGTTAGATATTAGATAACTTGGATATAGATACGCCCTGGGAGTAAGTATCTGAGTTTTAGTAAGTAATACAATTAAATTAAATAAATTTATGTCTGCTGATTTCTTTAAAACCACCCAAAAATGTATTTTTTGACTTAACTTTTTGACTTAAGCCCATATTTGTAATCTTTTCAGCAAAAACATTTTCCAACATGACAATCTGAAACCATGTTGATGCAAAAATTCTTTATCATAATAGATATACAAAAAAAAAGGTTAATATAAATGAAATTTAAATAGAATGTTCTAAAAAATATTTTTCATATTTCAAAAGTATCTTATACAAAAATAAATATTAAATTAAAAATCTCTCAATTAAAACTGATTTAACAATAAATGTACTGAACCTTTCCAAACTCTCAAAAAGTTGTTTGTAGTATATAATTGCAGGTTTTTAAAAAATCAGTATTTATGTTATTAAAAAGTATCTAATTAGCCACTACTGTCATGCATTAAATTAACATTATTTTTAATTAACAATGTTTTATTGCAAAACATATAAAAAATTAAGACTGATCCAACAGGAACATACCTGTTGAGAAAGCAATGAAGATGTAGTGACCTCATAATTATTGTGTGACCTCGAAGTTGAGGCCTGCACATTTGCTGCATTAATACTATTTGAGCTACCCAATATAGCTGATGCATTTACCCTACTTGACGATAGGGATATAGGTGGACTCTGGAGCCTGGGTCTCCCCAACCCCAAATCACCTTCATTCATCTTGAATTCTATAATTAAAAACACGTAAATAATCTTCAGCATTGTGGTTAAACTTATATGTTTATTAAGTGGCCTAATTCTAAAAATTTTACCAAAATTTTCTGTAAGGTAAAGCAACTAGTTTTTTTATGAAGTAGAAATTTTCCAACAATGACAGATATCATTAAGCAGTCACCAATGTTTTTTACTAACAGGAAAAATGTTCCCAGTAAACAGAAAACACATCAACTGTTTTCACTACCGGTCTGTGAATAGAAAAATAAAATTTTAAACAATAAAAAACAAAAAACCTCTTTTTAAGAAAGAAGAATGAAATTTGTTCTACTCAAAACATTAACTTCTAATAATTAGCCCATTTTTAATTAACATTAAATCAATTCTGAAAATAAACTATTTTCATTTTACTTCAAATAAATTTTTATCTTGCATCAATTTTTTGCATTTATTTTATAACATTTATTTTTTTCTGGCCTCTAAGTTTAAAATGTAAACAAAATAATATAAACACAAAATTAACTTATAAAGGAAATAAACTTTTAATATAAATAATCAAACTTTAACAGAACATAACCTGAAACACGAGTTACTAAGGAAGTATAGGTTTTAGTTATTATTACTTATTGAGATCTAACTTAAGTATTAAGGAAACCAATAGCAAAAACTATTTGTAATTTGACAAATTTTTGAAAATACATTAAATCTTAGTAACAAACAAGAAAATTCACAAACAAGAACACTTAATTGAGTAATATAACCCAATGAATACTTCAACCAACCATGCACTATGACACTACTAAAATTAAATGAAGAAAAAATATCTTTACATATATCTTATAAATGTAAATAAATAATACTCATATGAAATAAATATTACAATCTTCAACGTAACCATACACAAAAATCTTGTACTGGAAATTTGTTGTAAACATAGCAAATTTCACTAGATTACTCCCAGCCAGCCAAATATAAGTTATAGATAAATTTAATATATCAGAAGGATTGACCTAAAAATGTTACGTTTCCCATACTACACGGCAAAATTATAGAAATTTTAGGAGCAGAGTTAAGTTTAAAAATTGAAGTAAATAAAAATTCGTCATCAATTTACTTTTTTAAAGAATTCATCAAAAATACCAGAAAGGGGGCAAGATAAGACATTGATTATGACTGGTATCTCGCAAAAAAAAATACTTACAATTAATAACACCTGTAGATATACCTTAAAATATAAAAAACAAAATAATAAATTGTGTAAAAATTACCCAAAAACAGAAAAAAAAAATAGAGCAGACAAGACTGAAATTTAACGTAATAAACTATAAAAAGGGTACTAGAACGTAAAGAAAAAAGAAAAAACAAATAGCCGCTAAAAAAACTATGAATTAAACATAACCTCAATGCGCCAAAATGCTTTTGACCGGGGATATAAATTTTAAACTCGTAAACTTAATTTTTGAACATATAACACCCAAGCCAATGATAAATAATAAACAAAAAATGCAACTTAAAATTCTATCAACTCAATATCCCTACTTGTTTCCTACACCGTCGCAGCTCGGCCTATAATCCAGAACGGGAAGAAATTGCAAAACCCCGTTTACATGAAATTACAAATTAAAAAATTCTCCGTGGATTTACAGGTATTTGATAGAACAATAGCATCAAATCATCAGTTCTACGAAATTTTAATCTAAATTCAACATATTAACGGAATTATTAAATTCTGCTATTACAACACTCATACAACCGGACTTGCAATAGCCGCCATATTTATAGGTCCCTTCACCATTTAGCAGAAACAGTAAGCTTACCATTTTGTAATCACAATTTCTCCAGCAATCATTAACCATTACTTAGAAATAATACAACTAATCTCATGTACAAGTGTCATACGTTCTTTACAATGTTGATAGACTACAATAAGAACGATAAAACGTAAACATTTTACAGCATTTTTCATTCGTCACTAACTCAAGGACGCTAACTTCAGTAACAGTAAATGGCGTCACCTTTTTCACCATCATCCTTTTCACTACCAGCTTCTTCACCAAATAGTACAGACAACCTCCGATAGAGGTGGATAATTCTGCCAACACAATTAGTGACAAAGCCCTAAAAATTATCCGAATGTACACTATTATTTTACTTTCAACTTTTTTTCTTATGATGTATGTATAATAACAACCGACATAAATTTGTTTTCGATAGATATACTTAAAAAGTAAGACTTTAGATAAAACTAAAGTGAAAAACTCTAGATGTTTACCGATCTAAAGCCAGAAAAATACTAAGTGTTATTCAAAGTTTGTTGGTTGCCCTGAACATTAGTTCACTTAATGCTCGTTAGGGGAAAAACATTCTGCCTGCATGTTAAGAATTCTTTCCATTTCCGTTCTTTGTTGCCATTTTCGTAATGTTATGTATTCTCTCTTTGTTTAAAATTTAACCCTGAGTTATACTTTACCTTATTTCTCCATGATCGATTTTTCATTTAATTATTTTTAAAAACGGTTCAAAAGTCCTACATTCAGGAAGCACCTAATTTTTCTCTTACGAACCTCTTAATCCCAAGTATCTGAAATGGCCCGCCTATCTCAACACGTTTCCAATCTTAACGAATCAATTTTGAAATTGTTAGAGAAAAAAAATATTTTCACGGTCCTAGACTTTTTAGAAGAGGACCCGGATAAAATGTGTAATCTATCTGGACTATCATTTAAGGTTCGAAAGTTTGTTTAAAAAAATAATAAATTGTTAAAAAGTTAAAAGCCGAAATCGCGCCCAATATTCTAAAGAAAAATTAATTAATTAAAATTTTATTACCATAATACTGCCTATTTTTATCTCTCATTTAAATAATTTTAAGTTTATCTTAAAACTTAAATTTAAAAATCTACGTTTATATTTTCCTCTGAACAAGTAAAACCTTTGAGTATTAAAATAAGTATACTGTACACAGATTTTTTTTTAATTTATGTCTATTATTATTTTTTTATAAATAACCAATAATTGTTTAGGTATTAATTACATATTAAATTCCCTCGAAAACACCGCATAGAAAACTAAAAAAAAATTTATTTACGACATGTATTATAATACTGTATAAAATATGAAAAACATTAAAGATGAATTCTTTGAAATGCTGTAATTAAAGGAAATAATGTAATTTTTAGTTATCTGAGAAAGTACACTGTAGAAAAACTAAGAAATTATCTTGAAAGTTTTTAAAATTAAATTATCTTGCCCCAATTATTAACTTAAATACATAATGTTTGAGTTTTAACATTTTTTGAATTTTAAAGTTTTACATGAATATCAATGAAAATAAAAATTTAAATAATTGTTTGCAAAATAACATAATATTAAGTATTAAGGAATTTGTCATCATGCTAGTAAAAATTATATATGTATTTTAAAATACAGATATTCACAATTTTGTTTTTCTTTTTTTTGTAGGATGTTATTGACATAAGAAGAAAATTAATATCAAAATGTGCTGTTAAACCAGACACTGGTTTAGATGTTTATAGTAATATGCTCCTGAAAGCAGCTAAAATTTCTACTGGAATAGAATGGTGAGTTGCTATTAGTTTTTAATTTTATAAAATTCACTGTATAAGTTTGTAAAACTATTATTATCCCTTTTACAAAACTAAAATGAATTACTTTCTTATACTTGCCAGATGTTAATATTTAAACCATAATATTTTAGTAAAATAAAAATATATATTATTTAAAAACAGTTTCTATGTATCCTGTTGAGAAGGTAAATTGCAATTCTTATGAGCTAATGATTCTGTTACACCTGGAATATATCAGGGTATATCATAGAGATTGAAGGGTTTGTAGTAAAGATAAATGCTTACATTCTAAGCCATATTTATTGAATGGTTTCCATAGATCACAAGTCAAATAATGTTGGATACAGCTTCATTACTGCTGTTTACATTTTATTTGTGGTCTTGTGTTTCCTTCAAGGGGTTGGTAAAACATAAAAAATAACACTCTTTCTAATGAAGCAGGTTAGTTGCAAGTTGCAGTTCTGTAAATTGTACAAAGAAAAAGATCTTTGTAGAATCAAATCTAACAAAAAAAAAAGTATATGTATTTAGACAAAGCTAGTTGCTTTTATACAGATTCAAATACTAGACGGTGGATACCAGTGTACTTTGGTAATAGGGGTTCAATTAACTATATGCCTGAGTCTGTAAAAGACTAACCTCATTTACATGTCATACATATCATCCTCATCTCATTAGATCATGGGGGAGGGTTGCTTAGGAAAATAGGGAATAGAAAAGTAGGGTTGCGCATTAGGAAAATAAAAAAAAAAAATTGACATATTAAAAATAAGAAACATAATTTTTTTATAAGTATAAACATATAGCTTTAAAATTGAAGGAGTAACTCCAGGCAATGTATTTTTTTTAAATTTTACTGTCATTTCGCTAACTAAAAATAAGATTAGCCTAGCGGTGCAATTTTATCTGTAAATTAAATATTACATATTAGTAAAATTATTTTTTGGTTTTTTTATCCATGTTTGAATAGCATATCCATGGAATAAAACAGTTTCTCATTAGGTTTTTTAAGGTAATTTTTGGTTTTTTCTACTTTAAACTTTTTTTTTTTAAATGTGCCAAATGTACAACATTTCTGGAACTATTGATTAGACTTACTATTTTCTGATTCATCATAACTTTGAATGCTATTTGAGTATCCTGTAAGTGCAATGTTATTTTGCTGGTAACTAGTGACAATAAAATTATTTAAGACTGTGTGTGCATGCGTATGTGTCTGTGCACACACATGTATGTTTGCATATGTGTAGCTTACTGTGACACTATTACTGGCAAGTTAAATCTAGTTGATTAGCAGCACTCATTATACTTTTTTGCGTTGCAAAAGAACAGGTAACTGTTTAATTAACAACTTTTTTCTGTATCATCTTTTTAGTTATTGTAATTGCTACATTAGTTTATCAATATTATCTGAAAGAACGAGTTTTATACCGTTTGATATGGATTTGAAGACCACGATCAATCCTTAATCTTGATTGTAAAATTATACAATTTTTTTTCATAACAAATAGAATATGACTTCATTAGAAAAATGCTAACATTTTAAATTGTGAATTATCCAGTTTATAAATTTTAAGTTAAAAAATTTGAATGGCTTAATTATAGAGATTAACTTTTTTTAGGAACTTAAGATACAGATTATTTTTAGCATTTGAAAGATAATTTACTATATTCTTGAATAATTTAGAATTAAATTGTAATTTATTTTAAGAATTTAATAATTTTTAAGTTGTTTTATTTTAATATAGTAGAATATCTACTATCCCACTTAAAAATATTATGTAAAAATAAAAAAAAATATATATATATTGCCCTGAGGTAGATATTCCCCACGTCCGGAACACATCTACGTTCCATGTCCAGGGCGGCAACAGTTGTACTCAAGTACATTACATATAGCTGGCTAACGGGGTTCCGAGTGTTGTTTCTCGGATATTCTTTTTTCGGTCGATTTACATCTATAGGCCGAATTACAGGACTGGACTTTACGGCCACCTGCAGATACGACATTATTAACGATTACGGAAATGGATTAATACCGCCTTTAGAGCTGGCGATGTGGCGGCCACGGTCAAAGTTATTTGCAGGTGTAACGGAGACCTTTCGTCGTCCACATGCCCCCCGAGATGGCAAGCATGGTGGTTAAGGTGCCCATGTTCGGAGCATGGGAGCCCTGAAAGCTTCGGTGTGTAGGGGCCTGGAGTCAGTGCAGAGACTGCGCATCCGCTCTCTGCCAGGACATATGCCGGTTCCACCGGAGTACCGGAACGGACCTCCAGGGTTGGTAGTCCTGGAGTGGGGGTGTACCCCGGTGGCTAGCCTTACTACAGAAGGGATTATTTGTTCATGGAAACTGAACAATTAAACGTGGCAGAGGGTTCACGCAAACACCCTCGTTTAGAACCGGCTGTTTCGCCTGAGGCGAAACGCCGAAAGAGTACGGAGATTAAGAGGATTGAGATTGAGGCTAGAAAAAGCTTGCAGAAAGCTTTTTTTTAAGAGCAGCATCCCAAAACCTAAGTATTTGGTTATCACGAAGGAAGACGGTAATTTCTCGAAGGTGAGTCCTTTCCTCATCGCTCGGGAAATAAACAAATGTGCTGGAGGCCCTGTTAAAGAAATAAGAAAAACTTTCACGGGACTTCATGTAGAGACTGTTAATGATATACAGTCTCAGAAGATTCTAGGACTAAAGAAAATTGGAGAGCTAGCTGTACGGCACGCTCAACACCTCAAGAGGTGTTGTGGTCTGTCGGGATCTTCTTAACTGTACGGAGCAGGAAATTGTAGAAGAATTAGCGCCGCAAGGAGTATTAGAATGTCGGAGGTTGAACATGAAAAGGAATGGCGAAGTCCTTCCTTCTGCATCCCATGTTCTTACATTTAACCGGCCTACTTTACCGGAGAAGATAAGAGCGGGCATACATCGGTTGGATGTGCGGGCATTTGTCCCGCAGCCAATGCGATGTTTTAAATGCCAACGCTTTGGACACACCGCTGTTAGGTGTGAGAGGCCGCAAATATGCGTGTGCGGTGATGCAGTTCATGAAGGAGAGCCGTGTAAGGAGCCTCCTACCTGTATAAACTGCAGAGGACAGCATTCCTGTAGATCCAGGAACTGTCCTGTTTACAAAGACGAAGTGGCTGTGCAGGAAGTAAAAACCCTGCAAAAAGTCAGCTAGTTTGAAGCAAAAAAGATCGTAAACACCCGCAGACCTAGAGCAACAACAACATATGCAAAGGCTGCGGCTGCTGTTACTGCTCCTGCTCCAGTTGCTGTTGATGAGAGTGTAATCATCAACAAACTCCCACCTACCTTGGCTGGCTTAATTGAGAGGATAATCGAAAACAAAATGAAGCCTCTCAGCACTAAAGAACCCGTTAAGCCAAGAATAATTGTACAGCCTCCTGAAGACACATCTGCAAAACAAAAAGTCGCTCCAGCACAGAAGAAAACGGACACTAAACCTGATATCCAAGTCCGTCTTAGCGAGATTTTAGTTGAAGATAAGAAAGTGACAGCTACAGACAGAGTCTGTTATGGAGGCTCCCAAGCCTCCTGTAACTGAAGTGGCCTCTAAGCCTCAGAGGCCACAAAAAATTTCACAGGGGGACGAGTGTCCCCCCTTCCACGGGCGGTGACCGGTGCGCCCCCCGTGTCGGGGAGCGGCCAGGTTGCCGCCTCTCAATCGGCGCCTGAAACCGGCACCGATCCATGCCCGTCGTCGTCGGCGGCTTCGGTGGTCTCCGATTCGGAGACCGGAAGCTACACCGGCGACGATGTTCTCCGCGAACATGATGCCGTTCGCAATATGGAGAAGAAGAGAAAAAAAGGATGGCCGAAAGGAAAACCAAGGTCATAATTTACTTAATTAAAAATTAGCGAGTCGATTGTACAATGGAACATCAATGGATGTTTTTCAAACATCCATGAGCTCCAACGCTTGGTGCATGATTTAGACCCGATTTGTATATGTCTGCAAGAAACGCATTTCCGCCAAAATGAAAAATTTAAATTAAAAGGTTTCGATATATTTCGGCGAGATCAACCGCCAAATGTAAGAGTTAGAGGTGGAGTAGCTATATTAACATCGACTAGAGCCACCACCGAAGCGGTTGTTCTAAACACAAACCTACAAGCGGTCGCCGTTAGAATGAAGCGTCCGCTCCAGGTCACTGTCTGCAGCATATACTTGCCGTATTTTGATTGGAATAAGGATGACATAGTAAGACTAATTTCCGAGCTTCCCCCACCTGTTTTACTGGTGGGTGACTTTAATGCTCATAATTCTCTTTGGGGATCAGATCGAGTAGATCCCTGTGGAAGAGAACTGGAAGGGTTCCTGATGAATTCAGAACTTATTATTTTAAACGACGGATCAGGAACCTTTTTCAATGCCAGAAATGGATCGACGTCCTGTATAGATCTTGCACTTATAAGCGGATCGATAGCACCGAGGTACAGCTTCCATGTCATAGACGATCTGCATGGAAGCGATCATTTCCCGGTGCAAATTGTAACTGATGTTACAAGAAAAACATATCCCGTCTCTAAAACATGGTTATTTGATAAGGCAGACTGGACGAGCTTCACAGCTAGAACGATACTCCCAGAAACAACTGGAGTTATCGGAGACGATGTCGACGCCATAACAAATGCAATAATTCAGTCGGCATCGAGATATATTCCCAAAACATCTGGGAAAATTACAAAGAAACCCGTTCCATGGTGGAACGATGAAATAAGTGAAGCTATAAAAAGAAAGAAAAGGGCGTATAACGCCTTTAAGAAGCGTCCTAGTATAGAAAATCTTGTTGCCTTTAAGAAATACAGGTTGTATGCAAAACGTCTTATGATAGATTCGAAAAAACGATCCTGGCAGCAATACGTGTCATCCATCGACAAAACTACTTCTGCATCAGATGTTTGGAGGAAAGTGAAAGCGATTTGTGGGCGTAATGATTTTGGTCCCATAACTAGCCTTCAAGATGAAGATGAAATAAAAGATACTCCATATGAAATTGCAGAGCTGTTATCCAATCACTTCGAAAAGGCCAGCAAAACAGCCAACTACGAGGAAGGTTTTCGAACCAAAAAAGAAGAACTCGAAAGTCTACTAAATTTTAGAACTGAGTATAATTACTCATATAATGTACCATTTAAAATGGAAGAATTCGCGAAAGCGTTGGAAAAATCAGGTAACACAGCTGCTGGTCCGGATGAAATCCACTATAATATGATCAGGCAGCTGAATACCACTGCAAAGCGTAGATTATTAGAACTTTATAATAAAATATGGCGGGATGGAACGTACCCGCAGCAGTGGAAAAAAGCTCATGTTGTTCCAGTACCAAAGAAAAATAAAAATTTAACAGACCCCAATAGCTACCGTCCTATTTCTCTGACGTGTGCTATGGGGAAAATATTGGAAAAAATGATTAATAATCGACTCGTCTGGGTTTTGGAAAAAGAAAACCTGATATCACCGTATCAAGCAGGTTTTCGGCAATACCATTCTACCACTGATCAAATGATCAGCTTAGAGGACATTATATATAACAGCTTTATTAAAAGGAAACATTGTGTCGGAGTCTTCTTTGATCTTCAGAAGGCTTTTGATATGACCTGGAGTCATGGTATAATGCTCCAGATACATGAATGGGGCATTCGTGGCAATCTGCCTATACTGCTCAGCAACTACATGAATAACCGTACCTTCCAAGTACGCGTCAACAATGAATATTCATGTGAAAGAATCTTGGAAAATGGCATACCGCAAGGTTCGCCGTTGAGCGGTACCTTGTTTACCATTGCCATTAATAAATTGATATTAGCCATTCCAGTAGAAATCAGCAAAAGCGTCTATGTTGATGATCTGGCAATCGTATATGCCAGCAACAAGACTGCTATGGTGAGGTACAAATTGCAACGAGCGATCAATGCTCTAAATGAAGTTGCAAGGAATAATGGATTCCAATTCTCACCAGAAAAAACGTGCTGTGTACACTTTTGTAGGAAGAGAATTCCTCATCAAAGTCCTGCGTTGACAATTGATGATAATCCAATACAATATAAAGACAGCGTAAGGTATTTAGGACTAGTATTGGATAAATCCCTTACATGGGGATTACATATACAGGACTTGAGTGATAGATGCAAAAGAGCCCTAAACATTATAAAATGTTTACCGAACTTAAATTGGGGCTCAGAAAAAGAGACATTATTGAGATTGTATAAAGCATTGGTTCAATCTAAACTAGACTACGGATGTATCGTATATTCATCCGCTAGAAAGTCGCACTTAAGAAAGTTAGACGTAGTTCATAATAACGGAATAAGATACGCAACAGGTGCTTTCCGCACAAGTCCGGCGGCTAGTCTGATGTCTGAAGCCGGAATAATGCCACTACATTATAGAAGAGAGATCCTCTTGTTAAGATATGCAGCAAATATATGGGCTTTCCCTGCTCATATAAATAATAAATTGTTTACGAATCATCCCATGGCTGCATTATACGAACGTCGTGCTACCTATTCCAGACCAGCCGGAATTAGGTACCATGAATTAAGAAATAAATATGAAATTGCCATTCCAGATACATTGGCAATTTCTACTAGAGAAATACCGCCATGGCTCTTGCCAGCGGTTAATACAAGTTTGGATCTCTATCAAGGAGAAATAAAAAAGAAACCAGCAGTGATCATCCAGCAGGAATTTTTGGCAACCGTCAGTAGTTACGAAGAACATATTAGAATTTATACTGACGGTTCTAAAACCGAACATGGTGTTGGATGCTCGATATATGTAAATGAAGAAGCCCACTTTTGGAGACTGCCAGATGTGGTCAGTGTCTACACGGCAGAACTCACTGCAATTCAGCAAGCTCTTCGCTACACTGAACACTATTGCGAAGAGAGAGTGCTGATATGTTCCGATACATTAAGTGCACTCGTCGCAATTCGGAACAAGAACATTAAGGATGTCCTAATTGCAAACATCCTGTCCATTTTATACGTACTAAAACAACGAGGACAGCGATGCGTATTTGTATGGACTCCGGGGCATGCTGGTATTACAGGTAATGAAATCGCAGACGAAGCTGCCAGAAAGGCAACAGTCTGCGATGTTTTGGATGCATTTCCTGTAAGAGTGGCAGATGTTAAAAACCGTCTAACAAACATAGTAAAAAACAAGTGGAATGCTGAATGGAGGAGATTAAATACAAAATTAAACACAGTAAAATCTTCTCCTTATTCTCCTTATAAATGGAAAAGCGACTATAAGTTGACTCGCCGTGAACAAGTAGCGGTGACCAGACTTAGAATCGGTCATACGCGATTAACAAATTTATATTTGTTAACCGGCAAAGTGAGACCAATGTGCGGTGTTTGTAATAAAACACTGACAATCAAGCATCTTATAGAAGAGTGTACCATATATGAGGACCTCAGAAAGAGGTTCCGTTTTAGAAATAATATTACTGCTGATCTGGATAATGGAAATGAAGAAAATATAGTTGCATTTTTACACGCCAGTGGACTTCTTAAAAGTCTATAAAAATGAAAGTTTAAAGCTGTGACAAAAGAAATTCTAAGCGGTAGCTTATATATATATATATATATAAAGAAAAAATGGTATTGATAAGTTTAATTTTAATTTTAAATGTATGCATATATACATAAGGGAGTCTCAAAACGTGGCACGTATAGTGGAGGTAGCCCTCTTGCCTAACCTGCATTCAAGAGCAGTGAGTCAGGGTGTGTCCGATGATGGCATGGGGGACCCTCAAGGGTGGATTGAGGGCGCGATGCTGTGGGTGTACGCTGTGCATGCCTATAGCCTGTTTATAAGAAGGATTCAACTGCCACGGCACCCTGGCGCGACTGATATACTGCTCAACGGCGGTTCTGGTCGCCCCGAGGGTGCTTAAACAAACTATAAATGAGACTCGTAGAAGAAAGAAAAAAGATATGGTAGGATAAGTTCTAATTTTAATTTTAATTTAATGGTCTTTTGGGAACCTATCTCAAATTTTAATATTGGGGCCCTTTACACCCCATAAGTGTTTTGTGATTGTCCTTGTCTTTATGTCTTAAATGTTTTGTGTAGTTTGTGTTTTTAAATAAAATGTAAGGGCCCTTTACACCCTTACATATGACGATCCAGATGGTGATAGTAGTTTCGTTTAAAGATTGTGACGAGGGCTAATGACCTTAGCAGTCGATGCCCATAAAAATTCAGAAAAAAAAAAATATATATATATATATATAATATTTTTAATATACACATATTTATATTCTGGAAATAAAATTAACTGACAGCTGAATTAATTTTAAAACTATTTAATATTTGTTAGTTTTCTTAATTTTTAAAAAATGTTTTACTTCCTTGTATAATCAGTCAGTCGTATTTTGCAAGAATTTTGTTTCTATAAACAGAATTAAAAGTAACATTTTACTCAATCTCTTTTTTTATTAAATGTTTCAGGAACATATCATTTAATTCAACGATTTTTTTGTCAATGGCAACTGCATAAAAGTTATACAGAATGGTTCAGTATACCATTATAATTAAACTTTTTTTTTTCAAACTAACTGAATAATCTTTTTTTCCTTTGTTTTATGTATTAAAAAATATGACATTGAATGAAATTTTAAGTACATAAAATGTTATTCGATCACATCTGAAGTGAAATGAAATAGTAAAATAATGACAATAATAATTTATATAGATTTATTGGTCATTTTAAATTGAAAGTAACGATTTTCTATAGCTGTTATTTAAGAATTAAATGCAGCTAAAAGTGTAAGTTATATGCTAGGTATACATTTCCTAGAAATACATACCATTGCAGGTGGTTTAATCTAATTGCCTATGCAGAAACAATAAATAACAATGTCTCATATTATTACTTCATATATTTTGAGAACCTGTAGCGAAGCAGCAGTCCCAAAGCTTGCAAAGCAGCCCAAAGTGTAGATACAATTTAATGAGTAATCCAAAATATAAGAAATTAAAATATTTATGGTGCAGTTGTTCTACTGCACCGTAGAGACATAGTCTTTACAGAAAAATGCAAAACATCATGCAATGGAGAATTGTTTCTACAATTTGATTCTGGACTAGAGGACAATCATATGTTAATTTTCAGTACAAAAAAAATTTTCTGTAGTTATTGTGAAGTGAACACTGGTATGCTGATGGGACTTTCAAAACTGTTCCCTTAAACATTTTTTATCAGCTGTGTAGATACTTGGTTTCTAGGACAAAATACCACTTCTATTAGTTTATGCGTTATTGCCTAACAAGTCTAAGGAAACTTGTATTTTTACCGCAGCAGCTGAAAGAACTGGGACTGGCTGTCCCCACAATCAATAACTATAGATTTTGAGATGGTGAGTTTAAATTCTTGCAGAAAAGTTTTTATTGGCACTTTGCAATGAAGTTGTTTTTTCCAATTTTCACGATGTATTTTTCATTCCATTCAGAATAATGAATTGAAACGTTATGAAACTGATGTGAATTTTGGCAAAAATTACATTTGTGCCCTCTCCTACTGTGACGGTCGTTTTTGAACATTTGTGTGAAAATGGGGGTTTTCCTCCAGAATTGTAAGAAGTTATTGATTATTTTAAGGATACATGGATTGGATGCCAAACCAAACGACATCTTCGTCGACCACCAAAGTATTCCTGTGAAATGTGGAATCTACACCAGCTTGTTCTTGAATGAATACCAAGAACAAATAATTCTGTTTAAGGGTGAAATAGAAAATTCAAGGAACAAGTCGCTGCTTGTCATCCCAACATTTGGAAATCTATCAATTGCATTAAAAAAGAATAAAGTATTAAAGAAATGTCCATTGAACAATGTTTAAGTAGAACTGATTCAGACAACAAAAAAAAGTATCATGATTGTGATGAACAAATTAAATGGCTTGTTAGTGTATATGATGAACAGAGTGATATAGTTGATTATGAGGTAAAACACATAATATTTCTTATTAAGAATGTATATATTGTTGTAAATATTACAGTTTCTTAGTAATTAATTATTCTAACATGGTTGACTCTGAAAATTGCATAAACATTAATTTCAAATTTTTGTAGTCTACTGTGACATACCTAATGTTATAATTAGTTTAGTTTAAAACTAGCTAGACCCTCCAGGCAGCATCTCAGAATGGGATTATTAAGTGTTCAAAATTGATTACCTTTTGTGTAAAAATAATTTTTTTTTAATGATGAAAACTGATTTAACGAAAATTAAATTAGGAATTTAACTCTAGAAATTAATTCTAATGAATCAGGATTTTCCGCTAGTGATCAGTACGTTTTGGTGCCTATTTTTTGGTTATAGTTCATTATTTTATGAAGAAAAACAATCACATAAATAAAAAAATATATTAATATATATTTCGCATATATATTGATGTATAATAATATAATAAGTATATACCTGACCACCACGAGACATGTACTAATGAATCGGGATTTTCCGTTAGTGATTGGCACATTCCAGAGCTAAGCGAAGTGGAATGGAACACATACAGACAGACACACATACAAATGCCCTTTAGTAAAGTGGGATTAACCAATTGTTATTTCATTTGAATAATGGATTTTTTACGATAAATGTAAAAAAAAAGGTGTCATGGATTGGAAGCCCAACCAAATGACATCTTCGTTAACCACCGAAGTATATATTGTTATTTGTTTATATTGTATTTATTGTTTATAAATATATATATATTGTATATGCTTGTTCTTGAAGGATACCAAGAACAAATAATTCTGTAGGATAGGACAATTCTGATTAAAATACATAATCTAGATATTAAATTACATATTTCCATACATGTGTTTTTTATTTCAGTACTATTCCCTCTTGGTTCATAGAATTCCAAGAATATGCTAATCATAGCTTAAGGCAGAAACTTAAATTAAAAATAACTTTTTATGATTGACCAAATATATCTCATTGCATCTAGACGGTAAATATGCTAGTGACCATTTGTAGGCTGTAAATTGTTTACACGATAAACTGACATGGTGATGAACTGATAGCGATTAATTGCTGGTGGTGAGTTGCAGGCGATAAATGTTCCAGATCCCATTTAAATATTACATCTTAAGGCTTTTTAAAAAATTCTGATTGAGTTTATTCAGGATATAAGAAAAATGTTGTTGCATAATTTTCTGACATTCATGTATATGAATCAAATAAAGACTGATAATAATTAATACACTGAACATTTTCATGCATTTATATTTGTGATTGTGGCTGCTTTTGCTAAAATAAATGTTAAAAAACAGTGATATATTATTAAACAATAACATCCACCTCTATTACACCAGATAAGAAAATTATTTTTTTGTAACACAGCTCAGTACTTTGGCCCATTGAAAAGGCCTTTTTATGTTTCCACTTATATTTCTAATAAATTCCTGACATTTAAAAATCTTCCCACCAATTTATTAAAAATAGATTAACAAATTTTCCTTTGAAGAACGAATACCATTACTGTGTTGATAATTGTAAAAAAAGTAGACTTGAATCTTATGCTCCTAATTTAAAACATACAAATAATAAAATGTGGTCAAATAATTTCAGTATCACCTTTCCAATTATTATTATTTTTTTTAATATTGTTTAATTTATTTATTACCTTTCCTGATTTACTTCACTGTTGTTTCATATATTTATAAGTTTTAATTAATTAAATTTTCAAACAGTGTTACTATTTTGTCTCTTAATGCAGTCTTAAATATTTAATCTTTAAAATTACATTTGCATTTTGTTGTTCTCTGGTATTTTCATTATTTTCCCATGATCCTTCTTGACAAATGCTGAGGCATACCTTGTTCTTATTAACGGGAAGTAATATAACTGTGTTTTCTTAACATGATCTATAATTTTATCACTGTATACTAATCTGAAAAAATTTAATTCAAACTCGTCTGGATCCCTCAAAGACATTTTTATTTATTGTTGTTTGGAAAATATTTTAAAGATCTAGAATACTCAGATAATTACCAAATTACACCAAAGGTGAAAATTACTTTTTTTATAATTTTTGTATTGCCGGACATTAAATTTATGTATTAAATGTGGTATGGTTCATTTTTATCAAAATGTACATGCATTTTCAAAATATACTTACTATTATACAAGGTGAAGTTTTCAAGTGTTCCTCTATTTTTATCCTGATTTTTTTTTTTTTTTTTTTTATATCTAGAGTGCACTTCTGTCAAGTAAATAAATTATTTATTTTGAAGGAGATGGAATCCCAAGAAATCTTTTTAAATGTTTTCTCATTAATATTTAAAATACGATTTCCTTTAATTTTTATGTCTTAAAGTGTTACTGAAATGCATGCTTAATGAGTTTAGAATTATAAAACATCTGATGTATAATAAGCTCCAGTTGAGTTGTTTTCTCTGAGATTAATGCTATTTTTTATATTACCATACTTGCGATGTACAGAGTGAAGGTCTCATTGGTAGAATTAAGTTTTATCTACATTTAAGAAGGCTTACCATGTTGTTACAGTTACCAATTGTAACAGTATTTATAATTCAGTAATTAAGACTATGACACTTTATTCCTCATTTTCCCTTGTTGGCCTGGCATGGTATATTATTTTTGTGAATGACTGTACTTTCTCATAGCAACTTGTGTTAATGCCAGTTATCTATAATCATAAGGTTATTAAATTAATATACTTATAATAAATATACTGTCAATATCTGTTTTATTCAGTATTGGAATTTTATTTTAAAAATTTTTAAGTATTCAAATTAAGTTTTATTTGATTTTTATGTGAAATTCTTTTCTGTAATGCATCCTGAGTATATAAATAAATAAAACTTCTACGAAGTGATATTTTCTACTAAAGTTTTACAATCTTTAATTTTTCCCCTTTAAATCTTTTAGTTGAATGCATCATCAGAGAGTAAATTACAAAATCAATTACTAAACGGGAGTACAGAATTAGTTTTAGATAATTCATTCTGTTAAGGAAGTTTTCTAAATTTATAAAAGCATTATTCAGTTCCTGAATAACTGGAAATATGTACAAAGCTGTTTTTATGATTCAGTGTTCTCCTCGATGGCATTGCACATGGCACTGTTGTTACTGACACTTACCTTAAAAAGATTAGAAAACCCATTTAGCACATGTCCAAATAATATATTTGAACTCTGTTGAGTGTGTTAATTAGGTATTTTGTTTTTGTCAAATTTAGTGTATTAAGTATGTGCATTAATTATGCGGAATTCATGATTTCTATGTGTTGTCTATTAAATTTAGTGATATTTGTGTTTCAGTGAATAAATTATTTAGATATGTGTAGTAATTATATTGTGTTTTTGTATCTATGGAAGACAAAAAAAAGTTTTTGTCTTAGATGAAAAAAGTGCCTTTTTCATGATTCTTTATTTTTATGATTAATTCATAAAATTTTTGTTAACCCTAATTTTTTATGATTGTTTCTTCTTGTAGGTTAACAATACAGAATCAATCTCTCATTAATAAAGAAATAATAAACAAAATAATAAGATATAAAAGATTTTATTAAAATATATTAAAAAATTTATTAAGCTACAGTTACTTCAAGAATGAATAAATAAAAATTTGTATACATGTCATTTTGGTCTTTATCTTGTTTTGCATAAGAATTAAAAACAAATTACCAACATTCTTCAGGAAAAATTCTTGTAATTTCAAATAAGGGTTGCATCTAATGGTTGGGAAACATTTAAGAAAAATATGGCAAAGAAGACTCAAAAATAAAAACTAAACTTTTTAGGAACAATTTGTGGTATTTCAAATTAGGGTTCCCTTCTGGATAATAATTGAGAATTGGTAACTGGAGAAACACTGGGTGCTGCTTACCGTGAAATATACACATTTATCAACTTTTTAAACAAAAAAAACCCAAACCATATTTATTAAATTCAAAGATTTTAAAACTCAAGTCATAACATTTTCAATCACTCTTATGACGATTTTCAGTAAATGTTGTTGCTGTTTTGAGAACAGCAATATCATGATGTTTATCTGAAGAACTCTATATTTAATAGATTTGGTTTGGTTTGGTCATGTAAAAATTTATAGCATTAAATAATTTTTATCACTAACCTTTATGAATGTAATGAATTTCTTTGGTGATATTTTACTTACTTAATCTATTAGATGATTTCCTTTTATGCTGTTAGATTTATATATTAATGCTGATGATTCTTTTTCAGTCTTGATGAAATTTTAGAAGGTGGTATATTAACTGGTAATATATGTGAGGTATGTGGGTTATCTGGTGAAGGTAAAACACAAATTTGTTTTACAGTCATTTGTAATATCATTTTAAATTTAAAACAAATTGTATATTTTGTTGATACAAAACACGATTTCTCAGCAACTTATATCCAATCTATGATTAAAGCTCAACACTACAATGATATGGTGAGTCATTTATTTTGTATTGTCTTCAGTTCAGTCTTATTATAAAATATCCTTTGCATAATTATGTTTAAAATTTATACATGAAGTTCATTATTAAAATAAACTAAATATCCTTTAATCTGTCTTGTTAATCAGAAATAGTGTAAATAATGCTATTTCATTAAATTTATTATTCTATCATTTTTACATAGAAAAAAATTGGTTATTCTGGGAACAAAATAAAAAAAAGCCAAATTTTCTGTTTTCTGGTTTCCTCCAAAATAATTTGATAAATTATTATAACAAGATAGATTTTATCTTATTTTTTATTGAACTCTGTTGATTTTTAGAATAAATGTTGATATGAATGTGATGAAAAAGCTTTATAAAGCTTATAAGTAAATATTTTATTACACAGTAAAAAAATTATCTAAAATTTACTTATTTTTTTATCTTCTCTGACTTATGTATATTTACATAAACCTCTGAAACAGAGTACTTAGATAAGTTAAACTTACCATAATAATTTCCATGAATCAATTTTCGTGGCATCCTGCATCTTCTTTTAAAACATAATTCTTTTAAAAAATTTGTTATTTTAATTTAATATAATCATTATTTATATGTATATAAATAATGATATTTTCCTACATTAGATTTCTTTATACTTGTGTTAAATCCTTGAGTTTAGTAAGTAAATTTTTATATAATAGTAGGGATTATCCCATTTATCCCTAGTAAGAACTTTTTTTTCAGCCACCAGATTTAATACAGTCCTGAAACAGAGATATATGCAAACTACAAAAATGCTAAGGATACAGTAAGTCTATAGATTTCTTTATCCTAAGCTCAAATCCTGCCACTTAAACATTGTTTTGGGTATCCATCCAAAATTTGGAGTCAGTAATGGGTAAAGAATAATCTACCAACAGAAGAATAAAAAAATAGATAGACCAAAGCTGTACTTCCAACAGCCCAGCCCTCCAGTTAGTAGTGCACACACAATTCCTCAACAATTCAGGATGTCTTATATCTATGGTAGACAACAAATATTCTCCTACAGATACTAAAGATCCATCTGAGAACAGGCTCAGGTTTCCCTCAGGAAAATCGGACTATTTTTCAGATATTAATTGCTTTTAATTTAACCTGAACTGGCAATGTACACTGATCAACTGACATTTGGATCCAGTTAAACAATCTCTTTGATTGACTATAAGACCTGCAGCAAATAAAAAAAATAGCTGTTATAAAAGGTGACTGGCTGATCGTCAACCACTCTGCTCAGCTGTGAGTAGTGAAAGTATTGTAGATGGTAACTTCTTAACCCACCAATCTAGTCTAGTGGTTAATTTCATCATTGCAAAATCAGTTGATTTTCGAAGTCGAGTGTTCTAAGGTTCAAGCCCTTGTAAAGGCAGTTGCTTTTATATGGATTTGAATGCTAGTTTATGGATACTGGTATTCTTTGGTAGTTGGGTTACAATTAATCACACATCTGAGGAATGGTCGACCTGAGACTGTACAAGACTAGACTTCATTTACATTCATTACATATCATCCTCATTCATCTTCTGAAGTAATACCGTATGGTGGTTTCAGAGGCTAAACAGAAAATAAAAGAGATGGTAACTTCTTGAGTGGAGTAGAAGCTTGCGATATCTCAATTTTTTCTCTAATCAGCAGATTTTATTTTTTGTTATTGGATTTATATTTTTGTGTAAATTTATTTCAATCTCTTCTCAAATTCTATATTTATCAGTGTCTATATGTTATAATGATAATTGGATGTACAGTTACCATTGGAGTCTAAAAAATTGTTAACTTGATTTTAAACATTACCAACAATAAATAAGTTTAGCCTGCAGCTTGATGCACTATGGTACTTACAATAAAACAACCATGTAAGATTCTATAACATGAGTTGAGTTGAATAACCATAATAATAAAAAATAAAATGCCATCTGATATTAAATCTGGGTTCTTCATATTTCAAAATTGATCATACAGGTTTTAAGTTTAACGTATTTATAAAAAAGAAACCCAAATTAGCAGTAAGATTTCAGTATTCTTTCATTCTGTACTGTTATTGTCAACATCAACATTAATCGTATTCAACAGAATACGAATTAAAATTAGAATTATAGTACAGTAATTAAATCTTAAGTACTGTTTTCTAAGTAATTTCCCTTAGATTTTAATAGCAACATAAATCAAAACAAAATGTTGACCTACAGTAGCAAACTTTCTGAATTTGTAACCTGTAAACAGCCATTAATGGTGTTTTTTATCTCATGTTTTGAATGAATATATTATGATTTTATTGTAACATTTGCTGTAGAAATATGCAAGCATTAAGTGACAAATGAAAGAATGGAAATATTTAGAAGAAAAGTGGAGTAATTTGATTTTTTAAATTAAGTAATGTATCAAATTGTGTGACGTTTGTGTGTTTTTAGTTGCTTTTGTTGGATAAATGTAAAAACAATGGTAGCATGTTAGGTGACATTAATAAACTTAACTACTGCTTCATGTAAAATTACTAGATAAATTATTCTTAATTCTAAATTTTGGTTAATTAAAACATTTTTTAAATTTAATAAATAATCAAAAATAGAAGTACTTCTTTACATTTTTATCTTATTATCTGAAACGTTATGGAAAAAATTGAACTCAGTCTAAGAATTCAGACATAACTTAATATAGTTCTAATAAAACAAGCCTCGGTATTATTCAGTTCTGCTTCAGAATCTCATCAGATATAAAGACAATGTATATAACAGGGATGGTCATAACAGCAGCACAACATTATGGCAGCTTACTTGCACTTTTGGTAGGTTACTCAGGCTGGTTCTCCACCTACTTCACAATAAATGCATAACAAATTTCTGCGTGGGTATACAACATTTTTTTTTTCAAAATGTTTCAAATAATCTGGCAAGTGTTTTATTAAAAATGTAATTTTCTAAGAACTGTTTAAATTCTCTAGTTCTGATAATTTTTAAAAGCCATCTGATTGGTGATGCAAGATTCAAGGACTTGCACATTTTCTACAATTTTGAGCAGAATATTATCACTTAGTTAACAAACTCATATAGTCAACATTTTTATTGCAAAATGCATGCCTATTTCTATTACTGTATAAAGGACATCAAATTGTAATTTTTTTTTAATATAAAAAAATGAATAGGATTCTTAAAATAATTATTTATATGACATAGAATTATAAGCAATATAACTTCTGACCAGATTTCAACTAGACAAGGTGCTTCTTAAAACTTTAAAATGCCATTTGTTGTTAGTTTTTGGGTCTTACAAATTACATTTATGAAACAACCTAAAATACAAAAAACAAATGGAAATTTGTTTTAATCTTGCTTTTAATCTGAGGTCATTGAAGAAGATTTAGGAATACGAGTACTTCAGTGTTTGATGTTCTGTGCAGGTGACTTCTGATATTTCTGTATTATGGATGTTGGCCTTTTGTAATTAAATAAAAAAACTGTTGTGGTCATTTTGTCAGAATTTGTAAAAGATTAACAAAATTCTACGAAAACTTCCTTTCCTAATTTTTTTTCTTTTTGATTTGAAACATGAATTTGGTTTCACATTACTTTACACTTTTGTGATGTAAATAAATTATTTATTTAAGCTCTCTCTTTATTTTATTAAAATTTTTTGCTTTACTATTAAGTACTTTTACAATTATAAAAAAATTTATTAGAAAAATATGTTCAAATAAAGCATCGTTGACTTATTTATCTGTTGACTTATTAATCAACAGTCAAATAATTTAATTAAAATTAATTCAAATGTTCCATCCATCCTGTAGCATCCCTTCACTTCAGTGTTCTATTCCACTTTCTCTTAATCTCATAACTCAAATAAATATCTTTAAATTAAATTATGACAAGTGTACTTATGTATATATATACATGATAGTTAATCCATGCAGTTGGCAAATTCTACTTTAAATGAGTCAAAATTATTACAATTTATTTGGTAAAATCAATTCAAGAAATAGAAAACTTATCAAAAATTTTTCTTACCTTTTATCATACTGATCAAAATTTTCAACAACAATAATTTTATATTTCAATCAAAAATTCTAGTGTTATCAATCTGTTTGTCCACTTGTTTTAGAAAACATATAGATCTTTTTTTTTAAATAATGATATCAACTTAAAAAAATCATTCAAAGAGGTTCATTTTACATATAAATATAATAAACAGTACCTCAAAATGTAACTCTTATAGTAATTAAATTTCATAGAAAAGTATTTTTTTAAAAGTATATAACTGTATTATTTATGTTTACAGGAAATACAGTCTGCTATGGAAAAAATTAAAGTTACAAAATTGAATGACATCTATCAGTTAATTAATTTTTTACATGAGTTAGAAACAGTTCTAGTTGATAATCCATGCCGAATTATTATTATTGATTCACTGCCAGTTTTATTTGCACCATTTATTAATGCAAATAACAATGATGGTAAAGTATTTATAATATGTTATTTTACATGTTTTAACGTGCTATGTATATACTGAATGATACTGGCTCGCAAAACATTTAGCCTTCCTTTCTGCTCCCTCTGAAATTAAACTGTACTAAAATTCTGGGGGTACAAATCCAGGGGTAAATTTGATGCTTCTTTGTGGTTTATGATACAAGAAATTGAATAAAAGTAGTCCCAGAGTTTTATCTCACTTAGGTTTTAAGAAAAACAGTGTAAAACACAAAAAGGGTTTGTCTTGTTAATTTACCAATAAACAAACAAAAATTTCTATTTAACTTTGTATAGAATTTAATTCTGAGAAAATTGATGTAAATAACATCTATTAAAATTAAACACAAATTTGAGTTCAACTTTAATTAGAAACAAAACATACAAGCTGTGTCGGAAAAGTGATACAATTTTAAACAGAGCAAGTTAGATATAAATACTAAAAATTATAAAAATAAATTTGAAAGACATCCTTCTAAACTGTATTAATTTTTTTTAAATTTTTTCATAGGTTGGCAATAACACCTGATCAACAATTAGCTGTAGTGTCTAGCATTTGAATATTCATTTGAGTGGTGTTTGTGCTGTTATTGTTTGGTCAGTCAGTCATTCACAATGAGAGATATCACAAATTTGTTTTCATTTGGAGAGTTGACGGACATATTGTTAATTTATGGTAGAATAGATAAAAATGGATTGGCTGCTGAATGTCAATAAACAAAAATAACATCTTAAAACATAAAACTTTGAGAGGCGAGTTTGAGAAACAGGTATGCTTAAATCAAAATGATTTGATGCTGCTTGTGAACATTTTGTGAGAAATGCCATTGCTGAAGAAGCAATATTGAAATAATAATGGTACAATAGAAGCAATAGTGGTACAATTATCTCTCACCTCAAGCACCTGAAGGTTGTCACATTGCTTCCATGTTTCAAAAGCCAACATGTCATCATGTTTCGCCATCAAGTGTTGGCGAACATTACGGGAGCAACAATTATATCCATTCCATACATATGTACGAGAGTTATTACCACCTGATTTTGATAAACGGATGAAACTCTGTCAATGGTTAATTAGAAAATGTTAATATCATCCTAATTTCCTAAGTAATATTCTAAAACTGATGAATTTTGTGTTTTACAAGAAATGGCATTGTAATTATAAAAACACTCACACTTGGGCAGAAGAATTGGTAAGCCATGGATTAATATATAATGGTAAGTTGTGGACTGCTAATTCATTTCCAGAGCAATTTTTCATTTAATGTGTGGTGTGGTCTTCTTGGTGATAAATCTCATAGGACCATTTTTCTTACCGCCAAGGCTCAATGGAGAGTGGTACTTGCATTTTGCAAACAAATTTGATGGAACACTTGGAAGATATTCCACTTGCAAGTAAAATGCAGATGTGGTTTTTCAATGATGGCGCACCTGCTCACTACTGTCGTGATGTGGTGAATCATTTAAATAAAACATTTAGTAAGCAATGGATTAGTAGAAACGGATCACTAAAATGGCCACCTCGATCTCCCAATCTCATGCCAGCAAACCTTTTCCTTTGGAGTTGGATATAGTCATTAGTCTATTCTCCTCGTATTGGCACACAAGAAGAATCGAGACATCATATAAAAGAAGCTGGAGCTACTTTTAGTAACAGTAATGATGTTATTAAATCTGATCGGCTAACATGGATTCACTGAACTGAACTATACATTGAACAAAATGGGGACCACATTGAGCAACTGCTTTGAAGAAATGTTTACTGCTTTATCAAGTAACCATTTTGATATTTAATAATATTTATAAAAAAAAACCAATATTATGTGATTTTTATTTTTAAATCTATTTTTTTGTTACTGATTAGTTTTCTATGTTTGCATTTACATTATGTTGTCCAAACATTGATGCAAATTGTTCTGTTTAAAATTGTATCACTTTACCAATCCAGTTTGTTTCTAATTAAAGTTGAACTCCTCAAATTTTTGTTTAATTTTAATAGACGTTATTTCCATCAATGTTATCAGAATTAAATTCTGTACAAAGTTAAATAAAAATTTTTGTTTATTTATTGGCAAATTAACAAATTCATTTTATTCCAAACCTAAACCTAAAAAAGTGTATTTTCCAACAAAACTTTTCTGTGTTTTACCCTGTTTTTCTTAAAACCTAAGCGAGATAGATGTCTGGGAGGACAACTTTTATTCAATTTCTGTGATCAAAAACCATGAAGAAGAACCAAATTTACCCATTGATTTGTAGCCCCAGAATTTTTAGTATAGTTTAATTTCAGAGGGAGCAGAAAACAGAGTCAAATGTTGTGTGAGCTGAAACTCACTAACGAACCATTTTCTGACTTACGTTTTATATGAACTTTTTTTCTTATTTTTGGCTATAGAATCATCTCCGAAGAGATTGCTGTGCAATTTGGAATCACTCTGTATATTATCTGTAATTGGTTAGTACTAAGTGGATTGTTTTTAGTGTTTGGTTTAAAACATGAATTCTGATTACACAGTAAGTGTAACAAAATTAAATATTATTATTGATATGAATTAAAAAGCCACTTATATAAAGAGGAAATAAAAGAATTTAACAAAATCATAAAGAATTGATTTTAAGTTCAAGGTGCAGTGAACATGATTAAACTTATACCAAAAGTTAATTTGTTTTAAAGTTTTAGTTAATTTTATACAGTTTGATTATTAAGTGTGTATTTTATTTTTTTAAAGATAAAGAAATATTTCTCTGATTAGAAATTTGCTGTAATCTTTCTTAAAAGGCAGTTCATTCAGTACTTTTGTTCTTGGTCGACGTATCTTTATCGATGGTTTTGTAATTTCCTTATGAGTGAGAGGCTTCATTTTGTTTTCAATTATTCTCTCAATCATACTAGCCAAATGGGCGCAAATTTGCCAAGAAGATGGTTTGTTTCGACAGAAGTTGGAGTAGGAGCAGGAACAGCAGCCGCAGCCTGAGCATAAGTTGCTGCTTTAGGCTTCCGGGCGTTTACAATCTTTCAGTCTGATCAGAAGAAGACAGATACTAAAGTGGAGGTTCAAGTTTGTCTGCATAACCTGTCAGATGACGGTGCGAGGAAAGTGGTTGCTTCAGCGTATTCTATGGAGGCTCCCAAGCCTCCTACAACCGAGGTGGTCTACAAACCACAGAGGCCACCAAAAAACAACAAGGGGCCAGTTTCCCCTTTGCCTGAGGCGATGACTAATGCGAATCCTGTTGTGGGGGGTCTCTCAGGTTCCCGCCTCTCAATCGGAGCCTAAACCAAACGCCGAACCATGCCCGTCGTCGTCCGCGGCTTCTATGGTGTCCGATTCGGAGGCCGGGAGCTACACGGGCGATGAAATATTTATCGAAAAGAAAGCTGTTCGAAAAATGGAAAAGATGAGAGAAAAAAGGATGGCCGAAAGGCAAACCTAGAGATTAACTAATTAAAACATTAGCGAGTTGATTCTGCAATGGATGTTTTTAAACACCCATGAGCTCCAACGCTTGATACATGATGTAGACCCAATTTGTATATGTCTGCAAGAAACACGTTTCTACCGAAATGAAAATTTCCAATTAAGAAGATATAATACATATCGGCGAGATCAACCGCCAAATATAAGAGGTGGAGTAGCTATATTAACATGACTAGAGCTACCACCGAAGCGGCTGGAATAAACACAAATCTGCAAGCGGTCGCAATCAGAATGAAGCGTCCACTGCAGATCACTATTTGCAGCATATACTTTCCGAATTTTGATTGGAAGGAGGACGACAACACGATTAATTACTCAGTTTCCCCCACCATAATACTGGTGGGGGACTTTAATGCACATAATTCTATTTGGGGGTTGGATCGAGTAGATCCCTGGGATCTTCTCTTCCTAGGGAAGAGAATTGGAAAAGCTCCTATTAGATTCTGATTCATTATCTTAAATGATGGCTCAGAAACGTTTCTCAATGCCACAGATGGATCGACGTTCTGTATAGATTTAGCATTTGTAAGTGCATCGATAGCACCGAGGTACACTTCCAAAGTTTTAGAAAATCTACATGGAAGTGATCATTTCCCGGTGCACATTGTAACTGATGTTACAAGAAGAATATATCTCATCTAATAGGATACTCCCTGAAACAATTGGAGTTATCGAAGCCAATGTCCATGCTGTAACGAACCTATATTTGACTCGGCATCAAGATATATTCCCAGAACATCCGGGAAACTTAAGAAGCTACCCGTTCCGTGGTGGAACGATGAAATAAGTGAAGCTATAAAAAGAAATAAAAAAGCATATAACGCTTTTAAGAAACGTCCAACATTAGAAAATCTAATTGCCTTTAAAAAATACTGGACGTATGTAAAAAGACTTAGGATTGATTTTAAAAATCGATCCTGGCAGCAATATGTGTCATCCATTAACAGAAAAACGACTGTATAAGACGTTTTGGAAGAAAGTAAAGGCTATTTGTGGGCGTACATTTGTGTTACTCCCATAACTTGCTTTCAATATGAAGATGAAGTTAGAGATACTCCAAACGAAATTGCAGAGTTACTAGCCAGTCATAGTATCAAGTAATCAAAAACAAGTCAAGTAATCAATTCGCGGCAATCTGCCAGTATTACTCGGCAACTATATTAACGACCGTACTTTTCAAGTACGTGTTAACATAGGCTTACCATACGTCCGGGATTAGCCCGGACAGTCCTGGTTTTTTAGTGCTGCCCGGGGTTACAAAAATAAACATTATTAAATGTTTATCAAACAACAATTGGGGCTCAGATAAAGAAATGTTACTGAGGCTGTATAAAGCATTGGTTCAATCGAAGTTCGACTACGGGTGTATTGTATATTCATTTGCTAGAAAGTTAGACGTAATATATAACAGTGCAATGAGGTATGCAACAGGCGCTTTCCGTACAAGTCCGGTGACTAGTTTAATGTCGGAAGCCGGAATAATGCCACTACATTATAGAAGAGAGATCCTATTGTTAAGATATGCGGCAAATATATGCGCCTTCCCTACCAATATAAATAATAAAACATTTAACAGTCATCCTTTGGCTGTATTATACGAACGTCGTGCTATCTATTCCAGACCAGCCACAATATGGTATCATGAATTGACAAGAAAATATGAAATTGGTTTACCAGACACATTACCAATTTCTACAAGAGAAATATCGCCATAGCTCTTATCATCGGTAAACACAAGATTGGATCTCTTCCGTGGAAAAAATAAAAGAAAAGCCAGCAGTATTCATCCAACAGGAATTTTTATCAACTGTCAGTAGTTATGAAGAATACATAAAAATATATACTGACTGTTCTAAAACTGAACACGGTGTTGGATGCTCTATATATGTAAATAGAAAACCCCATTCTTGGAAACTGCCAGATATGGCAAGTGTTTATACGGCAGAACTTATTGCCATACCAGCAAGCTCTCCGCTACTCTGAACATTTCTGCGAAGAGAGAGTGGTTATATATTCCAACTCGTTAAGTGCACTTACTGCAGTTCAGAACAAGAACATTACGGACATCCTATTACAAATATCCTGTCTATTTTGTATGTTTAAAATCGACGAGGACAGCGATGTTTATTTGTATGGACTGGAGGGCTTGCTGGTATTGCAGTAAACGAAAACGCATATGAAGCTGCCAGAACGGCAACACTGTGATAACATAGATATAATTCCTGTTCAAATGGCAGATGTTAAAAATTGTCTAAAACAATAAGAAACAGGTGGTGTAATGTAATGAACGGAAAAGATTAAATACGAAATTAAACGCAGTTAAAACTTCTCCATATAAATGGAAGAGCGACGTGAATCTGACTCGCCGAAAACAAGTGGCAGTGCCAGACTCAGAGAATCAGTCACACACGAATAACAAATTCATATTTGTTAACCGGCGAAGAAAGGCCAGTATTTGGTGTTTGTAAAAAACTGCTTACAGTCAAGCATCTAATGGAAGAATGTACCATATCAGAAAGAGGTTCGGTGTAATAAATAATACTGCTGCTGATTTGGAAAAGAAGAAAAAATTGTTGCTTGTCTACAAGCCAGCGCAGCGGACTATTAACAAATCTATAAGTCAGTTCAAGTAAAGAATCTTACACATATGATGACTTGGTGGGAAGAGGAAAACGACTTTTGATCAGGTGATTTTAGAATAATTAACTCAGCTTCAAATAATGGGCAGGCAGGAGTAGGTTTCATAATGAACAAGAAGATAAGGAAGTAGATCTTAAATGAAGTAGTTTTTTTCTACGAATATGGATATTTTCTAATAATATTGCTATTATCAATACTTTAGTTTTTTAGTTTTATTTATTGTTTCATTTTAGTATCACGGCCCTTTTCACTCCTATATATGACAAACCTGGTGGTGAGTTACACCCTTACTTTAAAGAATATGACGAGGGCTAATGACCATAGAAGTCGATTCCCATATAAACAAAACAAAAAAATAAATAAATAATAAAATATATATAAACCACCTAAACACAGTAAATAGATAAGTTAAACTTAACATATAAATTCCAAGAATTAATTTTCGCGGGATCCCGCATTACCAGTTATTAAATTCTATAATTACACTAAAACATATTTATTTATAAATGTCTTAATTTTTCGAAATTGTCTGCTTTTCGAGAATTTTAAATTTAAATAATTTAACAAGATTATAAATAAATATGTTTTTATGTAATTGTAGAATTTTACCAACTGTAGATGCGGAATATCCCGCGAAAATCGATTTTTGGGATTAATTTGGTAGTTCAATTTATCTCTTTACTGTGTTTTGGTGGTTTATATTTCATTTAATATTAAATTTATGTAGCAAAATGGTCAATATGTTAATGAATTACTTGAATTTTCAAAAAAAAAAAAAAAAAAAAATATATATATATATATATATATGTATATGCACTTTAATACCATAAATAAATATAATCTCAAAAACCTTGTTATTAACATAACTTACTGTTATTTTGATTGTATAAAAACTAGCCTTTAAAAAACTATTAAGCATTGTTCATCCTGTTTCTACTAGAAAAGTTATTTTTTTCTCTCAATTACCCTTGTATAACAGAACAGTGTTCTCATGTTATACTACTCTCTCTGGTTCCAATTGTCTCTCATTAGATCACAATCTGCTCTCATTACATTTTAACTCCATTGACTAAACCTTTTCTGCCTACGTTCTCCTTTTTAACATTTTATTTATTTAAACTCCCTCTATGAATCATGAGACCTTGCCGTTGGTGAGGGGACTTGAGTGCTCAGTGATATAGAGTAGCTGGACCGAAGGTGCAACCATATCGGAGAGGTATCTGTTGAGAGTCAGACTAAGGAATGATTCCTGAAAGAGGGCAGCAGCTCTTTCAGTAGTTGTTAAGGGCGTAGGTGGATGACTTCTTAAACGACCATATCAACATCACTCAGTCCTCTGAGTACTGTACAGCTGAAAGCAATGAAAAACTACAGCTGCTTTTTTTTCCCAAGAAAATGTAGCTCTCTGCATTTTCATATAGCAATGATGGAGGCGCCTTCCTTGGTAAAATATTCCGGAGGTAAACTGGTCCCCCATTCGGATCTCCGGGTGGGGACTACTAAGGAAGGGGTCACCATAAAATTAAAAAAATAACATTCTATGAGTCGGAGCGTGGAATGTTAGAAGTTTAAAAAAGGTTGGTAGGTTAGAAAATTTAAAGAGGGAAATGGATAGGATAAATGTAGATGTAATAGGAATTAGTGAGGTTCGATGGGAAGAGGAAAATGACTTTTGATCAGGTGATTTTAGATTAATTAACTCAGCTTCAAATAATGGGCAGGCAGGAGTAGGTTTCATAATGAACAAGAAGATATGGAAGAGAGTAGAGTATTTCAAAATGCATAGCGATAGAATCACTGTAATAAGGATAAAATCAAAACCTAAACCGACAACAATTGTTAACGTCTATATGCCTAAAAGCACCCATGATTATGATGAGATAGAGTGTGCATATGAAGAAATTGATGAGGTAATTAAACACATAAAAGGGGATGAAAATTTAATAATAGTTGGAGATTGGAATGCAAGCATTGGAAAAAGCAAGGAAGGAAATATAATAGTTGAATACGGGCTGGGCAAAAGGAATGAAAGAGGGGACCAACGTACAGAATTTTGCACGAAGTATAATTTAGTAATTGCCAACACCCAGTTTAAAAATCATAATAGAAGAATATACACATGGAAAAAGCCAGGCGATAGTGCAAGGAATCAGATAGATTATATCATAGTTAAGCACAGATTTAGAAATCAATTCGTCAACTGCAAAACTTACCCTGCAGCAGACATTGATAGCGACCATAATTTAGTGATAATGAAATGTAGATTGGGGTTTAAAAGCATGAAGAAAAGGTGTCAGATGAATCGGTGGAATTTATAGAAGCTTGAGGAAGAGGAGGTAAAGAAGATTTTTGAGAAGGACATTGCAAGAGCTCTGAGTAAAAAAGATAAGGTAGAAAATGTAGAAGAAGAATGGGATAATGTTACAAAGGAAATTCTTAAGTCAGCAGAAGCGAACTTAGGCGGAACAAAGAGAACTGGTAGAAAACCTTGGGTTTCAGGCGATATATTGTAGCTGATGGATGAACGTAGAAAATATAAGAATGCTAATGATGAAGAAAGTAAAAGGAACTATCGACAATTAAGAAATACTATAAACAGGAAGTGCAAACTAGCGAAAAAAGAGTGGATTAAAGAAAAGTGTTCAAAAGTGGAAAGAGAATTGAACATTAATAAAGTAGACGCGGAGCATACAGGAAAGTTAAGGAAAATTTTGGGGTACATAAATTAAAATCCAGTAATGTGTTAAACAAAGATGGTATACCGATTTATAATACGAAAGGTAAAGTTGATAGGTGGGTGGAATATATTAAAGAGTTATACGGAGGAAATGAATTAGAAAATAGTGTTATAGAGGAAGTTGAAGAGGATGAAATGGGAGAAACAATACTGAGATCTGAAATTAAGAGAGCATTAAAAGATTTGAATGGCAGAAAGGCTCCTGGAATAGACAGAATACCTGTAGAATTGCTGCACAGTACAGGTGAGGAAGCGATTGATAGATTATAAACATTGGTCTGTAATATTTATGGAAAAGGGGAAGTTCCATCAGACTTCAAAAAAAGTGTTAGTCATGATACCAAAGAAAGCAGGGGCAGATAAATGTGAAGAATAACTAGAATTCTATACAGAAAAATTGAGAGGAGAGTGGAAGAAGTGTTAGGAGAAGACCAATTTGGTTTCAGGAAAAGTATAGGGACAAGGGAAGCAATTTTAGGCCTCAGATTAATAGTAGAAGGGAGGTTAAAGAAAAACAAACCAACATACTTGGCATTTATAGACCTAAAAAAGGCATTTGATAACATAGACTGGAATAAAATGTTCAGCATTTTAAAAAAAATTAGGATTCAAATGCAAAGATAAAAGAACAATTGCTAACATTTAGAGGAACCAAACAGCAACAGTAATAATTGAAGAACATAAGAAACAAGCCGTAATAAGAAAGGGAATCTGACAAGGGTGTTCCCTATCTCCGTTACTTTTTAATCTTTACATAGAACTAGCAGTTAATGATGTTAAAGAACAATTTAGATCCGGAGTAACAGTACAAGATAAAATGATAAAGATGCTACGATTTGCTGATGCTATAGTAATTCTAGTTGAGAGTAAAAAGCATTTAGAAGAAACAATGAATGGCATGGATGAAGTCCTACACAAGAACTACTGCATGAAAATAAACAAGAACAAAACAAAAGTAATGAAATGTAGTAGAAATAACGAAAATGGACCACTGAATGTGAAAATAGGAGGTGAAAAGATTATATAGATAGAAGAATTTTGTTATTTGGGAAGTAGAATTACTAAAGATCGACGAAGCAGGAGCGACTTAAAATGCTGAATAGCACAGGCAAAACAAGCCTTCAGTCAGAAATATAATTTATTTACATCAAAAATTAATTTAAATGTCAGAAAAAGATTTTTGAAAGTATATGTCTGGAGTGTTGCTTTATATGGAAGTGAAACTTGGACGATCGAGTATCTTAGAAGAAAAGATTAGAATCTTTTGAAATGTGGTGCTATAGGAGAATGCTAAAAATCAAATGGATGGATGAAGTGACAAATGAAGAGGTGTTGCAGCAAATAGATGAACAAAGAAGCATTTTGAAAAATATAGCTAAAAGAAGAGACAGACTTATAGGCCATATATTTAGGCATCCTGGAATAGTCGCTTTAATATTGGAGGGACAGGTAGAAGGAAAAAATTGTATAGGCAGGCAATGTTTGGAATACGTAAAACAAATTGTTAGGGATGTAGGATGTAGGGGGTATACCAAAATGAAACGACTAGCACTAGATAGGGAATCTTGGAGAGCTGCATCAAACCAGTCAAATGACTGGACAAAAAAAAAAAATTTAAATACTACCACACAATTGCAGATATTTATCTGTTATAATTAATCTTATTGCAAAGAATTTAACAGTATGCATAATCATTTAAAAATTCAGATATAAATGCCAAGGTATCTTGGGCACTGCAACAGTTGCAAGATTTCATGAAAATATACTTTCTAAACTCTATCTATTATTTTTACTTTATACAGTACTATTAAAAATTACTATTTTATTTTCTAATGAATATTCAATCTCTAATTGTAATCTAGTAATGAAACACATGGCACCTCAATTTACAACACAAATGTTGTTTGTAAATAGGGGTGTAACTAACTGTTCTACTGATGGTTCTCAGCAAAACCTTACAACTTTTAATACCCTAACAAAATCTGATATAACATTAAAAACCATTTTTATTATTTTTTTTTTACAATATTATAAAATATGAGAACATTAAAAAGTACATCTTATTCTTATTAAATAAATATTTACTTCTGTTTCAGGATTAGGATTAATTAATCACATTGCTACAACTATGAAATACATATCAACAAAATTTCAAGTAGTTTTTCTTGTTGTAAATATAGCAATGATGTCATTTGATATGTCTGATGATGTAGAAATACAAACTAGAAGTGGTAATAATAGTAGTGAAATCAGTTTCATGGGGGATTTAAAGCCTGGATTAGGCAAAGTTTGGCATCATGTTCCTAGTTATAGATTATTAATTAAAAAAGATTCATCTTTACCCAGTTCACAAAGAGTAATTGTGCTGGTAAAAAGTACAGATCTACCATCTGGAAAAAGTTGTGTTGTTGAAATAACTGATAAAGGAGTCATTTCAGTTTTAATCTGATATGATTTCAGTTTCTTTTTTTTTATTGGGCTGTTCATTAATAGTGTAATGTTATGTTGTACTATATTACAGATAAAAAATAAGATAAAATTACAATTATCAAATATAAAACATTGTATATTTTATCAAATAAAACATATTATCAATTTGTCTATATATTCTTAATTTTTTTAATCTCTGTTATCTTTATACTTACTTATAGAATTTGCAGGGATGAACCAACATCAGTGATGTGTAAATTATATGATCATACTTCTATGATTTGTCTGATTTTGTATTTTCAGAAATTTTCTTCTTGTATATATCAAAAAGAATTAGAAAAAAAGGTGGATGGTTTTTGCAACAATTTAATATTATTCATTGTTAAATTTCATGACATCATTACTGCTACAACACATAACATTGTTTTCAACTAAAAAAGAGTCACATATTTTCACAAAGACAGTGTAATAGGAATGGAATGGAATGCAAAGTTGGCAGGAGTCTATTACTCCCTACTTTATCGCAGAACCTGGACAGAGTCCCTTGCTGCTGGATCTTTCTAATCGGGCTTGTTTTTAAAAGGATTATTTTTTAATCTCGGATCTAATTTTTCAAGTTTTGTCTATTATTATTTTAGTGAATTTAAGACGGATTTAATTGCATTCCAATCCGTTGTTAAACCAGCGTTATCGAACCCATTTCATGGGCCGACCGCGGAAGGCTAGGCTTATAAAGCCTGTCCTCCCGACGTAATTCCCCTTCAGACCGTCCACTGAAGTCCTTTCGGTGCTAACTCTTTAATAGGCTAGCAGGAATACGCCACAACGGGGCACTAGCTATAAGGAGGGAGCAATGTGTCCCCTTTTCCGGAGGAGTCGCAATTGCTGGGTTATTTTATCTTACTGTAAGTTTAACTTACAGATGGTGATACCTATTCGCGATCGCGGTTTTGGGGCGGCGATTTTCTGGAAAGAAGTAAACAGTAATTATTCTCTCCACGTAATTATTAACCTTCAGACACGCGTGTGTCTGAGAAGGGGTTGGGGGGACCGCGTGGCCGCAGTGAAGAAACCATTTGTTTTTGTGGTGGCTGTTGGCATCTGCAACAAAAGAAGCAGAACACACACACGAGAGAAAGAAAAAAAAAAAAAAAAAAAAAAAAAAAAAAAAAAAAAAAAAATTATTTTTACTTTCCTTTCGACTGGCAGGATGAGACGGCACGACGCGTTGTTCCACATCCACGTTTCTCCCGTTTCTGAAACAAGAGAAACAGAACAAAACACACGCGAGAAAAAAAAAAAAAAATTTTTAGACCGCGTTTTTGTTTTGTGCGCGACTTACCGTATTTGAAGTCTTCAAACTATATAACTCGCGAAAAAACTATTCACTCGCGACCCCGGAAACGCGTCTGACGCACTATTCTGTTTATGGCTCATGCGATATGGAGGCCCCTAAGCCTGGTTTGTCGATTTTCGGCTACCGCACCGCACCATCACGGTGGTTCGTCCAGTACGGCGTGAGGCCGCTTCCTTACAACTGTCGGAGTTGGGTCCTCTCTGCAGATGTCCCGAAGATGACTGTGTTCGGACACAGCCGCTCTCCCGAACAGTCTGCGCGCCTGCGCCACCCCCACCTCGGACACGGATTGAAATCTCGCATCAGATCGGAGAGTGGCGTTCCTGACGAACCACGGAGCTCCAAAGATCGTCCGCAACGCGATGTTTTGGACGGCCTCGATCTTCTTTTGAAGCGAGGAGCTCAACATTGCCCCCCATGCCGGGTAAGCATATATTAGAATCGGCAGTACGTACAGCCGAAAAATGAGAAGCTTAGTTGCCAGTGGGTATGGGCTGGCACTGTTCAGCACTGGGTATAGTGAGGCTCTGGCGGCCTTAGCCCTCCGGGTCGCATAATTTACATGTTCGCCGAAGGTAAGCCGCCTGTCCAACACCACCCCCAGGTACTTAACTGTTTTCTCAAAAGGGATTTTCTCCCCTGAGATTTCCAGCTCTCTGGTCGGTTTTCGTGTCTTGCATGTGAACATCACGGCCACCGATTTTTCACCGTTGACCCTGATTCTCCACATGTCGAGCCACGGTTCCACTAAGTCCAGCTGCCTTTGGAGCCTCCGGACCGCGTAATCCACATTTGCGGATTCGTAGAAATATGCCGTGTCGTCTGCGTAAAGGGCCGTTTTGACCCCTTCCGACAGCGGCATATCGTTCACGTACAAAGTGTACAAGAACGGGGAAAGTACTGCTCCTTGGGGAACCCCAGCGGCTATTTCTCTGGTGGAGGAAATCGTTTCCCCTACGCGCACGACAAAATGTCGGTCTAGCAGGTATGACCGCATCAGTCTGACATAGCGGTAGGGGATCGCCGATCGCGCTAGCTTATAAAGCAGCCCGCTATGCCAAACTTTGTCAAAGGCCTTGGCCACATCCAGAAAAACGGCTGCAGTCACCCGTTTCCTGTTCAGGCCTCCGACAAGGTCGTCTATTATTTTTACCAGTTGGAGGGTGGTTGAGTGACCCTCCCTGAACCCAAATTGCTCGGGCCGCACTTCTCCCTCCATGTATCGCCTCAGTTTTTCGAGAAAAATCCTCTCGAACAACTTAGACAATACCGGTAACAGGGAGATTGGCCTATAATTCCGTGGGAAAAGTAAACTTTTCCCCGGTTTGGGTAAACATACGACTTTGGCCGTTTTCCAACAATTCGGGAAATATCCAACGTACAAAATGGACGTGAATATCACCGAAATTGCTGTAATCACGGAGGCCGGTATGTTCCGGAATGCACGGGCGCTGATCCCGTCGACACCCGGGGCCTTGTCGGGGCTTGTGGCCTTAATGGCTGCGGAAACTTCCGCTTCAGTGGAGGGGCGTCCTCCACCTGTGAGAAATAATCTACAAGAAAGGATTCCACCTCGGTTGTGTGCTCGTCGTTCGGGGAGGGAGGGGGGTTTGGAGTGAACTGCTCCTCCAAGGTATCGGCGAATACCTCGGCCCTCTCCGCCTCCGAGTATGCAAGAAAACCTCGCTGCCCCACAACCGGATGGCGAGGCTTCTTCCCTTCTCGCAGTCTCCTGTTCAACCTGAACACCGAGGAGATGTCGTCAGAGACCGAGGCGAGGTATTCGTTCCACGAATCCTCTCGATGGCTTGTCAGCAGTTGTTTTACCCTGTCCGTTTGATTATAAAAGGCCCGCTTATCAGCGGGGGACAAGGTGATTCGATATCTCCTCCTCAGTCGTCGTTTCTCCGTTATGGCTTCGGAGATATGAGGAGGGAGGTCGTTTCGAACAACTGCTCGAGTTTTGGCCGATGAACTGCCTGCCAGGGCCTCGGTCATTGACGACGTGACGCGCCCGACAGTGTCGTCGATTTCCTCCGGGGTGTTCAGGAGCTCAGGATTTACCGGCCTGTACTCCCGCTGGAGGGTCTCGTAGAACCTTTTCCAGTTGACTGACCTTCGGGGTATAGGCGGGGGATCTCGGCCACCCCCTGCCTGACCTAGTTCCATCAGGACAGGGGAATGGTCCGAGCTGAGGTCTTCTATCGTTTCAATCATGAATGGGAGGGTACCCCCCTTCATGACTGCGATATCCAGCACGTCAGGCCTAGATCTGCCTGAGCGATGCACGAACGTGGGCACCTCAGGGCCTACGACGACCAAGCGGCGGGCTCTCGCCCTTTCGTACAGCAATCTGCCATTCGGATTTGTCAGAATGCTGTTCCATGACACGTGTTTGGCATTGAGGTCGCCCATGAGTATCACGGGCCCATCCCAATTTTCCAGCACGGCATCCAGATCTGCGCCGGTTACCGCGTCGTTCGGCTTGCTATAAGCCGAAACCAGCCGATACACCGTGCCCAGATGCTCCACATGCACACACGTTTGCTCTATCACGTTTGTATGAAGAACAACGCGCGTATGCATGTGGCGTCTGTGGACTAAAACCGCAGTTCCACCAGAGGTGCGAGATCCGGGTCGAACTGGCCTATCCGTCCTATATGTAAAATAGTTCCGAAGGGTCAGTTGCTTGTTTGGGTTCAAGCACGTCTCAGACAACAGTATCACGTCTATCAGTAGATCCTCGGCCAGACGGCATAGTTCCTCCGTCCGGCCTACTACTGAGTTGGCGTTCCACTGCAAGAGTCTGAGGGTGGGCCTAACCATACCTGGACAGTACAGCCATGAGGCACTCTATTAAGGACTGAATACAGTCCTTGAGAGATTTTGCCTGGAGCAGGCGTGGCAAAACCATCATGATATGTGGCAGGATATCCTTCACTGTCATCTGCGACAGGAAGTCCATGCCAGTGGTCTCCAACGGGGTAGCCGGTTTCGGATTGCCGCTGGAGGTGCCTTTTGGCGCGGCCGCCCTTTTGGTGGGGCGCGGGGCCACAGGGGCCGCGGTGTTTTTAACAGCCTGCTTGGCCTTCCCAGCCGGAGCAGGCTTTGCCTTTCCCGTCGAGGAAGGCTTGGCCTTCTTCGCCGGCTTTGTCGCCGCCTTTTGTTTCACCACCTTCTTGGTGGTCGCCGCCGGTTTTGGCTTGGCGGGTGTTGGGGAGGGTACCTCCCCTTTTTTCACTACCGCCTTGGCCACAGGTGCCGGCACCTCCGGTTTGGGGGCTGATTTTCCCCCACCGGCAACACGGGCCCAGCTGCGGCCGTCAACAGTCGCGGGCTTTTTAATGCCCTTGACCTTATTGACTTGCTCCTTATAATAGGGGCAACCCCGGTAATTAGCCGGATGAGACCCCTTGCAGTTAACGCATGAGGCTGGTTCCTCACGCGGCTTAACGCATGTGGCAGTGTCGTGGTCCCCACCACACTTGACACATTGCTGGGCCCTCTGGCAGTAATTGGACGAGTGTCCAAATTTCTGGCATCTGTGGCACTGGGGTGGCCCCCCTCGTGACACAAACGCAGTCACTGCGACCTTGCAGTAAAAAATACTGCCAAGGTCATAAATGGTCCGGGCCGAAGGGGTCCTCTTAAGGGCCACTAGGCAGGTCGGGGTTTCCCGACCGTCCCTTGTGAGGAGCTTCTTAACCGAAACCACCTCATAGCCAAGGGAGGTCAGTTCCTCCCTTACTTCCTCCGGGGCAGCCCCATAGGGGATTCCCCGTATAACCACCTTCAGCTCCCTGTCCTTCGGGAGCTGAAAGGAGTGAAAGGCGATTCCCTTCGAGTGCAGAAAACTCTGCACCGCCCGGTAATCCGCCTCGCTGCCCAGCTGCAGCCTTATCGAGAGCCCGGTGCTTTTAGCCACCAGGCGCCCCCCGATCCACGACTTAATGTCGCGCGCTAATGCTGGCCACTCCTTCGGGCAGTCCAGCATTATTGGCGGGATTTTCTCCCGCCTGACGGTAGCAGGCTGTGATGGGGCCCCATCATCAGCCTGTGGGTTGGCGGCTGCTGCAGCCTTGCTGCAGCCCGCTACGGGCTCCATCTCCATAGGAGGCGCGGAGTCCCGGCGTTTCTGGCGCTTCCTAGCGCCAGACCCGCTTTCCTCTCCACCGACGGACAGTTCCGGGGTGGGAGAACGGGGTGGGCAGGCCTTACTTTTCCTTCCATTGAGGAAAAATAAAGAATAAAATTTAAAAATTAAAATTAAACTTAATTAAACACTTCTTAATGTACAGTTGCTGCAAAATAAAATCACTGACAAGAAAAATCAAAACAAGATATAACCTGTAGACCTAAACAGGTACAGATTATATCAAACAATTTAAAATAAAATTATTTTTAAATCAGCACAATAGTCCTATAATAATAGGCTATTAACTTAATGTGTTCGTAATGACTACAAGAGTTCACTTTACATTATTATAGAAATTTGAATAGAATAGAAATAAAATTAAGAAAAGGATTATCCTTTTCTTAATGTAACTGGCCTGTAATCCAGGTAGCTGGCCGCCCGGCTGATGTCCTAGCAGACCCTTCTCACATTGTCTGGCGACGCAGGTAGAAGAACTGTTGAACACCTGGCAGGACTGGTTACAACTCACAATCACAGAGCACAATAAGACACAACCTTTCACTACAAGAGCCAAGGATGGAATCCAGTGTAATAGTGGATTCAAAAATTTCTTTAATCCTTCCAGTTTTTAATTTTGAAGATAAAGAATTTTAATTCTTGTAGCACTTATGAGGCTTTAATCTTCTAACCCAATATACAACCTCCCTGGTTTTTTGGGGCTTAAAAATTTTGAATGTAATAATAGAGCATATGGTATACCTTTTTTAAAACTCATTTGAAGACAAATGAATGGTGTGAAGCTGAGCTTGATTTTTAAAAAATGACATAAATTGAAATATGTTTACTATACTGAATAATATTGATAGCTAATGATACAATAAGTGTAACATATTATAGTCTAGCTGACAAAAGAAGACACCTGATTTTAAACTGCTATAATTTTGTAACAAGGATATAATTTGTTGCAAATGTTACCGGATTAATTTGCTTTTAAAACAACCTTTAAATTACCTTTATTTTACAGCTTGTTTGTTTTTCATGTATACAGAGTGATATTGAAGTATGAAAACGGCTTCACATTTAAAAACTGGGGTAAACTACTGTGATATATTTGAAATCTTTGTCTACCATATTAAATCAAACTTTTCTTTTTTAAATAGAAA
Source organism: Lycorma delicatula (assembly GCF_047948215.1). Lineage (NCBI taxonomy): Eukaryota > Metazoa > Arthropoda > Insecta > Hemiptera > Fulgoridae > Lycorma > Lycorma delicatula. The sequence continues at coordinate 131,132,933 of NC_134458.1, read as the reverse complement.
GGTTGACATGTGATACACGATTTAATGTAAAATTTTTATGAAAAAATCGATAGTGAAAACCGTTTGTCAATAATGACTTCGTTTTCAATTTATAAGCAATCAAGTTGAAAAATGGAAGCATGGCAGTAGTAATAAACCAAGGTAAAACTTCTCTTTATTTTGCATTACCTTCAGAATTACATCCAAAAACCTTGAACAATTAATAATAAAGTAATAATTTTTTAACTATATAGATCTGTACTTGTTTCTACCTACTAGTATCATTAAGTTTTAAATATGAAACCATTTCCGTATTTTAATATCACTTGTCGGTCTCCGTGGCATAAGTGGTAGTGTCTCGGCCTTTCATCTGGAAGTCCCGGGTTCGAATCCCGGTCAGGCATGGCATTTTTCACACATGCTACAAATCATTCATCTCATCCTTTGAAGCAATACCTAACAGTGATCCCGGAGGTTAAAAAAAAAATCACCCATATATTCCACTTAGTATTTTTTTTTATAAATTGTTTTCTGTTAATATTAACTATATGAATGCCATTTTGGGGGTTCTCTACAATGAGCTTCCACAGGTTATTTGTAAAATGATTTTGGTAAAGGCATATTTTCAAAGAAATAACTTTTTTTTTTTAAGATCTACAGATATTTGTCATAATTATTCAAATTAAATAAGATTCACATAAAAAAAAAAAATTATGCAATACTTTAATAAAAAAGAAAATTGTACAATTTAATTTTGTTAATTTTATTATTTGCAAAAATAAATTCATTTACAGACTAACAGAGTTATTTTTCAGATTAAAATAAATATTATGCACATAAAATTTTATTGTATGATTTAACTTTTAAAAGAACATTATTTTTGTAGCTTTGGATGCAATTTTATAAACTACACTAGTCAAAACAAAATCTGTATCTTAACAATTTTATACAATTTTTCTCACTGTAATTTGGGTGCTGATTTCAAATATGCTACTGAAATTGTGTTACCACATAAGGTTTTACGTAAATTGTAAAATCTTTTTTATAATAAACTCATTTTGATAAACTACTGCTTACAATTAAGAATATTTTGTATTTTTACTTTTATACAATATGCAAACATCCTTAATACAGAAAAAATAAATATATACACTGTTATCATGAAAAGCAGACACATAAAAACATGTCTGACATCATACAGATATCTGTTGTTGCATATTACAGAGCTTAAAGTCTTGTCGAGTCTAGCTTTACATGTGTTATGTTTTACAGACTTATTAGTGTTTTGCTATATTTTCATCAATTATTTATAATTCAAAAGTAATTTTTCTTGTTTTTATTTGCTACAAGATGGCTTCTGCCAAAGTATGTAGATATTCAAATCATCTGGACAATTGTTGGTATTAATGTAGTAGGCGATCTACCACTAGTTACTTAGTTCTTAGATGGCGCCATTGAAACACAATACTGAAATAAGTTATAAATAAATAAAATTATAAAAATAATCTAACCTATGCTTGCTTTGATCGTTAACCTTGACTAGGGGTTAGATTATATTTATTTTCTTATTTCAATATAGCATTTCAGTGGTGCCATCTAAGACTAATTAACTAACTACAGTGGTAGATTACCTACTACATTAATACCCAATTTTTGTTGTCTGTGGTAAATCTGCACCTAAATCTCACAGAAAGATTATTTCTGAATTGATAAAAACAGCTAATAAATTTTATTTTGATTGTGCACTCAGGGATCAAGATAAAATCTGGGCACCTGATGTTAGTCGCATATCATGCTCAGTAATTCTAACTGAATGGTTGAAGTGGAAATGATAAGCCATACCATTTGCTTCACAGACTGCTACTTTTGTACAACGAATATATTTGGATTTTAATTCAAAAATAGAAAGTTCATAACATATGCAGATATATCCTCGGTTACCTGTACCACCATCTAATCTGACATTGCTTAAGAATGATTTGAAAATGAAGCAGATGTTGAAGAATTTCTTCCTGTACGTGATGAGAAATCTCCTCATTTAATTCAATATGAACTTAATGATTTAGTTTGTGATTTAAAGTTATCAAAGCAGCAAGCTGAACTTCTGAGGTCAAGACTGCAACAGTGGAATCTTTTAGCGGATCAACTTATTTTACTATGAAAGATTCATTGTGCGTTTGTAAGATGAAAACCATGCTTTTCTTGTTAAAAATTTATTTCCTGTACTCCCATCTAGACTTTTTCCCGAAAATTTGGGTGCTGTTAGCAATGAACAAGGAGAATGTTTCCATCAGGATATTCTGACCAAGGAAGATGAATCCTGTTGACTATTGCTTTATTGATATTGATGTTGATCTTTGTTTAGAGAAACTGATCAAACATCGTACAAGCGAAAAAGTTTGTCAACATATTTTAAAAAGTAAAGGTAAGACAATTCCAATTATTAAAATTTTTAAAAACTGTTATTTTAAATAAATTTCCATGATTTAGACTTTTGAAATTTTAAATGAATATACATAAATAATCATGTTTTAAAAATATTGATTATATAATGATTATGCATTTATTGTTAATAAATCGTACATAAAAAATGTGATGTATTACATATATTCTGATAACTGTTTTGAATTCAGCACCCCAAAATTAGTTTAAAATTATCATGTACGATTCCAGATATACAAAAATTTGTAATTCAAAACTAATTTTTTTTCTCTTGATGATATTGCCACACAAACTTGAAACCTGTGCGTGGGATATGGAATTTTTGTAGTGAATGAAAAATGCCATGCCCAACCGGAATTTGAACCCTGGACCTCCAGATGAATGTGCTCCAAGAGCACATTCTGTGACGAATGGACTAAATCACTGCTGCAACAAATGTTGATGTTATAAAAATTCTAGGCTCAATTACCCATCTACTGTTTTCAAACTTACTTGTGCAGAGTGATCCCGATGTACAATGAATTACTGGTCAACCCACCTCAACTCATAAAAAGGGACACAACTGCCTACAGACTTGAACCAACAAAGTTGTTTTAGACATCAGTTCATTCATTTTCTAAACAGGAGAGGTTTTCATAAAAAACAAGATAAATATGAACTCATTGCTTGTTTTATTATATTTTTTTTTACAAAAGCAACATCATTAAAAATAACATTATAAAGATAACAGTAAAAAAATAATAAATTTAAAATTTGTACTATAACTATCCACAAGATAGTTAAACATTAAATATAACTCACAATAACCACTAATATAAAGGCACATTAGTTACAGACCTCATAATAAACAATAAAAATAACCATTCTACTTAAAACTGAACAAAATAATGCAAGTCAAGATTGAAATTTACAGATTTGGAACTGATGAATTTTGATGTTTACTTCCTCTAACATATGTTTAACATAAAAATATTACATAAATCCAAGAAGGAAATTATGAAAGTAAAAAAAATAATTAACTTGTTTTTCTATATAAATTAATTTGATCACTAGTGGTGAATTAAGATAAGCCGATAAAATATCAAATTACAATACTGTATCCTTATTTACCAATAACAAATAAATATTCCATAAGTAATTGAATACTGATCTTCAATATGATTATGTTTTATCCATAATTACTATAAAGAAAAATTGAAGATACAAAGTAATCAGTTGTCTCACACTGGTGTGATAACTATGTATAAAGGAACTGTACCTCAGTCGGTTAATCCAATCATATAAAGTTAATAGATTAACAAAATCTTATGAAAATGATTAAAAAAAGTCATGGCTAATTAATAGGGGTATAAAAAAATTATGCAAGGAAAAATTAAATATGTTTTAAAATTTCTCCAATGTGGCTAGAACACGTTTCCTCAACAGATGTGAGCAGGATATTTTATTTTTAAACCCTTTTTTCTCCAGTTTAGATACCATATCCTTATTGAGGATGGTGATGCTGATACATTTCTGGTATGACAGGTCGGACATGGCTTATATTTGCAGCTGTTTGTGGTCTTTTCTTTCCTGACTTGTGAATGCATAATAAGCAAACAGCTTAGGTGCTTTTCGGATATCAGTACGTCACAAGTTTGCACAGTTAGATGTGGTTAGATTAATGAAAGTAAGATATGTGTGAACAATCCATGTATATTTTTGTGGCAACATTTTATTTAATCATAATTTTTGTCATTGCAAGATAAATTTATGTACAGCTTTTGAAAACTGCTTTGATATTTATAGTACTTGAGTGCAAAAATATTAGTAGAAAAACATAAAATAAAATTTTTATTGATGTGATTGGAAGAAAAGGACATAAATTAGCAAAGTGAAAAAACAATGGTCGAAAAGCAAAACAAATTTACGATATATAAAATATAGATGCATTCACTAACAGTTTAATTATTAATTTCTGCTTCAATGTAGATTGATTTTTTTAAATTTTGTGAATCTGGAAGATTTGACTGAAATTATAAAAATATTTAAAATTGGTCTTAAGTAAAATTTGATAAAGAAATGCCTAGTGTGAAGGTGTGAAACTATCATTCTGTCTTGCATAATTTCAGTCTAATAATTAAGTTTTATTAAGTCAGTGATCTGAATTAAAATACAATAAAATGAATATTAAAAAAAATTCAATTCAGAAACTAGAGTACTAAATTCTTTGTAGACTCTAATACTAACTTTTTCTAGCTTATGCATAATACAAACATTTGGTTTTACGTATATTTCTCTTTTTGTAATATTTTTTTTTGAAAATTCAAATAATTCATTAACATATTGACCAATGTGCTAATACAATTTAATATTAAAGGAAATATAAACCACCAAAACATAGTAAATATAAAAGTTAAACTTACCATATTAATTGCAAGAATCAATTTTCGCAGGATTGCAAAAAAAATTGTTTTATTAATTGCTATATACTGGGCAGCAGTATTTGGATATTCATCCATAAAAAATTTCAAAATCTTCAAGAAAGAAAACAATTTTGATAAATTAACAAGATTATAAATAAATGTTTTAACATAATTATAAAATTAAATAACAACTGAAGATGCAGGATCCTGTAAAAATTGATACTTCTCTTCCACAGAGTAATAGAATATTTCAATAACAAAATACCATTAAATAAATGTATCTTAATTATTCATAATAGAGGCAGATGAATCAGAGTGACACACACACACACACACATACACACAAAATGTGTAAATAAACTAGTTATATACTAAGAATATAAAAAAATTACATTAAGGCACATATATCATTAATTATTTCAAAACAATAATGTTACATGACATCAAAAGATATAAAATAAAAATGTTAGCAATAACGAAAAACAATCTTATCAAGAATCAAAAAGTTACTGTTAACTAAAGAAATGTGGAATGGAAACTGTGATAATTATAAAATATTAATTCGCAAACTAAAAAAAAAAATTGTAAAAGAAAAAGATGTCAATTTACTTTTAAATGAATACATGTTATAATATTTATTTATCTTCTTACATTACAGATATGTATTTCTACTAATTACATCCCCAAAATGGCAGTTATATCATTAATCACTATCACAGCAGTTCGAGTATATATATTTATGACTAAAAAATGAGATTTCTTTAGTGGCACACAAAATTATTCCACTTTTTCTTTTAATACTCGCATTATGCATACAAACTGATCTTTAATTTTTGATAAAAAATCTGGAAATAAATATAAAACACTAACTTTCAAGTAAAAAAGTAGACAGGTTATAAGAAGAAATACAAATTTTCACTGCAGTAAATTACAAAAATATAATTAATAAAAAATTACAATGCAATCATTTGTGAATAGATGAAAGGAAAACAGAATAAAACTAACAATTTCCAAGGAAAAACAAGATAAATTAAATGTACAATATCCAATAATGATAGAGTTTATTGAAATGGAAACTCCTCTGGAAAGTTAGCCAACAAGAAAAAACTCATGGCTGATAACAGACCTGACCAGTGGTTCCTGGAATGAGACTTGCAGGAACCTTTGGTGCCTAAACAAAATAAGAACAGGCCAAGGAAGAAGAACAGCTAGTATGGATAAATGGGGACTAAAGAACTCTGTTCAATGCCAGGTGACCTTCGACAGACAATTGGACATATTATAGAAGAATGCTTAGTTTTGATGTCAACTGGCTTAGAACTTCAGTATATTTAAAGGATGAAGCTAAACACTAGCTTATAAATTTAAAAGCAATATTAAAATATAATGCCTGTAGTACAGATTTTATATAATATACTGTCTAGATTTTTAATTAAAATTTATGTTGTGTACATAAAACATTTCCTTTTTAACCTTGTCAAAGTAGAAAGTTTTTGATACTCCAATGATTTCTGCTTAAACTTTATTGTACATAATAAAGAAAAAAAAAATGATCAGACAAACACAATTTAACAAATCCTAAATAAATGCCACCAATAACTAAAGCTGGGACTTTAATGTAAATTTTCACCATTATTATTATTACTATTGTTTTTTCTCTAATAATTATGTACCTCAAACTTAATGCAATATGCTATCTTTTTTTTGTAACCTTGAGTTCTATGGTATCTATTTTTGCAACCTTGTGTTCTACATCTGTTCATACTACTCATTTTGGACAGAAAATATGTTAAATTTATTTCATTTCTAAAATCATAGAAATAGGATCTTACTGCAAAATTAATGATAAGACTAAAGTTTCCACAAAAAGGAAAAATCTAAAAAAAAAATTGATCAAGACTGCTGTACGCTGATAACATTTATAGGAATTTTGTTTTTGGGGCCATGATAGTCATCTAAGGTGACAAAAAAAAGAAGGAAGGTATTTGAAAATTCTAAGTGATGTACCTCTATTACTGTTGCACAAGGTTCACCACTTCCTTAAAACCCACTCTAAATAATTAAGTCTATATGTTAGATTTAAAACAAAACAATATTTCATTCAAATCAAGTAAATAACTATAATGTATATTCATGAATTATGCCATGCAGCAGTAGTTGCGAACTAAGAGTACTTACTCAATGTTTTTTATCTCTACAGTACAATATCTATCAGATGCTAGGTTTAGAAATAATTACTTCTACAATCAAATTTTAGGGGATGTAAAAAAGGAACTTTAATAAGATAACATAAAGCAACAGAAATGTAATATCACAAATGTTTTTTAATACACATACACCTAATTATCTTATAATTAAACTTGCAACTACATAATTATTATTTATCTACAATTAAAATGTTATGGTAATTTTTTTCTTTGTTGTATACTACAAATGCAATCTGATTCTAAATTATTTCACTAAGCAAAATTTAAAAAAATAAAAGAAAAATGAATTAATCGTAAAAGAAAAACTAATCTATGTAAGCAGTTCAAATAAATTTAAACTTTGCCCTAATTTATTTACTACAATAAAGAAAAAGATTAATTTAATGCAGGAGAAATTGCATCAAACATGATTCTAGTAATATAAATTTGGAAATTTTTATAATATTAAAACGCACAAAGAGTATACTCACTTTTCAGAGAAGGATTTTATTTCAAAACATAGATTAGTGTAACTGATTGAATGTAAAAACCCAACGTAAGATAATAAATAATAGGCAGTATAATATGTGGCAGTAAGTGGTTAATGAAATTCACTAATATCTTTATTCAGTTCTTTACAAATTTCTCAGTTTGCTTTTATAAAATTTGATTTAGATATCAGACTGAATTCATGATGTTGATTCTTATTCTGGCATCCCTAATTACAAATCAATGCTGGATATGTCAGAAATGAGGAACATATTGACTAGGTAAGAGGGGTTTTAAGTTAAAAAAATTGACATCTTCTAGACAATATTCTCATCACCATCCTGATGATATAAAAATTCCTTCATATCAAATACAAAGTGAAAATAATCTGTTCAGCCCACTGATTGTTTGTGGCTATGGTTTCTGTTATTAAAAGTATGTTGCTAACAGGAATTAGATCATTGGGGAAAACCTACTTTATTAACAATGATAATGAAATTTCATTGCCAAATAACAAAAAGGAAACATATATATCTAAAAACCTTCCTTTAAATTTTGTTTAAAGAGGGTGATATTTCTTTGGTTGTTTAAGGTTCATGTAGATAGATGGCAGAAGGCAATATGAACTGGAAGTTTGAAAGCTTTAAAGTGATTTTTTAAGATCAAGATTATCTAAACTGCTATCAAATAGCTGTTAATCAAATCATTTTATAAACACAACTGAAATATTCTTTTCAAGTGTTTTTAAGTGTGGATTATTTATTTATTTTTATTTTCATCATCTTTCAATTTTTTAATCTCAAGAGCAAATATTTAATTTTATAATGTTAAATTTCTAAGAAAAATTACAATGTAAAAATGTTTCTTTAATTTATAATATCCCAGTTCTAAGAAATAAAAATATTTTTAAACTGCGTACAGTATAATTGTAAAAATGGTTAAACAATATTAAATACAATTTCTCCAGGTTTAAATATCTTTTTAATAAAATTTGTTTATTTAACACTTTAAGCACCAGAACTATGATGCAAGTTTTTACCTCCAACCCAACTATACATTTAGGAGTATTCTCTCTGCATTCATGTATGTATCAATTTGATACACAGGGTCCGTACAGAAATATCACTATGCATCAAAATGATACACATGGCACTGAAAGTGTTAAGATGTTTTATAAAGAAAACCCCACACATGAAAACATCAACATGAAAAATTTTATATGTAAACAATAAAGTATGCAAATTAGATTCTTGGGCGACTCAAAACCAACACATAAAAACAATTTAAATAATTACATCACACACACAAACAAATTTTTCAAAACAAATTCCAACAGCAATGCTTAGTACTACCAGTGGTAATTTTTGAACAAAAACTAGAGTTTAGATACAGCTGAAGTTTTTATGGTTCTCAGCTTAATTGTACCGTAGTTGATTTAAAATTTTTCCTATTTTTAAAACATGGTTGTCATGGATATCAAAATTCAAACAATGATAAATTACAATAAAGGCATAAGCAATCTAAAATAAAACAAAATTCTAACAATGAGAAATTACAATAAAGGCATAAACAATCTAAAATAAAACAAAATTCTAGTTCATAACAAAAATCGATAACATAAAATCACTAAATTAATACCTGAATTTTAACTGCATTTAATGAGCAACAAGTTGAAGTTCAGTTTAACTCTTTTAGCACCTATAATCGATTTAAATATACTTTTGTTAATCAAGAAAATATATGGATGGAAATAAAATAAAGCATTTTAAAAATTAAGTAGATAAGAACAAAAAATAAAAATTTTACTAAAAATAACAATCATATTAAAACAAAAAACTAGGCTTTTCTCATGATTTTAACAGACAACAAAATATTATTTAGAAGCATGCACATAGAAACAGTAATGAAAACGGCATAAGTAAAAATACTATAAAAATTAAGTACACTTAAATAAATCATAATTAATAAACAAACTCTTTGGAAAGATTTTAAGAATCAATCATTTTTTTATCAAAACAAAAAATAACATAACTAATTACTATAACAATTAACTAAATAAAAAAACAGTTTTTACTTATTTGATCCTCATTACACTTATAAATTATTAAATATCAACTTCCAAAACAGAGTTGAATCTTTTAACACAAAATCAAATCTTTCAGATTAAGACATCATTGTAACAGCAAATTCTGTTCTCCGTCTCTTCTTTTCATGATACTCTGGTGAAACATTCTCTAAATTCTCTTTCCCTAATTTACTTAATACTGTTTTTAATTTTGCTTCCATTGTTTTATCCTGAAATCAAATATATGGATTTTATGAAAATACACAGACTAAATAGTAACGATTAATATTATGACACACATCCTAGGTAAGACGGTAAACAGCATCTTTAAGACCTGATGACTGCACAACACCTAGAATGTTACACAGAGTAACATCCTTGAGTTCATTGTAAATAGTTTTTACCTTGCTTCACACCTCTCAATTTCAAGAAATAATAAAAAAATTTGTTGGTCGATCTCTAGCCTCCACAAATGGCTATTGGAACTTCACTAGTACTTAAATATTATTGCAATTTTTTATCCTCTTATACAGTGTCCCATAAAGAAACTTTCAGGATATGTTTTACTGGTGAAAATAATGAAAAATTTCATATAAACATAGGTCTGGATATGCTTTGTTTTTGAGTTATGTAATAAAATTATGTTTTGAGTTACTGTATTTCTGGAGGAGTAAAGTTCTGGTGGTTTCTTATGTAATTTGAGCTGTGAAATAAGACATAACAGGTTTCGGAACTGTAACGCCAGTAGTTTTTAATATAACTGACGTAAAACAAAAAATTCAGTGTTTAGGTTTGTAATGCAATAGCTTTGTTAAATGACTAACAAATGTGGAAGATTTAATAAAAATACTTGCAGAGATTTTAATTCTTACAAAATTAATGTAAATACTGTACAGTCAATAAAAAATAAATAAATTTAAAAAAATTTGTTTTTCATTGAACCAAAACAAATGAAAAATATACATAAAAATCATATTATTCTTTCTGTATCTAATAAACATTATTCTTATATAACAAAACAAAAATAAATTACACGAATTGCTAAGTGGTAACAGAACAACAAACCTCAGTTGACAATAATTGCTCAATATTCCCTCCTTCACAATGTACACAGCACTCTGTCCAATGTAAATCACCTCAGGATCATTTTGTATTATTTTTCAGGAAATCAACGTGAGCATCTCCAAGGTTTTCATTGAAAACAAATGGTTCCAAAATTGAATTTACCTTATTAGCATTGTCTAGAAGCTAATGACGGAAGTTTAACTGCTGGGGGTAATCTGTTGGCCACAAATTTTAAACCTGTAGGCAGAAAGGATAAAGATTTTCTTTCTGCAGGATGCACCAGACTGTTTTTTGACAAACCAGTGCGACATGAAACTCACTTTTCTTTCTTTTTACTGTTTAGCCTCCGGTAACTACCGTTTAGATAATTCTTCAGAGGATGATATGTATGAGTGTAAATGAAGTGTAGTCTTGTACATTCTCAGTTCAACCATTCCTTAGATGTGTGGTTAATTGAAACCCAACCGCCAAAGAACACTGATATCCACAATCTAGTATTCAAATCCGTGTAAAAATAACTGGCTTTACTAGGACTTGAACGCTGTAACTCTCGACTTCCAAATCAGCTGATTTGGGAAGACGCATTAACCACTAGACCAACCTGGTGGGTTCGACATGAAACTCACTGGGTATGCTGAATCACAATGATTTACTTGGCATGCAACAGAAAAATAACACACTGAAAATGACCCTTTCGTTCATAAATGCTGATACACTAAAGAAAAGTTTTCGTGTTTGGATACCACCTTACAGGAAATCTCTCCTGATATTCACAACGAGCAGCTTCAGAATTTCCTTTAAAAAATCCATAAACCAAAATTTTATCATCAACATTTTTACACTGATATGAAAACACTACTTCCTTTATCTGTATGATATTTTACGATTACAGATTCAAACAAAGTACACAATTTTCACTATTTAAATATTTCTAAAGTAATATACATTTCAATATAGTTTTTCAACATATATATTTCATTTTCCCTGTGTAAATTACTAAATACACACAGCTAAAATATTGTTATATCGATTTTGTATTTCTTTTAAAATTATTTTCAGTAATTAGCATTCTCAAAAAGAATGTTTATTAGGCACAGAAAAAATAATGTAATTTTCTATTTTTTAATTAGTTTTGTTTCAACAAAAAGCAACTTTTAAAAGTTTTTCTTTAATTTTTATTGGCTGTATTAACATTAATTTTCTCAGAATTAAATACTCTAAAATTTTTGTTACTAAATCTTCTACATTTATTAGTCACTTAACAAAGATACTGTACAAACCTTTTTTTGATACTGAATTTTGAGTTTTATGTTGGGATATCTTAAAAACTACTTAAGTTACAGTTCTGGGATCTGTTTTATCCTATTTCAGAGCTCAAATTTCATAAGAAACCACCAACTTTACTCCTTAATTTGGGTCCCAAAAATTACAGTAGGGCTTTTTATTAAAAGAGCTGAAAATCCAGGTGATTTCGCCACCAACAAAGCATTTTCAGACCTATATTTTATGAACTTTTTTCATTTTTTTAACTAGTAGAATATGTCCTGAAAGTTTCTCTGTTTCTTCAGGGGAGACCCTGTAGATTGATGAAAAAGAGCCTTTTTTAAAAATAAATATTCAAAACAAATTATTACTTTAATAACATGCAATCTTTTTTATTTTAATTTTATTTTTTCACTAACAATTTTGAATTCAAATTATTTATTTGAAAATTTTTCAATTTTAATTTATTATATTTAATACACTGATTAACTTTTACATTAACTTGTGATCTTCAAATTTATTTTTATTATTTATGCTAATATTTTCACAAAATATCAATCAGAAATCGATATTTATAAGCATTTACAAAATATAAAAAAGTTCTATATCAATCACGGCATTCACTTTAGATTTTTTGAATTTATAACATAACTAACTTTGTGGTTATCATGTTATTGGAATCACTTACTGGTTATATGTTATTCATAAAATATTGATATTTATAGATTTTTTTTTTGACCGATGAATTAATACACTGCAAAGCTAACAAAGAAGCTTGTGTATGGGAATATATACGAAAACGGAAATTTGTAGCTGTGAAAAATGTCATTAATGACCAGAATTCAAACCCAGGATCTCTGGATGAAAGGCCGAGAACACTCTGCCATGGAAATCAGTAAATTTATATAGCAACATTTAACTAACACATTACAACAGTTTATGTTTTACATTATCATTAAGTAACATTCACTTTTAACTGTGTTAAATTACCATTCTGTATTGTATATATTCAGAGTTTTTTAAGGATTTCTGTTTTTTTTTTTTTAATATTTTACACGAATTAATTAGTAGTACACAAATTAACATTTTTATTAATGTATCGTTAATATTGTAATCAATTTTGTACTGTTTTCATGATGAATGATTCACGAAGCATCTCATCCTCTCCTACTGAAAATGTGGACATTCTAGTAAGAGTACATGATGGATGGGAAACTAAGAGAAGTATTATCTGATAGAAAAGTTAATGTTGTTCATATGGTGTGAACATTAGCAATGTTGCACAACTACTCTTTGCTACAGTAATATTTTGCCATAGAATACTAGACTTATATAGTTTTATTTTCTTCAAATGATAATTCCTTTCACAAATTTATTTCGCTTATCATATTTTACAATATTGTAACTACAATATAATACAAATTACTCCTCTTAAGGAATAAATTAATAAAATTATTTAGACTAATTTTGAAATTGATTTACAGGTTATGGATTAAAAATATTTCATGCAGTTAGTCTGATAGTAAGTAATAACAAAAAATTTTGAATGCTTCTGGGTAATAGAATAAACATATTATAACATGCAAAATACAAATATTTTTTCTAGCATATAGTAGAACCTCTGTTAACTGAAATACTTTTACTCAAAATACCATTTAATTGAAAGAACCAACAAAAAAATTATATATTCCTCATTTTACACGAATATCTGTTTTCCGGATGAATAAAAAAAAATTAATGTAATAAACATTGTTTGTAAAGTGTGATTTGTTATAATAGTTTAATACAAACAGGTTTCCTTAGTTTGAAGTAGAAAACATGTACAGATTGTAGGTTGACTACCTCTTAAACCCCTTTTAGATAAAGGGGAAGGATAATGGATTTGCTGCCTAAGTCAGGTTGTGTTTAGTTACTTTCAGTTGTTCATACTGTCTGCTCAGTAACCATTCATGCTAGGTTATGGTGTTTGTGGCTTTTGTGAAACCTTGTATGAACTGAGTTTAATAATTTGTACCTCATGCCAACAAAACAAACAGGAATAACAACTGAAGAAAAATTAGATGCAATTAGAAGAATTAAAAATTGTGAAATTTTGTGAACTGTGGTAGTCAATTTTGGTATTTCTACTGTTTCTGATTGGGTCAAGATGAAGAATAAGTTTGAAGAGTATGTATGATGCCAAACAAGAGAACAATTAAGAAGTGCCAAAATGAAAAAGTGAACAAGGCTGTGTTTCTATGGTTCACGCTACAAAGGGAAAAGGGAATGTCATTAACAAAATCCAAGATTTTATCTGAAATGATAAGTGAGGCAGGTACAGGATTTAAAACCACTGCTGGATGGCTTAAAGAATGGAAAAATAAGAAAGGAATACAATAAGTGAATGTATGTAAGGTTATCTGCCAAAATCATGATGTAGGTGATTTTAACAGAAGTGGATACACATATTTTTCTGAGGATACAAGTAAGATCAGATTGCATAGTCTGTTTAGGAAATAAATTAACATTTTCAATTGCATGCCAATGGAGATATTTAATGATGTGTGGTTGGCAGCATTGTGTTTCGTATAATCTTTTCTGTAACCACAGGTTCTTGGATTGTTGATATCTCATTTAGTTTTAATGTTATTGTTATTTGAGTGCCTTAGTGTATCCCTACTTGTCAGACCTGGCTCTTTGGGATTTTTTTCTTATGCCCAAAATTAAAATTAGTGATGAAAGGAAGCCATTTTGAGACTATTGATTACATTAAACCAAATTCATTACAGACCTTAAAGGCCACTTCAAATGAAGCTATCCAGGACTGCTTCACAAAGTGGAAACACTACTACAAAAAGTATGAATACGGGAGGAGATTACTCTTCTATTGAAGGGGACAAGGACCAATAATCTATAAAATTAATAATAAAGATTAAAAAAATAAAGTTTGGTTATTTTCAGAATAGACCTCGTATAATGCAAACAAAACTGGACTAAATTTTAAAAGGTCGCTTGCTTCAAGGGTTGAAAAGAGTGCTCCTGGACAAAAGATGAACAAGCAAACAGTGTGACAGTTTGTTTTGTAGTAATGCTGTGGGAACTAATAGATTGCAGACTATACGAATAGGCAAATCTTAGAAACCCAGAGCTTTACAAGATATTGCAGAAAATGCTCTTCCCGTCTACTATCAAAACCAAAAATGTTCCTGGATTGTTCACAAAGTTATTCAACAACAAATTTGTCCCCAGTACTTTTTTTAAAGTTAAAAACAGTTTCTAGAAAGGTTGTTTTTCTCATTGATAATGCAATAGAGACATAATTTTTACCATCAAATGCAACAAGTTTGATCTAGACTTTAAACCAAGGGGTGATAAAGTGCTTCAAAATGCATTATTGGGCCTTTATCAGTGACTGAAAGAGTGTAGCTGAGGTCTTGAAAATGATTAACATGAAAGACATTGTTTACTGGTGAGGTCTTTAGTCCTTTTCTTTTTCCTGTTTAGCCTCCGGTAATTACCGTTCAGATAATACTTCAGAGGATGAATGAGGATGATATGTATGAGTGTAAATGAAGTGTAGTCTTGTATGTTATCAGTTCGACCATTCCTGAGATGTGTGGTTAATTGAAACCCAACCATCAAAGAATACCGGTATCCATGATCTAGTATTCAAATCCGTGTAAAAATAACTGGCTTTACTAAGACTTGAAAGCTGGAACTCTCGACTTCCAAATCAGCTGATTTGGGAAGACGCGAGCTCTTTAGTCCTGGAAGAAAACATCATCCACTTTACAAAAATGTTGGAACAAACTTTTTGATGAAATATTAATTGAAGATGAGTTTAAAAATGATGAAAATCCTCAAGAATTAATTGAAAAATACCAGGATGTGAAGAAATCAACCAAGCTGCAGTGTGAATAGCTCAATGGGGATGATCAAAATTAGATTTGAAAAAAGACATTGTTGACATGGTACTGCCCCAAACACAGGTCAACAACAATGCCACAGACAATGAAGACATGTCAAAGACCAGCAACCATAACCCTGCTGATGGTATTTTCAATGCCTTAGAAGAGTTTTTATTTAGTTATATAAATAAGGCTGTATAAAATACATGTTTTTCACACAGTGTTTTATTCACATTATCTGGTGGTGTTATGTTTCATCAATCTGAACCAATGGCAAGATATAGACAGAAAAAAACAGAAAAAGATAAATGATTTTTTTTTTTTAAGAAGTTTTTATCAGAAATTTTGATTATCTGAAACTACCTTCCCCTTCTTTTCTTTCAGTTAACAGATATTTGTATAGTGTAGAATGGTATAAATGAATAGTGTTAGGTATAAAAAGCACAGAGTACAATACTAATGGCAGAGTTCAAAATTGGTGAATTGTGCAATACTGAAATTTGAATATCTCAATAAATATCCATCAGTAGCAAATAATCCCAACAGAAATGTTATTGAATGTAAAATTAAGATATTCTGTAAATATAAAAAAAACCTTGCGAGTTAATATATAATTACACAAAAAAGACTTTTAAGTGCATTTTCAGATTTAAATAATCATAATTAGGAAATGTAGAGCAATTAATCAAAATACATATAAAACAAAATTACAATAAAAAATGAAAACAATAATTCTAAAAAACCTTAAAAAATATATTTCTACCAAATATATATATATATAATCGAATAAATTACTTTGAATAATTACAAGCTGCTATCTTATTGGTTTTATAATATTTCTGAAAATATCAAAAAAATTACCTGAAGCCAAGGATGTTTAATAGTATCATTTACAGTTATCCTCTTTGAAGGATCTACAAGAAGCATTTTTTCGACTAATTTTATTGCATTATCTGATATATGTTTTTCTGGAGTACTCTTAATACGTGGAAAATAACCTCTGATAATCTGTTCTTGAACAGGCATTGTATTTTTAACATTAAAAGTAGGTTTACCACTTAAACTGTAAACAAATAACATATTAATTAAAAATTAGAAAATAATAATGTAACTTATAAATTAAGTAAGATATCTTTAACTGTTAAAAATATTTTAATTACTTTAAAATTAAACAAAGATCAGATATTAAAAGGAACAGGTCTAAACTTAAACAATTCATCCTTAAAAGTATTCAGAAAACTTTAAATATTCTGATTCTTCTATCCCAGTTGTATGTTCTTAATATGAGCAAAAATTTACCTACCAAATCAGAACATATATTTGGGAGAGGTGATGACTTCAAATTTGCATTTTTTCTCTTTCAATTTCTCAAATTCCACATTAAATATTTATTACTCTTTTCTTGAAAAACATACATAATTTACTTGATTTCTGAAGATACCTTGTCCAGTTAGAAAACAATTTTCATAAGATGAATGCTTAAAACAGATTTAATGATCTATGCATCTTTCAATGAGAGGTTTTGTTAAAAACTTACAAAATAGTGAATAGATATTCACAGCTGAAGTTTTCAAATTAAAAATGGCATATTCCATCATTAATGTAAATTAAAAAAAAAAAAAGATTAATATTTCTCATGTTGTATTTAGCAACAAACAAAAATAAAGATACATTTTTGAAATTAAACAATTACTGTTAAAAAATTATGTATTTCTATTGTAAAATAACAGAAAAATAAAATATAGTAAATGAGAAAAAGACAACTTAATGTAGAAATAAACTTGTAGAAGAACATACTATCTCAAATGAAAGAGTTAAATAATTACTGACGTTTTACAGCAGTAATAGGATATCGTAATCAACAAATGGATTTTTAATATAAAATTAAGAATAGTCTCTCTTTCATCTTTATATTTACCCAGTAGTATGTCTTAACAAAATACTACCATAAAGTTTTTATATTACTTTTTTCATAGATTTCCTCTTCTCTGCTTGATACTACAAAGTACATAATTCTTTCCTAACTACTTTTAAAAATGCCTACATTTTAGCTGCCTTTTCTCTAGATTACACATGCAAACAGATCTCTTCTTAAATTTTCCTGTAGTTTGCATTAAAATACAATGGTTATATAGTGTAATAAAGTAAAAATAATTTAAGGTTTGGTTCTTAGATAACAGTTAGTCTCATATATCTTACTAATACTGATAAAAGTCAGCATTTCTTTGAAATGAAACCTACGATGATCCACGTCTAAATAAGTATTATAATTATTACCTTATTGATAACATGTAAAACCAATTTTTTAATTAAAATAATATATTTTATGTAGGTTAGAGTGAGCAATTGATTTACTAATTCTTTTCATAAATCTAAGTTTACAGAACCTTTCATATAATTTTTGTTTTCCACGTTTTAAATCTGCTCTATTAAATTTAATCAAGATAAGATCTGTGGACAATTGTTTACATTGACATAAGCCTTGAAATTGTTTTTTTCAAAATAACTTTTAGCAAAATTAATTTTTTTAGCTTTGTATAAAGTGAATCTTAAAAATATTCTTTAATTGATTCAATCTCCTAGATAATTAATTATACATGAAATGCAAATAAAGGCTTATGAATAACCTATAAGAATTATAAACAATAACATAAGTCTTAACACAACAAAAATCTGAATTTTTTCAATACAAAAATGTTTTTAAAAATAATTTGAAATTATATAATAAATGCATTCATTAAAAATTACTTTTTGTCATTAACTATGCAAAAATATTTTATAGAAATTTAGTCAGACAAAAAAAATTTTAATATCTAATCCAAAAATTATTATTAGTGAAAACTGGGCCTTAATAATAATATAAACATAATACTCTTTCAAATGCTGCTAATTTAAAAATTAAAATAATTATTATAAAAGAATTATACAGAAGAGTTCTTAAATAAGATAAAATAAATTAATATTAATAATAGCATTTTTTTTGTCTTCAGTCATTTGACTGGTTTGATACAGCTCTCCAAGATCCCCTATCTAGTGCCAGTCGTTTCATTTCAGTATACCCCCTACACCCTACATCCCTAACAATTTGTTTTACATATTCTAAATCTTGCCTGCCTGCACAATTTTTCCCTCCCTTCTACCTGTTCCTTTGATATTGAAGCAACTATTTCAGGATGCCTTAATATATGGCCTATAAGTCTGTCTCTTCTTTAAACTATATTTTTCCAAATGCTTCTTTCTTCATCAATTTTCCGCAACACCACTTTATTTGTCACTTTATCAACCCATCTGATTTTTAACACTCTCCAATAGCAAAAACTTCTAATCTTTTCTTCTCAGGTACTCCAATCATCCAAGCTTCATTTCCACATAAAGCTACGCTCCAAACATACTTTCAAATGTTTTCCTGACATTTAAATTGATTTTTGATGTAAAAAAATTATATTTCTGATTGAAAGCTCGTTTTGCCAGTGCTATTCAGCATTTTATATCGCTCCTGCTTTGTCTATCGTTAGTAATTCTACTTCCCAAATAATAAAATTCTTCTACCTCCATAATCTTTTCTCTTCCTATTTTTATATTCAGTGGTCCATCTTCATTAATTCTACTAGATTTCATTACTTTTGTTCAGTTCTAGTTTATTTTTATGGGGTAGTTCTTGCATAGGACTTTATCCATGCGCTTCATTGTTTCTTCTAAATCTTTTTTACTCTCAGCTAGAATTACTATATCATGAGCAAATTGTAGCATCTTTATCTTTTCACCTTGTACTTT
Source organism: Lycorma delicatula (assembly GCF_047948215.1). Classification (NCBI taxonomy): domain Eukaryota; kingdom Metazoa; phylum Arthropoda; class Insecta; order Hemiptera; family Fulgoridae; genus Lycorma; species Lycorma delicatula. The sequence goes on along the minus strand of NC_134458.1, from coordinate 131,113,381 downwards.
TCACCTTCTTCTACATTTTCTACCTTATCTTTTTTACTCAAACCTCTTGCGATGTCCTCCTCAATAATCTTCTTTACCTCCTCTTCCTCAAGCTTCTCTAAATTCCTCCGATTCAAGCAACACCTTTTCTTCAGGTTTTTAAACCCCAATCAACATTTCATTACCACTAAATTATGGTCACTATCAATGTCTGCTCCAGAGTAAGCTTTACAGTCGACACGTTGACTTCTAAATCTTTACTTAACCATAATATAATCTATCTGATACCTTGCAGTATCGCCTGGCTTTTTCCATATGTATAAATCTTCTATTATGATTTTTAAACTGGGTGTTAGCAATTACTAAATTATACTTCATGCAAAACTCTATCTTTTGCCCAGCCCATATTCACCTACAGTATTTCCTTCCTTGCCTTTTCCAATGCTTGCATTCCAATCTCCAACTAGTATTAAATTTTCATCCCCTTTTATGTGCTAATTGTTTCATCAATTTCTTCCATATACACACACTACCTCAACATTATCATGGGCACCTGTAGGCATACAGACGTTAACAATTGTTGCTGGCTTAGGTTTTGGATTTTATCCTAATTATAATGATTCTGTTGCTATGCACTTGAAATTCTCTACTCTCTTCTCTATCTTCTTGTTCATTATAAAACCTACTCCTGCCTGCCCTTTATTTGAAACTATGTTAATTATTCTAAAATCATCTGACCAAAAGTTGTTTTCCTCTTCCCACCAAACCTCGCTAACTTCTACTACATCAGCACTTAATCTCTAATTCATACTATTCTCTTTAGAATTAAATTTTCCTACAACTTTTATTAAAAGTTTTACCTGTTTATTGGAAATTTAACAAAGTTATTACAAGTCAAACATAAAAAAAGTGCATTTTTCACAATTTTCCAAAAAAAAATACAGAAGTTACAGTTCTCACGACTCATTTTTTTGCAATTTGTCAGAATAAATTTCATATGGAATCATCAAATTAGCTTACATTTTTGCATCTCAAGAATTTTTGTATGGCTTCATTTCACTGGAGATGAAATCTGGGCAAAAACTTTTGCCAGCCGTAACTCGTTAATGAAGCATTTCCGGACCTATACTTATACGTACTTTTTTCTTTATTTTTATGTGTAGAATGAACTGGCAAAGTATGTGCAAAACATGGTAAATTACTCTGCATAAGGAAACCCAAATTTAAGTGAAATACTTTCATAATCCTCATACACTGAAATATTAAAAAAATTCATTTTCACTCCCCAATCCTACCACCTGACAAAGTAAAATCATTGTTTTTTTCTAAAAATCAATATAAGACATTTTTATTAATTCTAAATGAAACTCTATGAACAATTCCATCTCAAATCTATGCAAAAAATGTAATCAAAAACAAATCCCAAAGCATTTTTAATGATTTAATACATTGAACACTGTTCATGCATACAGCCACACTTTTTAACAACAGAAATTTGTCTAAGAATTTATTTTTAAAATTAGTGATTTACTTAAAAATTCTGTAGTGAATTTTTTAAATGTTTCACTATATTTATAAAAGTGAACATCTTTATCAATGTATTGAGAATATGAGAAGATAGGAAGAATATCATATGTCATGCCTATTACACCTAGTAAAGAGGAAAAGGTAGACCTCTTTCTATCCTTTTAACAGGATTTTAGGGTTAAAATAGTAAAATAAGATAAATTATAATTTTTCACTTACCATAAATAAAGAATACAGCCAAGACTCCAAACATCAACTAGAGGGGTGTAAGATGAACAACCCTTTGACAACAAAATCTCTGGAGCTGTATATAATAATGTGCCACAAAACGTCTTAAGAGTTGATGCAGAATGCATTATTTTAGATAAACCAAAATCTGATAGTTTTAATAAAGCATCGTTGCTCTCTGAAGATAATAAAACATTTTCTGGCTAAAAGTACAAAAATAAAGAAATCAATTTATTGCTATAAAATAGATACAAATTCAAATACAATAATCTGAATATGATCATACATCGTGCTAGAGCAAACTGGGAATTTATTACTTATGAGTAGAAGTTTTTTGATTTTTTTTTAGTAAAGGAAGTTTAGTTTACAGTCAAAAACTCTGAAATATTTTTCCTTAGCTATCTATTACTTTTATCATTTTTTTTTAAGATCCATTCTGGGAGTGTAAAACTATGAGGATGATGAGAGGGGTTAGAGAGCACATTCTACTTACTATAATGTACAAGAGTAATTTCAAATTTTAAGAGCTCTAACTTTGTTATATTGAAATATTTGTTGCTGTGCTCACATATCTGTAAATAGGGGATAAGCACTGTAATGTACTAGTAATACTATGATCTAGCATACTTCTGTTTCCATAACCTTGGTAAGGACTAGCAAGTTCTGAATATTTTGTTATTTAAATAGCATTCATAACAATCTCAGCTATTTGCAGTTTCAATTTTACTGTAAACATTTTATTTATAAGTTTTTAAATTTCAATTAATACTCACCTACCAAAATGTGTTTTTCCATTAATAGCTTTATATATATAAAGTATTCAATATTAACAATATAACCACCAAAGCAGTACCAACTGTATTTGTGTACAGACTGATATGGGATCCCAAGAAAGTTGAATATTGATATTAGTTTAAGTTTTATCTATTACTAAGTTTTGGTAGTTGTGTTGTTAATATTAAACTTAATTAACACAGAGGTCAATGAATTCAAAATTAAAATATATATATATTGTATTTTTTTTAAATGAAAAACCAACTTGAACAACCCAAGTACAGAATTTCAAAGTAAATGAAATGACCCTTACCTTATTTTTTTATTCAAAAAGCACTTTCACAGGATCCTGCATATCAGTTGTACATAAGATATATTTATATAAAATGACATATCAAACATAATTTTTTTTTTTTTTTTAAGTAAAATTACATACAAAAAAACATATGAAGTCAATTAAATAAAATAATATAAATAAATATGATGTCATAAATAAAAAATTTTATATTAAAATTAAATTTAAAAATAAAATAAATAGAAAATTTATACTATGTAACCTGGCCAGGCAATGTAACATTACTGAGTGGATTTGAATTAAATTATTTATATACATTACGATTATATCTATTTTTATCTAAAAACATTATAAAAGTGTTATTTTCATATTCTGTCTGAAAGTTGATCAAGTTGGAAATTCTTTTGTATTTATATGTACAAAATCTCTCCAATATGTCCAAACTTTTACTATTATTATTTAAATTAAATTTCTTGATTTCCATTATTTCCAAATTTGTCTGAATATCAAATACTGTATGTTTGTTATAAAGAAGGTGGTCAGCAACATATTTTATATATATATATATATATATATATGTGTGTGTGATTCACATAGTGTTACCAATGTTTACTGAGCGAGCTCCTTCTATTAGCGAAAATAATGAAAAAAGTTCATATAATCATGGGTCTGGAAATGCTTCGTTAGAGTTACGGCTAGCAAAAGATTTTGCCCTGATTCATGGACAAAGAATTAAACAAAATCATACTGAAATTCTAGAAACCTAAATTAAGAGATAAACTTTATGGTTTTTGACCTGAAAAATTGAGTAAAACAAGTTTCAGCACCATAATATATGTTTTCATAATTTCGAACGTAAAACAGAAATATCGATGTCTAAAAACAAGTTTTTTTACATTTACAATACAAAAACTTTGTTTAATTGATAAATGCGTAAAATTTATCGTGGAAATGCAGTTAGGATGTTTTCCTAACTGCAGAGCTTCAAACCACGAGAAATGGGTAAAATTCTCAGCATTATTAGTCACTACGTTCTGGCCATCATGCTGCTGAAATTGATGGAACAATTATCGAGGCTGCTCAACACAGTCCCAGTGTTAGTACATGATGCCTTTCCTGGAGGTTTGGAGTTTTCCAGTTTATGGTGTGGGGGAAACTTTGCAACAAGCTGTATCCTTGCCATAATCAACAAGTATAATATCTTCAACCAAGAGTTTCTCCTCTTTGTTCGCAATATTGCAAATGGTTGAATATGAACTGCTGATTGCACAGGTTCATTTTATTTACTGATCAGGCTCACTTTACTCAGGACAGCATCAATAACCTTTAAAATGGACACATTTGGCAGAAGTTAACACGAAGAAAACGCCCATTCATAGAAATAACTTTTCAAAAGACTGTAAAGAAAAAAAAAGTTGTGGGCTCTACTTAACCTGACAATAACATCCCCAAAAACCATGTTAAACAATTAATCGGAGACGTCAATGTTCAACTAGGCAGCGAAAGAAGATCTGCGACATCAGAAAATGGTCTACCCAAAAAAAAAACAAGCACAAATGGACAGAGACTCATTGATCTCTGCAGATACCACAAACCAATCTCAAAATCCACATATTTAAAGAGAAAACCTCAAAAACTTAAAATCTGGAAACACTCCAACTATACTAAATGAGAATGGCATATAGACCATTTCATGGAAAAACACCACCACAAAGAGATTTACAACATAAAAGTCCTCCAAGGAGTAGACGCAAGCTCAGATCACTATGTAGTCAAAATTAAAATTAAATTTACTCCCCAAAAAAAGCAACAAAACCAAGCCTCTAAAACTAAAAGAAAAATGGACTCTACCCAGCAAATGAAGAATAAAAATTCAACAAAAAGATAACAATCACTGATAAACTCAAAGATCTAGACAACAACCTTAAACAAATCACAGAAGAATTAGACCCAATAAAATCCTGCAAAAAACAACAGTGGTGTAACAATGAATGTGACGAAACAGTAGTAAAAAGATATCAAGCATGGCTATTTCACTAATCCCAAAAATTAGAAACATCCTTCCAAAACTAATAAAACAAAGAAAAGAAACCATCCGAATCCTAAGGAGGGTAAAGAGACAATACCATAAAGACACTGAAGTCAATAAGAGAAGAATTCACTAAAACACAGTCGAGAGACTACTACAAAACCTTCAAAAATCAGCTCCAAAAATACGAACCCCCAACCCTACTAATAAAGAATGAAAATGGTAAACTGGCCCTTAACAATAAAGGCAATGCAGAAATCCCAACTCCAAAGAACCAACAGAATTCCTAAACTTCAACACAAACACCTCAATAACAACACCACCAGAAAATATCAACCCTTCCACAAGAAACGAAGTGCGAGATGAAAAATTACAAAGCAGCAGGAGATCAGACTTTTGTAGAGATCTGGAAGCATGCAGGAAGATTAGCAAAAACTGCCCTTCATCAACAGCTTGTCAACATCTGAATCAGAGAAATACCAGAACACTAGATGACAGCCCTTATCCTTCAGCTACACAAAAAAGGGGACAAAACAGACCCTAACAACTACAGGGGAATCTCACTCCTAGACACAACATACAAATTTCTTTCAAGAATCATCAACAGGATCGGTCAACAACTTGAGAAAAGACTAGATCAAGAGTCTCAAGCTAATAATGGATTACAACAGGAAGAGAAACAGAGGCATGGTAATAACATTTGTAGATTTCAAGAAAGCTTATGACTGCATCCATAGAGAATCCCTACTAAAGATTATAAGGCACCTCAGACTACATGCCAAATTAATAAGCATGATAAAACTGACCCTCACAAACACTAAGTCAAAGGTAAAATTCAGAGGCAAGTTCTCAGAGTCATTTGAGATCAAAATAGGACTACGCCAATGCAATGGGCTCTCACTGCTGTTATTCAATTGCACTCTAGAAATGGAAATGAGGTAATGGTTTAAAAAATGCCCCAAAAAGTAAAAACAGACCAAAAAATCAAAACAAACAGTCTTAGTTTTGCCAACAACTTGGCACTGCTAGCAAACATCAACAAAGCTAAATCACAGATATTAGAAATTAAAAACATTGGAAATAAAACTGGCCTCAAAAGATCATTCGAAAAGACAAAAATTTTTCCCCCAAAAACCAACACAATTAAAAGAAGTTAAAATAAATGGTAATAAAATCAAAATAGTAACCCAATTTAAATATCTTGAAGAAATAGTAACAACCTAAACTAAAAAACCTTGATCCAAATAAGAAGAAACAAACTAGCTAAAGCTCAAAAATTAACCTGATACACTTACAATAAAAAATACCTGCCAATAAACATAAAAATAAGATACTACAACACTGTTGTAAAACCAGAAGCCACTTATGCAGCAGAAACACTCTTCCACCTGAACAATCAAAGACAGACTCCAGAAAATCAAAAGAAGAATTGGAAGAACCTACATCAACAAAAAGTACCAGTGGTGTATTGTTCCCAACAAAATCATGTATAAAGAGTTAGAACCCATCACTGATACCATGCGTAAGAGGAGATTAGGATTCTCTGGACATATCATGAGAATGCAAGATTGAAGACTTCTGAAACAGCTAGTACAGTACAATCTCGACTCAAAAAACACAAGGACAGGATGCAGATAGATTAAAGGAATAAAAGAGGATCTGTAGAAGATTGGTCTTACACCAGTAGACACCAGAGATAAGATAAAATTAAAGAAGAAAGTAAAGAACAAAATCAGTCGCTTCACACTCACAACACGAACATTTTCAACACTAGAAAGGGCACAGTCTTGAACTTAAATATGTTCTGTACTTTCTAAATGACTGTTTATCATACTATGGTTGGTCTGCTCTGGCAGGCCTGCCTGTAGCTTTTCAATACTTGATCCAGTCTTAATTATTAATTGATTTTCTGCTTATTGCTTATGACTGATTCACAATATATTGATATATCTATATATTAATCACACGACCTAATATTTCATTTGTAATGTTTATCTTTTTTTTTTCAAGTTGGTTAAATACAAACTAAAGTACAAGTCAACAAGGCGAAGTTCATATTTGTGGAGGACCGCAGCACTGTTGGTTTGTTTGGCTATTGACAAAGATGAAGATATAACACAATACAGTCTGGGCTTAGTCCTACTGAACAGTGACATGCTTGCAAATCTGTTCTAAACAAGAAATGTCAGTTTAATAAGTTACTGTACTTTATTTGTTTTTATTGGAAATAACACATCTAAAAGTTACATAATGCTTATAATTATATGCCTATTTTAAATTTTAACCCATAATTCTACGGCTCACACATCTCTGTTCATCGCAATATCATTACTTAACCAAAACAATTAATGTAAGAAATTTATACTTTATTTACTTGTATATACTTTTTACTTCCTTGTATGAAGTAAAGGAAGTATTGTGATCACAAAAAATTTAGGTTTTCAGATTTCAATGGAAATATCCATTTTGACCAACCACCTCTGAATCCATTTTGACTAGTTTCGGCGTGACATCTGCACTTACATATGTATCTCACATAACTCAAACCCTATTAGCTGTAGGATGTTGAAATTTTGGATTTAGGACTCTTGTAACATCTAGTTGTGCACCTCCCCTTTTGATTGCAGTTGGCTGGACCAAAAGTGTTCAAAGAAGCCCAAAATCGAAAAAAATTGGATTTTGGACTTTTTCTTAACTGCAGTAATAAGCCCTCATAGAGAGCTTTTCAACAATATATTTAAGTGGTACTTATTTTCAATAGTTCCAGAGTTATAACCAAATAAAATTGTAATTAATGAAACATTTGGATTTATAAGGAGAAGAGGCACATCGGTTTGAATCCAACTTCATCTCATTTTTTTAACCTTTATTATTTTTTTAATTTAAATATAATGATTTATTAATAATTATTAAACCTATGATTGTAAAAAAAGTTTTACAATAAATAATAATTCAATAACAATAAAAAAAATTATGAAAAAATATCATAAAGTTATTAATAAAATAACATTTTATGTACTTTTCATTTTAAAAAATTGTGTATATGTAATTTAATAGGCATACAAGGAAGTCATGTGATGTCTACATCAGATTTTTTTAGTACAATATACTTTCATCATGCTTGTGTTTTAAAGTACACTAACTAAGAAAACAACTGCTCTTGTTACAAAATAACAGGGTAAATGATAAAATTCAGTATTTATACAAAAAAGAGCCGTAATTAAGTAGAAGAAACACTGATGATGTTTTATTATTAAAATGAAATCAATTAATTCAATAATATGAAATTATTATAAATAAAGCCTAACAAATAATATAATGTTATGTAACACTATCATGATATGCGTCTGCATCCATAAACACAAACAATAATGTTTAAAACAGCAACCTAATCTCACGGCAGAAATCGCAATTACTTTACTAATACCACTGGAATGCGACTGCTGTACACAGTAGTAGTTTGTAAACTCTCCAAATATTAACTTCGCTTCATCGACTTGTACAAGTTTTATAGCTTTATGTAAACAAAGTGCACCATAAGACAAATTTAACATCATCCAAAAAATTGACAATAGTATAAAGAAGACAAAAGCTTCTAAAAAAATAACCAGATTTCTGAAGAAATGGATGGAAGCTGAAGATGCTACCACTTCAAACAATACAAACCCCTAATGAAAATAAATATATAGACTAAACTGATAATACCATGTTAAAATAGTATTATGAAATTGTACTAAATATTCCTGTAAGTGGCTGGGCTTTGTATTAGCAAGCAAATAAGATTATAACTATGCTAAATAAAAACAATTTTAAGACTATCAGTAGGTGGTTCACTTATTTTTGTGATTCATACGGCATAATTTTTTAAAGAAATAAGGGGGGAAAGCAGTTAAAAAATTATAAATAACGTATATTCATGGCTTGAACAAGCAATTCAAAATATTTTAAACAAGTAAATTGTTGTAGAAAAAAAATTAAAATTCATGAAGTACACTTCTATATGTATGTTACAGTGTTTTCTACAATTAAAACAAAAAACAGATGCCAATATCTTATTCAAATAAATTTACATAAGTAAACTGTTATACTGGAAAATGAATTTACTTACAGTTCATAAGAATTATGTTAATTTTTTATGGTTAAAATTGGATAAATATAGCTATAATAAATTAACAATGTTTTAGCACATTTATTAAGTAGAAACAATAATAAAAACAAGTTTTAAATGTAAAAAAGTAGAAACAATAATAAAAACAAGTTTTATAGAATGAATTTTTTTTTTCATTTAAAACAATCCCTAACTCCAGTAGACCTATCATGAAAAAATTATAAGTTAAGTACAATATTCTTCCTTACCCCTCTATAACATTATTTCAAGTCATCCTTACAGTATTATTAAACAAAGATTTCAGTATAAGTATCCTATTTATAACCTAACTAAATCTTTTATCAATTTGCAAATAAAAGTTATCTATGATTAACAGTATAGTATAAATAATACATAAAAAATTTAAAATTAGATCTACCTGGATAAAAAAAGGTGTATTTATGTTCATACCTGCATTTGTTTATTTTGACATGCACGGTAATTCTGTTCTAAAGATTATCTTTTTGTGTTTATTCTATAAGTTTTAATGAATTGTTTTTTATAAACATTTCCTGATTTTATGTCAAGGAAATTTTTCTTGCATTCATTATTAACATTTTGAACCTCAAGGAAATGGTATATTATCCTAATATTTTGCTAAATTCTATGGTACTGATACATTGCTATTTCATTTAGTTATTTATCTACTGCTGTTTTTAACTACAGAATGTAATTATATATACTTCTACTGATGCTAAAAGAATAGCAATTAAGGTAATATTGATATATAGAAATAATACTATATTTGATATCAAAAACAGAATGACTATAGTGTTGCATCTATTTCATATGAGGTTCTAACTTCACAATGTTGATGAACATTTTTTTTTATTGTTATTTGTTTTCGTCTATTTGGGTTTCAAACATTCTCTGTATAAGGGCTATTCGGAAAGTAACTCCTAATTTGTTATTTAAAAAACATACCTTTGTTACATAATTGCCATCCAAATTAAGGCACTTGGCATATCTATACACAAGTTTTTGAATACCCTCATCATAAAACTATGACTGAATTAGGCCAGGTAGTTACATCGTTTTTTAACTCCTGATCATTTTCAAAACAGTGTGCTGCTAATCATTTCTTCATTTTTGGGAAAGTCCCATTTGAAGCTGTTAAGCTGGTGTCGATCTGTTAAGATGGTGTTCATCTGCAGTATGCAGATGAACGTTGTCGTGAAAAAATGATGCCTGAACACTCACTACAGAGTTGGTAGGATTTTCTATGACAGCAGCCATTTTGAAGGAGAGTTTTACAGTAATAAATAAGCGAGCAATATCTCCAATTACCCTACTACAGTCGTACTGAACCCGGCTATTAAACTGTGCAAATAGAGAATCACTACTCCCCATCCTTTGCCCAATACCAAGGACCGGAAGAAATTAATTTCCTAATAGCCCTTGTACAATTTCAAATAACATTTTACTACTATGTTTAGATATTTTAACAGACATTTTTTCATGATATTCTTTTACTTTTTTATTAAAAAAAAAAAATATATATATATATATAATTTTATAGTGTTCAGTTTTATTTTTTAAAAAGTGAAAAACTAAGTCACAGTTAATTTTTTTTACTATTTGAATAAATAAAGATTGAATTTTTACTTGTAGGAAACTTAAAAACGACAATTAAGTTAGAATTTACAGAATGTAATTTTTAGGTTAATTATTCTTAAAATTTTAACTTTACTAAATGTATTTTTTTTTATTAAAGTTTTAAAGAAAATTTTTGCATTTTCGAAAAAATTTGCCTTTAGCAGTCACTGTAAAAGGCTCAAAGGATTAAGTAACTGCAGTTTATGAGCCCATTTTGGCATGAATCTGCTCCAGTGACATACAATGAGATGATATTGAAGTTCTTGAGACAAACTACAGGAGAAAATCAATGTCGTCATATGTTTTTCATGGAACTGTTACTGAAATACTATATTGTATGCTGGTTGGGTCATGTAAATGTTGACCATTGCATTAAAATCAAGGAATGGTGACTGCACATTTATTTTTGCCAACTATGAGAAAAAGAAAAAAAAGAGTGTGAATGAGGGAAAAGGAGAGAGAGAGAGAGAGACAGATAATTTTTTCCATATAGTGTGATTAGTAATAACAGTGGGATTTCTCACAGGAATATTAAATTAAAACAATAATCTATGCAATGGCATCATACAAATTTACTGAAGGCAAGATAATTCAAACTTTGTCAGCATGAAAGATCAGTTTTCTTACAGTCTTTAACTAAAGACTTCAAAAGAAGCCTTTTAATAGATTTAATGTGGATGAGTAACACAAATCACAGTGGAGGTCAAAATCAACAGTGATCTGTTAAAACCAGCCAGCATTAATTCTCCACATCCTTACTTCTATTTTAAAGGTTTAACTGAAAAATATGTATCTAAAATTCAAGCCAAAGTTGAGTTAAATGTGAGGTAATCATTATTCCCTTTAGTGACTAATGAAAGATACCACTAAGTGAAAGATAAAATATAATGTCTTTTTGCAGTGAAGTAGTAACATATGAAATTAAGTTTCCAAATAAGTTTTCAGTAATTCCCATCACAGATATCAGACAACTACACTTAAAGACAAAATAGTAATTAAAAAAAAATTTATACCTTCAGATCTCTATGTATAATTCCTTCTTTATGTAGATAATCAACAGCGAGTAATAACTGATAAAAAAAAAATTTTACGTCATTTTCATCAAAATTTTTTGTTCGTTTTATTTTTTGTTGTAGATCACCACCAGGCATATATTCCAACACAATAAAAACTGCTTCACTGTTTTCAAACACGTCTAACATTTTAATAATAAATTGCTGTTAACAGGTAAAATAAACAAAATTATTTTAACAAGAGATACCCATTTGCATTGTCTTAGAACAGTCAAAGTAAATTACCAGACATATGAGATGAATATGGGGAATTTTACCATAAAAATAAAATAGCTTGCCATAACTTATAATTTCCACTGTCTCCTTCAAAGTAATCCCCTTGGGCATTGATACAGCGATCCCAGCGTTTTTCCCATGATTCCATGCATCCCTGGAAGTCTGCAGGTGTAAGTGTTTGAAGCATTTTCTGTGTTTCTTCCTGAATCTCCTCAGTTGTGTTAAAACAATGGCCTTTCAATTGAAATTTTATTTGCAAAAAGAGAAAAAAGTCGCACGGGGCAAGGTCAGGCGAATTGGGTGGGTGGGGAATCACTACCGTCTTTTTGGAAGCCAAGAAATTCCGAACGGCTAGCAATGTGTGAGGGGGTGTGTTGTCATGGTGCAGAACCCAGCTGTTATTACCCCACAGATCTGAACGTTTGCGCCTAATGCTTTCATGTAACCGCTTCAAAACTTCACAATAGAACATCCCATTGACAGTTTGACCAAGAGGAACTAATTCCTTATGGATAATGGCTTTAATGTCAAAAAAAAAACAATCATCATGGACTTCACGTTGCTGTGAACTTGGCATGCTTTTATTGGTGAACTTGGCGACTTCCATTGTGACGACTGCTGCTTAGTTTCAGGGTCATACCCGTACACCCATGTTTCATCACTGGTTATGATGTTGGAGATGAAGTTAGGAACATCTCTTGCTGAATTTTTCAATTAACTACAGGCAGCTACGCGATTTTGTTTCTGGTCGCTGTTCAACAGTCTCAGTACGAATTTTGCAGCAATGCGTCTCTGTTCAAATTGTCCGACAAGATGCATTGCATGGACCCATATGACATTTGTACGATTGCACAAACATCATGGATTGTTTGTCTACAATCTGCAACAATAGCCTCTTGTACTTTGACAATGTTTTCCGGTGTTGCGCTTGTTGATGGTCTTCCTGAACGCTCATCGACTATCATTCGTCCATCTTTCAATCGTTTATACCACAAAAAAGTTTTACTTTTATTCATAGCATTGTCACCAAATGCTTCCACTAGCACGCGACGTGTTTCTGCACCAGTTTTTTAAGCATGAAGCAAAATTTGATGCAGGTTTTTTGCTCTTTAAAATCTGCCATTTAGAACTTTACCGAAACAGTAAAACACGTAACACAACTGCACAAAAGTCAACAATGCAGCCTCTCACCATCACAGCTGTTGGAACACTGATTCACAAAGAGTACTGTTAGCCGCATCTAGCAGCAGCAGGTCGTACCAGCAATGGTTTGTGCGCAAAATTCAAATTCCCCGAACATTTGCACCACATATATGAGCAGATAACTCGTGCACCTGATTGTAATTTCCAGTACTTAGATCAATAAAGTTATCTAGTTTTTTCTTATCAATTCACCACTATATGTTGTATATATAACTAGATGCATATTAACTGGGAAAAGAAATACTGACAGACTGGGGCCTAGGTGAATTATTTACACATTAAAAAAATTGGTTTCTCTGCCATCTGTCCGCCATTTATTATTTGGTTCCAACTAACAACACTTATGTTTTTTGATGTTAACTGATTAAAATAATCCAATAACTTTTTATTACATTTCAAAGTACTGGAAGAGAAACAATTAATTTTTTTAGTAGTTTTCCAAAGTAAATAGTACTTATCAGTAAATCTTATTTAAAATTATATCATTTTATGTTTCATTACAGATCAGTTCACAAAATTATAATCGTAGTCCACTAAAGTTCTACATGTTTTACTATTAACTCAGTCAAAATTAATCCTAAGCCAATATTATAAAAGGAATTAAATGGCTTGTTAATGAAACTTTATGGGAGTACCGATGTCGAATATGTATAACCATGAACACTAGAAAATGCTCTAGTTGGAAGATTAATCTGCTTACATAACCAGCAAATCCTACTTTGTGGGGGATGGGTGACAATGGCTGTCAAATACCTTAAAACTGAATCTTTTTTTAAGGGAATCTTTTTTTCCCTGAAAGAAAAACATTGTTCCCCACCCGTAATCTTTTAATTTTAAATTAGGAGATTAGTGTCAAAAAAGAATCATAATGGAATTATGACAACAGACTTGAAAGAGGACAGAATTTTCAGACACAATCATTCTAAAAACAAAAAAAAATGATGTGGATATTGGAACTACAAAAACAAAAAAATTTGAAGACTGAAACATAGGATGTTATAACCAACGTTAAGGCCAGGAAAAATAAATGAAAATGAACTGTAGACAATATTATAATTGGAAAAAATATTTTTAACAAAAGGCTTAACACCAAGAAAAAAATCCCTTCAGCATGCCAGAAGGTGGAGGTAGATTTCACCAGTGCTAAGTACGGGACAAAAAAGATTTCCACCTTAGAGTTAAGAAAAACTTCTAATTTACTCAATACGACAATGGTTGCATGTAAAAAAAGTTTCACATGTTTAGCATACAAGCCTCATCTTCTTACAATTCCAGCAAAGTTTGGTCTTCCCTTGCCGTAAGGGTTGGTCATATCAAAAATTGTTTCAGATGAAAGTTTTAGGTAATGATTAGAGGACTAACGAGCACTTTAAACACTGTGATTCAAAACTGTGCCTATAAAGGGAGGTATGATTTTTTTCTTCAAAACCTCAGTTTTTCCACCCCCTGCGCCAATGATTGATGATATCAAAAAACCTTACTTACATAAGTTTTAGGCTCTTATCCAAAGAATAGTAGGAACTTTAAACCAATTCAATATTTTACTTAACAAGAAAGTTATAGCGATATTTTGTTTTTTTGAAAAAGCCCCCTATTTCCAACTCCATAGTCCAATTTTGGCAATTAACAAACTCGAATAAGATTTTGGGATGAGTTATTTTTAAGGTATAATTTGAAAGCAATTGGTGCAAAATTAAGGCAGTTATCGCGTTCTCAAGAAAGTGAAATATATATAAACGTATATACATACATTTTGAGCTGGTGGTTTTGGGGTCTCCGGTATGTGAAACACGAAGATATGTCAAAATTTTCCGGAAGTTGAATCATAGTACCCATTACAATAGGTATCTTTCTTATTAAATCTACCTAAAAGATGAAGACTACAAAGTTCAGAGGATGAGGTTCTGGTGTTAGGGGTGCAGAGGATGGAGAATATAGTTTGTTGATGATAAAGAAATTTGAAGGCACTATTACATCATCTAGACTAACATAAAAGTCCCCAAAAAATATTGTTAACAGCAACGGAGATATGTAAAAATGTAGAGATATCAACAAGCAGGTTTCATATGTTTATCTTCTTATATAATCAGGAAGGTTTAGTTTTACCTGATGAATTAACAAATGAAAGTCTGGAAGAGCTAATCCTAAATCCTAAAAAAGACGAGACAGACCTAGACCTGCCTGAACCAACTCTCACTGGAAAAGACAAACTTACAGTTTTTTGCCTCACTAATGAAATAATGCATATTTTATCACAGATCCTAATAAAGGACAGAAAGAAAAAAGTAAAAAGATGGTCAGTAAAATAGTATTATAAACCTTACAAAAGCAGTACAAAAATTAATCAAAATACCAACTATAAATGACAATACACTGCTGATTCTTAAAAAAGGGGCTTAAATAAACCTTACTTCTTTCTAGTATGCTCTTGTAAATATGTAAATAATAAATTTAAATTAATAAACATTAACAACCGTAAAAGTAGTAAAGATTTCAGTCAATTTAATCATTTGTAATATTAAATTAAACAACTTGCACAATAAGAAAGATTATAATACAATCTAACAAATCAAAATTAAGTGCTTCCTAATAAAGAAACTCTGTTCAGTTGATGTAGCTATTTTTCAGAACATAAAAATGACGTTAAACAAAAATTTCTTGAATACTGTTAAATCTTAAAATTCTTGGGCAAATATGGAAAACTGAAACAGACAAAAAATTCTGAGAGACATTAACATGTCTATTTGTTTGTTTGCAACAGTATCATGCAAAAACCAACCAACCGATTACTTTCAAATTTTCAAGTTACAAATGTGTTAACCTAGAGTAGGTGCCATTGATCAAGGCCCTATCCCCCTTTAGGGTTTAAGATATTAAAGAAGCAAAAATAAATCATTTTACTTCATTATGTTTCTGTCACCTTGGCAACAGGAATATAATGAAGTAAAATTAATAATTCTTCTTTCTTTAATAAATATTTGTAAAATATTTAATATTCTCACAACCATGAGCATAATGAACACATCAGGGATCAAGGAGGTGGAGCACCTTGGCTAGATGGTTGGACAAGTGAAGCAAGCCCTTACCAGCTAATAAATAAATAAAAATAAAATACAGAACAATTAAAATTTCAATCTTAGTACAGCCAGGACTGTAGATGAACAACTCAATAAAAGAAAATTATTTTTTTTAACAAAAAGGGTAAAGACTGTGAATTATGCATAATGAAAAATTTTAATACTTACATGATTTATTCTTCTTAATATTTTTATTTCATTTGTAATTTGATTCTTATCACTATCATTTTGACAAACAGACCTTAATATTCTCTTAATGGCATAACGCTTACCGGTACTCTGGAAATACCCCAAAAGAAAAATAATTAAATAATAAACATGACTACAATACCTAGCTTATGTAGCTTATGTACTTTATGGACATGCATATAAACAGTGGATTAGCAACACTCACCATCATGTACAAGGTTTGATAAAAAAAAAATTGCATTTTTTCTCAAAAAATCTTTATTTAAATCATTAATTATTATTACTTATTGATTTTGTCACCTTCAAAGTACTCCTTTTCAGAAATATTACATTTGTGCCAGCGCTTTTTCCAATCTTCAAAGCACCTCTGGAATGCAATTGGTATTGCATTTAGCTCCTTCAGCGATTCTGTCTATCTCTTTAATGTCAGCAAAACATCATTTTTCATGGTTCTTTTCGACTTGGGGAATAGGAAGGGAGAAGTCACAAGGGGCCATGTCTGATGAATATGGAAACTGAAACATCATAACAGTGTTGTTTTTGGCCAAAATTCATGAACAAGCAGCGAAGTGTGAGCAAGTGCATTCTTGTGGTGGTGCAATTGCCATGAATTATTTCACCACAAATCCAGGCATTTTCTTCGAACTGCTTCACACAAATAGCATAGAACTTTCAGCAAGTAATCTTTACTGGCTGTCTGAAAGTGATACTGATTTCTCTGAAAGTGAAGAAAGTGATTATGGAAATGATTATTGTCCATAATCATTTCATCAAAATGATTATGGACAATAATCATTTCCATAATCACTTTCTTCACTTTTTCTATCTTATCATCAGTTGTTGATGTGCTGGGATGTCCAAGATGCTCATCATCTTCAACATCTTCATGGCCTCTTGGAAACATTTGTATCACTTGTAAATGTTTGTTTTATTCATACAAGAATCACCAAAAGCAACATTCAACATTTTCAATGCAATGTTGCACTTTATTCCATCCTTAAAGCAAAATTTAATGTAAATTCTTTCTTCCATTTTTTCCACAATTTAAAAATCTCAGATCATACCATAACATATATAATCAGCTTTTCAACAGCCACCAATAAACTAACCATCAAACACAACAAAAAAAAATTGTGTCAATTTGACTTATACAGCCTGAGAAATTTAAAAATTCTGCATATTTTTTTATCAAACCTCGTATGCATGGTTAAGATTAATTCCATTTACTACTGTAATCAATTTTATATAATTGGTTTTACAAAAATTCAGAATAAATTTATTAAATTTAAAAAAAAATTATTTTCAATAACATTAAAAAATATATAGGAAGATCAGGTGATGAAATAGTGTTATAATCCAATGAAAAAGGCAATCAGCACACATGGTAATTAATAATTTTTTACCAGTAAATTTTTTTTTGTTTTTGTAGAGATAACGATCATGTGAACCATTCATCTTATGTGTAGAATGGTAGAGAGTTAGCATTTTCCTTCATAGTAGAAGGTAAGAATTTTAGATCTGACCAGACCAATTATATATAATGTTAAAGGCTCCTTGATGCTAACCCCTGTCCACCATTCTGTTATTAGGTTAAGATTAACAACACATACTGACTTAGCAATTCATAAATATAAATAGTTGTACATATTCATTACATGAACAAAGCATGCCTTTGTTACCTTTATGCCTCAAATCAACAAAGCTATACTAGATAACTGGAGACTTCAATCATACAAATCCAGACTGTTCAAATTTTGCAGTTTTTTTAGATAAATAAAGATCAAAAGTGTTACGGCTATTTATTTATTCATTCAAAAGGATGTCAAATTAGTAAACAAAAAACAATAAATACACCAATGTTAAGACAACAAAAACTGAAGGCTGAGTTAAATCATTTACAATTTATTTTAATAATTAAAGGACAGACATTTCTGTAAGTAGGTAATTTCTTTTTTTGTACTTACAAACCTGAATTATTTCTAGTCTTCAATTAGTTTTACATATTTTAAGCCCATATTACAGTTGTATTAGGTTATAATACTAAGTCCATTAATATTTACAATAAAAATAAACTTAAAAAATCAAATTAAGTTCCTGGATGATAAACAATAATGTTTTTCAAATATAATATGAATCATAATGTAACAAAAAAATTAAAAAAATTCAATACCTTTTCAATTGCAAGTTTTACTTCTCCAAATGCACCTTGTCCTAACTGAGTGATAATACTAAAATTATTTCTTTGTGATATTGGTAACCAACTGTTACAGGATAATGAATCTACAAATAAATAAGCTAAAAAAAAAACCACATAAGTTTTATTTAATTATGGAATCAAACAAAAGAAGACCATTAACAACTAAAAATTGTGTTTCAAAATGTTAGTGTTATAACTATTATGTTTTGAAATTTCAAAAGAAACATTAAAACTGAATGCCATAAATTAGTAAAAACATCAAGTATTCACTGTCATTTTCACACTCATATATCTTTTAGAATGGCTGACAGGTGGTAATACAAAGGTTAATAATCATTACACATTAATTAATAGCTGATTAGTTTATATTCTTATAGCAATGGTTTGGCAACGTTTATAATAACAGTATGTACTTGTAGTAAATCGGCACATACACCTCATACCATTATTGCGGTCTCTGTTTAATTGCACCATTAAGATCATAGTATCAAGAACAAAAAATTTTTAATCATTAATACATAAGAGTATATTGCAAGATGATCATCACTGATAAAGTTTAATTTGTTGCATTCAAGTATTTTTAAAATTTGAGAAAAGTCTTAAAATGTACTGTTTACAACAAAATTAATGCATTTGTATACTTTTATTAATAATTATATATAAAAAGGAAGAGAGTTTTTATTTGTTTGGGATAAACAAAAAACTACTCAATCAATCACAACCAAATTTTACCCATGTTTCTTGGCATAACTGATGTTTTTAAATATATTTCATCTCGAATATACATATGTAATAAAGGAGATTTACCAGTTGAATCACAAACTTTAATGAACTGTGTCTCTTATCATTGTGTGAAATGGGTTAGAACTGAATGATTCGAATCAATCATATTAATATTACAAAAATAATAAAATTAAATTTACATTAAATAAGATAATATAAAATAAATTAAAAAAATCTCTGTTTAACAATAATGGGCTTTCCATGGGGACTGTGTGTGAGGCTAGAGTGGTGAGGTATGCAAGCACCTCACGGGAGGCTAGACCAATC
Source organism: Lycorma delicatula (assembly GCF_047948215.1). Taxonomy (NCBI): domain Eukaryota; kingdom Metazoa; phylum Arthropoda; class Insecta; order Hemiptera; family Fulgoridae; genus Lycorma; species Lycorma delicatula. The sequence continues at coordinate 131,093,801 of NC_134458.1, read as the reverse complement.
ATCAACATCAACTGATAACAAACAGGGCACCACTGGGGCACTGTTTTGGGAGGTGCAATGGAGTGCTCTTATATCTCTATAAAAAATTGTCGTTTTCAAAATTCAAACGAGCTGTTTGTTTGTAGGTTGAAGGCTAACTTTTGCACGTATCAGGTACACTCCAATCTTACAGATTATGATTATTTGAATATATATATATATATATATATATATATATATATATATATATAAAGTTTGTCTGTTTGTTTGTTATTGCATCACACAAGAACCAACCAAGCAGGATTTTAAATTTGCAGGATACATTGTTATCCAAGGAAAGGTTTTAAGACAACGACTGAGGCCCTAGCTTCTTTGAAGGTTAAGATATTAAAAATATTCATTGTTTTTTCACTCCCAAAGAAGGTGAACTTGTGAATTAAAGATATTCATTAAGGAATAAAAAGATTAATCCTTTTACTTCATTATTATATTTCTGCCACCAATTCAAAGAAATAAGGGTACTTATGTATTAACGCCACCGCAGCTGCAGCTGCTGTTTAGGTTATGTTGACTTCGTGTACTGACAAATCGTACGTATATCAAAATAAGCTAACTAAATATAACCTATGCTTGCTAACCTCTTACGTATTAACGCCATTGCAGCTACAGCTTTATTTAAAAACAAACTAGCCAATCGGATTTCGGTGCTATAACATTAAGGTTGTATTATTAATAAGTTTTATATATTATGCATATTTAATGTTAATTATAAGGGGTTAGAGAGCGTAGGTTATATTTAGTTAGGTTATTTTGATATACGTACGATTTGACAGTACACGAAGTCAACATAACCTAACGCCACAGCAGCTGTAGCTGCGGTAATACATAAGTACCAAAAGAAGTTATGAATTATTTGTCGCCAAAGGTGTATGTACTTTAGTTATCTTACGTAATTATCTTTTGTAATTTAATTTCTTTTTCAGGTTTCTATAAAGCCTAAATACTTATAAAATAATTATTATTTATCAGTATTATTCTCACAAAATGAGGATAACATACAGTATGGGGATTCACAGGGGTGAACCCTCTGCGCAGATGAGAATGGCAACCAAAACAAGCTTTGCAGATGTCCAGGACACCAGACGCCAAGCAAATTGGGAATGGCGAGTGAAGCAAACTCTACAGCCATGGGTTAGACTCTTTGGCCCCGAGGAGCCAGAATTCACCTGGCTGACCTGAGCCCCAGGGTTCAGATTCTGGCTAGATGGACCGGTTAGTGTTTGTATATATTAACATTTATAACAGCTTCTGTAATAACATAGGCAAGACTACATATGACTACAACTCAATAAATATGAAATTATTCAAATTTTAAAAATTGCTTTATTTTTGCATGACCTAGTAGAGGCTAAACTACACAAAAAATCAAACCTGAAAAAGGAAAGCAGCACATCATTACTGACTGATTAATTGTTTTGTACAGACCACAAGTTTATATAAAGTTGTAAAAGTGCTTTTCTCCAGAAATTAACTTGAAAACAAGTTTAGGCTTCTAAAAATGCAATTTCATCAATCCCAAAAATATGCAATACATGGAAGTATCAAACAACATTATAAATATTTTAGCCAGAGCTCTAGTGAAAACAAAAAAAAATTGGTAATCATACACTTTGAATGTTGAATTCTATTAACAACATCTCTGGGATGGTTACCATGATAATAAACAATCCTATTTACCAAACTTCAACCAAGACTTTTAGCATGTCGCATTGTAATCTTAAAAACATATACATATAAATAATAATTTACAGAAATACAATAATAATCTACTACAAACCTTTATTTTGGGGCTGTGATAAAGAAATTTCATCATTGCTACTTAAATAAACTTTTTTATTTTTTCCAACTTTTTTTTTATTTACAAACGTACCATTTGAACTTAGATCTAATAAAGAAAATATGGAAGAACCAGATTCATCTTTTTCTACTTCTATTTTAAACTGTATTTTACTAACTGTTGAAAGTATGACAGGTTCCATGTGTTGACTAGTTAACTGGATATCACAGCTTGGTCCTCTACCTACTAGGTAAACTTTTCCTGCGAGATCTGGAAAATCAGTGAAAGTAAAGTACATTATTTTAAAAATAATATATAGCACTACAAAACTGATAAATTAAGTTGTTACAATACTTTAACAGCATAAAAATATTTTTTCTGTTAGATAAGCTTTTTGAAATATTGTTAAAAAGACTGTAAAATGATTTAGTTTCTAAATTAAGAATTATATTTCCTACTTTGGTCTTTCATAATTCTGTTTTCTTTTTGAATAAATCATTATCCTGAATCCATGAAAGTTACTACACTAGACCTAACATAATCTTCTTTTACATGAAGTGAACAGCCTTGCTAATCTATTATCATAAATCTACCAGAATTATCATTTATATAAATTTTGAACAACTCAGTAAAACATAGTGATTCAGAAATGTAGCAAACTTTTAGAACTTGTTGTACCAGTAAAAATAAAGAAGAAATTTCATATAAATATATGTTGAAAAACATATAGGGGTTAGAGTGTTGGCTGGCGAATGATTTTGCCCTCATTTCTACACCTTCAGTAAAACTAATCCAGACTGTAATTCTCAGAATGTAGTTCTTAGTGGTTTAATATGAAATATGGCCTGAAAAGGTTTTAAAAATAGGTCCCAGAATGATATTTTTGAGAAATCTGGAGCAAGATGCAAAATATTGGGGTAAAAAAACACACTATTTTATGTTAGGTGTAAAATAACTTGGTAAAAGGGATAATAAACACATAAAATTTAAACAAAACTTGTAAAGAATTTGATTCTGAGTAAAGTGGTATGAATAAAGTACAGAAAGATACAACGTAAAAATGTTGAAGTTTATTAAAAACAAAAACATATCAATCTGTGGTACATGTTAACTAGGCATTACCAATAGGTAAAGACAATTACTTTTATATGGATTTGAATACTAGATTGTAGATACTGGTCTTCTTTGGTGATTGGGTTTCAATTTGCCAAACATCTCATCTCAGGAACGGTCGACCTGAGACTGTACAAGACTACAGTTCATATACATTCATACATATCACCATCTGAAGTAATACCTTACAGTAATTCTGGAGGCTGAAAAGAATAAGAAAGAAGAAAGGTATTTTTGATGTATTCCTTGTTAATAACTCTACATAATATTAAAAAAACTTTTATATTATATAATAATTTGAATAATTTAAAATAAGTTATTTTATAGGTAAAAAAAAAATGAAACAATATATAATTCAATTTAGTTGAACTACAAGAAACAGTATTAATATAACATAATGGCTAAAATTAACCAGTTTTTCATCAACATAACCATCTGAAATTAGCTATCAGCTGTTAATATTTTGTCACAAATCACTTAAGGCCCATTTATGCAAAATTTTCATTGCTAGATACCTTGACATAGCACTCAAAATGTTATTGCTGCATTCAAGAATTATGTTACCACATTTGCCCGAGTTGATCAATCTGTCAATCATAAACATTCATTCCTGTGAAATTAATTCATGTACTATGTACTATTTCTTATATTTCAATAAATACTGTCAGGATTACTTCAGAGGATGAATGAGGATGATATGTATGAGTGTAAATGAAGTCTAGTCTTTTACAGTCTAAGGTTGACCATTTCTGAGATGTGTGGTTAATTGAAACCCAACCACCAAAGAACACCAGTATCCACGATCTAGTATTCAAATCCTAGTAAAGGCAGTTAAAAGTAGCCTTTACTAGGATTTGAACATTGGAACTCTTGACTTTGAAATCAGCTGATTTGCGAAGATGCATTCACCACCAGACCAACTGGGTCTAGTTGAAACTCTATTGGTCTATGTCAAAGGAACCCCACACTTCACCCCTCCCCAATCCAGTACAGTCCGCTATTACTATTAAACCTACTCCAGTGACTCATAAAGAAAAACATAACAACTCACTTTTTTTTAAATTTATTTATATAGCTAGATCTTAGAATTTGCTTATTACATGCTTATAAACATTTAATTATACTTTTTACTAAACAGTTATTGCACAAAATAAAATCATAAATTATTCATCTTCTTCCACATCATTTAGAATCTAACATGAACTAATCTGCAATGAAATATCTAAAATTGGAAATGAAGTATGGTAGCAAAGAAAATTCAGTCACATCTATAATATGAAAGAACTATACAGAATGATACAGGGACCAATTTAAGACAAAACTGAGTCCTTCATTACTTAAGTCAATAATAATCCTATTGGGATTGAAGAAATGGTACATCAGAATAGTGAGTGATTAATAAAAAAGCTACTAAGTCCTTATGTTATAAGCCTTTTTTTAATTACTTTTTTGCATTTTCATCCTATCTTAAGAAATTATGAATATAATGTGTTTAAATATAACAGTCATTCAATAATAAACAGGCCAAAAACCAAAAATCTGATTATCTTTTTTTATTTTTGGGTACTAATTTACGAATTCCTTATTAAGTAATTTCAGTTTATAATTATAAAAGTATTACAGGTAAAAAAGTTAAAAAATGTCATTTGTATGAGACTAAGTGAATCAGATTTCTCCATACTAATAACAAATTGTTCTTTGCCAACATTAAGAGATCTAATTTAGCACACTTTAGATCATAGACACCAGACTGTATCGTTCAAAACTCACTAGCAACTAGGTAAACTCTAATAAGAGAATACCACAGTGTTATCAGGTGACAAGCAAAACAAATACCATACATAAGATCTAAGAAGATTAATGACATCAATTCTGTGTAAATTAATATGAGTAATTAACTTTTTAATCAAAATAATATAACATAATGAAAAACTGGCAACACCATGCGAAATGGTTAAGGTCTATTTCAATTGTTTCAAGTGGGCACAGAATGAAGATATTGGAAAATACATAATATTTACTCTATATAATTTACTAGATACTAATTATGTTTAGAATATGCTCCAATAGCAGAACTAAAAATAAAATGAAATACATCTGTACTACAATAACTAGCAATTATAGAACATACAAAAATAGTCAATAACTCATACTAAACTCAACAAATGCCAGAACTGAGAAATATGCACATTAAATTATATTCTGCAATCATATATATAAATTCATAATAAAACTGAACTATGCTTCATTAAGAAACATCTTCAACTTACATACATAGATAAAAATAACAAAAAACTTGTCTAATATGAATAACTTTAGAAGATTAAAATATAATAAAATATGTAAAAAATAATTTTTTTTTGAAACAATGACCAGCATACATAATGAAACAACAGAATTACACAACTAAAAATGTTACAGCTTCACCAGTTATCATGTCACATGAATAATAACCATTATCAATATTGAATCAAAAGTGCGATTCATTGTTTCATTGTCTACGCATATAAAATTGGTACTTACGTATTAACGCCACCGCAGCTGTTTAGGTTATGTTGACTTCATGTACAGACAAATCGTACGTATATCAAAATAACCTAACTAAATATAACCTACGCTCTCTAACCTCTTATAATTAACATTAAATATGCATAATATATACAACTTATTAATAATATAACCTTAATGTTATAGCAAATAAAGCTGTGGCTGCAGTGGCGTTAATACGTAAGAGGTTAGTGAGCAAAGCGAGCATAGGTTATATTTAGTTAGGTTATTTTGATACACGTACGATTTGTCAATACACGAAGTCAATATAACCTAAACAGCAGCTGTAGCTGCAGTGGCGTTAAACATAAGTACCATAAAATTTAGAAACTATTTCTAAAACTAGAATTCATATAAAAGAAAAACCTTTAATAATACAATTACAAAAAAAAACGCAAAAATATTTGTAATACGAGGGTGAATCAAATATAACAGTAATCTTATTTTATAAATTTACTGATTAACAATATACAAAATTCATACCTTCATCATTTCTCTACATAGTCATCTGCATGATCTGCACACTTTTTCCACTGATTTGGAAGCTTGAATATTCCTTGTTCATAAAAAGTTTGAGAACGATCTGCAACCAATTGCAACGATCACGCACTCCTCAAAGTTTTCATTGTTTTCAAATTGTTCCACTCCAAGTGATTCTTTCAAGGGTGCAAACAAAAAATAGTCACAGGGGGACAAATCTGGACTGCAGGGAGGGTGGTCAAGGGTTTCCCAGTGCATTTTTTCCAATCTATCCCTTGTAAAAATCACCATGTGCAGCCTGGCGTTGTCATGGAGAAGGTTGACATATATAGGCATACCCCGTATTTTGTTTTGATAGATTTTTGTTGACTCAAGACTTCCCTCGAATCAAAAAAAATAATTGCAAGAGCTTTTCTGGCTGACAGATGGGTTTTGGCCTTCACTGGATAGCCCTCATCCTACCTTCGCCATTCCTTACTCACCATTTTTGACTCCGGAATGTAATGATGGATCCATGTCTCATCACATGTGACGATCGATTCAGAAGTCTCTCGCAGATCTCCATCCTGACCTGTTTTTGATTTTCAGTCAACAACCATTGAACCCATCAAGCACTAATTTTTCTAAAGCCAAGATGATCAGTGATAATGGATTGAGCACTCCCATAGCTGATACCCACTTCTGATGTGATTTCTGCAACAGTGAACTGGCAATCACCTTTGATAAACTCTCAAACGGCACAGATTTTGTCACCAGTGAGACTTGAACTTAGATTGCAATCATGACTTTCGTTTTCTACACTTTCTCACCTACTCTTAAATTGTCTGGCTCACATATACACTCAGTTCTGGGACAGTGTTGCATCCCCAAACTGTACCTTTAAATGAGTTAAAATTTGTGCTGGTTTAACACCTTCTTCAGTTAAAAACTTTATGATTACATATTGTGTAAGAGACAACGGAGCCTCTTGCTCACTCATGGCTGTACTGACAACACAACAGAGTGGAGGAGCTAACCAAGCTGCTTCCCCCTCTCTAACACACTGAACATTAACTCCGCACTCCACCATCCAGCTTGGAACCGATTGCTGCATAGAATAGCAAAATACAGTTTACATTTGATTCACCCTCGTAGACAATTTCTTGCAAAAAGTAAAAAATAATAATTGTGAAAACATAAGTGGTACCTTAAAGATATAAAAACCAGCTTTACACACTTATCTCTAAAAGATAAGAAAGCAGTACAGTAGTACACAGAATAAAGTTTTGATAAAACTCAACAAGAAAAAAAAATTGAGGATAGTACTGATCAATCAGCTACAAAACAAGATAGTTCTATTATCAATTATCAACAACCTACAACACACCTGCTACTGACCAGAAAATAGATAAACCAGTATAACAAGGTTTTACCACTTAATAAAAAAAAGGTGATGTCATTATGGTCCAAATCTGTAGCTAGATTTAAAGGCTCTTATATGTTTTATGAGATCATAACATAAATCTTGTGAATGGCTATGTGACATACATACACAAGTTTAACATGGACAAAACACCATTATTTAAAAAAAAACTTTATAAATGAACTTCATGAAAGCTTAAACAAATTGAAATCCATTATCAAACTTCCTGTGCTGTCACTATCTAAGCCTTGCAGACTAATAATAATAATAATAATAATAATAAGCCTAGCAGCCTTGCTACTAATGTTCTCACAACCCAACCACACTCCTGGCAATAAACTTCAAAGATTTGCATGTTCTGATCAAAAAAGGAGGAAGAGGTGGCTCTTCAACTACAACCATTACAAGTAGGCTTTGATTAGGTAATATGAAACAAAATGTTGCATACGCTGCGATAAGAAACAATGAAGCAAACTTATCTGTATTATTTTTTTAAGAAAATAAATATTAATATGAATTAAAAAAAATTAATAATTTTATTTTACACAAAACATTGTGTTATTCTTCATAAAAACAATACTATAGTCCCACAGAATACTTATTAATAATTTACCAGTATTATATTTTAGTATTCTCGGTTTACTCTACTCTACTCTATATATAATAACAGTAATACAGCAATTTTATTTAAAATAAATAATAATTACTACTATTAGTAATACCAAGATGAAAGCAAATGTCAGTTTTATACCTGACTAGCCAATTTTATTGAAAACATAGCAGATTAGACCCGGTTGTACAGACTAACAATGACATTAATTTTTTTTATTTTTATCCTTTATATCAGCGTTTAAAAATATTAAATTCATGACACTATAAAAATAAAAGGCCACTATTATAGAGGGTTTTACTTTCCAACAAATAAGCAAATAGATTTTTAAATGTATTGAGCAAGAAATTATACCTATAACTACTAACCTGCTTGAATGAAACAGTTGAATCTGTAAATGTATAGAATATAATTAGAAGCGCTGTCATTTCAATAAGACCAAGCACCCAAAAATGGGATGTAATAAACATTTTCCAAGACCTTGCAAAAATAATATAGAAGAAAATATTATTTGTAATGTTTAGAGAAATCAGGAGAAACTGTATACAATTTGGAAAAAAATATTTACAAAACCGATTAATAAAACTACAATTCATTTTTTTTAAATGTTTCAATTTTGTTTGCTCAGTATATTTATTTACGATTAGCATGGAAAGAAGGTAAACATCACTGCACAATGTGTTTACTCACTTTTAATATTTTTATGGCGTCTTTATGAATTTAATATTTTTTTAACTTTCCGGTATAAAGAATGAAATTTAAAAAAAAATCGATTTATTGTCATTATTACGCTGTACAACCAGGTGTAACTGGTTATGTTTTCAACAAAATTAGCTAGTCCAAAATGCGGATCACTAAAGAATAAAAACAACTTAATTATTTTAATTAAAAATATATATACACTCGTTAAATTTCAGTTAAAGAAAAACAAAATTTTGTTAAATTTATGAATTAACTTTCCAGTCTGCCAAAAACTGCCTCTATCTAACTTGTTTAATAAAACAAATACCAGCCTTAACCTACATCTACAGACCCATTTTAACTTTACCTCGGGGTTGTAAATTATATCCTAGAGGATACAGCTTTCCCCAAACTTCTTCATTATCCAAATATTCTTCAACCTCCAAAGACCCAAACTCGGAATCAATTTTTTGTGTGTCTGGTAACTGAGATTTGTTGCACTGTTCTTCCAAATCCATGATGTTTAAAACTAAATGCAATACCATAAAAAATAAATGACATTAATATTGAACCCCTGCACGTCGGTGAAACGTTACTGAACACAAGTTTATACTACCTAATGACTGACAAGCCAACAACAGCAGCAACAAATGCATTGTAAAATCGTGTGTTTTCCGCTAGGTGTGCTACTTTCCATCTCTTATGCACAAATGCTAGTTACAGTTTTTGTATTCTGAAAATAAACTATGAAACCTAGTGATCAAGATGATGAACTACAAAAAAATATTCGTTGGGAATCGCTGTTTAATTCTTGGTCAACTCAAACCATTGTACGCATAAATAACCATTGCAGCTACTGTTCTCGTAATAAGTAATTTTGCCGTATAAATGCTTCAATTCCCAAATAATAAATTATTTATTTAATAGTTCATCAATTTGTTTTTGAAAAAAAAATTACGTATGAAAACGTTTACAAAGAAAAAAATAGGAAAAATCCGCACTAACGTGAACATTTTTTAATACTATTTTTCACAAAATATACAGAAGATTTGTTATAGTACAGCATAAACCATTTATTATAAACTGAATTTTCAAATTTTTTAATTGGAAATATTTTTCATTTCATGGTTTGGAATCATCTCTTTTTGGGCCTTCCATATTAAAGTTCTATATATATTATATTACACTAAGCTGAAATCCAAGCCCAAGCCTTATTAGTAATTCTATCATCAAACAGTATTCAGTCATCATACTAACACTAACTGTAGTTTGAATAGCCTTATTTCTTATGCTTCATGATTGTAAGGAAGTACACACTTCTTCAAAAGTCATCTCAGTTGACTCAATCCTTTGTTCATATTACATTATGCAATTCAGATTTTTGAACCTATGTGACACTAAACTCTATCAGCATATCAAATAATTTAACTTTTATTAAAAGATAAGATTTGTTGCAAGCAATAAACCACAAATTTTGGTCATTGATAAATGTATCCAAACTTTATTTTAAACATGTTCATTCGAATCATCAGAATCAAAAAAACATTGCTCTCTGGTAAATTATATAATTTACTTATTTATTTGGATGGTATGTCTGTCTTCACTAACTAGTAAATACATTTTATTTCCTGCATTGATATCTACTACCTGTTATATGTGCTCTTCAAATAACTAACAAACCTTACATTCAATATCATCTTCATCTATTGCAAAGACTGCTTAGTGATAGAAAATAGAAAGGTAAAGATTTGTCATCTTAGAACTGAATCATCTTGCACTCATTCCATAGTATTTCCTGATCCTTACGGAGGGAATTAAGTTAAAAAGATCTTAAATACAGTGGACAACTCTTCTCACTCTTTCACTAAAGCTTAAGGATAAGAATTACATTTTTCATCCTAACATTTCATTTCAATGTGATTGTAGACTTTTCACTGAATTAGTACATACTACACCCATATCTATATTTCATTCGTCCTAGAGCTTTGCTGATTAAATTCAGTCAAAAGGCTTTTGTAGATCAAATTTTTAATTAAATAACCAGCTTTATTTATTTTCTTATGAATTAATTTTTTTAATAATGTATTCTATTGAAGAATGGCCATAACTTCATGAATTACATTGTTGGGAATAAGTTTAAGTAGAGTCCAATTTAATTGTATTAAAATTACTCTGTACTTAAATATATATTAACTGAAAACTTAACCACCAAAACAAAGTAAACTTACCAAATTAACACCAATAATCAATTTTTTCAGGATCCTGCATCATCATTTGGTATTCATTTTTATAACTAACATGAAAATCATAAACTATTCTTAAAAAAATGTAAATTTAAAATTGCCTAAACTATCACTTTTTTATAATCCTGAAACTTTGTTATAGACAAACACCTAACTGCTGCAAGAACTGGACTGTGAAGTTGTATGCCATAATAATAATAATAATAATTATATATATATATATATATATATATATATATATATATATATATATATATATATATATATATATATATATATGTGTGTGTGTGTGTGTGTGTGTGTGTGTGTGTGACTGTATATAATTATAGATATTTTAAATTCTATTAACATAAACCACCTAGTACAGAATATTGAGATAAGACATATCTTACTTTAATTTTATCATAATAATACTTTTGAATTGTATAATTAAATTAATAATTTAATCATGACTGAGGATGTGGGATCCTATAAAAGTATTATTTGTCATATGAATTTCCTACATGTTTCACTGAATCAATGTATAAGCATCATCAGGGAATGAATCTGTGTAAAAATTGAAAAATGTTTAAAAATTGACGAAAGAACATTTTTAAAATGTTTTTTTTTTCAATTTGCTTTTATGTAATTTAGCTTTTCCTCTTTATTAAACATCTTTAGAAATCGATGTTAGAAGTTTTAGATGTTGTAGTGTTCTTTGGCATGGTGCAAATTGAAATTAGGTATAACATTTATTTTCTTGTCATGTGTTTGAAGAGTATGTGTGATCTAAATTATATTAATAATCCATTTAGAATATTGTTTTAATATGTTTATGTATTTTAAGTTGCTCAAGTATTTCAACTTTATATCTTATGATGTTTATCAAAATACATAAGATTTTCATGTGATGTCTGTCTCAATCAAGTTGTTTGGAAAAATAGAATTAAGGTTTGAATGAGGTCCTTTTGTGTGTTCTTTGAATTGTTTGAAATGTGTTGCAGCCTATTTTTCTTGTTAACTTATTATGGACTTAGAAATCGAGTTTACACGTGCATATCTCAGAGAAATCAAATTTGTTGCACTCTTTAGGTGAATTTTTATCTGATATTGCATAAAATTTTATTTATCGTTATAACAAATATTGTAGGTTAATTTTTTGGATTTATGTGAAATTTTTTCAGTGTTGTTAATGTAAATATTACGATTTTTTTTGTTTTGTTCTGTTCTTTGCTCTGAAGTTTTCGCAGTATATGGTCAGTTTTCTGCATATTTAACTTTTATTTTATTTTATGTAGTTTATCCAGTAGGTTTTTTGTGAAAATTTAATTTTGTGGTAGGGTAGGTTTTGTTTAGATTTTGAATATGTTCAAAATCGTGAAATCTAAGAAGTTTGTGGATGTATTTTTCATTCGGGGTAGGAGGTTATGGCTTTGTAAATTTTTTTTGTGTATGAACTGGGTACCAACCCAGCCGCAGTCTCGCTACCACTTTCTATTTAACGAAGTATTGAAATATTGTAGCTACGGTCGGTCGTACCATACGCTTCGTGCGGAAAGAATTACTAACTGAATGCTACTTACAACCGTAGTTCATTGTATTGATCTGCAGGTAGCGTTCTTAATTCATCTAAATGCGAAAGATTACTAATTCAGAAGCTGGAGTTTCTTTTTATGCAAATATGTGAACGAAATAATGAAACTTTCCCAAACGTTCCTTAACTTTTAAAGTTACAGTTAAAAATAAGGTTGCGGTTACTGATAATGAATATGAAATTTTAATTTTAATTATTGTATAATGGGAAATGTATCTCACGTGATGCTAGGGATATACGGCGAATTTTGAAAGAATATAACGTTTTCTGTATTTTCTATTGCTTCAACTGTACAGCTTGCTTCCAAAAAATGTCCTTAGAAACTCAATAACAATGTTACTTTTAATTTACTCACGATGTATAATGTAAATTATTATTTTCGTTTGGTTCTGGAACTTTTGAAATGTTCTTAAAAATTCATCAAGTTTTTATTAGCCTTATCTGTTACGACGTATTATGTTGCTTATAAAAAAATTAATCCGAAAAAATTTATTCTGTCCGACTAAAAATCTGTATTATTCCGTATATCATACGATTTACAGCTGTAGGAGAAGAAGAAGCAATTTTCAAACTTTTACTGTATTGAATTTGTTTATAATGGCATAAACTGTGGTGGAGTTAATTTTTGTAGATAATTAACTTCTGTTAATTATTATTGTCTGTTTTATCAATAGGTATTTATTATTTTTATAACAGTTAATCTTTAAATTGGCATAACGTAAGTTGAATTAAATTATTGATTTGTAGGTTAGGAGTTGTTTACTAAATCGTGTATTGCAGTGAAAGTGATGTTTACGTTAAATGCTAGTGGTTTGTAGCAGTTTTTATTGTTACTTAAGATAGATCATTGTATCATTAAATGCTTTAATTTTTATCTTTATAGGGTTAAGATCGTTACAGTGAAAGATGGTAGTGCATCGCAGCTCTCCTTCCTGGGAATCAATTCCAGATAGATCTGGTTTAGTTGCAGTTAGTGATAGTAATCTAGTATCATTTGAGCAAAGTTCTCCTGCTTTTAAACACAATGGTGTACAGACGTTTGGAGATGGGGAACATGGAGAGAACTTGGTTGAGTGGGTAAGCGTTTTTTGTTGCTTAAATTGAATATATTTGTTTATCTGCTTTATTTAAAGAAAAAGAATGTTAATTTAGACTGTTGTAATTTTTTAGAAGAATACATTTAACATGCGTCAAGTGATCTTAAATAATCTACCTAATGCACAAGCTGGTCTTCGAGTTGCACCTCGCCATTTGCAACCATCACATTCCCGTTTTCGTGGTCGTTGTGTTACAAATGCCACCAAGTCACTTGATATACTTCGCCAGAATCTTCAAGCAGCTATTAACAAGGAGATTGATGCAGTATTAAAGAAGTATTTAGAGGTAACTAAATTTTGTTGCATGAATTACTAGTAACTTTATTATTTAATAATCTGATTATTCTTTTCATTGTTTCATTTTTGATTTACAGTTTTGTTAAATTATGTTATGAAAATCTTCATCAGAAAGTGATTGAGTGTAAACTTAAACTTAGGAACTAAAGTTCAGAGTTCAGTTTTTGTTGATTTTATGACTGGGCATTAGCTGGAAGAGTCATTAACTGAAAAATACCTGACTGGTTTGTACTCAATGATATCTTGATTGATTGTTTCCATACTCATCTATTAATATATATATATATATATATATATATATATATATATATATATATATATATGGTGATATTAAAGAGTGTGGAAATGACTTCATATTTTAAAACTGAGTGATACTAGGAGATAGAATTTAGTGCCAATCTACATATTACTACTTTATATTGTGTTTGAAATTTTTGTCTGTCATCTTAGATCTGACATATTGAATTAAATTTTTTTTTTAATAATAAACTAAATACCAAACTTAAAATACTTACTTAAACTTGAACTTTAAAATACTGAACTTTAATGTAAACTTTTATGAGAAAAACAAAGGCGAAAATGTTTCTTGATAAATACCTTTGTGTTTGAGTTATAAATAATCAAAGTTGCAGAAACAGAAAAATCATGGTAGAAATAAATTGAGGTAAAATGTCCCTTAATATTTTTTTAAATTTTGTATTACATTCAGAATTATTTCCAATAACAAACTTTAAACAGTTAATGTTGGCTCAAACACTAATGATAAAACAAATAAAAAGTAACAGCCTTCACAATAATTAATAACACTAATAATAAAAAACAGTAACTAATAATATGAAACACTACTAAAAATTAAATTGCTAGATCAGCTGATTATATTATCAGATTAAGTGATCAGCTGATCACTTTAATTATAATATTTAATTTTAAAAATTTCAAAATTAAAATGTATTAAAAAAAAAAATATTCAATATGGCAGGCAAAAATTTCAAACATATATATATATAAAATTATGTACACATGATTCTTAATTTTGGCATCTTTTTGTGAAGTGAGAGGCCAGCAAGCCTCTGCCTTGTATCTTCAACAAGTCAATCTTGTACAGTCAAATCAATTTGAAAAATGCGATGACCTGCTTAGAGGTAGGGCTAAAACTAGATTTAAAATTATTGCTTTTCTGTTTTCTTTCACCTATAAAGGTGTACATCCCAACCCTGTAGGGGAAGACACCCACATAGTGATGTTCTGGTTGGCACACCCCCCCCCCCTGTTCTTTGCCTTGATGGGGTTTAACGGGAGTCGTCTATTGCCCTCTGACTTTTTACATCTCATAGTAATAAGTCTGGCCTCATTGGGATGTCACTGATGTAAATGCCTCGGTAGACATTTACATTGGTGATTTATTAACTCAGCTTTTGTCTTCACTGTAGGCCTCGTCCGGACATCTTGAATGTCCTACATTGTATCCCTCTGAACTAGCTAACCAAGTTCACGGAAGCACAAACCCTGCGCGTAGTTCTACTTTATTGAGCCAATTTCTGTGAATGTCTCGAAATTCGAGGCAAATTTAAACACAACATACTACCAAAAATGTTGCTTCCAACAACAAAATTTAGTCCTAGTTCCCTTACTGAACTCAACTTTGGTTCGTATCCCAGACTTAGATTAAATTATGGACTCTGGTCTGGTTTACAAGAGAGGGGCGGACACACCTCCTACTCCCACTCAGATGCATCGCAGAATCCCACATGACATTCTCCTCTAAAAAATGTGTACAGTAAGAATTTCTCAAGTCTAAATCTCAGTAGGCCAACACAGTAGATGTTTTGATATTATCTTCATTTCGCTTGAAAATAATAGCAGCTCTTGTTGCAGGAACTATGGTAAGATTTCACAAAAGGATCAGTAAATCTTTCAATCAAGGTGTTTGTTTCCAGAATTTATTTTTGTCCACCGGTCATAATTTTAGGTTAGCCTAGATTTTGGGATCAGACACTGATGTGAGTAAAATGCAGCCTATGAACTGTGTAGAGATCACCTTTAACTCAAAATCTGATAGTAAATTGTAACTGCCTTAGGTATCTCTTGAACATGACTGTAGTGGCTCATAGCTGACTCATAGCTGTCCTGGAAGCCTTGCTAATTCTTGTATCACCTGGTAAACTTTAACTGCAATACTGTGTGTACATATTACTCTGTGTTATGGCACTATCAGGTTTTAAGATTTAGTTTATTTTATTTATCAGAAATTCTGTCAGTTGTGTTTTTTTTATCAGGTACTTTTCTGGTAGTTATTGTTGTGTGAAAAATTGACTTGAATTCAAAGTAATTTATTTTTTTAATTATAAAGAACCTCTCTATTTTGTAGATAATGAATGTTCTACTTTAATTTATCCATCATTTGGAACTTAGGGACAAATTTCATGTATATTTATCTATTTTAAGAAAAAAGGTTAAACTAGTGATAGTGATCATCTTTCTAGAACATGCTTTATTCAAATTTATACCTTATTGTTTGCTTTATTTGAGTAAAATTTTATTGTTTTAAAAATATATTTGATAAGATTAATATTTTAATAAATTATTACTGGGTTTTACTAAATAAGATTATATATTATACTTTACAGAGATTTTTTAAACCAGCAGTTGAAAATATACGTGGTAATCTTGGTGCTGGAAGTGTGACAGAAGAACATATTCGTGAAGTTTGTAGAACAGTTTTAGATGAAGCTAAACTTATCTACTCAGCAACTTCCTTATCCCGTGGGAGTTCACCATTTAGTGATTCTGAAACTGGAAGTCTTATTGATTGTAGATTTGGAAGGAATAATCCAAATGTAAATAAAGCTTTTTTTTAATGCTAATTATTTTATGAGGGTCATCCAGAAAGTAGTAAGCAATTTTTTTTTGCTATCACAAATTTATTGATAATTAAAAATTATTTATTTGGTACTTAAAATCTTTATTTTTTTTATAGCTGCCATTTAAATTTAAATATATAAAACATTGTGTCACTTGTTTTAACATTTTTTTATTATAGAAATCTGTTTTTACATTTTTGCCAGCCACCTCCGTGACTAGTATCTGAGCTCTTCATTGCTTTGAAATGATAGTGCATAAAATTTATTTTGCTTAAGGAAACAAATGAAATTTACTGGGGACCATATATGGTAAGTGCTTGAATATTTTAGTCAAATTTTTAAACAGTATCTGAATTATTGCAGCAAGGAGGTAAGTGTTTCTACCACTCTCTCTGACATTAGGTTATTTCATTTGTGTTAGCATTTTGTAATGTAGTAAATATTTCACAGTATGTGTGAATTTATTGTTATTAAATCGATCAAATTCAAGTACTTATCCTTCCAGAAAATCCTAACCATCAGTTTACATTTCCAGTTTGCTTGATTTTATTTGGTTTTGAAGGAGTTCCTGAAAAATGCAGTTAACTGATTGGGATTTAATTTCAGTACTTTTACAACAAATCTTTATTTTTATTTTAAATACTTGAGAAGATAAGAAACACTTACTGCTCAGCACAACAGAAACTGTTGGCAAGTTTTTGATGGGAGTTCACGTGTGCAAGTGCTGTGTGTAAATTTTCTTTACTTTCTGGATGGTTTTGTAAAATTTTATGACTATTTTTTCAGTTAGATTTTTTATTTTTTTAAAATATGAACTCTTATGATGTTTTTTATTTAACTGATATAATGTTATTAATTTTGTATAAACAAGCACTATAGAGAATCGAATTAATTTTTGCAAATCACCTCATAGAAATACACACAAATCCCACTCACACAATCTAAAGCTATTAGTGTAACAGTGTATAAATTTATACATTTAACAAATAAAGGCAATGATATCAAATTTGACCAACTTGAATTTTGCAAACTTAACTTTGACAAAAAATCTGATGTGGACACTACATGACTTCCTTGTACGCCTATTAAATTACATATACACATTTTAGTGTATATGCAATTCAAACAGAACGAGGTCTCTTTTTAAAAAACATAATTTATTTTTCTTTGTTCTGGAGCTATAATTCTAACATTGTTAACTATCTCTTCATTTCTATCAACTAACATAACTTTTTCATCTAATTCTGCCTCTAATTCAAAATCTGAATCAAAATAGACATCATGCAAAATACTTAAATGATTTTGACTATGACATACTGCTATGTTATCATTAATATCAGATTTATCTATTATGAAATTAACTTTTTCATTGTACTTACTCTGAAACTGATGTAAATATTTATCATCAATCTGTATATTGTGTTTCTTGTAAAGTGGTGTTTCAGTTAAATATTTTAGAGCTTCACAGACAACAGCAGGGCGAATCGTTTCAAATATATAATTGCTCTTGTGATCAAAATGCCTTTTTAACTTTATCTGTAATGTTGCCATCTGATCAGAATTTCTCGGCAATACATTTAACACTTCATTTATTTCAGATGGTATGTTTACTACATTTACTTTTAAACCAAGTTGTGGATTTCATGCAAAAGTTAATAAAGATCTAATTTGCATGAAATTAATATAAGGTGCAACCATTCTCTCTTGAAGTGGAGAAAGAATTTGCAAACAATTTGGTATATTAACAAATTTCAATCCATTGCTAGTATATAAATTCGGTATTTTACCTTTACTTATATGAAAGCAAGTTTTATTATTAACAAATTTTGAATTATAATTGTAAATTTTTGAAAAAAGTCTTCAAAAACAGTCTGTTTAATTTTATGTACATTAAAGTTAACTACACAGTGACTGAAAAATAGACCCATACAAGAACAACATATACACTGAAGCATACATGGCTGATTTTTAATAAATTGCAAAAAAATTGTTCTTATCTTTTAGTTCATTACTCCTCTGATATTGTCAGACAATATTCTCCATAAGTCAGAGTTGATCATCACTTTGTTTATTTGTTTTTTGTTGCAAATCATTTAATCGCTCATCTGTTTGATATAATTCTTCCGATCCTAATTTGTGTACACGTTCTTTGGTTTTCAAATTTTCTCTCTCTTTATATTCATCATATTTATATTCTTTCCTTGGTCTTAATGTTTTCTACTCCTTTATATTTATCATCCTATTTTAATATTTTTATTCTTTTTTTTTTGTAACATTTTCTTACTCTTTATTATCTTCTCTTAATGTTTTCATTCTGAGTTTGGTTTTAACATTTTCTTCCTGTTTATATTTATATATTTATAATCTTCTCTTAATTTTTTTATTCTCTTCTTGTTCTTAATACTTTCTTTTTTGAGATATATTTCTTCATGTTATCTTTCCTTTTCCAGTATGATTGTTTCTTTTTCATTTTTGATTATTAACCAGATAATCCAATAATAAAAACTGATTATTCTACACTGTAAGGTCAAAATTAACATTTTTAACCAGTATACAGGAGTTCACTAAACAGAATAGTTAATTATTATTAACTTTTGTTTATACGATAGACCAGAAATCTGAAACTTTTGTTAATCAGCAAGTTATGAATATACGAATAATACTGATCTAGAATAGTACAAGGTGCGACAATAAAGTAATGAGACTGATTTTTCTTTGCAAGATGTGGCAATCCTGCAGCTTGCATAGGCACACCATCTTTGACCTTGGTCTATAAGCTACTTCTAGTCCAAGCGGCACATTGATGCAACTGCTCAATCGTGAGTTGTGCTGTAATAAGTTAACATGTGTTTGTGTCTCTCGTCACAGAAATGAAACCGCAAAATATTGCACGATATGCCATTTCTTTTTGCGTTAAATTGGGTGAAAACGCGACGACAACTTATGGTAAGCTTCAGAAGGCTTTTGGAGCGGAGGTTATGTCAAGAGCTCAAGTTTTTTGGTGGCATAAAATTTTTAGTGAAGGCAGAACGAATGTTGAAGATGAAGACCGCAGTGGACGACCATCAACCTCACGGACAGATGTCAACTTGACCAGGGTGCGTGAAATCGTATGATCTGATCGAAGATTATCCGTGAAAATGATTGCAGAAGAACTCAACATCAATCGAGAAACGGTTCGTCTAATATTAACTGAAGATCTTTGTATGAGAAAGATTTGTGCAAAAATGGTCCCCAAAAATCTCAAACAACAACAGCGAGAAACACGGAAAAATGTGGCAGCCGATCTGTTAGAGTAAACGGAAATCAATCCAGATTTGTTGAGCCGTGTTATCACTGGTGATGAAGGTTGGTTTTTTTCAATACAATCCAGAGACAAAACGCCAAAGTTCGCAATGGTGCTCAAAGGGATCACCCAGACCAAAAAAAGCTTGCATGTCAAAGTCAAAAGTGAAGTGCATGCTTGTGTGCTTCTTCGATTCCAAGGGAATTGTTCATTAAGAGTTGGTGCCTCCTGCACAAACAATTAACCAATATTTCTACAAAGAAATTTTAGGAAGACTTCGTAAACGAGTTCTTCGTGTCCGTGCCAACATTGCTGATAATTGGATTCTGCATCACCATAATGTGCCATCCCATACTGCTCTGTCAGTACAGCGTTTTTTAACCTCAAAACAAATTTCAGTACTACCACAGCTACCTTATTCACCAGATATCGCTCTGTGCGACTTTTTTCTATTTCCAAGAGTCAAAATGGCGGTCAAGGGACACCATTTTCAAACAACACAAGATGTCCACAAAGCTGTGACGAGGGTCTTTGAGGATATTACAGAAGATGAGTTCCAGAAATGTTACCATCAATGGTAGAAGCGCTGCAATAAGTGTGTGCATTCAGAGGGGAACTGCTTTGAAGGAGACAACACTAAACATGACTAAAACGGTAAGCAACATTTTTTTTCACATCAGTCTCATTACTTTATTGTCGCACCTCGTACATTGTGTAACAACAGTTGTAAGAAGCATTTTATGCACAAGTGAAAAAAATTTTCAACAATCACTTTAAACTGAATACCGTTATTTTATTTTTCTGTCAAATAATTAAATAAAATTATCTTTTTAAAAATAAATATACAATTTTAGAAGATTTTGTTAAGAAAATTAAAAAATAATACGATTCTAAATTGTAATTTTCAGTTAATATTAAAGAATCAGATATTTCACCAAATCTGATGTGGACACCATATGACTTCCTTATACACCTATTAAATTACATATACACATTTTATAAGTACATAAAATTTTATTTCAATAATAACTTCTGATTATTTTCATTTTTTTTTTTTTAGTATTGTTGAATATTTTTTATATCATGTATATATATATATATATATTTCTAATACAGTCACAGCAGGGCAGCAGCTGACTGGTAAACATTCCAGTTTCTTAATTGAGAGGTCTTGGGTTCTAATCTTTGTATTTTTTTTAACTTTTATTTTTTATATATATATATATATAAATTTATTTAAATCCTTTGTGGTCCATATCTCCTCTGTACGTAAAATCTAGCCAATTATGCAATATAAAACTTATTCAGCCACTCCACAAAGTACAGAATTAAAGAGCATTCTTACCTTCCCTTTTTTTCATTAAGGCATTTTTGGGCATAAGCCCATCTTCAGTAATGTTTCCTTTTTTTTTTATAAATTTCACTTTTTTAAATTTGCACAATAGATAACAGGATACATTAAAGTTTATAGAACAAATACTTGTTCAGTCAATATAATTTTTTTTTTTTAAATTTATGTATTAAAATTTCCTTTAACATGCTATCTATGTGTTAATACTTACTTTGAGTACAGTATTAACATTTAGATAACATGTTAAAGGAAATTAAATAATTAAATAAAAATGTTTGTTATTGATTGAACAAATATTTGTTCTATAAATTTTAATGCATCATGTCATCTATTGTGTAAATGTAAAGAAGTAAAATTTATAAAAAAAAAAATTACTGAAGATGGGCATGTGCTCGAAAGTGCTTTAATGGAAAAAAAGTAAGGTAAGAATGTACTTTAATTCTGTACTTTGTGGAGTGGCTGAATTAGTTTTACATTATATAATTAGCTTTATATATATATATTACTTCGATTTGTACTTTATACAGATAGAGTAGGTATGTAAGATGAATATAATGTAATAATTAACTTCTTGAAGAGACCTGTTTCTGTTTTTAGAGTCCACTATTTAGAAAGCGAAAAGAATCAGATACAGACTCTGAGGCTAGTCATTCATTACGCAGAAAGAAAGTATACAAGGACAGGTGGGATCCAACACGAATATCTAAAGATACACTCTTTATACTGGGACAAAGAGCCACTAAGGTTAGTTGTTTGTAATTTACTTTTAATGAAATAAGGTTTATTATAATATTGAAAGTGAAATTAAAATTTATTCCATGTAAATAAGTGTTAATGTAATTAATCATATTCAGTAGAAAACAGAGATCTGGATTTGATGAAACTTTGCATTAATGCAATTTCCATCTGGTCCATTTTTTATAGTTTTTTTTTTTTTTTTAGATAAAAAACATAACATTTTTGAAAATTATTATCGTTTATTACAACTTGTTAATATTAAAAAAAATACTATTTTGGCTAATGGATTAAATGAATGAAACAATCATCATAGCAAATGTGTTCAACGTTTGATCCTAACAGTTTGAAATTATTTGATCCATTACAGTTGTAAGACTTTATCTTTTGATTGTTATCTTCTTTTATCACAAAGTAGATGTATTGATAAAATAAATAAATTTGTATCCGTGTAAGTCTAACAAAGTAAGCACAAAAATTATAAAAATATACTGTTTAAAAACCTAAATGCTGGACCATGTAGAAGAGTCGTAAGTATGACTGCGTACTAAAAAGCATTATGAATTACATAAAGTCTTTGATGTATATTGTATAAGTCTTTCATGTATGTGTTAGAAGGAGATTTCTTTTTTTTAGATAATTTGTAAGAGGGTATTGGACTAATTTGTGGCTTTAATTCACAACAGTGATTTACCAGATCATAGTGCATCAGTTCATTGCAGTGCCCTATAACTAGTATAAAATTTGAAAATAATGTATTATACAGGGTGATTTAACTGATTATGCAGATACTTTGACAGCTCATTCTACATGTAAAAATAAAGAAAAAAGTACATATAAACATAGGTCCAGAAATGTTTCATTAATGAGTTATGGCTGGCAAAAAATTTTGCCCAGATTTAACATTTATAAGAAATTTTATTTATGTAAAATAAAATGTAAAAACAAATTGTAAAAACTTTTATATAGCTATGACGTTCTTAAAGAAATATTTTCCTGAACTAAAAGCCCAACTGCATGGAAATCAAGTGAATAAATACACCTTGCCAAAAATTGAACACATGCAAATTTTATAAATTAATAGTAATAAATTCATATCTAACACTTATGTTACATATAATGAAAAGAAAACTAATCATTTGTGTTACTTTAGAATGATGACAAGATTTATGAATTTCAAATTTTTTTATGTGTTTTATTTTCAGGTGTTAGGATTAGGTCATATGCGAGGTCGATTATTTTTGAAACACCCAGAATTATTTAAATATTCTGGTGATCAAGAAGATTGGGATTGGTTATCGAATCAAAAAGTGAATATAATACCATTTTCTCAAGGGAATCCTTATATTATGTTGTTTGAAGATATTAAAGAATTAGCTCAAAGTGAAGAATATAGGTTTGTATAATTTATTAAAGTTTAATGAATTATTATAATTACATTAATTTGATTTCAGAGCTCATTTTATTTATATTTGTAGTATTTAAATGAAATTATTTATAAAAGTTCTCTGAAAAGATTTGTAAAATCTTATTATTAATTTCAGGTGCAGTCCTAATCTAGTCATAACTGAATTAAAGGGTTTTGAAGTTCCTGAATTCATGCTTAAAAAGATACGTTTGTATATGGAACAAGTTCGTTCAAAATCTGGAGTCAATCTAACTGAAGTTTCTGATTCATCTGATGTTAGTAAATTATTTAGAATTCTATTTTATTAATATTTTTTTAATCTTTGCTTTTAGTAATGTGAGGTACATGAATTGTTAAAAATATTTAGATATTCTATTGCAAAAAAGTGCCTGAATGTATTTTTCACTTAAAATTTTGTTACGTGAATCATACCTTGTGATTCCCTCATGCTACCAAAGCAGAAAGTGAAAAATAGGAAAGTGAAATTTTCAGAGAATTAGGTTATTACATTAACAAATGAAAATTTAATAGAATATTGTATGAAAGAATTGTCGATAAAAAATTTACTGTACTTATATATCAGTTATTTCATTTAAGCTTCAAAGTAATTTACTTTACGAGGTGCTACCCAAAAGTTCGGGGAATTTTACCATAAAAATAAAATAGCTTACCATAACTTATAATTTCCACTGTTTCCTTCAAAGTAATCCCTTGATACAGCCATCCCAGCGTTTTTCCCATGATTCCATGCATCCCTGGAAGTCTGCAGGTGTAAGTGTTTGAAGCATTTTCTGTGTTTCTTCCTGAATCTCCTCAGTTGTGTTAAAACAATGGCCTTTCAATTGAAATTTTATTTGCAAAAAGAGAAAAAAGTCGCACGGGGCAAGGTCAGGCGAATAGGGTGGGTGGGAAATCACTACCGTCTTTTTGGAAGCCAAGAAATTCCGAACGGCTAGCAATGTGTGAGG
The DNA here is from genome assembly GCF_047948215.1 of Lycorma delicatula. Lineage (NCBI taxonomy): Eukaryota > Metazoa > Arthropoda > Insecta > Hemiptera > Fulgoridae > Lycorma > Lycorma delicatula. Next base: position 131,069,333 of record NC_134458.1, on the reverse strand, counting down.
GGGGTGTGTTGTCATGGTGCAGAACCCAGCTGTTATTACCCCACAGATCTGAACGTTTGCACCTAATGCTTTCATGTAACCGCTTCAAAACTTCACAATAGAACATCCCATTGACAGTTTGACCAAGAGTAACTAATTCCTTATGGATAATGGCTTTAATGTAAAAAAAAAACAATCATCATGTACTTCACGTTGCTGTGAACTAGGCTTGCTTTTTTTGGCCACGGTGAACTTGGCGACGACTGCTGCTTAGTTTCAGGGACATACCCGTACACCCATGTCTCATCACCGGTTATGATGTTGGAGATGCAGTTAGGATCATCTCTTGCTGAATTTTTCAATTCACTACAGACAGCTACGCGATTTTGTTTCTGGTCGCTGTTCAACAGTCTTGGTACGAATTTTGCAGCAATGCGTCTCATGTTCAAATTGTCTGACAAGATGCGTTGCATGGACCCATATGATATTTGTACGATTGCACAAACATCATGGATTGTTTGTCTACAATCTGCAACAATAGCCTCTTGCACTTTGACAATATTTTCCAGTGTTGCGCTTGTTGATTTTCTTCCTGAACGCTCATCGTCATCGACTGTCGTTCGTCAATCTTTGAATCCTTTGTACCACAAAAAAGTTTTACTTTTACTCATAGCATTGTCATCAAATGCTTCCACAAGCATGCGATGAGTTTCTGTACTAGTTTTTTTAAGCGTGAAGTAAAATTCGATGCAGGTTCTATGCTCTTTAAAATCTGCCATTTAGAACTTCGCCGAAGCAGTAAAACACAATGTTACACAACCGCACAAAAGTCAACAATGCAGCCTCTCACTGTCACAGCTGTTGGAACACTGATTCACAAAGAGTACTGTTAGCCGCGTCTAGCGGCAGCAGGTCGTACCAGCAATGGTTCGTGTGCAAAATTCAAATTCCCCGAACCTTTTGGTAGCACTTCGTATCTTTCTGTTTGTTTATATGCGTGGCTTGGCTGATAAATTTTGCACATATGTGCATAGCATGGGAATGAAAAGAGATATTGGAATGAAATAAAAAAATAGAAATATTGGAAATAAAAATAAATATTGGAATGAATAAAAGTACAATACCTTAACTACAAAATTCAGTATTTATTTTTCAATATAATCCCCATTTACATTGATACACTTTTCCCAACGTGTGACAATTTTTTGCATTCCATCACTAAAAAATTCTGGTGGCTTTTCTCGGATCCAAATGGCCACATCTTCCTTCACCTCATGGTGATGTAATGATTACCTTTGAAATCCCTCTTTGATGAGGGAAAAAGTGGAAGTTGAACAGAGCCAAATTTGGTGAGTATAGCAGATGCAGAATAATGCTCAAACTTCAGCTTGCGGAGAGCATGAGGGAGTTTGCATGGTACCGATCATGCACAGATTTTACGGTAACCCAATTGCTTGATAATATGGCCTACTCTTTCTTTAGATATGCATAACTGAATAGCGGTGCGTTGCTGGGTGATTTCCTGGTCACTTTGAAGCAAATCGTCCACCTCCTTTCGATGATTCTTGTTTCTGTGAAGACTTGTTAGTCACAGAAACTGGTTATCCACTGTGAGGTGGGTCCTCAGTTGTTGCTTTACCAGCTTCACATTTGCAAAATTTCAACACCCACTTATTCACAGTAATCTTGTCAACAGTTTTACTACCATAAACCGCTTTTAAATGATGAAGAATATTCGCCAGATTCACATTTTCTGCTGTTAAAAATTTAATCACTGCGCGCTGTTTTAACCATGTTGACATATTGGCTGTACTCGACTCCATTTTAACTGCTACTGAAAACAAACCAGTAAACGGATTTCAACGCATTATCGCAGGTTTGTAGGGGATTTTAGCTATCATGTGCTGGCACGCCCAACGCGATAGTACCTTTTATCTCTGTGTAGCACGCTAGTGTACAAAATTTATCATTCATGTATTTTTTCAATTTACTTTAATTCATTGTAATTGCTGTTAATTTCTAAAATTGTAAGAATATTGTCTTAAAATTAACATAGAAAATTCTTAAATTTTCATTGTTAACTGTCATCTTTAATTAAGTGTTCTGCTTCAGTAGATAACTTATAATGTTCCTTGAACATGGTTTTAAATGATCTGTTTGCATTTGTAATATAGAAATATGAACACAGGGGATTTTATAGGAACTGTAATTATCTTAATTTTTTACATGGTTTGTTTAGTTTATAATAAGTTTTTTTTTGTATTCTTGTACATCTTTTTGGGTTAAAAGGCTAGAGATAAATGCTCTTTATTTAAAGATTTTTTTTTTTTTCAGCTTTATTGGCATATGTATATTAAAATATAATTAGGGTTCAATGAAAGTTTTTTGTTTTGTTGTATAGTTACACATTACTATCTGTATCTTATGAAATCTGGTAAGCCAATTAATCTCAAGCCAATGGAATGGGCTTGAGATATTTTAATTTGTTATGATAAGAAATTGTATAGTTTAAGATTAATGTGTTTTTAATTTACTTATAGATACTTTATTATACTAAGAACCTCTCAGTGATGTAATTTATTCCTAAAACAGTCATGTTTTGTTATGTACTGATTTACTTTATCCAATTATGACTTGGTTTTGTTTAAATTGGTTGAGGAAAAGTGTTCTGTTTAAAAAAACTTAAGCATAAATTAGTGATAAAACACCATGAAAGAAATCAGAATTTAGTATAAAATTCAACAATACTTCCAGTAGTAACTCCAGTGATGAAGCAAATCTTGTAAAAACAGAATTTTCATATATTTTAAATATTAGTAATTACTGTTGATTTGATCTTCTTGTATCATAAAATTCCAAGAGCTTTCCAATATCTTACACTTGATCAACTAGTTCTTTTTTCTACCTGCTTATGAACGCCATCTTCCATTAACACTATCCTTCATGGTCTTCCCCTGTTTTTCTTCCATCCACTTTTCATTCCCATATCCTTCTTGGGAATCTTTCAATATTCATTCTTAAAACAAGATCTAATTGTTACATATCACAGGGTTATTTTTTTAATTTATTTTTTTCAAGCACCTTTGTTGAAATAATTTCTTGAACTTATAAATCATTTTTGTGATTCTCTTTTAAAGTCTGTATCTCACAAAAGTGGGATGTATATAGGTTTAAAAACTGAAACTTTCTAACTCCTTCTCGTATTCATAAATCATCTCAATAATTGCCTGGCTTAGCATACCTACTTCTGAAACCATACAGTTCAATTTTCCATTGTAAAAAATTGAACCAAATATTTGGAAAGCTCTGCATATACTGACTTCTGCCCTTTTAGAATATATTTGGTAGGTCATTTTTATCTTGAGAATTATTCATTACTTTGGTTTTCTTAAAACTGATTGTTCATGTTTCTTGTTTCAAATTCATCATTTTACTTATTTAAATTTATGTTGGGTGCTCTTAATTAGCTATTAAAATAAAAATAAAAAATATTAGAAAGCAAAATATTAATTAAATGTGAATTATGTTTTATTTTTTTTCCTAGGTTCCCGGTAATTTAAGTTTAGGTGTTGAATGTGTGTCTTCAACTATGACTCCTCCAAGTAATGCCCTTGAATCTGGTTAGTAATTATAATATATAATTATTGCATGTGAATAATTTAAATGTTTTATGCATTGAATTGTGATGTATGTGTTTTTTTCTTCAATAAATACAAGAGGTGGATCAAAAAATAAGTTACACCCTTGCCGTATTCTTGAACTGAAAGAGATATATTAATGTCTTGTGGTGGCAGCACTGGTTGTGTTGTCTTCACACTCCCCCAGCGGCGATTCCATGCGTCATTCAGTACGTATAATGTCATCAATATGGTGTGTCCTCTAGAGGTTTCATCCAGCATAGAAGTGAGTTCAGTATCTGATTTTTGTGGGAAAAAAATTACAATTGTTGTGAAATTCATCACCAAATTGTTGAGATATATGGTGAGAATGCAATGCTCTGTCCCATGATCACAGAATGGTGCCAAATGTTCAGAAATGGAAGAACAAATGTAGGTGACGAACTGTGTGCTGGGCGTCCAACTGCAAAAACAACAGGTAATGCGGAACATGTGAATGAAATGATCTTGAGTAACCAACAAATTAAAATTAGAGAGATTGCAAGTGAGCTTAACATCAATTATGGTAGTGCATTTGCGATTATTCACAATCAGCTTGATTACTGTAAGGTGGTTGCACAATGGGTGCCACATCTGTTGACCGACAACCACAAACATCAATGTTTGGTGTTGCTGTTTCTTTTATTCAACATTATTCCAGGACTGATGCACAGTTTTTGAGACAAATCATCACAGGGGATAAGAGCTGGGTGCTTCATTACACTCCTGAGACTAAATGAGCATCACATGAATGGAGACACAAAAATTCACCGCAGCCAAAAAAAAAGGGGAAAACATCCCCACTTGTTCGAAAGGTTATACTGATAGTCTTTTTTTATTCTGATGGAGTTGTTTACAGCGAATTTATGTCCCAAGGAACAACAGTCAATGCCGAATCTTACTGTGAGACTTTAAAAAAAATTGTGTAAAGCCATTAAAGATCAAAGACCCAGAAGATTGAGCGATGGGGTTGTTTTTCTTCACGACAATGTTACTCCTCATTCAGCTCATGTGATAAAGGAGTTACTGCAAAAATTCAAGTGGGAAGCGTGGTCTCATCTGCCTTGAGAAGGACATCATCTGGTTGAAGGAAATTGGATGAAATTTTTATGGTTGTGGAATTGAAAAACTTGTCGCAAGGTATGAAAAGTGTTTAGAAAGATTTTGTGATTATGTTGAAAAATAGATAAAAAGTTGTTTGTTCAATAGAAAAAAAAAATTGTCTTATAAATATGTGTTTGTTTCATAGAAGAGGTGTAACTTACTTTCTGATCATCCCTCATATTAACAAACATGTGATGTCTGCCTTAATTTAAATGAGGAAGATTAAATAAAATGGTAAAATTAAAATAATGAAACAAATTTTCTCATTTTAACTAAATAAAGATACTACCATGAGAATTTTCCCCATTGCCCATAACCTCTCTGAGAGCAGCATCTGGAAGTTAAAGGCTTTGGTACAAATTAATAAGTTTTAGCAGCTTTCTGTGAACTGGTTTCCATAGATCTCTGAAGTTAAGAATGTGGCATGCAATTTATTGCATGTGTTAGCATTTTTTAGTGGCTAATTGCTGTAGAGATCAGTGCAACCTAAAATACTGAATAAATTTATTTTACATATTAGAATAATTTATAACAAATCATTGATTTGCATATGTATGAAACATTGCTTAAAATTGATAATGTAAAAACCAGTTAAATCTTTAATTAAAAAGAAAGATTAGATTAAGGATTATTAAGTATTTCATTTGTTTTTATTTTGATTTGTTATATGTAGCTCCATCTACACCTTCTGAAACATTAGATCTCTTAGATTGTCCATCACTTCAGGCTCAACAATCACCTCCACCATTTGTAAAAGTGGAAGTACCAGAAGTTTCTCATTCTGCTGCAATGGCTGATTCACATTCGTCTCTTACGGTTGATATTGCTGATTCGCATGCAACACTTTCTGCTCTTTTAGCATCATCGACACCATGCAGTGAAAATTCAGAAGATTAGCCCGAGCCTTTCCCCAATGCTTGCTGGATATTTGCTGTTGATTCAGATTAAAATATCAGGTAAGTATTATATTGTATATATATATATATATATATATATATTTATTTATATATTTTATAACCGGTTATCCAGTTACTTTGAAGTCTGATGATGATCTTACATCTTAGAAAAGGACATCTTTGGGTAGTAGCAGCCATTATAAGTTTTTTTATATTTGTAACACTTATAACCATATATTTTAATAATGTTCTATTTGTAGATGACATTAAGACCTCTGTCATGAACCAATTTAGAAGTGATTATAAAGAATATTAAATACTATTTACTGCAGGTACACCAGCTTAACCTCCTCCATCAAAGTTAATTTAGTGGTTTATTAATGTATCTGTTTTTTTGTTTTTTTTTAATTAATAAATTCATTAATACGTTTTTCTATTGACTTTTGCATTTTTATATGAAAAAAAATAATAGCAAAGAGAAAAATACTGCAGAAGTTAAAAAATTTTGAAATAGCATTTTGGATTTTTAATCTTAAGGTTCCTTTTAATATAAAGCCTTAGTTTGAATCTAAAATTATTGTTGTTTCAGAAAAACAAATTATTTCTAAATTTTAAAGAGCATAAAATTAATTAAATTTTATCTTTTGCAGTTTTAAGATGATTGATAAAAAGGTTTCTTATGCAGTTGTGTTAGAGCACTTAAGATTAAATGGAAGATAATTTTTTGTATAGATGACCTGTAAAACAACTATGATATGCAATTTCATTTCATAATTATACTATTGTAAAAAAAAAAAGTCTTACTTCCATCTTTTTTTTCCTTTAAACATCCCCAAGGCAACCGTTTCTCGCCATTAAGCAAAACACAGTCACCTCGGAGTGTCGTGGCAGCAGTCTCTGCCCAGTCTAGCTAGCCCCCGTCTGGGTCCTTCCCACTGGGGTCTCCTCAACCATTAGGATTCACTGACTTCCTCTTCCGGATAGCCAATATGCCCATCCCATCCGCTAAGGAGCTACCCATCCTGTCCCTACTCTATCAGTTCCCCAGATGTGTGTTTTACACATCCTTCACTTTGCGACCCACTCATACCTTATAGGTTGTTTATGCCATCATTGGGGAGTTCGACCCCCCCCCCCCCACTCTTGAATGTGGGCGAACCTGAGCACCCTAGGCAAAAAGACTACTTCCCTGGCCCTGCACATCGTCACGCTTTGACCCTTTTTGTTAAATTATAACATTCCGTCACTCACGCATATATGGGTGCATCTCACCCTACTTCTCCTGTAAAACAAAAGGAAAAAAATCCCCTTGATCGAGCGTCTTCAAGCATTGGATGGACATTACTTGCTAACAGCAAGGAATCCTCATCAAGTCCTTTTCCTAGCCTCGTAGAGCTGCCTCTCATAGGGCTGTCTGCCCTCTTCCTTTGTGCCCTGATTTCTACCGACCATTTTCTCCATGGCATCCCGTTCTCTCCTGTCTAGGATCATGTACCCCATGATGTTATCTGGGGTGAGCCTCGCCAGTCCCATCTGTACCCTGACGTGATCCCACTGAGCACATCCCAACCCCTTAAGGGAAGACCACCCGCCTAGTGATGTTCCAGTCGCCACACCACCCCTCCCATTCATAGCCCTGATGGGCTTTAATGGGAGAAATAAAAAAAAAAAATTTAATTAATGAAAAAAAAGTAAGGTAAGAATGTTTTTTAATTTTGTACTTTGTGGAGTGGCTAAATAAGTTTATATTATATAATTAGCTAGAATTTATGTACAGAGGAAATATGGACTACAAAAAAATAAAAAATAAAATAAAATACGTGTGTGTGTAGAAGTTTAGGAAATACTGGAATATGATTAATTATAGCATAATTATGCATTATTATGTTACTGCATTATGTTGTGGAAGTTGATAAATTGTTATGTAATGATAATTTTAGTTGTTCTTATTTAATGAAATATGTATATATTATTTATGTTTTAGCTTGCGGGGAGGCTTGTGACAAAAACATGAATCGACTTGATTTTATCGCCATCAGAAATTGCATTTATATGTTTATCTGTATTATTACTTTTTTAGCAGACTGCTAAAGGAAACAAATATGTTTCACAATCTTGTAATATATATATATATATATATACATTTCCCTTTATTTGACTATTATTGTTAATTAATAATTTTTTTATTTCTATTTAATTACATAAATCTTCTTAATTTTCAAACAAAATGTTAACTGCCTGTAGTGTAGTGTATAAATGTTATAGTTGTATGCCAAATTATATTTATTATATATCAATATTTAAATTAATGAACATGTTATTTTTTAATATGAAATTAATTCTTAATACATTAAATTTTGTTACCCTTGCTTAGTAAATATTCTACGTGTGGTTGAATACTTACATGAGCTGTTTTCAGAAAGTAAGTACCATTTATGAATGTCACTGGTCTAGCACTGTGTCATCATTTACCCGTGTGCTGTAATTCCCCTAATATTTTAGACTATTGTTGCTGTTGTGAGGACATGAAATCATGTTTATGGTATATTCTGTCTGTTACACAGCAGCATACAAATTAATCTGAACACAGATGTTATTTAATAAAAAGTAACTTTTTAGAAAAAAAAACCATACCTGTACAATTTGTGAATATCCTCCTTTATTGTTAATCATTTCACATACATGATTTGGCATTGATTCAACAAGTGTATTACACATTTTTTTATTTATCATGAAACCTCGGTCCTGCTGAACATGCATGCCCAACAAGAAAAAAGTTAAAGAAACGTGCGTGCCCAACATCCAAGTGGGACTTCCTTGAGAATTCCCTGCACGGCCAGGCTACATAGTATACTGTCTCGGTCCTGTTAAACGTATATGGCCAACAAAAAAACCGTGCATGCCCAACATCCAAGCGGGGCTTCCTTGAGCATTACCTGTGCAGCCAGGCCGCATAGGGTATAGTGCGATACCCAGGGTTTTCCAGGGTATGGTGTGAAACCCTTTGCCCTTGAACATAAAAATGTGACTTGTCAGAAAACATAACCTTTTTACAGTTTTCTTTGGTCCAGTTAGCATTTGTTTTGGCCTAGGAGTCTTTTTTTGCAGCTTCTTAAAAGCTGCTTTTTGCTGGCCGACGAACTTTTAGTCCAGCTGCAAGAAATCAGTGTCTAACAGTTTTCACATGTAAATCTGTTCCACTGGCTGTTAATTCTCAATTTAAGTCCACAACAGATAATTTGGATCAAGTTTACTTTTTCTCTAATAACTGATCCTGTGTTGGAGTACTTTTTCTTTTGCAGCTACATTTGCCTTTCCTTTGAGGTGAAAAGGAACCAATTATTTAAAATTGTTTTAAAATAGCATTTACTGTCCCTAGTTAAACACCACACTCAGAAGCTATTTGTTGTTGTGTCATACTGGTATGCTCAGAGAGAGAAACATTTTTGATTCCTTTCATTGAGTTATATGGATTATATATTCAAGACACACGTACAAAAAATATAATTTTGTTATAATAAATGAAATAAACTTTCACAAAACACTATTTATAACATGAAAATTGCTAAATAACCAAAGAACAATAACCTCACATTACACAGACAACTTAAAAAGAATGGGTGTGGTCAGGCAGTGTAGCCACTGTATATGGCTACGAATATGTAAAAATAAAAACCCATGAAATATCAATTTAGCTGATCATTAATAAAACAAACAAAAATTTAAGATTAAATTAATAATTATAATTAAAAATGAAAATACTTACAGAGATTGCAGATAAATACTAACAGTAAAGAGAGCTTGTGAGCAACTAAAAAAAATTATTGATAAATTTAAAAAAAACTTTAATTATTGAAACAAGTAAGTCTTTAGAATGACAGTTGAATATATGATAGCTTTGAGGGATTTACTGAAATTGTTACATTGATTAAAAATCTATTAGTATTGACCTTATTACCATCACATTTAAAAGCAAAAATTGACAAGACGTACACAATTAGTTTTTTTTATTGAATGTGTAATATTTTATTAAAACAGCAAGGTATTTCTGTCTATTTTCTTAAATAGTCTCAAATTATTGTTCTTCCAAAGATGGTTTCAGTTTAGGAAGTATGAAAACTGGAGCCAGGTCAGGTGAGCAGGGTGTCTGAGAAAACACAGTTGTTTTAGTTTTGGACAATTGCCAAATGCTAAATGAAATGTACAATTTCATGAAAATGTACAAAGTGAGCATCATAGTTTTTTTTTTTTTGACTGTTTAATGTCATTCATGCTTTTGCTTGTTTTGAAATGACTGCCCAAAAAGGAGTTTAATGTTTTTAGGGTATATGTGTGTTTGTTCCACCATAGTAGCTCAAAGGTTGAACCTATTTCGATGTATGACCTCACAGGAGTGTCATAGGCTATATAAATATGTATATCTATATATATAAAAATGTTAAGTTCGTTTGTATACGCCTTCAAAAACTCAAAATGTTCTGCACCGATTGAGCTCAGATTTTAGCTCGATATATAACCCGCATCAAAGATTGTTTTCATCTATTTTTAATAAATCTATCTATCTATTTTTAATTTGTACATTTCTAATTTGGAAGTGTAAACAAAGGAAAACCAATCAGATCAATGCAAGATGGCCGCTGTCAAACACAACGACCAAATTTCTTTGAATTATATTTAACAGCTAAAACATCTGTATTTTATTAAAAAAAAAAAAAAAAAACCAAAACAAAAAGAAAAGCCACCAAGAAGGATGACTTACAGTAAATAAATTAAAACACCCAACTTTCTTATAGCCCAGATGGACTTGAACCTCTTCAAAAATTATTCCTTTTGAACTAAGCCACATTTAGATATCATTGTTTTTCTATAACACGGCTGGAATTCTTTTTGTTTAATGGTAAGAAGTGTTGTCGAAGACAACAACCGAATTCTCTTCCAAAGAACATAATACACCGCTAAACTATTTCTAAATAATTCAAATTCGTGTAATTTTTTTACGAATCGCGTTTTTATCAAAATCTCACCTTTTTCTCAATTGACCTGCGGGGTTTTGTTTTCTTTGGAGACCGTAATTCATTAGTAGATTCATACTCGAGAATCACGTTGTACACTGAAGCAGCACAACTTCTACTTGCGTTAGCAGTTTATTAACATTTGAAATCAACGCCGTTTGATTATTCTGTAATTTGTAAGCATTACTCTGCTTTTGTAAGCATTTAAAATGATGTGTTTTTTCGCACGACTTAAGGGCTTTTTTTTGCAGCCCACAAATCTTTATATGTAAAAATGTTAAGTTCGTTTGTGTACGCTTCAAAAACTAAAAATGTTCTGCACCGATTGAGCTCAAATTTTAGCACGATATATAACCCGCATCAAAGATTGTTTTTATCTATTTTTCGCATCAGTCACATATCCGTGACTGCAAGAAAACAGTTTTTTTAACGGTCAGCTGTGTACCAGTGACCACGCCATCTGCTGGAAGCGAGGGGAACACTCGCCATACTAGCTAACGACAACTGCAGTCACATGTGAAACAATACCTGTTCCCAATTTCATTGTTTATTAACAAAAAAAAAAGTATCCACTTGCATCTGATTCAGATTATTATACAAACTGAATTAAATATTCTCTTTAATCGAAGTACTTTTGTGTGATCGTGTCGTGATTGTGCTGCGCCTTTCACCAAGCTCTGAATTTATTAGAAAACGACCAACAGTGGGATATATGTATTAATGACGTGTGCAACACTGCACATCCAAAATTCGCGCATTATTTGCAATTATATTGACCGCTTGCTTCCCTTCATCTCCCACAGAGTTATGGGAAAGATATCGATCGCATATGGCTGAGGATATTTTGCATAGAGTACGCCTAGAAAATACCAATATGACCATGGAATTTACGGAATGCATTTACAACGAAGCATTGATAAATATTGAAGAAAAGTGCTTAGCTATTGCAAATAAAGTTTTTAGTCAATTGGGAATGCCAGCACCCACCCGAGCTGCGATTGCTTCATTTGATGTGGATTTACGCCGTGAACAGAGTTACAACATTGGTGATCTTTAGTCATATGTCCAATCAAACATTCCCAAATTAACGCGTGAACAGAAAGGCATTTATGATTGCATAATGCAAATGATAAATGACGGAGTTGGGGGGACCTTCTTCTTGGATGCGCCAGGAGGAACTGGGAAAACATTCCTCATTAGATTGATTCTAGCAACGGTTCGATCAAAAAATGACAGTTATCCTGTTGCGGAATATTAATCAGCCAAAACTCTGCAACGGCATGTGACTTGCAGTTAAGAAACTGAGTTTTTTGGATTGGGAGGATTTTCCTTCCCACCATACACAAAGGCATCAATCAAGTAGCGTGTGCGAGCATCTCATAAGCACATGACTTCAAGCCATATTTTTTATGTTTGTTTCTGAGGGAACATTCTAAATCTGCACTTTTCCCTAAAGAGGATCATGAGTTCCATCCTGCTGTACAGTATTCGCCGCAGGCTTAATTTTGAGTGCAGTTTGACATAAATGAAATATTTCAGAAATTGGAACCAATCTATCTCCATCTGCCTTTCGGTCCTCTGTAGTTGACTTATCTTAAAAACGTAGAGCTATCAATAAGAATAAAAATCTTTTGAAAGATGTTGTTGCACAAAATATATCTACCTGTACCATCTGAGGCAAACAAAGATGAGACATCTTCATGACCAGATTTTAATGCTCTAGATAACATAAATCAAAAAAATGATTTTAGCTCAATATCTACATGGCCTGCAAAAGATGGCAAATCGTTACAGTTACAACTTATATTTGTTATTTTTATGTTTGTGTGTTCCAGAATTTTCTCAACGATGTCTTCTGTAAATATCAGAGACAAGCATCTATAAGTAACAGGGGTCTATTAGTTTTAACAGGTCCAACAATCTGTGGTATGTGAAGAATATTTTCTCTGCAGGTAGGGCTTGGTGCAGGAGGATTCTTAGTTCACTTATATGTATTTTTTCCTCATCCTCCTTATCTTCCCTTTCTTCAAATCATGGCTACTTTGTATACTTCCATCATCGGATAAATCATTTTCCCTTGAAATTTCTAGCCTATCAGGCTCACTGACTGGTACGTCAGATGTTAAAATAGAAAATATTCCATTATTGTCCAAGAAACTACTCATTTTTAAAAAGTGTCCAAAAACTAAAAAATCACTCAACTGGTACAGTGGGGTCTGTTAGTACCCCAGCTACTTTTTTGTGGGATAATTAAAATGTTTTGTAAAATAAAAACTTTGTCTTCTTTTTACTCATCCAATATTAAAAGAATACCTGAAAAAAAACAACAAAAAACAGGAATTAATACTTTCCTAGAAAAATACCAGAAAAAACCTGTTGGGGTCCTAAAAGACCCCATTGTACCAGTTAAGGGTAAGTTTCAACTCTATCACCACAGTCAGGTACAAGTAATATTGAATTTAAATCGATGGACACTGATCTAAATCTGAACTTTGTTAAAAATGAAAATTAAAAAAAAAAAATTATGCAATACAATTTTATAATAACTGTGTTGTAGGATCTAATCTAACCACTTTGTTATTTTAGTTAATAAAAATATCACTGGCTTGATAATTTTACTTTGAAGTATGGATGACTTTAAATTTTCCTTCAACATGTAAGTGAAAGAAGAAAAAAAACATTTAAAACCATTATTTAGCAGTTAACATTTTGTTAGTTAATTATTATTTTATATATTTAAAATTATCACTTACAGTTAATTGAATCTAATTTAATATAATAATGTGTCTTAAGTTTTCAGTGCTTAATTTCTGTTTAATGCAAAAATGGTTTTCTGTGATAATTTTGATTATTGATGTGTTTAAATATTTGATTTATTTGTATTCATTATTTAATAATTGCATAGAGAGCAGGCTCAGAAATATAACAATTTAAAATGATTATTTTGGTTTCACCATTGCGTTAAATTAAAATTACTTAAACTATATTGTTAGCACTATGATTAAATAGAAGAAACAAAATCAAAAAGTAAACTTCAGTCTGTTGTTAAAAGATAAAAATTCACTGTTGCTGTTTGGAATCTCTGTCAATATATATTTTTCAAAGATTATATTTAATTTAATAAATCTTATAAAAAGTCTCTTTCTCATGACTAATCTTATCTAAGGAATTGGTGAATGAAATTATAGTTTATTTTTCTTGAGTCTACATTTCATTGAAATTAAGCACTGTCTTAGTTATTTCAAATTCAGTATTATAATAATATATGAATTTATTTCTAGTCATGAATGTTTTCAGTGTATTATTAACTGATTTGTAATGTAAATAATTGTTACCTATTATAAAATAATATTTTAAATAACGTTATTGTATCAGATTAATTATTTTTAATAGTTTGATAGGTAAAATAAGAAAATCTTAGTTTATTCTACTATGTTTGTACAATGAAAACAAACCGTCCAATTATTCTCCTAGTGGATTTTATTATTTCTTTTTATTATTATGACTATTAATATTTTATGCATTAAAAAAATTATTAATGATATCAGGGAGCTATCTTAATTTGTTACTCTGTAGCTGTATATATAGGTGTCTGAGCTAAAGGTGTCCAAAAGTAACATCTTATATTAAGAGAACCAGTTAATATAATTTAATAATTTTTTTTTTTAATAAACCTAGCAACTCACCATGTTTTAATGTAGGTTAGTTAAGTTCAATGTCTACACCTTTTATAGCTCGGCAGACATCTAGGTGATAATCTAACTTTTGCCAGGTGTTTAGGAGCAACTGTGGCGTTATTAGACCAAACAGCATCAACATTCTGTTTTAAATCATCCAAATTTCAAACTTTTCTTTAGTATAACCGGTTTCTTAATAAATCACCAAGCAAAAAAGTCCAAAGGAGTGATATCTGGAGATCTAGGTGACCATGCAGTTGGACCTCCTCTTCCGATCCAACATCTGGGGAAAGTGTTGTTCAAGAACATAGTAACAGCTTGATGAAAGTGTGGTCAAGCAACATCTTGTTGGAAACTGAGTGTGCAGGAATGTGAATATGTCAAAGTTCTCAAACATGTTGAGGTACATTTGGCCAGTCACAGTGGACTTCATGAAAAAAATGGACCGATGACACCATTTTTTTTTTTCATTAAGCTAATTGACTTTTGGTCTGTCCCTTCCATTTTCATGAGTATGGGGATTTACAGTACCCCTGATTTAAAAATTGTGTCAGCTTTCTCGCATGTACAAAAGTATGCCTCATTACTGAATAATGTATCATGATAACTAGGATTGTTTTCGACATGGTGCATTACCTCTGCAGCAGACTGATATTTTAAGCAGTGATCATTTGGTTTAATGTGATGGAGTTGTTACTGATATGCACAAATGGAACCATTTATGAACAATTTTGTGAACAGCAGAATGAGGAATTTGCAGTTCTTAACTAGTTCCCCCAATAATTGACTTTCCAGAACTGGTAGTGAATGTATTACATACACGATCCACAGTCTTTTCACTAACTGAATCTTTTGGATGATTTCTAAAATTGATGGTTTGTGAAACCAAGTTTCCAGTCTCTCTCTTAATGTCATGTCTTACTGACAAATAGACTTGTATGTAGGAGGATTGGTATTCCATTCAGTTTGTACACACCATTGAACACTTGTAACTGATTGAAACTTTGGTAACCAAAGTACACACTGAACGTTCTATTGTGGGGTCCACATCTCGACTGACTACTTCTGCATTGTGAGTTGGCTTGCTTGCTTATGCATATTCTGATGACCTTAAGAGTATGTAGAACAAATCTTTGAAATATTTCCTGTCAATTGAGCCTATGTTTAAGAAATTACAAAATGACTGGTTTTCTAAATATAGGGTATTACTTTTGGATACCATATATAATGTGGTAGTATTTTGTTCCAGATTCTGATAAAAATAGATGGTTGAGGTGATTTGCTTTATAACATATTGGCCTGTCAAGTGAAGACTATGTTTGTTATACTTGTGTTTTTTCTAATCAGAAAATTTCAGTTTCATTGGCAAATTTACATTTGAAATATTTCTTACACAGTCTATTTATGCATTAACCAGGGAAGAATATGTGTGTTTCCAAAGAAACAAGAGATTTTACTTTCTCTTGCGTAAGGTCTTCCAAAATATATAGGGATAAAATGGTATTAACTAAACTAAGTTGGGGTTTTTTATTATATTCTATTTTGGTACACAGTTTTGTTCTGGTAATTTGGAAAAAAATGATCGATAATTTCAGATTATTTCATTTTTTCAATTTTCACAATTTTTTTTAGATTATCAGATTGCACATATCAATGCTGTACTCTAGTACTGCATTAAATATTAACATTCTCTGTTCTGTATTTAACAGATACGACTAATGATAAAAATAAAATTATTTTAATATAAATTTAGGATTTGCTTGCATTGTCATTAATTCTTAATGAATATGATAATTATGCAGAAAGTAAAGTATTCTAATGAATTTAAGAGAGGATTAATTAAATAAATATATTTATTTGGTAATTAAAAATATATGTACGATTTAAACGGCAATAGTTAAAATATTGTGTCCTAGTTGTACTACACAAGTGCAGCTTCTCTTGTTTCAAGTTCATATTCTTACTAATTTCTACTTTTAAACTTCATTTAGCAGTTAATACAAGAACTGCTAACTGCAGTTGCCACAATTTAGTAAAAAAGAACTGTGTTTTTTTAAAATTTATAGCCATAATTTAGTTAAAACTTACCTGTAATTCTTTTTTTTTATTGGTGCACATTTGTGATTACTGCATTTACTTACATCATGAATCAAAAAATTTCTGTCAGATAAGTTGTGAATTCAGAAACAAATTAACCAGCTACAGTGTAACTCATGTTTTTTGTGTCTGTTTGTCAGCAGTAATTACTATACTGGTTTTGGTTGTAATTTAGAATTTTAATTTAAAATTTAGAATTTTTGGTAATTCTTTTGAATAGAATGTTATACCATCAGTTTTTGATAAAAATTATGCTCTGTTCTTAAACTTCTGAATGCAACCATTCACAAACAGAGCTTAATGTTTTGAGTTTAAAAACAAAACATATGTGCTTAAGTTTGTTATAATATAAGAATTCAAAATCTAAGAAAGAAATCTGGCAGATATTGTAATTTAAACAAATGTCACTGAAAGCTATCAGCTTGAAGTTATGAAAAAAAATTGCATCATAATGGTACAGCTGATGGGTTAATGGCCATTATTTTATTTCCTCCTTAATGATGTATGTACAAAAAGATGGGCAATTTTTCTGAAAAAAAAAAATGGCTTTTATCGGGAAAAGTGTAAGTACTTTAAATTAATGAATTCACTTAAAAATGTTGATTTTTAAAATTTCATGTGGGTAATTAATTATTACATTAAATCTGACAGTATTGCCAGACTCCTTTCAACTATAAGTCCCTTCACAGTTGTAGAAATTGGTTTCTTGAGAATTCTGGTGATGTTTTCCTTATTTTGCTATATCAAACATATTAATACTCATATAATTACTTACATGTTAACTCATATAAATTCACAATATCATTTATTCATAATTTTTCTTAATCTATATCAGTTAATTCATAATTAAAACTAATACTGTGTGTGCAATAGCTCTTTATATTTGAGTAATAATTGAGGCATTCAGAAGCCAGTGTGTTCAACTCCACATAACCCAGAACTGAGAAAAACCGACCTAAATTTAATTAGCTCTAGTTAATTAATGATTTTTTTTAATTGCTGTTATTGTTGGTTAACAGTTTTTATAGAAAAATGCAAAGCTATTTACATTAAACTGTAGAAAAAAGTTTTTACCATAATTACCAATAAAATTCTCAGAGATAATCTCTGTGAAATGAAGAATGTTAAAATTTAATAAAAAGTCAGACTGATTATAAAAGAATGTATTCATTTAGTAATTATAATTCCTTTATTCAGAAAAATTATTAATTTATAACTTATCACCATAAACTACATCATCATCATCAGAATAGAGTTTGGAAGTTGAACATTCTGTAACTAATTTTTTGTAGTACGAATGGTATACAGGTGGTATATACTGCAAAAATGACATCATATCTTTCTTTTTTGATATTGAAATTGAGCAAACGTCTGGATACAATACATTTTGCTCCACTGAAGCTATTGATATTCGTGGTAAACCTATAGTAGTTTTCATTAATTTTTTTAAATGGTTCAGACTCTGAAAAGAACTCTTTGATGAATATTTGCCAAAGGTTCATTATTTAAAATTCTTATCCATCTGATTTTGAGCCAGTTTGTATTTCTGTCAACTGTTGTCTTGCAGTTCACAATCACTCTTTCAAGATTCTTAATGGGAAGGAAATTTTGTTGTTGCATGAAACAATTTTTTTTCTACTTAATAGTATAGTGTACCAGTCTCGAGGAAAAAAAATATTTTACTTTTTCATGCGCATTTTATTAAACCAAAATCTGTGCATTCGGCAGAAAACTATATCCTGATACTAATTAGTTGAGATCAAAACATTTTGCTATAATTTGAGAACTATTCAATAACTTTAGAAGACTTAAAACAAGCTTAATATTTCTGTTTTGCCCTGTGCCAGAATCACAAAAGACCACAATGTTAAAATCTTAAAAGTTAGCGTTTGAAAGTACATTTTTTTAAATATGTAACTACTATTTGAGAACCTCGAGACCCTTCGCTTTCAGACCACACATACATAAATCCTTGGTCAGTTTTCAAGCAACGGCAACCAAGGTTATAAACATAACTAAAGATTACATTTATAATAAGCCACTGATGTGGTCAGTTTTGGAAATGGAAGAGCTTTTTGCAGGTCGAATATAAAAGCATAATAATTTTCATTACATCCTTCTTTATCAAGTTGTATGTCATTTCTTGCAATTTCTGCTTCCAAAAGATGAATTTCTTTTTTATTCTGTATAATTCTCTTTTCATTTTCGTTTTAAGATGCCTCAATCATTCTATAGTAATCATCACAAACTTGGCAAGTCTCTTTGGCAAGATGCTTAAAGTGATTTTCTAATTTTGTAGAAAACACATGGTAGTACACTTTTTCCTACACAGGAATTAAATTTTCATTATTTCATTTCTCGTGTTATAAGTTGTACTTTTTTTTTATTGTTAGCTCTGAATTTAAGTATTTATGGTTGGAATTATGAGCCCTTGTGAATTATTGAGCTTACTGATGTAAGCTGAAACTAATTGGATATGTTCAACTACACCAGAAATATCTATTTTGTTACCAGGATCATGCTTCCTTCAGTGATAAATTACAGATTATTAATAAAAAGTTTAAATATAAAAGTAAATAATTTCAATATTATGCTTACCAATAGACAAAACTTTACTTTTTCATTATCTATGGATTTAATCACATTGACAAATGAATACTCTGACAATATTTTCTGTTAAACAAAGTGCTGCACTCTGTGGTTAAACAACAAAAGTAGGGAGTTGGTCAGTATAACCACTGAATAAAAAACAATAATAGTAATAACATCCAGTTTTGGGTTTTTTTGTTAAAATTGAAGTTAATCACTTTGGCCTCTGAACACCTCAAGTGTAGAAATATTTTGTTTATGAAAAATAGTATATATACAAATGATAGTAAATTGAGATTTGGCTGAAAAATTAAAAATGTATTGAATACTATTACAAAATTAGAAACAATTTAGTTATGAATTTCACAAATTGTAATTGGCCAAAGCAAGCTTTTTGGAATTGGAGCTTTAAAAGTAGGATAATTATTTTTTATTTTTTGAAAGTGGTTTTTAATGGTAATCATTTTCTTATGTAAAACTGAACTGTCTAAATTCTGTATATATTTCATGAAAATCTGAGTCACTTTTCAAAATATTTGTCCTCAAAATGCCTGTACATAATATTTAGTCAAATAGTATTACATATAGGTGCCATAAGACGGTATCATAATGCATTTAAATTGATTCCTTAATACAGATCAATTTACAATCTATTTCTCTTACGTGAAACCATAAGTAAATCATATGATGAAAAATTATATGAAGGAGGAGATATCCAGTGATATCTTTGAGGAATATCCAGTGATATTCCTCAAAGAATACAAATTACTATTAGTCAGCACTACATGCCTGAGAATAAAAATTAAACAATATATGAATAAATTATAATATAATAATTGGAAAATACAATAAGACATTTAAACAATAGATCATTTAGTAAGTGAAAGTGTTATAAAACAACAAACAATTGATAAATGATATATCAACTCAAATAAACACAATCATCTTATCCTAGTTAACATGAAATCATCCTAGCTGTGAGACTTTTCATCTTTACTGTCAGGTTGCATCAACCAGGTCCAATACATAGAGCCTTTTGAGTTGCCTAATATCCTCATTATTGTCTAACAAATTTGTAGCAAGTTGTTTCACAAGTGTATTTAGCCTAGATATATATTTTAAATTCAGAGGTACAATCTCCTCACAAACATATGGGATCCCCAGATAATTGTGAATCTCATTCTTCATGAGCCAGGGCAGTTCTATTATATTCTGAGACATTTGTTCTGGAACTGCTGGATGACCTCGATGTTGCTGTTATAAGTTGTGCCCCATAATTGCCCCATAGTTGATTGCCGTAGGTTTATATCAGTTTTAAGAATACCTTGCACAATGATACCTTGTTTGATGGAGACAACTGAGATTCCCTGTCCAATAATCAGTAAAGTCAACATAATGTTCAGTTGCTTTCTTTTCTCATTTGTGACTTCGCCATGTCATATGACAATCCAGGTACAAACATAGGTGGTACCGTACACTGTTTGGTATGTGGAATATTGATATTATCCACGTGAACTTGTGGGTTGTCTCTTCTCCTCAATGAAAATGTCACATGATTGGACTGTGCCAGATTAACCTATATCTCCATTTATGTAGCCATAAACTGATAAGATCCAACATTGATTGCCGTTTACTCAAAGTTAGAATCGGGTCATTGTCAACTGCCAAACTTTCTGTGTCATCTGCAAACGATGCAACTGTGATATAGATCCTGCCCAGGTTTACTAGGTTATCTGTGATAATTTTCATTCTGACAGGAAACATGTTTGAAGGATTGCATTAAAAAGGTGTCTTATGTACGAGATTGTAACATATTTAAATTTCTTTAGATGGCAGTATAAATAACATTTTGTGAGTAATTGAGTCAAATCCTGGAGCCTTTATAAATTCTCTATTCTCCTGAATTCTTATATCTTTATGGATGAGAAGGGTCTTATAAGGAGACAAGGTAATTCAAGAAATCAGTAACTTCCTCCTCATCAGCTTTCCATATCTCATGTGGCGGGAAGACTTTGCTCAAGTGCGCAGCAAACAATTTGGCTTTTTGGTTGTTGCTGCAAGCCCATCCATTCAGTGTTCTTGAAGGTATAAATACAAGAGAAGGTTATTAGAACTTTTTTGTGATCTTCCACAAGGAATAATTATCTTTGCTAGAAAGGAATAGATTTTCAACGTAATCCATGAACAGCTCATATTTTATTGACTAACAGTCTCTTTAAGTGAGCAGTCTTCCTGTTCAGAGGTGTTCTATCCTCAGGTTCCTGTAGCATTGGCATCTTCTTCTAATTCTTTTAATGGTAATAAGGTCAATAGGGTAATCTCTGCTTCCTCGTGTGTCTCCCTATTGTCAAGTGCCGTGCTGCCTCTTGTAAAATGAAGTCAAATGTTGTCACATCATCAATATCAACTGTGCCCTTCAATGGTAAATCTGTAGATAGCTCGTCTTCTATAGCATTCCCAGTCCTATTTATATGGAGGGTCAGGGAGTTCTTTCTGATTACTATTGTGCTAACAGTTAGAACATGAGAGTAATTAGACATGGAATCAGTTATTCCTCACATCAGTGTAAAAGAAGGTGACTCCCAAGATGATGTAAAATTCCAAGTCAGGAATTTTTGTTGAATCTGATGGTCAGTAAGTTGGTTGTAGTCCAGAGGCTAGTGGAAGGGCTTTAGGCCCTTCCACTATGAGTTGAGATCCTAAAGTTCATGTTTTACATTCCAACCACTTCCTGGAATAAACTAATTACCCAGTGTTTCACAGTACTCACAAAACATATCTGTGATGAAGAAGATGCCCATGCCAGTCAAAGATTTCAACTGAGGTTGCTTGGGTGTTGATGGTGGGAGCTGATTATGTCTTAATCCATTTTTTATGAGAATTGCAGTACCCCCATGTGCCCTACCATATGGATGGTTAATTGTGTACACTAAATAACCTCAAATATTCAGATAGTTGTGGGAAACAAAGATAACATCTAATACAGGGTCTGGCAGTAAGATCTGGTGGTTTTGAAAAGACTGTCACATTTATTTTTTAACGAATTTTAAAATTTATTGTTGTTATACATTAATGTTACATTGCCATTTGAGATTACGTATCGAAGAATAAGAAAAAAAAATACCCAGCTGTGAAAAATCACATCAGTTAGGTGGTGTCCATTTTTGTTGAGGCATTTTTGTAGACAACTGGTGAAATTATCCATATTCTTAAGCATGGCACATGGAACCCTTTGAATTTCTCATGTTATGGTATCAGAAATGCAATGAAATCCAGGAAAATGTTGTCCCAAAAAAGCCATAGTTGCTCTTGATGTATGGCAAGTAGCCCTATCTTGCTGAAACCATTCTGTTGAGGTTAATGCATCTTCTTAATTCTGGCAGAAATAATCGTGCAACATGGCAAGGTAGCAATCTGTGTTAATAGAGACTGTTTGTCCATTTTCATGAAAAAATAACGCAGATTCAAGATAAGCCACACCAAACAGTTAATCTGTGCCAATGCAGAGGTTTTTGATACAGATTTTTGGGTGCCCAGCACCGGAAATTCTGTTTGCTTACCATCCCTGATAAATGGAAGTGCGCCTCATCACTCATGATCAAAACTATATCTTCTGTTAGCAATTCCAACATTGTTTTTGCAAACCTTTGTTGTCTGATGAAGTCGTTTTGCCACAGTTCCTGAACAACCATTATCTTATAGGAATGGAAATTGAGGTCCAAGAGTAAGATTCTCCAAACTGACATCCTGCAAGCATGACATGCAGGGCTGACCTTTCACTGCTTGTTGCAACCTTTCAGTGTTTTTTGGGGTCCATACAATTTGATCACCTCCCCGTGCAGTCTCTGGTCTCATGGATCCTGTCATTTGAAAATTATTCCTCCACTTCATAATGGTATCTCATTTTGGAATGCAAACGTAATGACCAATATTAAAATGGTTTCAAAATCATCGCTGTGTGAATACTACAGAATGACCTGCTTCAGTGAAGGCATTATAAACAAACATGTGATGCACTACAGACCAAAGCTTCATTGCTAATGAAACGACATCTAGAAACAAATACATTCAACCATTTTAGTTCATACTCAGCCCACTGCAGCGCGCATGACAGTCTTTTCAAAACCACCATACCTCATTGCCAGATCCTGTAGTTCAGTGAAGATCAAAGTCTCCAGCTCTTCTCTTCTATTCATGATACCATTGATGTTCCATGCTCCCATTTTCAAATAAATCCTCATTAACAGATCGTAGAAATCACTTTTTGGAGCAGATCTATTAGGTTCCCAATCATTCAAATTCCTGTGTATTCTCTGTCCCAGTGATGCGAGCTTAATATAACCTAGTCAAAGAACCTACCCTGTGTACCTTGAGACATTAGATTAATTTTTGATGTGTAATTCAATCTTATTTCTTCGGAGAATTTCTTTATACACCCTACATTCTTTGTAATTAGTGGGGTGATCCATCTGGCATAACACAGATAGCCAGAGTGCTTTTGTCTGTCTTTTGGTAATTGGCAGTTCTGTGGCTGTGTGCATTTCACACAGTGGTATGGCCACATACAGTGGTTCTTAGTATGTCCATATTACTGACACATACATTGCACTAGCCCAGGAGATCATTTGGGCATTTCAAACCTAACACTGCAGTTTGTTATATTTCAATCAGAATCTCTGTTATTATCTTGTGGTTCTAAGTTTATGAAAAAAAGTCTGTAATGGTTCTTTTGTTACTCGATGGTGAGCATTGACAATCCTTTGAACTCTGTGCTCTTGATTTTCAATATCTTCCTTTATCTCATTGATTGATATTGAGTAGTGTAGATTCTTTAGCACTACCTGAAATGCTCCCTGACATGTCATATTCTCGATGATATTGTCTAATTAATTAATATACGTTGTTTTCACAGGGTCTTTACTTGAACACATTAGAGATCCTTACTTTCTATTACCGTGTTGATTAGTATTTACGCCTGTTGTTTCGCTGTTGGTATTAAGAACAGCTTGCAGCAGGCCCATAATAGTGTGCCAAACAATAGGTTATGTAGCCTAATAAAAAAATAGTTGACACCGATGAATATTTTTTTATAATAATATTAAAAATAACAATAACGCACAATAAACAATATATTTTGCAGTGTAATATCTGATCTTAAGTTGCACCATAAATTATTGTCCAAAAATAGAAAACTTTTAGTAGTACTCACTAGGCACGTCTATCTCTTACAACACAGCTTAAAGTAAATCTAAACAGATTTTGAATTTTAATAAAAAAATGTAGTAATTCCAACATTGTTGTGATTTACATTTGTTACTTAATCATTTTTGAAGGAGAATTGAGTAGACTGTGAAGTTTCACAATATTTGAAAAAGTAAAATCTTAAAACATTACAACTGTTTGGAAGAATTACCATTTTTTAAAAATTATTTTAATTTTTTTAAGATGTTTATATTTATTATACAGTGTCATTTATTGATCTTTTTTTAAATACATATTATTATGCACCTTTAAACTAGTTAATAATGTAATATTTTCATAATTGGAAATATATATTACAGTTATATAAATATGTTGTAATTTATCAATGTATTTTAAATTGTTTGTTGTAGTTTAGATACTGTTTTAATATTTAAGGTAAATATATAGATTAATTTTGTGTAAACTCTTTTAGTATCAATGTGTGTCTAATATTTGTTAGTTTTGTACAGTTATAAAATGAGAACTTTTCTTTTTTACTTTACTTGTCTTTTTATTTATTATCATTATTATGTTTTTATAATGCTTTTATCTAATTTTTATCCCTTGTTTATTGTTTGTGTTGAATCTGTGTGGCCAATATTCCATATTTTTTTTTTGTTGAGTCATTAGGTTAATTTTATATTGTTGTATGTAAAAGTGGTATCAAAAATTTTTATATAGTTAAATGACTGTTAAATTTGAGCATAACTAGACAACAATACTTGGCATTCCAATAATAGTGTAAGTTTAGTGTGAAAATTTCAAACCTTATTTGCTGTTTGTTTTTCATTTACATTTTATATCATGAAAATTGATATAGTATGTTTTTATATTTCCTTATTTATTTGTAATTATTTTATTAATGTTATTGAATCAATGTTTGGCATTGATGTTTGGGGGATTAAAAACCAAAAAATAAAATATTTAAGCAATTATTTAAAACTTATTTTTATTTACATGTATAATAACATAACTGATTGTGATAATATAATGATTACGGATTTTTATTGAATATAGAGATATCGCTTTACTTCATTTTTTAAATATATGTTTTAATATTGAGACTGAGAGCCCTAAGAAATTTTTTAACCTAAATATAACGTATTACTTACCACCTTTAAATATTTGAATATGTTTTTGGAGTCTTCTTCTTTCTCTCTTCAACCCAGAGATTGATGGGTCTGCATTGTATTGGTGGGTCTTCCTTTCTAGAGCCAGTTTTTTGACTCTCCTGTATGATTTTCCTGCCTTTTCCTTCATCCATGAACTCTTGTCTTTGTCTTCCTTTCCTTTGCATCCTTCTATTTTTCCCTCCAGCAGAGTGATGAACCAGCTTTAGTGTCACAGTAGATGACCAACCATACTATTCCCCTCTTTACTAATGATCTTAGCAATGTTCTCTTTTCTTTACTTGGAATAGTATCTCCCCATTCGTTGCATTCTCAGTGCAAGGTAACTTCAACATCCTTTCCAGCACCACATCTCGAAGGCCTAAAGTTTCTTTATTTCTGTGGCCCTTTTGGTCCAAGTCTCTGAGGCATTTGTAGTTATGCTTCAAATGAAACTTATAATAAATTCGTTCCTCATTTTGAGAGAGACATTTTTAGATGTTAGCAAGCGTTTCTTCTTGAAGAATGCTTCTTTTGCTTTTGCTATTCTACTTTTGGAGTCTAAATCTCATAAATACTGTGTAGTATATTAGAGGTTGTTTATTTAGGTTTGTTATGTGTCACTGGACTTATTGTTTATTTATTTCAGTTTTCTTTTCAAAGTGTGAATTTTTATATCAATCTTAGTAGATGGCTTCTTCTAACCATATGTGTGGAGGCTTCCTGTACAAACCCTATCATTTCTTTTTTTAAAGTTTAAATAATATGTTGATTTCCAGATGATTAAATTAGATCCTTATATGTTTAACTAAGCATGCTTTTTTATTTTTTATAGCTTTAAGTTTTAAGTAGTTTATGTTTTTTATCATTTAGTGTAATCTGCTCAATTACAGTGTTGGATTATCAATCTAGAACCTTTACTTAAAAAAAAAAATTGTTTCTTGATATTTATCCCTGAAGACCAGCTCTGTTGAAATAACAAACTTCTTAATATTTATTTTTATTCTTCCATTTTTCTGAATTGTTATAATATATAATTTGTTTATGGTTGTGTCTTAATTTCATTCATCCATCCATTATGTTACGAGGCATCCAGTGGATATTTGCATCACTTATATGGTCATCAATCCTTGGACGTAGGTATAAATGCAGTGCACTGCGGTAGAACAGCCCTTTGTGTATGAGAATCATTGTTTGACTTATTCTTTTATTGTATTAATGCTGTTATTTTTTATTTATTTATTTTAACATTTTTTTACAAGTCTATCTTTAAATTAATATATTCTGAAAAAATACATAATTGCAAAGGCAGAAGTGAAGATGGAATCTTTCTCCCAATATTTTTTTGAAATTAAAAATTTTAATCATGATTTAATGAACATCATATGATACTGCATGCCAATAATTTTAATTTGTCCGAGTCCTTGGATGTGTGGATGTGTACAGCTGTCTTTATGATGCATGTCACCTCATGAGTTATTACACTAGTTGGTTTAGGACAAGGTTAATAATAGCCTCTATGAAGCAGAGGAAAGCTGTATTGTGCAGTTGAGTTGGTGGTCAATCCTTGTTATTTAGCAAGTAAAGAAAGTTATTTATAGAATTCATTTTAAGAAGTAAACTGGCAAGAGAGATCTAGCATAATTCATTTCTGTATAAAGAGTTCAAATACTTATAAGTTATAGTTCATTAACTCTTGTAAAATGCTATACCCAATTGATTCAAAAGTGGTTGTGTATACATAGGTTTTTGGCTGTTATTGGGAAATTACATCTTTTTCTTTTGCATAATACAAATCCTAAAATACATTAATTAATATAGGAATTAAAGGATGAACCAGTTGTTACATTAGCAGAGAAATGTTCAATATTAAGAGCTATGTTGTAGAGAGAGCTTATTGTAAATGCAATTAATTAATTTTACTGTAGTATTTTATTTTTTAATCATTTGGAAGTAATTATTATTACTATATATTGATATGATTTTTTGTTTTAAAATTACAATGTAAAATTTTATGTGTTTATTTGCATAATTTGATTTCTTTCACATCGGTTATAATTTTTATTCATTAACTTTAATAACTCGGCAAATATAAAGTTTAATTAAAACCTGTCTTAATGCAGACATCCATCTTGACCAACAAAAAACTAAGAATAAATTTTTCCAGTACTTTTCCATGAATTAGTTTTACTACTGAAATTTCTGTACAAGCTATATTGGTTAAAAATAAATTGTTTTATTTTTATGAAATATTATAATATATAATTATTTAGGGGACCAATATCAGGCAGGTCATTTCAAATAATGAATACTGTATGTTTACTCATTACAATGCTATATTTGTAACTGGAAAGTAAATTTTGAAGGTTTACCTTATTTAGTAAGATAAGTAAATTGTATTTGTGGACCAGTTGTAATTTTGTAGTAACTTACAGAAGAAAGGATTTCTTGGTGGGGAAGGATAATTAACAGAAAAGTACTTCTTTTTCATTTAATATCAAGAAGTTTTTTGATACCAACAATTTTAGTTAAATATTTTAAGTTCAGTAAGTAAATATTGTTGGAAATTTTATTGATAATACATATTTTAAAACTTTTTCATCTAAAATATTAACTTTTTTAACTTATATTTTGTGTGTCATGTTTAGATCATAGTTGAAAAAGAAAAAAACAAAAATGCATTTTGATTGATTAATGCAGAAGCTATATTATAAATCCAGTGGTTTATCAAAAGATTATGTCAACAACCCACAACAGTATAAAAAAATCTGATAAAATTTTTCAGTGGGATATAATATGAGAAAGGAAAATTATTTATCTGTTACATCTGTATTTCTCTGGGTTTTTGAAGTCTGTGGTATTGTTTAACTTTTAGCCATATCACTTAGCACTGTAGATTGCATTTATTTTGTATATGGTAATTCAATTTTGTCATGCCACATTATTTTTTTTTGCCAAAAGTTAAGTTTATGTCAAGATATTCATTTACTGACATCAAAAATGTTTACATTAGTGATATTACGTTCAAAATATCTAGGATTAACTTTTTGTGATGTAGAATGGTCTTTTTTCAATATTGGGCTTTAGGTCTGGACTATAAATAGAGATTGTAATGCAATGAATTGCCAAAAAATGACTTTCATTGCATTACAATGAACAATAACCACAATATCTAGATATTTTGTTTTCAGTAAGAAATCTCTATTTATAGTCCAGACCTAAAGCCCAATATTGAAAAAAGACCATTCTAGATCTTTTGATGGTGTACGACCTTCATCTCAAGTAGCAAGATTTAAAAAGTTATATACGTAGAAATCTATTTTGACTTTTTTTGTCAAATATTTTCACGTTTTTAAATAATAAAAAATAATTCTCTTTTGTTTTTATATCTAGAAATCCATACCCTAATTGTTGTAATCATGTTTTATTTATTTTTTCTAAATTTGCAGCTGTTTGAATATAATTGTTATATGATTTCTCTTTATAAATTTTTCAATGTTAAAAAAGCTTTTAATCATTTACATAAAAATAATTGTATATAATCACAACAAATTGTTTTCTTCAGTTAGAAAAGTTTATGTACTATCTGAATGTTAATTTTTTAATGAGAAAAATTAGCTAAAGTTGATTTTATTAGACCCCTCATCACTGTTTTATAAAAAAAAAGTTATTAATCTTTTAAATGTTGAGAAGTATAAGTAGAAATATCATAAAAGAATACTTGCAAACTAGTCTAAACTATTCAGCAGGCAAATAAACATAACCAAGAATTTCTGTTCACAATTTGTCTTTTTTTGTAAAGAATGTGAAGTAGAAAGAGGGAGAAAAATTGCACTACACATGGAGATGTACCTTACACTATAAAACTGTCTTATAAATAAGTAACGTTATGATATTCATGAAGATTGATTAAAGTAACTTTACATTTAATCATACCAAATTCTGTTTATTAATTCTGGGTGTTGAACTGAGAATATTACTTGTAATATTTTTTATTTATTGCCAGTTTGAGGGTTGAATAGAAACATCTTATAATAATATGTAATTTAATCAGAAATTTTATCTCAATAATAGCAATCGTATTATTGAACTATTTTCTAACAATAATTTGTTTTTTGCAAAAAATTTACCCAACCAATTAGTCTTGATGACAATCTCATGTGACATTGCGGTTTTCTGTGTGTGTTTGTGTACACACATGGTGTCCCATGAGGAACCTGACGTACTTCACAGGTATATTCATCTTATCAAAATAATGAAAAAAAGTTATATAAACATAGGGCTGAAAGCACTTTGTTAGCGAGTTACTGCTAGCAAAAGATCTCGCCCAGAATTCAGCTCCCCTAATAAAATGAGCTGATACTGAAATCTTTGGGTGAAATTAATGCTTTCCTATTGTTTTTGACCTAAAAAATTGAATAAAATAGTTTTCAGAACTGTATCTCCAGTAGTTTTCATAATATCCAAAAAAATTTGCTGTCTAAAAACAGTTTTTTTACGATACAATAACTTTAATAAATTTTAACAAAAACAAATTTTACTGAAGAAAAAAGAACAAAAAATAAATTAAATGACTTATTCTGGAAATTTTTGCAATCCATTCATTTGTTTGTTTAAAAAAAGACAGTTAATGAACAAATACAGTATATTGTAGTATTTAGTTAACGTTTTTCTTCTTTTTTTTTTAAACCTCGAGGACCACCATTAGGTATTACTTCAGAGGAGGATTTGAACCCGGGATCTCCAGATGAAAGGCCGAGTCGTTACTACTTGTATCACGGAGGCCAGCAGTATTTAGTTAACTAAATGGTTACAAAACAGTTTTAAAACATTCTACAAAAACAGGATTTCAAGAATACTTCTTAATTGAAATTCTTAAGTTTATTGAAAACCTAAACTTGGCAACGCTGTTTTTTTCAGAAACAAAATTTGAATCAAAGTTATCGTATAGCTGTTCAACAATTAACTTATTATTAAACATTACTAGTATCTTATCTATGATTTGTATAATGTACATGCACGTTTTTAAAAAAGTGAGATGCCATTCAAACAAGAATATGCAGATGTTGTTTTCGTTTATGGTTTTACTAATGGAAATGACCGGGCTGCAACACGTGAATATCCAGTCTACCTAAAATCTGAATGAAATTAAAGAGTCAAACTTTCAAACATGATTTTTGATAAATGTATGGTGTTATAATTGGGGACCAGTTAATCAGACCTTTTATTTTTCGCCTTTCTGGTGTTGTATACAAACATTTTTTTTACAAAATCAATTGCCAGTTCTGGTAGAAGATGTACCTCTTGAGAAAAGGGAGCAAATCTTATTCCAACATGATGGTGCACCACCTCTTCACAAAACATTAGACAGGATTTAAATTTAAGTTTTCTGGTCAGATGGATTGTCGAGGTGGGCCGATTAATTGGCCTTAATTTATTAGTCATAACAAAGTTATTTGTATTACAAACCTAAAATAATGGTTTTCAGAGAACAGATTTTTCAGTTTTACTTCAGATATCATGAAAACTAATGGAGATACAGTATTCAATTTTTCATATCAAAAACCATAGGAAACCATTAATTTCACTCCTCAATTAATATCCTAAAAATTTCAGTACAACCCTCATTTCTCCGGGGAGCTGAATTCCAGGAGAAATCTTTCACTAGCCGAGAGGAATATATCTGTGAAGTATGTTGGTTTCCTTGTGGGAGACCCTGTATATATGTTAAACAGCTTGTGGCTTGTGTCTTTTCTAAAATAGAAAAAAGCAGTTGTTTCTAAGGTTACATTATTATAAATGCATGTGATGCCAATTTGGAATTTTAAAATGAAATTTCAAGAAAAAAAATATATTTTCGTTGCAAAGTTAGTTTTTATTGTAAGTAATAATGATTTCAAATACTGTTTAAATAGATATTAATTTGCATCTAGCTAAAATTTAATTATTATTTAAAGGTAGAATGGTCTGTAGTAATTTTTTTCATATTTCTTGATTTTATTTCATGTTGTATAGTGGTAAATTTTTATTTAAAGCTTTATGTATATTTTTTTCTTCTGTATAAAGTGTTCAGTTATTTTGGGTTAATAAATATGTGCATGATTAGTAAAGTCTTTAATATGAATATCTGTTAAGATATTAACATATTTTTTTAAAAAAACAAGGTAATCAACATTTTTATTCTCAGATTATGTGAGCGAGTTAAAATTATTCTTAACGCAGAACTATATATCCATTTATTTTTTATTTTATTGTTAGATTATTTATTTACTTTGTTTTTTATCAAATTATTATTAAACTTATCTAATGGTGGAATTGATGTTGTATAAAATAATTTTATGTCTTCACATTTATATTATAGCAATCATAGCAATAACACTTCTTTATAATGATTATTATATGTCTTCTATAAAGAAATCTAGTCATGTATATTATAAATTTATAAAGAAAATGTTAGTTAGCGAGGAAATAATATATGTGATAAAATAATATGTCTTAAAATAAATCATATCATAGTTAAAAGTAAAGATAATTGCTGTTTTTTTTATATGTAATATAAAATAAAATTGTATGTATAAATAAGCATATTATAAAATCAATAAAAGATATTATACTCAAATTAAATTTATTAATTAATCATTAATGTAATATGTTTGTATAATCAGTGTAAATGTATGTTTTAAACTAATATTATTGCTATTTATGGTAATTTACTAATGTGAATTGTTAAATTTGTCTATTCTATATTTTAAAAAAATCTGTGTTATTGTTGTTAATGTTATTTATTATAAAATTACTGTTTAAAATATGTATATATCAGGTAGTTTTTTTTTGATACAGTAGAATCTTTTTAATTTGATGTGTAGTAATGGAATAGCATATTTATTGAATAATTTTGAAAAATTGCAATTTCATTGAATACCCATTTTACAGTAAGTACAAAATTTTTTGTATCAATAATATTGTTAGCAAAGAAAAAGCATCTGGATTAAAAAGAAGGAAAAAATCTTGTAATCATTAATAAAAAATAAAAAAAAACGTGATCATTAATCATAAACTAGCAACATATTGTACAGTGCTCCATCCCAAGATACCATTGTAAAAGTTGAATCTGGTGATTCAAGTGATGTGCAGTTGAGTGTTTCATCAGATTCAAGTAACAATGATTTTCATGAACAGGCAAAGTGGTGGTGGTGTAGCTAGTCAGTTGATTTCAGAGGGCAAGTAGAGGTGGTCTGTAGAAATTTTGAGCTATTGCATTAGAACTACATTAATATTTATAAATCAAATGAATAAAGATGTCCTGTAGATGATTTTTTAAGATATTAATTAAATACAGTTGTCTGCATTGGTATAAATAATATTCAGTGTATATTTATTATATTTAAATAAATAACCAAATAAAATAGACAATAAGATATTATATATGCTTTAAAATTTTGTATTCTTTGTGTTTGAACTATAGTCACAAATATGGATTGCAGATAGAAATGATGTACATAAACAAGCCAACAATTGCGCTCACTATGATGATATACAAGACCTGATGCTGTGATACATTCACCTCCATGTATAAACATTATATATAATCTAATGTTATTATAATTTATTGCAATCTGGCCAAGATTGCAATAAATTATATAATTTGCCAAGTTTTATAATAATAAATGTTATTTTAATTCCATTCCTAATATTGTACAAGATGATTGATGTGAATTCTCTGACATTGAAGGAATAAGATGTAGATTTCTGTTTTATGTTTAATTTTAATATGTGCTCTTACGGAGGAGGATTATTCATTGCAATGTCACTTTGGAGTTATTCAAATAATCAAGGTTCTACTGTATATATTAGTATTGTACTTAATTATCAGTATTACTAAGTGTTATTTACATTTTACCTGAATTATTAATAAGTAAATGTGATTTAATATTAATTAGGTTAAGATTTTCTTATTGCATTTACTACGATAACATTACCTTTTTTATGTTATGTACAAGCTTTTGTGCGCTCAAATATGTTTTATATGCATTTATTTATGTATTCTAATAGTGAGTTAATGTTTTTTTACTACAAGTTGTATAAATAGTTGTTCAAATCTAATCCTGAAGTTAAAAGTTTTTTAAATCTGTGAAATGCTGTTGTATGTATTTAGTATTTGTTCTGCTATGCCATTCCCTCATGATTAATGGATGAATATCTAATTTGAGTGATATTGAGAGCGTTTTGGTAACAAGCATCATAAAAATGTCTAAACATTGTAGAATATTTCTTCTAGAGTTAAAGTATTTCAAATTCAAATTTATTCCAACAATAATTTTATAAATAAATATACAAAGTTCCATTCTCTGGAATACCTAGAGCAACATATAAGCTCCAGTGCCAATGGTAATAATCCATAAATAAATCTTAAAATATAGCCTAATCTAAATACGATTGCTTTAGGCGGTGTGTGGTTCGATTTGTCAACAGTAGTACAAAACCTTGATCATATTGTAAATTTTGAACACTATTTTAATTTTATTCGTTCTATGTTAATCTTATTCATTCTATGTTAATCTTATTCATTCTAATTTAGGAAACAAAACACTAGTGTCCTGAATATTGACAACCCATCTTCACCTTTTTAATGAAGATATTTTCAACAGTTACATGCTATAAATTTTAGGTCCTAAATAGACAAATGATTTTTGTGTATTTTCTGCAGCCATACTTCTTGTATTGTATACATTATTTATTGTATGATGATTATAATTATTGAAAAATACTGTTAAGTAAAAAAAAAATACTCAGTGCTTGCTCAACATTCAATTCCAAATTCAAGTCTACATTTAATAAGTGAAGTATATGAGTGTGTATAAAATTTAAACGGTAATTTTGCTATTCTATCCAGCAAGCAGTTCTGAGCTGGATGGCAGAGTGGGGAGTTTAGAGAAGGGGAACCTGCATGGTTAGCTCCTTCGCTCTGTTCTGTCCTCAGTACTGCCATGAGTGAGCAAAAGATTCCATCGTCTATTTCACAATGTATAATTATAAAGTTTTTAACTCATTTTTTTTTAATGAAGTTATTAAACCTGCGGAAATTTTAACTTGCTTAAAGGTACAGTTTGGGGACGCTACACTGTCCCAGAACCCAATGTATATGTGGACCAGACACAATTTAAGGGTGGGTGAGAAAGTGTAGAAAATGAAAGTAAAAAAATGATAAACGTCCAAGGTCAAGTCTCATAGCCGACAACATCCATGCTGTTTGAGAGCTTTGGGAGCCGTTCTATCAACTATGGGAGTGCTCAATCCACTATTACTGATCATCTTGGCTTTAGAAAAATTAGTGCTTGATGGGTTCCATGGTTGTTGACCGAAAATCAAAAACAGGTCAGGTTGGAGATCTGTGAGAGATTTCTGAATCGATTTTGGCAAGAAGAGGGCAATTTTTTGAGGCACATTGTCACATGTGATGAGATGAGTCCATCATTACACTCCAGAGTCAAAAATGGCAGCTAAGGATTGGTGAAAGAAGGATGAGGGCTGCCCAGTGAAGGCCAAAACCTGTCTGTCAGCCGGTCTTACTCATTGATTTTCTCCACAATCAGTGAACAGTGAATGTGGCTTACCATTGCCAGTTGCTACAGTTAACAAAAGCCACCTACCGAAACAAAAGACAGTGTATGTCCATCAGAGATCCATCAGAGATGTTATCCTTCTCCATGACAAGCCTGGCTGCACACCGTGACAAGGGATAAATTGGAAAAATGCACTGGGAAACACTTGACCACTTTCCATACAGACTAATTTAGTTTGTTTGTGCCCTTGAAAGAATTGCTTTGAGGGGAATGATTCAAATATAAAGAAGATGTTGAAGAGCACGTGTGTAATTGGTTGACGACTCGTCCTCAAACCTTTTATGAACAAGGAATATTCAAGCTTCCAAATCGTTGGCAAAAGTGTGCAGACAAGCAGGATTGCAATAATGTAACTTGTAAACTTAATTCAGAATTAATTAGTCCTAAATATTTAGTGGATTTAGTTTTCCTTATACAGTCACACACAAATAGTATTATATGAGCAAGAGTGTTTATGATACTTCACAGAGAAGGTCACTCCCTATAAACTAATTTATTATTGTAGAATCAATCTCTGATAATAATGATATCTTCTTCCATCTGTATTTTTATATCTTACCGCTTACACTGTCCTCTCCATTGTTCAGCGGTAAGATATAAAAATACAGATGGAAGAAGATATCATTATTATCAGAGATTGATGACAGTACCCTGTGGATTGCCACATGATACTATCCAATCACTTAAATTATCACCCATTATGACACGTTGTAGATGATCTGACAGCTAAGATCCAAACCAGGTTAATGCCTCATCCCTAATTCCTATTCTTTTCATTTTATGTATATTTAAAATGCTTTTTATATATCTAAAAGCAAAACTGAACATTTTTTACCTATATTTATGCTGCTGTATACATCTTTAAATAGTTAACGTAGTACCATTTTAGCACTTTTACTCTTGATGAATCCAAATTGACTCTTACTAAAATAATTGTTTTTACAGAGAAAATTAATTAATCTTTCTTTCATGACATGTTCTATTATTTTGGTTAGGACCAAGGATATCGGTTGATAATTTTCCACCTCTGTTGAATCACTATTTTTGAAAACAGGGATGACCTTTTGAGCACTTGCAGGAAGATACCAGTTTCAAAACTTTTATTTATGATAAATTCCAATATATGTACAATATTTTTAACTCTATCATGAACCCCTATCACTATCATGAACCCCTGATTTTATTTGTTAAGGATTGAATAACCCTTTCAGTCTTTTCATTACTGGTAAGAGCACAGACCAGTTTATCCTATTGCCAACTATATAGTAATGACTTATATTGCCATGGGTTTTAATTATTAATTTACCTGATATTTCTGCAAAATATTCACTAAATACATTAGCTATTTCTGCTTTATCCATAATTTCTTCTCTGTTCTTGTTAAAGACACATTGAATTTGCTGTTTATTACGGCTTTCCATGTGCCTTTAAT
The DNA here is from genome assembly GCF_047948215.1 of Lycorma delicatula. Classification (NCBI taxonomy): domain Eukaryota; kingdom Metazoa; phylum Arthropoda; class Insecta; order Hemiptera; family Fulgoridae; genus Lycorma; species Lycorma delicatula. The sequence goes on along the minus strand of NC_134458.1, from coordinate 131,032,918 downwards.
ATTATCTTTGTTGGCATCCAAAATATCCTTATAATAAACATCAATTCAATGACTTATTATGGTATTAAGATTTACAGTTAATTTATTGTAGTATTTACGTAACATAGTATCAAATGGCTTACTTTGTAGTTTATTCTATATTTTAATTCTATTTTTAGAAATACTAATAATTTCATTTGTTAACCATGGTTTTAGTAATATATTTTTTGTATGTTTGACATTTCTTTTTTTTTTAATTTTTAGAACTCTTAGTCAAATATCTTTAGTTGTTCATTAGCTTTATTATTAATATATTCTAGGTATTTATATGGTTTACTATCTAAACTGTTTACATAATTATTTACCTCAAACTTAATGGCACACAAAACTATGATCAGTATTATTTAAATGTAAAACACCCACTCTGTATACTAACTCTTGTTTCGTTTTTACAAATGCATGATCTAGACTCATTATTTATCCTGTATGCTTATCAAAAATACTACAAAAACCAGCAATTGTCAGCAATATTAAATAATCATATCACTGATAATTCCAAGCAAATCTATATTTATGTCTCTTACAGTGATAACGTTTTCCTTATCTTTAAAATTTGTATCTACATACTTCCATTAATTCAGAAGTGATGAATTCATTATTAGTATTTTGATTTGTCATCATTACTCATTCATTTCCAGTAAGAAATGTCTCCATGTCTCTGTATTTCAGCATTCACATTTTATCTTATCCATTATATGGCTCTAATTTTAATCTATTTCTCTATTAGTTGAATTTTTGTACATCTGTGTCTAACAAATTGTGTTGTAACAGTGCATATTTGAGATGCTATATACTATAGCTGATATAAAAATAGTATTCAGATCTGGTCAGTGTTGATATGTTGATGCCATAAATATATGGAGAAAAGAGAAGAGAAAAATCTTACGTAGTCAAAACAATCTACATGAAATCTCTGTTATTTATAACAAGAACAAAGTCTTCATAAAATTGTGCCAAAAAATCCTAATGAACTTTATATCCATATTTTTGTAATGTTGTAACTATAGATTAATCTTATAAATTTGATAGGTAAGTACTTCTTTATGCTCTTTAACACTCTGGGAACTATTTTATTTCTTACAATTTATTGTTGTTTAAAAGGGACGTTAGCCACTTCATTTACATATAAAACTGGTAGCAGATGATGCCATGTAAACTTAAACTGGTAAATAAAAATTCATAGGTTTACAACTTTTGCAGTTGATAGTACTCTGGTTGATTACTAACCAATAAAAATTTGGGTAATTTTTAAGAAAAAAGATTACCATGGTGAATAAGAACTTAATTCATAACTATATTGATTAATCATGTCAAGATAAATATCTCCATTGGCCATTAACAGAAAATTTTAGCAAAATCCTTTTGTAAGAATAACTGGAAATTGAATATTAATTAATTTAAATAATTTTCCTGCCACTGTCTTGTGAGTTGCCTGATGGCATAAAACTGGAGTCTTTTCTCTTAATAAGTTAGTTTCTGATCTTGGGCGCCCTAATTCACCCTAATTAGGGAGAAAGAATCCACAAATAAATGATAATGGGAGAGGATAAGATTTTTAATGCCAGTGCAAGTGGATAGATGAAAGAAAGTAAGTCTGAACTGGAACTGGAAATGGAACTGAACTTGCTGTGTACTGCAAGTATATGTATTTATACCTATCCATTGTGCTTCAATATCTGATTAAATTTGAGATACAGAATTAAAATTGCATATGAGGTTATCAAATATTTAGCTAAACCCTAACTCATGTTCTTCCCTCTATTGTTAAAAAGTACTATTATTTCTTCACAGTAATAAATAAAGAGAAATATTTTTGGTTAGCTTGATGTTGTGCTGAACACCTTGTTCTCATTGACATTACCCAGTACAATTTAATTTTTTCACTTAAAGATAATATTCACATTGTTGGATTTGAATTTTCATTTACATTATTGTTTGTAATACATAATATACTTCAAATGTGCCTCTTCGTTCTTTATTAAGTAATATGTTGTCACAGGTAGTTTTGGAGTAATCTCGGGAGCCAAAGCATTTAGAATATGCTGTGTGATTGCCCTGATGATACCAAAGATTGTGCAATTGACACTCGGTTAATAGTATTCCATTCAAGTGACTGGTTGTCTTGTGTAACAACCGTTACAAAAAATTACTGGTTTTTTTCTGTTGTTTATAATACACCACACCAAATCACAACTTTCTCACTGTCAATTGGGTTTAATTGGCATCAACTGCTATTGCCATTAGCTATTTACATTGTGGACCTAACTTAGTAAAAGTTGACTCAGAAGCATATTTGTGATCGGCATTTTTTGAGCTTACATCAAAAACGCACAAGAGCTTTGTTGTTTCAGAATAATATTTTCTTTGCTTAATCACAGTTTGATTGCACTGTACTTAATCGATATTTCATAGGCCTAATTTGTATATTTTTAATAATATAATTAATAGGATGTTATGTTAGTCTGTTTAGTACATATAATATAAATAATTTCATTATACAGTGTTGGTAATAGTAGTATTAATAGTTTTTTTCTTAAAATAACATTATATGTATTATATGTGAATATTTAAAATTCGCTCAATTAATTGGTGTAAGTAATAGTTCTTTTTATATTAGAAATGAAATGTTTTAAGTGTTTTAATGTAGTTATATATTAATAGGAGTAGTGTATATTATGTATGATATTTTTAAAATGGTAAGCTAAGGAACTTTTAAATATTTGTTTTAAACATATGGATAATACAATCACTAAAGTATAAAAAAAAAACATTTTTCTAATATTGTCATAACTTTGTATTTAAATAATTAATTTTATTATAAGAAAGGTATTTTTTTTGTTAAAAAGTGGATTTGTTTTAATAATTTGTTAAGCATTATTTATTACATTGTTTAATTATTAGTATGTGTGGTATGATTTTTATTTTCTTGTATGTCAAATATGTGTATAAAACGTTGTTTTGAAAAAGACCTGATTTCAGATATTCTCTTGACGGATTCCAATTTTCAAATGAGTTATGTTTGAAAAATGTCAGTCTGTATGTTTCTATCTATTTATGACAAAGATATAGGATCTTTGTATTGACCTGGAATTAAATGTTTTTTTTTTTAATTATCAACACTTTCCAAATTATATTGAAGTAGTTCTTTTAAAAAGGATCTTTCAAAGGTAATATCAGCTTCTTCAGTGGAATTATGGAACTACCGATGTGTTGAAATCTTTGTTTTAATGCATTATATTTAAAATCTGGGTGCCATAGTTAGCATCTTATGTCTGGGTTATGTGTTACTTCCATCCTGGATGATGGATAAATGATACCTTGATTTTCTCACAAATTATAATCCTTTGCATATATATTTTACATTAAGTGACTTGCTGCAGAAGTTAATTTTGGTGTATGTAATTTATTCTAGGTTCAATTATATAATCATAATTGTCTTATGATCTTGTGTATCCTTAAATATTAGTTATCTGGTTGATTTATGTTAGCATTATATATTTTCTGTTAGTAAGTGTTTTTTTTTGTTCATAGAAAAAAAATTTGATCTACAGTGTGGCACAAGGAAACTCACAAAAGTAAATTAAATGCCATTAAGTTTCCCAGCACAAAAAATTTTAATTTCTAAAACCAATGTCCATAAGATGATGGCCATTTTATATTCCTGGAAGCAAATACTGAGATTTTGCATGGCACTTTGAAACACTTTCAAAGGGGAATTCATGGGACCAGGTAGCGTAGTGGTTTCAGTTCCTGTCCAACTTGAATTTTGTGAAACTTCAAATCACTGTGGAATATTCAGCAGATGGTTGTTTGGTTTAGGTTCAATGCTGCTGCATGTTTCCTTGCCGATCATCATGGGCTCCTTCCAATTAATTGAGGCCTGAACTGCTTCAATGTTTCCTGTGGTTCGTTGACATCCTAGTGGTTTTTTTTTAGAGCTGAACCCTTGTTCTCAAAATTCTCAACATATATCTTGATGGCGCGGCATGAGGTCCGAAATTGTAATGATGGAATTCCCGTTGAGCAGCAGTCACACTATCACCATTCTTGTAAAATGCCTGCAAATTGTGAACCAACCTACTGGTCCATGATTACTAAATGGCAGGTAGTTGTGCACAAAAGGACACCACTCCCACTTTTCTACCAATCCCTCAGGGCTGCCAATACTAGTTTCAAAATTACTCATTTCCCTGTGCCTCTCTGTATATATTTATAAAGACAATTATAGACATCCAAATTTTACACATAGTTCATAAAAAATAAGATCTCAAGAAATATAAAGAAAATTATTAAATTTACAAATGTACTAATTATTTTAATGAAATAACATTAAATAAACAATCAGCACCTAAAGGAGTTCCTGATTTTTTTAATATAACTTATTTAACAAATTGGTACTAGTAAGTTCACCAAAGAGGTATGAATTAGTATAAAAGACCCTTGAAAGAACTGTTTCCATTAATTTCACAGCAAGTTGTTTATTATTTTTAATGGTTTTAAAGTTTTATTTTGTTTTGTCAAGCCATTCAGTGCTATTAAGATTATAATTTTGAGATTTGCCTAATCCTTTTTTTTAAATTAAATTTACGTTGTAAGAAATATTGCACTGTATAGCAAGAAATATTTTTAACATAAAATGAAGATAAAAATCTGTAAAGCCTTAGACAGATATTTTAACTTTTGTTAATATGTCTGGCAGATGCTGAGTCTGAGTTTCATAGAGAATGTTTTTCTAAATATAATTGATTTTTTTGTTGTAATTTTTTTAACTGTTCATCTAAATTGCTGTTTTAGATGAATTGTATGTTTTTCTAATTAAGGAAAATAAACTTAATTATTTTTTTGACACTAAATTTTGTTAAGGTCTGCATGATATGTGTTATCACTTGATATACAGTATTATTATTATTATTTTTGGCATGCTTTAAAATTTTCACTCGTTAATGCTTGCACAATTCTGAAAAAAACATGTTCATTGAATATAATATTTTATTAAAATTTAAAAGTTTACTTTTGTTTTCATTTTTGTTGTTTTATTTTTGATCTGATATTTTTATTTTCAGTACCCTATTTATCATCCCGTAAAGAATGTAGTGATTTTTTATAAATTAAAGTGATCCAGTTATCAGCAAGGGAAAGTAGTGTGGGTGAGAGTTATCTACTCAAAGAGGATCAATGAAAAGACATAAACAGCCCCACCTAAACAAATATCCTAGGCATATCTTGAGCTTCTATCCTACCCACAATCTTGTGGGTGATTGGGGTGATTTGGCATATCACATTACTGATCGAACATTTTGTGTAGACAAGCTTTAGTAAATGCTGCAACAAACTGCTTTTCCTTTTGATACTGACCCACCTGATATAAAGCATGGGAGTATATTAAAGAAGACCTATTCCCACTATCTGAATTATATTAAAATTTTTGAAATATTATATTAAAGTTTTTAATATTACTGGTACTAATTTTCTTTCTAAGCATTAATTGGTGGTAGTGGGGCCATTAATAACTTTAAATCACTATTTCACTTGCATTGTTTTTAATCCGTGATAACAGGGTGAAAATTATGTAATATTAATCTGGGATTGAATTAATCACTGTAAATGATCATAAATTTTTCTGAAACATTATGATATGGATTTTTTAGTTCAGTTCATCATAAAAATTAATAGTTTGAATAATCCATATTTCAGTTAGTCATTGATCAAAAATTTTGAAAGAAAGCCATGTCATTTAACTGAGATTATTTTCTTTTTTAAAGTGCCAGCAAGTTTTATGGTCATTAACCTGTACATATGACACACCCAGTGTTCTACAAAGATCTTATGTATGACTCCAGTTTGTTATTAATATTTGTATTATTACTTTAACATCATTTATTTTCTTGGTGCTTACATCTCATTCTGGGAAATGAAATTACCAGTTTTTAACAGATGCAGTTTATTTCCTTATCATTATTTTTTGTTTGTTATTTTCCATATTTCTTTCTTATGTTATATCATTTTTTAAACAAATTAAGTTTATTTAATTTCCAAAAAAGACATGTGATCAAAAACACTGTTTTTGATCACATGCCCTTATTTTGTGGCCTGACAATAATTTTCTTACCTAATAAATAAAAATCCTTTTTTTATGTTTGGTATATATGTTCTCTTATCTTTATATTAATTCCATATTTATCATACTTCCTATCATGTGTAACCTTCAAAGATAGAAACTGCAGTTGTGGTGTGTTTCACACACGAGTATTTCCATTACTTGCCAAGCTGATGGCATAACAACATTAGTGATCAGTTTGTGGTTAAGCATTCTCTTAACATGGAACGACATTATATTTATGTAACTAAGAAATATATTTAATTGTTAAGTATAAAATAATTTATGATTTTTTTTCCTAGTCCGTTTGTATACTCATCTAGATGCAACTTTTAATTGTCTTTCTTTTCAGATTATTTTTATTTCTATCATATTGTGTGGATTTTAAATTAATTTTACTCTTAAATATTAATATTGTATGTTAGATGTTTATACCTAGAATTCTTTATAAAATTTGTTTAAATTTTTATATATTTTCCTAAAAAAAATTGTGCTAAATAGTAATTATAGTATTGTTGTTGGTTGTTATTGTTGATGTTGTTGTTATTTTTGTTTATTGTTGATAAGTTTTATATATGCTATTAATAATTGTAAAGTATGCCATATAAATATATTTGTGTTTATAGAGTAATTTGACATTTTGAGTGCCAAAGAAAGAAAAAGGTACATTTTACCACTAACTAAAATTCTTAGTTATTAACTAGAATTATTAGTTCTAACTAATAATTAACTAAGAATATTTGTGATAACTAAGAATATTTTGTTTAAGTGATGGTTTTAATAATTATTAAACTTTAATTAAAAAAAAGTAATAACTTAAAGAAACTTAATATACTGGCCAAACTTACCATACCCTAACCTTGTTAAGTTATTTTGTTTTAAATCTGCATTTACTTGCCAAGTGTAAGTTATTAAGCTTGTTGAGAATTATTTAAAAGGACATTGGACCAATTTTTAAATTCTTAATATAAGTACTAATCAGAACATTAATAACTGCTATTTTATTAATTTTTTTTATTCAATAAGAGCACATTCATACTTATGTAATGTATTGTATTCCATATTCTGTAAAATGGTTGCATTAGGGGAATTGATGCTATTCAAAATATAATTCATTGTAATAGACTTTTCAAAAAAATAAACTATAAGATACTAGTTAAAAAATTACTTTTTGCCAAATTGAAAACTGTACCAACTTAATTCTAATTAGGTAACAATTTAAAAATATGAAGAACAAAAGAAGAAATGAAAATTATTTTTTTGTATTTAATTTCATTTCTTTTAAGTCTGTTTTATTATAAAGTTTATTTAATGTAACATGTTTAAATTTATTTTTATTGTTTTTAAGCAGCTATTTGCAAGAAGCACCGAAAAGCAAAAATCTTGAAAAAATGTAAAATGAATGCAGGAATATCAATTATGTAAGTTTAAATATGTATATTCATTAAACCAGAGTTTTTAACATATTTTTAAGTCTAACTTTTACTGTACATTTAGTATGCATGTTAACATAAAGTTTCCAATCAATTATTATAAGCTTTCAGATGAAAATAGTTTGTATCTGAAAGCTATCTAATCATTTAATTACACTATAATAATCCAGTGCTGTGCAAAAATAAACACATTTATAATGTTTGAAATTTATACATTTTTTTGACTAATTGTTTTCTGTAAATGTTTCTAATTCAAAAAGCTTGTAATATCTTGTTTTCTAATCATTGTTTTACATTACGAATTTTATTTGCTGCATTCCCTTGTATAGACCAATTCAGTAATTCTATTATTTACAGTAATTTTTACCACAAAATGTTTTCATCTCCAATTTACCTTTAAACTTCTTCAATTATCTTTTAACAAATTACTGCATTTTTCTCTTGATAATGAATAATAACACATACATAAGTACGGAACAGTTGCAAGTTGTAATGCCATCATTCAACTTCTAATATCTTTGTAAGCTGCAATGTTGCTATGCTTATTACATCTGTTTACAGTAAAATTATGTCATTAATTTTATAAATTTGACCATTAATATTAAATTGTTCTTATTATCAAATTTGTTTCTGAAGAAAATTTAACATGATGGCCAAGCTCATACATGTTAAATTAATGCTCATACATGCCAAGCTCAAAAAAATTTATAAATTAGGTTTTACGTAGATGTTTCTAATATGAGTTAGTATGTTTCAGTTAGACATGAATTTAAACATATATAACTAGATATAATTATGGTCAGCAAGTATTTTATTTCAGATATATGAGGGCAGCTGAAATGTAATGCACACTGGAATGTAACATAAGAACAAATGTTACATTAAGTGACAGGAATCCCTGTCAATAAATCTTGTAGTTTTATTCTTCAACTACTAACATACTAAAACACATTGACTCATGCCCTCTCATCTTCTATCAGTTGCTAGTGTTGTGGTCAAGTATGTCTGCTATGTTGACTTGGGTAAAGCAATGTGCAGTGATTGAATTTTCAATAGTGGAATAAATGAATTTTAGTGACATTCATCATCATCTAAAAGCTCGTTTATGGTGATAGAACTGGTGTTGAATGTAGTTTGAGTAGGTTGGCAATAAAATTGTGTGCATCAGAAACTGGTAAAGCAAATATTGAGTATGAAGCTTGCATGGTTGACAGGTTTCTATAAATAATGAAAAGCAACAAAAGGAGGGGGATAAATTGATTCAAAATGACTGTTGCATCATACAGTGCATCACCATCCAGATAGCCATATTAAAAGAACAAGTAAGACATTATTGTATAACTGGGTTACTGTAAAATTTGTTCGAAGAGGGTGTCATGCAAACTCACAGAAAAGAACAAACAATAATGAGAGAAATGTTGTGAATAGCTTCTGAAACATTTTTATGATGAGGGAATCTTTTCAATATTGTGATGAGAGATGAAACTTGGATATATTATGATTCTTTTAAGATGGTAGAAAAAACTAGATGGTAAAAGCTTCTAAAATGGTAGAGCGATGGAGTACTGGCACTATAGTTCACCGCAATTACAAAAATTTAAACCCAACCTTCTACAAAAAAAATTATATTGAGTGTGTTCTAGGATTACAAACATGTGTATGTGACTTACCACTTGGAAGCCGGATTGACAAATTTGTTTCATGTTCGAAAATCCATGTGTTCAATAATTCTACAATACAACACTGCTTGGCCACATGCATTGCATGCAACTGCCAAGGGTCCTGTGAAGTTTATTGAACCTATTCCACACCCTCCACACTCATCAAATTTGGTGCCCTGTTATTTTTGGTTCTTTCCACAATTAAAGTGGGATATTATGAGTATTCATTTCAGCACGGATGATAAACTGAAGGATGCAATGAGGCTGTGGTTCAAGAAAAGACCACCAGTATTCCTCATTGATGGAATAAGAAAACTAGTTCATGGTTGGAAGAAATGTTAGCTGTAAGTGGTGACTACATGGTAAAATAAATTGTAAGTTTTTGTAGGAATTAAAATCTTCTTTTATGTTATGTTTGTTTGATTTGAATCACTTTTCATTTGTGAGTTATGAGTAACTGTGCATTATATTTCAGCCACACCTCATATCTGGAAAAATTTAAGATTGGATGATATTTAATTCTAATTTAATCCCCAGTTGGTGTTCTACTTAGTTAAACATAGTTATATGTTTGACTTTGGTAATCTATTTAACGGTAAAAGAAACTGTGCATTATATTTCAGCCACACCTCATATCTGGAAAAATTTAAGATTGGATGATATTTAATTCTAATTTAATCCCCAGTTGGTGTTCTACTTAGTTAAACATAGTTATATGTTTGACTTTGGTAATCTATTTAATGGTAAAAGAAAACTTTTTTGAACTTGTGGGTTATGTATATAATTTATAAATCTGTTGGAAAGGATGAAGTTGTGTGTAGAAATATGTCATGTCAGTTACTACAATATGCCTGTAATGCATTTCTACTTCTCTACTATATTGGCTGGTGACTCTTTCATTTCTGAAAATCATGTAAAGTTAAATGTTAGAATAAAATCTGTAAAACTACAAAATAAATTAAAAAAGTACTACTGAAGTAACATTATAAAGATTACTAATGAATAACATTTAAAAAAAAAAAAAACATTAGGATTCTTAACAGATTACACCATTGCTAGGCAACTATAAGATAATTTAAAAATTTGGTTATTGTTCGTGTTTTATGAACTTAATTTCCTGAATAGTAAAGCCTGTTTTATAAGCTTTTTATAATATGCATGTACTATGTAAATTGAGTAGATTTTTTAATTATTTACTACCTTTGATGTATTTTTATTTATCCATAACTTTTCTCACAACTGTACTTTTTCTCTTTCTCTTCTTTTCAATTATTATAGTTTATAAAGATTAAACTGTGTTTTCATCTACTATTTTCACGATGCATTTTGCAATTAGAATCTATCTTAATTAATATACAGTTTACAATGCAATCTTTTGTTATATATTATTTAAAAGCTCAATGGACATGAATACATTAAATGTGACTTATTTCTCCTGATAGTAGTATGTTTTTGGTGGAATGTTTGTTTGTTCCTCTTAATTCCAGAAGACTGCTTTATTTTTAAAGATGGTTAAGTATCTGTAGTATGTGGAGAGTCTGTTGTATTTAGAAAATATAAGTAATTTGTGTAAAGTAGGAGAGTAGGTGTCACCTTTTTCTAGATGAAAATCCAAAATTGTTTGAGATTAAAGTGGGTTATCAAATAAAATTGCTTGAAAAGTTGATTTCATTATATAATAGCACCATAAGAAAACCTAATTCTATAAGAAATAGGTGTTGTGGAATATACGTGTAATATATTCTTCCTCTTACCCAGTATCCTAGCTTAGGTAATTAATAGATTGTTGACTTTTCTATCCTTCTGATGTATGCCTCTGTGATCCTTTCTACAAGGGCAAGTCAAAAATTATCTACACTTTTCATTGTATAATTTATTTACACAAAGATAGGGGTTCAACATGAATATTATTTTTCTACATATTTACCTCTTTTGTCAGTGCACTTACTCTAGCTGTCCACAAGCTTGTGTGTTCCTTCCATGAAGAAGGTTTTCAGTTGGTTGTGAAACTACTTTGCACTGTTCACTGCACGTGTCAACCTGTGGAAAATCAATGACCTTGCAAAGCATCCTTGAGTGGGTCAGATAGATGAAAGTTAGAGGAAGCAAGATCTAGGGAGGGTGTTCCAGTACCTCAAAATTCAATTTGTTGATGGTTTGAAAGGTATGACAAGCCATGTGTGGGTGGGCATCGTCATGTAACAACAACACTTACTTCTACCTAGACTTTACAGAAGACAAATTCGTTATGGATGATTTGATGGGCAGTACCATGACTAATGTTCAAAGAAGATGCTACCTCATTGATGCTGACTCGCCTGTTTGTCAGAAACATCTTTCTAGCTTGCTGAATCTTGTCGTCCGTGGTTGAGGTTGATAGGTGTCATACTCATCCAGCCACTTTTTTTAAACTTCTTAATCCACAAAAATACACTTTTACATGATAAAGTGCTGTCTCTATATTATGATAAAAGTCTATGATAAATTTCAGCCCCTTCCACACTCCCCTGACCAGAGAAATTGGATCACTGCTCATTGTTTGGTGCAAACTGCTAGCAGAGAAGACATGTTTTTACTATAATAGCTGGAAGGCAAATGACATGTTGGGATCAAATTTCTCCATCATGATCGCAGTTGCACCAACTCTAAGCATATATGCATAGAAGTCAGTATAACGACCTTGAAGGTGTGTTATTCTGAAGGTGTAGGTGTAGATAATTTTTGAGTTGCCCTTGTACCTCCATATCCACCTACTCTTAATATCTTCACTTTAACCACATCTTACTTGGTCTTCCTCTTGGTCTTATACTGCTAATTTAAGACTTTTAATGCTGTTCTTCCTTCCTGCATTCTTTTAACATTTCCAAATCACATTAATTTTTCTGTCTTTACTCTTTATTAATGAAAATTTTTTATTTTCAAGATAGTCCTACTTTTACATTCCTCACATGATTTTTACTTACTCTGTTTGGAGTTTGCAGTCAGTTGGCCAGTATTTTTAACAATTAGAGGGTTATATTATATATCAAATACATTATTTTATTCAAGTAAAAAAAATGTTTGATTTTGCAAAAAAAAAATTATGAACATAGTGAAGCAAGATTTATGTTCAGTTATGAAAAAGTAGACATTATTAAAAAAAAAATAGCTGCTTCATTTAAAATATGCTGTACAATCATGCAGTGTGGTAGTCTGAATTAAAGAACCATACATTGAATTAGACTGGAAAGTGTAATTTATATAAGTTGTGCCATTTCTCTATATGCGCTTAATGAAAGAATGATGATCTCCATATAAAATAGTTTTTAATAGTTATTGAAAAAATTAACTTTTTAATAATAAATGAATTATAAAAATCATATGGAATTATAAATTATATTCAGGAAAACTGCATCCTGCATTGCCAATTTATCCTTATTTTTCTTCATTCATTTGCAGTTCTTTACATTTCAAGTCTTGTCTGTGTTGTCACAAACATTTATGACAGCAAACATTTTGCTTGTAAAAATTATGTTTTAGAACCATGTTATATACATCCCAGTTTCAGTGTTAATATTTATTTCATATATTGTTTTCTTAATTTTATCAGAAAATTAATGTTACCAATAATTTCGGTGATTTTTAATGGCACTCAATTTGTTAAAATTGTTTATATTTTTTCAGTAGATTTAGAGCTGATAAATTACATAAATTAATATTGAGCTTAATGACTGCCATTGTTTTATAGCTTATATATATATATATATATTATGTATTACATGTGTTTATTATTAATTATGCAATGTATTTTTTATATATATATATATATATATATATATATATTATCAACTGTAATTTTTATTGTTATGATTAATTAGTATTATCATTATTGGTGTTACGTGTTTAAAATATTATTATTTATATTTTTGAAAATATAAATATAAATAAACAATTTTTTGTTTTTTTTGTTTTTTTTTTTAAATTTTTAAGCTGTTAAATTAGTTAAAAACTGTTTGTTTTTCTATTGTAGCTGCTGTTCTATAAGTACATCGTTAATTAAAATAGGCAGTTGAGGTGGTAACTAATGTTTTATCTAATTGATGTTTTATTTTGGGTCAAATTTTCAGCTTCATTGAGGTTAGTGCCAAATTATTCTCTTGTTACAAGTCTTCATTAACATTTACTTGTATAAAGTTTACTATATTTATTGGTTAATATGTGTTAGATTTTGTTTTTAAGTATTTGTTTTTTCTCCCATCAACTACAAGTTGACATTCAATTATTAGTTTTATTTCTTTCAAAAAGTGATGAATTTTGTAGTTTTATGAAAATAAAAGTCTGACAATTTGAACTCCACTCTGGGGTGGGTTCTGAATATGAAGAATAGTTTTTATTTATTAAAAATAAACTAGAGTTTTTCTTTTTTATTTCTTTTTTAAAATTTATATCTAACGTCTACTTATTGATTAAACAATTTTTACAGTTGTATTAATGTGTTTCTAAATAATACTTAGACTTATATAAATAAGGTTGGTACATTTGAAAAAAAATTTGGACAGTTTATAGCCAATATTGTAGTATTTTGAAAAAATTACTGAATAACAAAAAAGATTTAGTCATTCTAAAGTAGTTTTGAAATAAATCATCAATGTATAGGTTTGAAAATATTCGATGACTTTTTATTTAATTTCATATATCTGATCTTAACAACCGCAATACACATGTCATCTTCTGTTGGACTCATAACCTATGTAGGCATCTCATATAATGAATGATGTGACTTATCAATGAAGCTTGCACTTATCCGACTTTCATGTGGTCGTAATCCATTTTGATTATACTTATTTGTGAGATGTTGATGAAGGCAGTATAATAGAACTGTTAGATGTTGTTGAAAGTAAGTTGCAACAAGTAAAAGTTAATATGTTATTACAAAAGTTGTTAATTTGAAACACTTGCCAAAAATAAATTCTTCCCTGTCAGTTGGACTTTGGGATACACCAGGTTGCATTATTTTTTTTTACTTCACTTGGTGATGCTGTAATAAGTGTTCTAGATATTGCTACGTAATGGGTTGTCAAAATGTTTTTAGATTATTTTTCATCATTGGAGTGAATATTTTAAATTAACATGTAGTATTGGGGATTTTTGATGATGATGTGGCTGAAAATAATCGTTTAAAATTGTTGAGATATTAAGGCTATCTAAATTGTGATATATTTCACCATTGTTTGGTGTAGAAGTCATTTATATATATCGCCTTCCTAATTATTACACTTTATATGCGTGTCTACAGTACTGTTACTTATTTATAATGCTTTTGTAATATGTTTTCAATTTTTTGTTTCCTTTGCTGGTTTTTATTTTGTGATCAATGTTAAACCTTATCTTTTTTTTGTTTTTTTCTTCTGAGTCCTTTAAAAAACTTTAATATTGTCTTAATTTATCTTGATATACTTCTACTTGCAAAGTGTAATTTGTTTTGCCCTTGGCTATTTCTTATTTGGAGTTTGCATAAAATTAGTTAATCATTATTTTTAATATAGCATTATTCATTTGTAGGTTTTTTTGGATGATGATAACTTCTGTAGTTGTTCATCCATAAAAAAGTCATCTTCATTCACTCTAAATTTTATTACAGTGAATTCCTTGTGGTGTATATGATATATACAGAACTTAAGAGGAAGTTCATCTTCTTGTGAAATTCAGAAGAAGAGAATGATGTTAATTAAAAACAATTTTTTGAAAAGTAATAGACCATATCTTCTTCTTGGGAAAGAGTTAGTCAGTCTGTATGCCTTCACTGAAGTTAACCTTTCTGTACATCCATGACTTTTATTTAGCATTCTGTTAAAATCCAGTTACTGCTGTTTTTGTATATAGTTGTGTTAAATTTAGTGGATTTATCAAATTATTTCATGTGAGGTGGTGAGTGTATTGTTAAAAGCTCTTTGAGATTCAAGATTGAAAAAGTGTATAAAATTTAATAAATTGGTTACAGTGTTGTGGGGGTTACTCAAATAAAAAAATAATGTAACTGTTTAAAAAATGGTCCAAATTTGGTGGGAGGTGATTAACATTCTTGTAATTGTTAACAAACCAAATTTTTGATGTCGCTGGAGAATTATGAAATTGTATCTCATGAATACTCTTTAAAAGGTAAGATAGCTAATAAATATAGTTATCAAGAAATTTTCCATTATTTGTGTTGTTGCTGTTCACTTGGAAAGATCAGGTCTGTTGTAATTGTGTAACAGAAATTGAGAACCACCTGTCTCAGTTTTTCCACTCATCTCTCATAGTTCTCATAACATTATTTTCATAGACATGCCACTATTGTCAATGCTCTGAATCTTTATGCTTTGCAGAAAATAAATTATTCCATGCACCTCACAACTGGCAGGAATAATAATAACAGGATCCAAGTTTCATTTTGCTTTATTAGCACTGATCTGAATGAATGGCAGGTGGGCTTGTAACAAAACTGTAAAACTGCTGATAGCTACTGTGCATATGCTAAGTTGCAATGGTCATTAGCCAGTGTGAAACTTGTTTATTTTGAGCACTCTAAAGTTGCAGTTTTTTATTTTATATAAGGTATATTTAATTTTATACAAATTTTTTTCTGAGATTATAAAATCTGATTTCAAAATTTATATCGGTTATTAAAAAGATGTATAACTCAATTTTAAAATTAAAAGTGAGTTTTCTGTTTATTAGAATTAAAAAAGAGTTTTCTGTTTAAAAAATTTCCCATTTAAGTTATCTGTAGAAACTACATTGTGACTATTAAAGGAACTTTCTTTATAAAATAAAATTTAAAAAAATCATTAAAGCTTGTTAAAGAAAACATATAAATACTCATACGTCAGTTACAACTTTGCGTAAGCCAAATAATTTTGGTAAAATATTACATACTATAATGTATGTAATATTCACATTATGTGTTAATTTATTTTTGCAGTGTTTCTGCTTGTGTAATTTTTATAATATTTATATTTGTATGGGTAATATGAAATTAATTGTATGTTAAAATAGAATATCTTATTAATAGTTGAGTAAGGCAAGTCAAATATAAAAATAATAATAATAAAATAATGGCATTCACCTGTAAAACATGTATATTTATCTTAAGATAGACGATTGTATTTAGTCTTGTCTGGCATGTTATAATGTCATTTGAGATGAAGACATAAGTAAGTAATACAAAACAAGAGTTGAACTAGTAGTATATGTGTGCCAAAAACAACCTAGTTGATCTGTAAGTTAAGATTGAAGACATCTGTCTATTATTCTGTGATGTACAATGAACATTTATTTCCTTTGCATAATACTATAATAGTTTTGATCCTTATCTAAAACACAGATAAAATGGTTATTTATTTTAAACTGTTTGAACATTGTTTTATTTTGATAATTTATTAACGTTTTAATTCTATTGTTTAACTTCTTCATAATTTTTTTTTAACACTGAAAGCATTTTTCAAATGAATAAAATTTTTATGACTTATATACAATTTAATTGATTTACTTAAATTCAGTTTAATTTAATTAATTAAATACACTGTACTTTAGTTTTAATTTATTTTTCTTTAAATTTTTAATTAAAAAAAAAAATTAACTTTAATAAATAAACCTTTTTTCTGCCTTGTATGTAATATATATAAAGCAATCTTGATCTGACGTTTTTATATGGTGTGAAAAAGTCTTTATTTTTCAATTCCTTTTATGCTGATTTCAATTTTTCTATTTGAATAATTTCAGCTGCATTAATTGAGTTTAAATTCTTTAAGTAATTCTTTTGGAGTATGCATATTTTAGGGCTAAAGTGTGGAGAAATTTTAATTGATTAAAATTACATTTTTCAACAATTTTTTTTTGACTGATTAATTAATTCACCATAGAAGCTTACAAAGAAGCTTGTACATGGGAATGTGAAAATGGAAATTTGTAGCGTATGAAAAATGCCCATGCCTGATTGGGATTCAAACCTGGGACGCTACCACTTCCCATGGAAATCAGCTATTGTAATTATTTTTTAAAACAGTCAAATTATCAGTGTACTTTTAAACATAATTTTTTTCTTTTTTTTAAATTTGGTATATGTGTTTTACCTTTTTTTGTTTTCAAGCATATGTTAGTGATTTTAGCAGGTCATATATCTGTGTGTTAAATTCTTATGATTGATTTTATACTTAATTAATTTTAATGATTAGTTATGAAAAGCATACATAATAGTTACATTAATTTTTTTTTGGGGAGTAATAAAAAATTCTTAAACTCTTGCTAGAAATTAAATAAGAATAATTGAATGAAAGCCAACACACTGATCATTGCAAAGTGATAGTCCAATTTTATGAAAATCACTGGTATCAATTGATCCAAAATAGATTGTGATTATCGTCTCATGTGTTCTTTTTTTAGTAGATTTGGTGTAATTTGGATGAAGTGTGTACCAAAAAATTACACTCTTACTCAAATCTAAAAACTAAAATCTAAAACTTAGATGCTGCTGTGGAGAAATTTTAATTGATTAAAATTAAATTTTTGACAATTTTTTTGACTGATTAATTAATTTCACCATAGAAGCTTGTACTTGGGAATGTGAAAATGGAAATTTGTAGCGTATTAAAAATGCCCATGCCTGACTGGGATTCAAACCTGGGACGCTACGACTTCCCATGCTGTTCACATACATTATAATGCTGTTCCCATACAATTTTTAAGCATAGTAAATATTATCTGCTTTTATCATTGTTACATTTAACATTGTCAGTTCATTTGCTTAGCATATTAGATGAATGCACAACCTATTTCTTTTTGGAAAATTTTGTGCTGAATTAGTCAAAATTATTTTGCGTAAAATGTTAATTAATGTGGAGATGAATTAAGATTATATGTTTTAGCATACAGTTTTAGGAACTGCTGTTAACTTTCATAAGTTTATTAAAAAAAAGTTATCATTTTTATACATACAGTATATATTCACATGTCAAAAATACATATGTATTTCTGACATGTATATATATATATATAAAGATAATATAACATTATATATAAGATAATATAGTCCTTTTTTTATTTTTCCTCTGTACGTTAAATAACTATATATAATATAATGTTTTTTCAGCCACTGCAAAGTACAGAAATAGAGATCACTCTTACCTTTACTTTTTTATGTTCAAAATGTTTTCGGGTCTAAGCCCATGTTCAATAATGTTTTCTAATAAGTCTTAATTTGTTTACATTTACGCATTACATTTTATCTCTTTACTTCTATTTCATAAAAATTGTCATTAAAAAAATTTTTAAATGTTTTTAAATTGTCAGTTTTTCAAAAGTTAGTTCTATTCTTTGCAAAATGGCATTCTATCAGTTGAGAGCTGTTATAATAACCCATTTGGTTGTTCTTTCTTAAAAAAAGTCTCCCCATAAATCCTGCTTCTCTGCTATGAATTACCAGATTTCTGGGTAATACCAGTGGTATGAAGGTTGGTATATAGAAAGATAGAAGAAAATGAAATAGAAACTTTTCAGCTATAGAGCTGATTTTTTTTAGGTATAGAGGTAACTTCTATATAGGTCATTATATTCAGGGGTTTAGGTGTAGGACCATCAAAATAACAGTATAAAAAATCACAATTGTAAAATAAAAATAAAAAAAACATTCTTGGAAGGACAGGAATTGAAATAAAAGAAATATCCAAAGAAATAAAGATTTGGATATGGGAGTAAAATTTCAATCTCGGAATTTTATTGCAACCTGCTAAATGACAGAGTAGCTTATAAAATACTGAAAATAGATATGGCTGTTAATGAAATTTGATGGGTAGGAAGTAGAAGGGAGAAGAAAATATTACTAGGGAAGAAAAAAAGATTAATCAAATAAAATAAAATTAGATGACTGATATCACTGGGCTTGGAGGTGGGTCATAAAAGTGGCTAAAATTCACTAAGATCTTTAACAGAATGATTTAAATAAAAATTGGGGAAATTCATATTGATCCAGTACTTTATCTTACAATATATTAAAAAAATATATGAAATTCAATCTAAACATTGACATTTTATATAATCACTTATGGGCTGTATAATGATCTGTTAGTATAATGTTATGAAAGTCTAATATGATATCTAGTACTGCTTTATTGATTCAGGGTCTGTAGTATTTCATCCATGTAGTTAAGTTATTTACTATGTCTTAAATCTGATTTGTCAGAGTGGGTGCTGATGGATAAAGAGTGTGCATGGTACTTGTACTTTTTCTATTACTGGGATTAATATAGTTTTTATTATTGACTAATTGACAACACATCCTTATGCAGTAGTAATCCTTGGATGTAGCAAGGTATAGGTATAGTCATTACACGAACAAAGAATACAATTGCCTGTCCCAAATTCAGCTAGCTGCCCAGTTATCTAGAAACCTCTGAAAAATATATTAAATCATCATTAATAATATATTATAATAATTATAGTTGTATCTAATTATAGTAATTTTGGTAGAAGTGGAATTCTTCTCCCCTTAGTTTTTATGTTTTTGGTTTCATCAACATCCCAATTATTTTAGTGGTTTTTTATATGGGTGACAAAAATGTGTTGTGGAATTAAAAAGAAATTATCTTATTATGAATGGTGTAATATTTATTACATGGAGTGGAATAAATTTAAGGACTGTTATACGGTTCCCCTTTCCTATTTTATAGACAACTATTCCCCCTGTTTAGTTCCTCCTCTCCCTAATCTATTGTAACCTGTTAATTGACTTTTAACAAGAGATGGGATTATACTCTTTTATATATTGTACTTGCTACCATGCTGTACTATATATGGGATTATACTCTTTTGTATATTGTACTTTTTATCATGATAAGCCGTAAGGGTGATCATTTGGAGCAACCACCTAAACTCTTTCTTAAAATAATTTCCTCTTTAATTTCTCTTTAAAATAATTTTGAGTTTAGTGTTCATATCTTTTCTTTCAATTCTGAATTCTCCTAAAATAATTTGAATGAACCACAACCCATTAAAATATCCTGTACCTCATCACTGTAACCATTTATTGCATATTCAATTTTAGTATCCCCAAGGTAAGGTATTGATTATTTCATCTTTCTCTTCTAGTATCATCCTTTTATCATAATCAATATTAAAACGAGAAAATGGTTGTTGATTTCGGCTACTGATACTTTAAGTGAAAGTCTGTAAAAAAAGACCAGAAAAATCATTTTGGATCTCACAAAAATATTCTATAAATTTTAGTTTCTGATCTCTTAATTTGATTATTTTTTTAAATTAAAAATAAAACAAATTATTATAAATGAATATAAAATGTTGGTTTAATTCAACTTTATATGCATATAAGGAAAATATTAATAAAAATGAATGTCATTTCATTATTTGATAAAAATGCATAATACTCGTATATGCACTTCTATTATAGGATTATATTTAGTATGAGTTGTGACTGAATAGTAAGCTACAATCTATAGTCCTTTTCATATTATTGGTAAGAGAAATAAAAATATTCTACAGATCACATTTGATACACATTTTGATTATTTTAATGACATACCAAAATTAAAAAAGTTTAATGAAGTTTGTTTAAAAGTGTTGAAAGTTATAGAGGAAACCAATGTTTATAATTATGCTTCCAATATGTCTAAAAAATGGTTTGCAGAAAAAGCGAAACAATTTTATATGTATGTTGCTTTGGGTTATTATTACTTAGATATATAATTATTTTTAACTGAGAAATCTGATGAATTATGGACTGTTTATTTAAAACAAAATTTGAAAATACCAGAAAGTTACTACAGTTACAAAGTGCTGGAAAAATTGTTAACGATTTCTGAAAACTAAAGTTGTCATTAACTTTTAAAAACTTTCTAAGATAAAGAAAAAAGTAAAGTTAATTCTTGCAGTAGAAGAATACAAAAATATTGGAAAACAAATATAGTACACTGATCTTGTTTCTATGACTTTCATAAAAGCGAGGTCACTAAAATGTATACAATCTTTATAAATAAATACTATCTTTTCCTCTTCCTTATATCCTTTAAAAAATGTGTGTGTGTGCGTGCGCGTGTATAATTACTTTTTTGTTAATATTTCCAAATATTAAATGTGTTTACTTTCTGTTTTCCTACTTCTATCAGTGAATATTTTTAATTCTTCATTTATGCTTAATGGTTTAATTTTTTCATTCTTATATTTGTAAAATAATTCTTACACTTTTTCATAAGTTCCCAACTTCTTTGCCAATTTCTAAAATTCCTGCTCTGAAGTAACTCCATTGTCAAAAGCTTTTTAATATTTTTTGAAAATAAAATTTGATTTTTCTCTTGCATTAGGTTCAACACTTTGACGTTTATCAATTTTCTTAGTTAAAATTTTACCTATTTCCAATAAATATTTGTGACCCCATGAGAGATAGGCAAATTGGCATTAATATTGTACCAACAGGAAGAATAAAAAGAGATGCTACAGTAACTTCAATTTCTGTTAATGTCATCAGTAATTCAATTCCAAGTAAGCATTTATCAGATTTCTTGTACCTTTTACCAAATTTTCTTCTGTCTTTAATTTTGTGGTTTAAATACTTGTACTATTTAATTATTTGGTTATTCTTATTGATTAGACTCTCAAAATTGTCGTGTTAGATACAAGTTTCCATAAAAACCTTTTTCTTCAAAAAGGTAAGAATGTGCTATTGTGTTCCTGGGTTATGTCTACTTTTTTTAGTTGTGAAATTTAAGGAAAATTTTTATAATTTTTTAAAACATAGTTAAAACTTTTAATAGAAAAGAGAGGGAAAATTAAAAACACAGATAAAACTTTATTTTAAAAATACCAATAGGTAAATTACACAAAAACTTTATTTTAAAGCGATAATGGGAAAAAGTAAATGAAATCTAAAAACATGTTTCTCTTACTTAAAATATAGATATTGTAACGATAAGATTAAAAATAATGTGTCAAAATGGGAGAAAATCTCTTGTGATGTACCACAGGGCAGCTGTATCATCCGTTTTTAATATCTACATAAACAGTTTAAAACATGTAAATCTAAATGGAAAACTTGTACTATTTGCAGATGATACAGCCTTCATTGTAAAAGCAGATACGAAAAAGACTCACTTGTAAAAACAAATGACGACTTTAATAGAATTAAAAACTGACTACAAGCTAACAAACTTTCTCTAAATGCTATGAAAACAGAATACATAAATTTTTCAGATAGTTCTAACAATTGAAACCTAATTATAATAAACAATCGTCTTTTATAAAAACTGTATATGCTCTAGAATTAAGTCTGTTGATTCTTAAAAATATTTGGGATACACTATAGATAAGAATTTCTCATTTAAATTTAATGTGGATAAGGTAATCAAAACAATCAAAAGAAATATAAAAATACTGAACATAACAAATCAAGAGCTTCCAAAAGTTTGTTAATTTTTCTTTTTTCAATCTTATATTCAATATGATTCACAAGTTTGGGGAACGACAGATATCTCACAGTTATTACAATTACAGAAAAGGATTGTAACTTCTTTTAAATTA
This sequence comes from Lycorma delicatula, assembly GCF_047948215.1. Lineage (NCBI taxonomy): Eukaryota > Metazoa > Arthropoda > Insecta > Hemiptera > Fulgoridae > Lycorma > Lycorma delicatula. The sequence goes on along the minus strand of NC_134458.1, from coordinate 131,010,143 downwards.
GATAATGTATTATTAGTACACAAGCTGTTTTTACACAAAAGGTAATTATAAGATTAGGCAATAGGAACAAATTTTAAACGAACATTGGGTCAATCGGGTAACGTTCAGATTCTCTCCCAAACTTTTCAACTATAAAATTACAATAATTAATGTACAACAAACATTAAACAACACGCATATTATATATGAATTTATAAGACATATTTTAAACGACCATTGTGTCAGATAGATAACATTCACAGCTTTTCTGATAAATTTTTAAGTCTATAAAATGGTAACTAAAATTACAAGAGTTGTCTCTCCAAACCTACAACAAACAGTATTACTCGTATGTCTTACAAACATGTTAACTAAGGTTCTTCAAACGCAAAAACCCTAAAAACGTAATGAAAATAATTGTAAACATTATAAAGACATTATTTGAAAATCCCTTTACACTTTTTTAAGGCCTGATAAAGTTATAAAACAATGCCTGACATATTTAGTAAAATAATCCGCAAACAGGAGAACCATATATTACATAGTATTTGTGGCATGGAATATTTAAAAATGTTCCCTTTAAGAGTTCAAGCGTAAATTGTTGTAAGGCTAAATAATGACCATTTATGTTATAAAAAAATTTTAAATTTTCAAACATAGCGTAATTGCTAATTTGTTTATACAGGTTCTAAAGTAATGCAATTTGAATACTTATGCTACAAAATTTAGGAACTATTAAAAAAGTTAAAAAAAATTAAAATATTAGAATGTTTATAAATCTACTAATACAACTTTAATTTACAGTAAAAAAAAAAAACTTGACCCTACAGTTAAACATATTTGCACTCTATAACTTCAATAACCTGTAACTAATTAATATTGGGATTTTAAAAAATCGAAATGTGCTAGAATTATAACTAAATGTAAACTACCAGTAACAATTACTACCAATTAAATTGAAACACTTCTGAAATTAGTCTCATATGTATAGATAAATAATTTAGTAATGTGTATTATATAATTATATGTATAGTGATTATTTGTATAATAATATTTTAAAAAATATACAGGGTTTTTCACAGAAATATTTTATGTTGGGCAGAGTACTGTGTATATTGCGAAGGAGGAAGTTTCGAACCATTACTTTAACTGAAGTTTGTTATACTATTACCATTTATCATTTCTTGCATTTTGTTTTTTTGTTTTACCATATTAAAGAATAATATTTATTAGGAACAGAAAGAATAATACGATTTTCTGTCTATTTTTCTTCTGTTTTGCTTCAATAAAAAGTGATTTTAAAAGATATTTACTTTTTATTGACTGCATTTACATTAATTTTCTCAGAATTAAATTCTCTGCAACTTTTGATAATAAATCTTCCGCATTTATTAGTCATTTAACAAAGCTATTGCACTACAGACTTATAAAAAACTTGTTTTTCGACACCGAATTTTGTGTTTTACGTCCGATATCTTAAATACTACTAGATTTACAGTTCTGGGACCTGTTTTAACCTATTTCCCAGTTCAAATTACATAAAGCTCAGAAACCACTGACTTTACCCCTTAATTTGGATCCCAAAAATTACATAGGGCTTCTTTTTATTAGAAGAGCTGAAATCCGGGCAAAATCATTCATTCACTAGGCCCAACTCGAAAACCAAGCGTTTCCGACTTATATTTATATGAACTTTTTCCATTATTTTCACCAGTAGAACATGTCCTGAAAGTTTCTTCGTAGGACAGTCTGTATATAAAACGCCACATCTTCAGAATCTGTACGTGATCAAGAGGCTTAGGGCCTCAAAATATTGCAGTAATTATGTAAGTGCTCTATTTAAAGTTTTTCTCTGTGTGACTGTAAAATTATATATACATGGAACGAGGTACAAAAGTGTATATTTGTTGGTTCTGGAGATAATGAAAATTCTAAATCAAATTTATTTATTTATTGTTTGGATATTGCGATCACATCACTTAAACGTTTTACTTTTCTTAAAACAGCATAATGATAAGTTTCCCTATGGATTAATGATTGACTCATTAGGAAATAATATTTTACCTGTAATGGATTGTATACTTTATTCTTAAATATTCTGTAATTTTGCCTACATAGGATTTGGTTAATGGCAATTGTGCAGTTGGGATTCAGGATTTTAGTGAATTTAGCTTGAAATATTTCTGTCTGTTAAGTAAAGAACTACTGCTTCTTGAATCCTTTTTCCAGTCTTAGTAAAAATGTAGTTGGTTTCTCTGTGAGTACATAATAGTTGGTAAGAACTAAAATATGATACATCTCTTTTGAAAAAGTATCTTTATCGAGTTCGGTTTGGTAAAGGCACTTATCAAGTGCCGTGTGAAATCTTGTTAGATTTGTTTGCAAGAGAGAGCCCTTCTAGGTGGCAGCTGGACAAAGGTGATTAAAAATTGAGTACAGCTATTAATCAGTGGACGCGGTACATTGTTTATGCCTCTGTAGAAACTACCCTTTTTTTCAACAGGGAAGTTGTTTTATGGAAATCTTCTTGACAATGTACCACACTCTGTCCGATAACGTTTTACGTCGCTGCTAAAATTTATTTTTCTGTTATTAAATATTTTATTGATCTCAAACTCTGTGAAGCCATAAAAATAGACAAAGGGGGTGGCATCCAGAAAGCCATAATATTGAACATAATTCAACTCTGAATGGCCCGTTGCAGTTATTTACGAAATAACTATTACAATTACCCATCTATAAAACCCTTATTTATTTTACAAACTTCTTACACTACGCTTAGAGTAACCATAATAATAGGTTGTAAACTATTATCACTTTTATAAAAGATAGCTCGTGATGCGATACTGTCATTCTCGTCCACCAAGATCCACTCTTCCCCCCCCCCCCGGCATTTTTATAAACATTCGGTCAGAAATACTGCACTATTTCGTATTCAGATTATTATAACTAAGTTTACCTATTCATAACTTACATAATTTTCTTTCTTCGTCATCCAATCTCGTACTATCTATCACATACATACTTACGAACTAGAAAATTATCATGTATTCTTTACTTCAATACGTCAACCTCAATTTCTTCGCCGTTTATTGTAATATGAGTCCCAAAACTAATACTTATGAACAAGAACTGACCGAAATGTTGGTTAAATAGGGTTGTTTATAAATTATCCTTTACCACTAGTCGGACGGTTTCGTTGTCTCGTTTTCCTTTGCTGTCAACTGATGCAGACAAGAAAGTATTGAGCATGTCGAGATTTGTCGATTTGCCAAAACGTCTTGGCGCAGTAATTAATTTATACTTTCGTCCCTCAAATATGTTCCTGATGATGTACGATTTGTTGACAAACGTTGGCTGATTAGCAACTTCCAAAAAATTGTAGGAATCCCTAAATTTTTTAGGGATTCCTAATACTGTTTTCATATCCCTAAAAAAGAAGATCAACGCTTAGTAATTTTGTTACTTTAAGCTCTGTATCATGTGATAACATAAAACTATTCGTTCGGAAAGTTTGTTAAGTTAAAAAACATGTTTAAATTAACCGTCCACAAAAATACGGTAGCCATTTGACTGATTGAACAAGCGATGGTCTAACAAGTTGGCGCTCTTGAACGATATTTCTGCTTTAGCTATAAGTAGGGTTATCCATATGCGTGTCCAGGATTTTTCGACTGAGTGCCGAGGCCCGGCTGCGAACGCCCCCCCCCCCGTCCCATAAATTTAATCTTTGATGACACGTCTGACACCGAAGCAAGCTATCAAATAGGTATAAAATAAAATTTCAAATAAATTACTTATTTATAAATGTATTTAAACTTTTAATTTCATTAGTATAACTTTGTAAAAATATAATAAATTTAAAATATTTAAAGCATTTTTGAATTGTAAATAAAGGGATTGATCTACAAATACTACAATGCCATTGTACGGTTAAACGGGACCATATTTTAAAATTCATCGATAACCGTATCAAGATCTACATTAGCAGCAAGATCTTACCGTATGAATGGCACCATCAAATTTTCTAAACGGTTTTGCCCCATTCTTGATTGAAGTTTCGTTTTTATGATGCTAAGCTTTAGAGAAGCTTCGCTTGCAAGAGCAACTTTAAGTTGGAATCGTGGTAAATCTTGTCGTTAATTGTTTAAAATTAGGAAATTTTGCTCCTCTGTCATGCTTGGATAACCAATCTAACCATTCCTGAGCCTTGGAAGGGGGAAAATGTTTACTTTTTTTGTTTTCAAAAGTCTATTTCCGCCTCCAGCTCTGAAGAGTTAAGATGAAATTGGCGTGAAAGACATTGAAAATCATTTTGTTTCAGCTCGTAATCACCTAATCCAAATGTCATCAGTTTGCCTGTAGCATAAATTACTTGCTTCGTTTCTTGGCTAAATTTATGGTTTAACGACTCAATCATCTTGTCTAGAACGGCATTAAATACAAATAGCTTAACTTCTTTATTTTCCTTAACCGCAAATGCCGTATTGGGATTATCATCTATTTTACTGGAAACTTTACGCTTTTTTGGTACTGTAATATCTATGTTAAGACGATCACATGTATTTTTTGCTCTGGAATAAATATTATTAAATGCACTGTCTTCTATTCTTAAATCTTTTAAAGTAAGGGCCAAACTTTCAACTTCTTCTATAGCTTGGCATAAATCTATATCCTGTGATTGAATAGTTTTGCTCATTTTTACGACGAGGTGAAGCATGGGACGCATAATTTGTAAAGCTATAATAAGTTCAAAAGACTTAATTTGATGCAAAATTCCTTTTCCTGTAGCTCTTGTTTTTGAATCAGATGCATCTTCATCTGATTTCTCAATAGCTTTTATAATAGAGTCAAGCTGCTCATGCACGATGGAAACTGCTTCCGAACGACAAGCCCACCGTGTCTTAGAAAATGATTTGAGATGGGTTTTAATTTGCTGTACGTTAATTTCACGATTTCCTCAAATACAGCATGTCTTTTCGGACTGCCTTTGATTAAACTATAAATTAACTGTATCACGCCAAAAAAAATTACAGGATTGTTTTTGTGGTTTGTACAAGCACTTCAAGAGAGAGATTAAGAATGACCAAAGTAGTGAACATTAAGATAATAGAGTCTTTCATCTCTTTACACCTTGACTACGCTCCAGTGAAATGACCTGACATGTTCGAAGATCCATCAAAGCATATAGCCTCAACGTCCTTCCATGAAACACTCATTTCTTCCAAAGTACTATTTAAAGTTTGAAAATCGTTTCATCATCAGTGAGCTTCAAACGTTCCAAGGTGATAAATCTCTCATTTGGTTGTACTAAATTTCTTTAAATGTACCGAAGCACGATCGAAATTTTCTCGTGATGACTTACGTCCTAAGTCTCGTCAGCAATAACGGAAATGGACTAACCTTTCATTTTATCCTGGATTGGCCTAAAATTACATTTAAAGCCTATAAAATGTCATTTTGTATGAGATTAGTAAGATAAGGGCAGTTTTTTGGTGCATTTTCTAAATATGTATTAAATTCCGCGTCATATCTTCTCAACAGTAGCACAATCTCAAGGAATAACTGTTTTTCATTGCGATCTTCTGTCTCAGCATGCCCACGCAGTGGTTTTCCTATCTTGGCTAAAGTACGAACAATATCGATAAGTTTCTTGATGTAAATAACATTTTTTTGACGCTGCTTTTCTCTAATTTTTAATTCAGCTTCTATTTGTTCATCAAGTTAAACGTCGACTGCCTTGCTTGTTTTAAAACTTTCCCAACTGTCTAAACTTGAAAGGTGACATTTGGTGTTTTGATGTACCTTGAACGTTTCAATAGCTTTGTTCCAAGACGAGAATCCTAAAGAAATAAAAGCAGTCTCCGTCACTCCACCAGTATATCTGTAAATGTTCATACCAAAACATCGGCAAGCGAAACGGTAAACAGCGTGTATGATTAGACTATATTCCAGCCATTTGTAACTATCATACCAAATAGAGGTAAAAGACTTATTTCTGGCATTCTCCTCCTTGCCCACGATTTTCACAGGATACTGTTCAAGACGGGGCTGATAAGGACCTCGAAGAATTCTCATAGACTTTTCCAATCGCTTTATTAGTAATTTGAAGGAAGGTTCATCGAGTTCAGCATTATCGTTCCTCTGCAAGTGAGTTGTACCACCATCCTCTGCAACAGCAACGGGTTGCAGTTAATATAAAAGTGAGCATGGATTTATCAATAAGAGAAACATAGAATCGTGATAAATTATTTAAAAAAAAAATTTTTTTTAACAGCGATCTAAGATTTAAGAATCGAATTCAGACTGTAAAAAAACTCGAACAGGTCGTAAAGTGAACAGGTCGTAGTTGAGTATTGTACTTTAACTGTATCATATACGTGGGTGATTTTCAAAAAAGTGCTAACATAAATATGCAAATATAATGTAAATTCAACGGTTTTTCCATATAATATACAGAAATTAATTTATAACTTTCTTACATATGTTAATACCTAAAACGTGAACACTGCGATTTAAAACTTTTTTTTTTTAAATCGATTCAAAAAGTCACTCTGTAATATTTTCAAATGTATGTGCATGAATTAAAGCTATGATAATATACTAATATAATTTTCACGCATGACTTGTAAAATAATCTTAAAAAATACTCCCAATATAACCAGAGAAATATTGAGTCCAGTTTTTACGTAATTCCAGTATTTTATCTACATAAACTTATGAAGATATTCATTATTCCATAAAGGCCACCTATGCATTATAATATTAATCACATTTTCTGAATTTTATTTTTACTTAATTTAGGAAACTGACGCGCGGAAAGTTTGAAATGGTGTTGGCGGGTATCAGGGTGACAGGGTCTGACGAAGCTGACTAACTAGTTCTCCATCCGTCACATTTTTCAATTAGGTGCAAACAATATTCTTCAAAATATCGATATGAAGTAAAAACCTTTGGTACATTTTTGGGTTCATAGAGTTTCACTTTTTTGTAAATCACCCAAATATAGGTGAAGTTAATACTTCTTTTGAGTATTACTTCTTGATAAGTACCCTGAGGCTTTGTCGCTTATCCCAATTTTTCAATTAGTTTTAATCAAAACTCATCCCAAGAAGTTTGCAGATGTTTGAATGTTAAAAAGTCCTTTTTAAAGCATTTTTCTTTCATTATTTATGCGAGTACCATAAAAATGGTACAAAAATCGAAAAATTCATAGATTTCGATTAAGCAAGTGTCAATTTTCCAAATTAACTAAAATCAACTTTAAAAAGTAGTTCATCAAATCGAATTTATCACTAGCACTCACCAAGAGGAGGACGCTGACTGCTAAATTTGTTGTCCTCATTGACAGTTTCCTGTACCTCTTCTTCGGATGTTGATACAAGACCATCAGTAAAAAAGGAGGTGCTGTTCGCAAGCTATCTCATCGATAGTTTTCTGAAACTCGACTTCAGATAATGACGCAAAATTATCGGCAAAGGTAAGCCGCTTACTGGCTACCTCATCGATGGCTTCTTCAATTCTGACTTTATAAGTTGTCGCAACAGCATTAATAGAAGTGGTATCTGCTTGCAGCTCTTTTACTTTATCGCCGCTTTTCTCAACTGAGAAAAACCCAGTACAGTGATAATTAATAAAATGTGAGCCGTGGAGGCTACTTACTAATATTTTATTTTAATTTTTAATGCACTGCAGCTAAATAGTGTAATAAAAGGACGATATGTTATATCGAAAGCTTTTTCGCCATAAAGTGCTTACTACTTTATTGATAGAAATATTTATTTTATGATTTCATAATTATTAATGTACGTATGTCTCTAAAATGCTTTGATTCAAATATTTAAATAGTATCTACACATAAAAGATTTGAATTTTCATTACGGCTGTTACTTTATCGATATCTTACACATCGACATACAGTCGTATAGCGGAAGAGATGGCGTAGATTATAAAGCATCGCGCGGTTCTTGTAATAATAGTTGTAATAATGTTTTATCTCGAATGTAAGATTTTTAGGTTTTGTGTCGATGGTCGATGTTCAGGGATTTTACGGATTTTAAGTGCTTTCAAATAAATAACGTATTAAACAACTTTGTAAATTATACAAACGTAAATACGAATTTAAAAACTTTTTTTGTCTTTAAATCTTGATAATGATGATTTTCAGACAATTATTTTATTGTACCGCTACGACTGCCACAAAGAAAATGTTTTTTTGCATTTACCTTATGCTTCTTTTACATTTCCTTTACTTTTCAACCATGCAACAAACATGGAAGAACTCTTTATCTTTTACTTGTGCTTTCTTTCTATATTCAGACCCCGATGGTTTTTTCGACACATTCACGTTAATTCAATATGTTACGTAAATGCGCAACACTGATATGAAAAAAAGTGTTATAATTTATAATACGAGTACGTATTGTATTACGTTAAAAAAGTAGATGACACAATTACACTTTACACTCCACCGATCACCGGCTTGTTCCGTGATATACAACTTATATGCAGTAAAAGAAAAAATTACTCGGTTAAAGGTTTACTCCCTTATAGAAAAGACTCCATGTAGTTCATCTACTGTCCACTGAAGGCACTGTGCACTAGAGTGCTTAAAATTCTTTTATGTTACATCCCGGCGTAAAGTAGAATTTTAGTACCGTTGCACGAAACTGAAATGCCACTTTATCTTTATGCCTGATGGAGATTACAAAAAAGTGCATATGCTGATATGCACCTTGGGTTACTTTTACTGCCGCGTTCTATTCTATTATGACTATAATATACTATTTTTTTTCTGTTACTGGTATTTTATACATATTAGTACAGCTGTGTTCAATGTTCATCAAGTCGTATCTAAAAAAAATCTAGATCGATTTTTATTTATGAAGTCTTACGCATACTTCGTTTGTTTTTCTAAAAAAATGCAACTCCATATTCATCATTGCCATAAATATTAAAGAAAAAAGATTTTAATTTGCCATGTTTTCCAATTTTTTCTTTTTTTTCATAGTAGAGCAGTACCCAGTACCTAATTTCGGCGCCCCTCTGAGAACGCGTGTGGGTGCCACGGCACCCATTGTGGACACGCCTATCGGGGTATCGTTTATTACAAGATATAAAGACGGTGGTACTTTTTAGATGACTATCACAAGTAAACAAGTCGCATTCCAAGACGATTAAATTGTACAGTCGAGGAATAATCTAAATGAAATGGATTAGATAACAGTCGAAACCTAATAAAACAGTATCGATGAGGTAAAAAATAAGTAGGCAAATTGCCCGCGCTGGCATTACCCAACAAAATGATGAAATACTGTATAGTAAGACAAAAAACAAAACGACATACCAAATAATATTTTTAACTTTTTACATAATATTTTTTTACGTATGTTTATCGAAATTAATAAACAGAAACAGCACTAGCATATAACAGGGAGGGAATATCCAGCAGGTGTCGACAAAAAGAAATCATCGTGAAAACTTACATAATGATAATTTACTGTCTTGATTACAAATTTAATTTCTCATTAATGAACAGAAAACTAAAAGATGTTAAGTGAAAATAACGAATTTCGTCTCATTTTGAAATAACTATTCGAGAAACGCTTTCTGATTGATGTTACTCAATTGCGTTTTGAGTGAAAAAAAGTTAAATGCAATTAAGTGAAGAGAAGTGGTGTTCTATTGATCACATAAAAATTAAGATGAAAAATTCATTTTTTTATTAAAAACCCAAACGTATGTTCACTTTAGAAAGCAAAAAAAATTATGGAAAATATACCAACAGATATCCACACAAAAAATGGAAAGGTAAATTAGATAATAGAATATTCGAATTTTATAGGTTAATATTACACCTGGGATGAAATGTACACAAGATGTATCACGAAGTTTTCCTTTATAACTTATTATATTCGTGAAAATAATGGAAAGAGTAACCATACATATGTCCTGAATTGTTTCGTTTGCGAGTTTCGGCTGGTGAAAGATTTAGCTCGATAGCTATCCCGGTGAAACGAAGTACTTAAGTTTTTACGCATTAATTAAGGGGCAAAATTAGTGATATCATATGGTTTTTGATCTGAAAAATCGAATGAAATAGGTCTCAGAACCATATATGCAGCAGCTTTTGAGAAATCTGGGGTAAAGACCAATAAATTAGGGTAAAAAACTCTGTTTTTTATATTTGACATATAATAACATTTAAACAAAATGTTCGTTCTAAGAAGGAGATATTGCATAAACACACTGCAGACGACAGAGCGCTGTGGAATAGTATGCTTAAAAAATATTACATACTAAACTTACAATTTTTGTAATTCCTCACAAAATTTTATACTCACTTTACACTTAATTTAATTCTAATTCTAATTACTATTATAATTTATTTAATTATAATTATTTACTAGCGTACCCCGTCGGGACTTCGCCCACAATATAGATGTAGCTTCACTCGCAATGCTTTTTTAATAGTAAACTTATTTTTTTATAAATAAAAAATATTTAATCAACAATATTATATTTAGATTTTCATTAAATCCTGATAAAACGGTAAACAATTTTTTATGAAAAATACTGAAGGAATATACGATAAACAATAAATTTTTGCCCAAAACTTAAATAAAGGAAAACAAAAAAAGGAAGATAAGAAAATTGAACAATATTTGTTAGACCGGTCCATTTTATGAATGAATTAAAATAGTTCAGTATAAAAGTCCAATAAAGATAAACAAAAAATTTATTACAATCTCAAATCTAGCATCCCCATCGCGGCTTCGCCCGTGCTGTATGGTTACTTGGCTTCCCGTCACGATCAGAGGGTCATGGCTCGCTTCGCTCTCCCTTCCCGTTTTCTCCCGTTTCCCTTTCCTTCTCCCGTTTCTCTTTTCCCTTTCCATTTACGTTTTTCCATTTTCCCCTTCTTTCCTTTTTACCCTCTTCCCTTTTCCGATTTTTCCCTTTCTCCCTTCTTCCCTGGTTTTCGATTCCAGTTGGTTTTCGATGAATTTCGGTGTAGGTTCATTTTGCCGCTAAGCAGAAATCATGGTAAAATTTTTTGTTATTCTTAATTTAAAAACAAAGCCTTTTCCGAACACATGTTTATGAACTTTTTAAATTATTTTAAACAGAGAAATACAGCTGTAAAATTTAAGGCATTCTTCTGGAACACTCGCATACTCATTCTGTCACTCTGCGCGCGCACACTATGTATTAATATTGCTTATTTGTCAGATGTAATGAATTACTTTCATTTCCAAGCTTTACCTACGCTTTTAATCCAACCAATTTTTTTGCATCTGACATCTTCAATTATTTGCTTTATATATTCTAATTTTTTAATTCCTTTTAACTTAATTATTTATTTATTTTAAATTTAATATTATTTTATTTAATTTTAATAAATTTATTTAATCCCCTTCCTCTTCCCCCTTGCTCTTTTGTTTTCCTTTTCCCCTTTTACCTTTTTCGATTTTTCCCTATTTCCCTTTTCCCATATATCCCTTTCTCCCTTTTTCCCCGCGCGTAAATCGATCTAGTAGTTTTTTAGTCTATAGCGGAAACATTGCAATGGAATCGAAAAAATATTTAGTATAGCGTATGTTGCTTTTATATTTAACAGATAGCGCTGTTAACACGAAATTTAGTTTTTTATCGATTTGAATCCCTTAAAATAAAAATTTCGCAAAATCCTTTCTTAGTCCACGTCTACTTAAAGATACGAAGGTACCCTGAAAATTTCAAGTATCTATAATACTTTTTGGTTGTACGTTGATTATGAATCGGTGAATCAGTCACGACATTCTGTTTTATATAAGAGAAGATTTAATTTATATTTACTTTGTTTATACTAAACTTATTCTCACAAAACTTTTAATATAATAAAACCTACGGAAACAATAACTGCCATATTATTAAAAATATATAACTTGAACAAAACCTTACCGCTTCGAAACGTTAAGAAAATTGGTTACCTTATTTTCTGTCAATGTCCGACAAACACTGGATTCCCTCCATTACTTCCGATTCTTTATCATTCCCAGAAGTTAGCGTTGACGACGAATCATCTCTAATATTAATTATTAATTCATCAACTAAAACATCGAGAAAAATTATGTAAGTCCCACATTTTCTTTTCTTCTGTAACATGCTTCACGGATTGTTACCAGTTATCAGTTAATACCTCGATCACGCCTTTTTCAAGTAGTATTTTGGCGTTTTAAGTTTTATATTTATTATTATTTCGGGCAACATAGCTTTTTACTTGGCTTCACAATAACTCAATTAGATTAAGGTTACAGTGATAAGGGGGAAGCCTTAAGGCCTTTCGTTTCAGCCAAATCATCGATTAAAATTTTATTAAATTTGTCACGATTGTGTTTTACATGTTCAAGGAGTTGTGCTATTAAACTCCAAAGTGGATATTTTTTGATTGCAGCTATAAAGTAATTTCTTGTTTCCTCCATGAGCTGTTTGGAATATTTTCCAGTTTTACACTATGGTACAGAGCGTTATCCATTACAACAATACTATTTTCGGGTAATAACGACAATACTTTTTCAAACCGCTTCCTAGAAATAACTCCGTTCTTGTCATCGTGGTAGTCTCCAGATTTTTTGGATTCAAAAACGAGTAATCCCCCTAAAAAAATTCATCTTCATTGCCAATATGTTCCACAATTAATCGCTTTCCTTTATTTTTTGGAAGTTCCAGGCTCCTGCTTAATGCTGACAGAAATGATGTTTTTACCGATGTAACTGTCGTATCACACCAAATTCTTGAAGTGGTGTGGCCTTCATTTACCCACCCTCTCATCCAAATAAAATATATTTCTACCCGTTTTTGTGTAATTTGCTATTATTTTAAATAATACGCCGCGAAATTATGATCTCTTCTCTATCAACAATTAAACTTTTTATTTCTTTTAATAATTTAAAAATTTATCGACAACAGTAATTTTTATAAACTAGTGCGTCCACTTTTTGGTAAACTTTTGTCTCAGTTTATCACAGCCAGCAATTTTTTTAAGGTTGGTATTTCATTTCGAAAAAATAAATTATGTACAGTCAGTCTTATTACATTTTTTCAAATTCATCCCATTCTCCTAGCACAGGTTTTCCACGTTTTCTTTTTTGACAGGAGTTTCTACCTTTCCTTTCCTATTTATTTCAGTTCGTAATCTATTAATACTACTACTAACCGACACACCAGTTAATTCATAAGTAAGTTTCACAACTTTCTTTTTTTTAACTAACATAGGATTTTTCTCCAGTAGTTGATTGAATACTTTTAAAACTACTTTTTTTTCACCACAGCAAATATTTTCCTTTTCTGTGCTAATTAAAAGATGTTCCTGAATTATCAGCCATATTGATAAACTATTCAGTTAAACACACATACAGGCTAATCACATTATCAAATTTCACAATAATCAGTAATAATCACACTATCAAATCTCACAATAATCATACAAAAACCGAATACGCGCGCGCGCGCGCGCACACACACACACACACAGTCACGCGTACCACAAAAGTACTGAAATGCAGAACTACAATTAAAAGAAAATTAAAAATATCCTATATGGAATAAGAGAATTTATACTGTTATTTTGAAGTCGGTGAGAAACAATGATGCTTTGTTTATAAACATCCGGTTGTTAGAGCAGTTCGGCGCGTACAATAATATGCTGTATATACACGCACTACCACACTCGCAGTTTATTTTATATCTCCTAAGAATCAACAGATGATAGAGAATTTAATTCTGAACAAAATTCTTTAAGATAAGTTGAATAAAACAAAGAAAAGTTAGAAAAAATCGAATTGTATTTAGAAACAGTACACTAGACCAAATTTCTGTATACGTACCAGTTTATATAATCAATGTTCAAAAATGAGCCAGCCATTTTCAACATTTCTTGGCACACCTCTGTTTTTTTTGTTGCTCTTTTTCATTCTTCAGGGCTGTGCTTAGGTTACTCAGCCATAATGCGGACAATTAATTCCTCGCGAGAATATATTTTTGTTTTGTATATAATATTTTTCATCCATCCCTAGACGCATAAATCTAAAGGTGTTAAATCAGGCGAAATTTGGACCTCCATGATCGATTCATTTCCCAGGGAAACGATTTAAGTGGTGGAAACGGCACAACAGAAGTGGAGTGCCATTGTCTGGAAGCTTACTTTGCGACTCCAGTGCTAAAGGATCATCTTCAGGTAGCTGCTGAAATTCTTCTTGAAGAAAGTGAAAAGAGGACCTCAGAATTTAAGCGACCAGGTAATATGAACAGTCCAAACAGCTGATTGTGAAAAAGGCCGCATCATACGTTGACACTAAGTCGGTGTTGAAAATTGCTTTCCACCGTTTCATGAGGATTTACTTCTGTTCATGTATGCTCATTGCATAAGTTGTTGACGCCATCTCTACTGAAATTTGCCTCGTCGGTAAACAAAATATATTTGTAAAGTTGTCGATTTGTATTCCACCAGTTGCAGAACTCCAAACGAAGCGGACCGTCTCCTGGGGTAGATGTTGTACTGGCTGTTTATAATAAGGATAAACTGTTTTTTTTTTAAGTGTCTTCCAAACCATTGAATGCGAAACTCCGATCCGCGTAAAAAGACATCGTATACTGACGCCTGGATTGCGCTGAACTGCATCAATAATAATTTTCTCAATAACAGCATCGTGCTAAACAGATCGTTCGTAGCTGGTACGAACCAGAATGCAAAAGACTGCCCTAATTGTTTTGGGATCTGAAATCCTGCAATTCGGAAAACGTATTTCATGTTCTACCGCAGCAGCTATAGCATTATAATTACACGCCCAAAATGATTATCATACGCGCGTATTCCTCTGTTGTAAATAACTACGGCATTACTTCAATGGCAAACCGATCACGTTTAAACTAAAATTCATAGAAAACCTTTGTTAATGACAACATAGTTCACAGTACACGATATAATTAATGCACCGTACAAAATGATTTAAACACTAATTCAGAATTGCGCATTGGTGATAAGCTGTTGTTATTTTACTGCCAATTTTGAAATAATAATTTTTTAATTAATTTATTGCATTTCTGTTATTAATAAAAAAATAAAAATTACTTAGATAATAACGTTTTTATTTTGGACAACGTGAAACTTGGACAATCGGAGTATCTGAGAAGAAAAGATTAGAAGCTTTTGAAATGTGGTGCTATAGGAGAATGTTAAAAATCAGATGGGTGGATAAAGTGACAAGTGAAGAGGTATTGCGGCAAATAGATGAAAGAAGCATTTGGAAAAATATAGTTAAAAGAAGAGACAGACTTATAAGCCACATACTAAGGCATCCTGGAATAGTCGCTTTAATATTGGAAGGACAGGTAGAAGGGAAAAATTGTGTAGGCAGGCCACGTTTGGAGTATGTAAAACAAATTGTTGGGGATGTAGGATGTAGAGGGTATACTGAAATGAAACTCCTAGCACTAGATAGGGAATCTTGGAGAGCTGCATCAAACCAGTCAAATGACTGAAGACAAAAAAAAAAAAAAAAAAAATTTTTATTTTACAGTCGTGTAATTTCCAGTTTTTACAATTTTTTAACAGCAAATTTTAATAGATTTTTCACATCACAAAAAAAGAATTTGGTTTATTTGTTAACATTAAATAAATATTTTTCTGACAAATGTAATGTGTACCGTTTCTAAATAAAATTCCAATTTTTCTACTTTTCTGTTTTATTCAAACTGTCTTGCACCATTTTGTTCAGAATTAAATTCTCTACAAATTTTCTTTAAATGTTTTACATGTTTATCACCCATTTAACAATGTTATTGTACGTCCAACATAAATAAAACAGGGTTTTTTACCCCAATTTATTGGTTTTCTTCCAATATTTATCAAAACCTACTGCATATAAGGTTCTGGGACCTACTTTATTCGAATTTTCAGATCAAAAACTATAATAAATCACTAATTCTGTCCCTTAATTAACGTCCTAAAAATTTCAGTATGACCTCATTTCACCGGATTAGCTGAAATCCGAGCGAAATCTTTTACTAGCCGTAACTCACAAACGAAACATTTTAGGATATGTGTTTATATGAACTTTTTCCATTGTTTTTACGAATAGAATAACTTGTGAAAGCCCTGGGATAACTTTGTGATGCACTCTGTATATAGTATTTTCATCTAAAGAATCGAATTTTGTAAAGTTTACAGGTTTTGGGATTTCTTCTGGTGTTAGCAGGGTTAATTTAATTTCTCTTCCTGTGTTTTAAGGTGTTAAACTTGTCAATATTTGCATATATAAATTTTTTTTACCAAGCTTTGTCGTTTACTTTGCGATTTAATTTTATAACCTAAAATTTGTTCTTTTCTCTTTGAATTTAAGTTTATAATCGGGTCTATGATCTGTTATATTTCTTTAGAATTCTTTTTTCTGCATTTTCTTTATTCATTCTACTCTTTTTCTCTTCTTCTAAATTCCCTCTTCTTCCTAGTGTAAATAAATCAAAATTATAATTTTATTTTTATAAAAGCCCTTTATTTTGGAAAAAATTTTACTCCCATCTTTTTTTTTCTAAATAACCGTGAAGGTATGGGTATTTCCCTCTAAATTTAACACTTCTTTACCTAGTGTAATTTCTATGTTTTCTTTTTTTTCTACTTCTTGTAAAAGTTTATAAAGTGGGAGATTTATTTACGTTTCTATTTACTTGTATTGGCTCCTTTTCTATAAAAATATCTAAAGCAAAATTACAGTTAACAACTTTACGAAAAACGTCTGACCTGTCGTGGCTAAACCATTAGTCTATAAAAATAGGTTTTGTTTATCTGGTTTTTATTTCCCCATATTTTCCTCTAGTGAAATAATTTGGCGCATTTTTAATTCGGCAACTAAAATTGTAGGTTAATTCATCGTCAATGTGTTTTTTTATTTCTACAACATATTCGTAAGTAAATTATTGAACGCGAAAGCTTTAATCGCCAGTTTCAATAAGTTTTTTCTTTCTGTTTCTGTCGTACATGTTAAAGTCTTCAATGTTATTTTCTTGGCCTCAATAAGTAATTATAATTTTCCATTACAAGACAAAACAGATATTTTTTAAAAGGTTGGAGATTTTCTTCAATTGTGAGTATGCCGACTGAATAATATGGTGTTTTATTTTTTTAAAACTTCTTCCAATAATCTAAATATTTTCCCGAATCTTCTACGGGGTCATATCCCCCATTTTATCGCATAAGTGTTTCTAGTCTAGTAATTCCATATTCTATAGAGTATTCATTTCTAAAAGCTTTTTCCAGGTTTTTATCTGGGCAGTCGATAAAATCCATAATATGGTTACCAATACAAGATCTAAGAGATGAAAAGGAAAATTGGCAAATTAATTTATTGTAAATTTTAGTTCCATTATTTTTATATAACCAAGAAAAACAATCTTGTCCGACATAATCGTAATTCACATACAAAGGGGTCGTAGATAATCCGTATTGTTCTTAATCGTTTTCGTTTATAAATTCTCTATTGTCCTTTTATTTTTTCCCAATCTAAACCCTTTAAATATAAATATTGTTCCATTTCTCTTTTAGAAAATATGCCAGAAAAATCTTTGGTTACGATTTTCTTCTACTTATTTTCTGTTATTTTTTCTTAAAAAAATCTAATACATTAGAAAATGTACAACTCGATAAACTGATTTTAATTGGTAATAAAGCCATTAAAAGAAATAGGGGAATTTAATTCTTTACCAAAATTTCTAAGTAGAGAATTTATAGAACCCAACAAATTCTTATTAATTGTAATTTTATGGTCCTTTTCATCTTTTTCGACGTACATTTCTGAGAAAACTTTTAACATTATATTATCTATAAAAATATCAGAAACAGTATATTTAAATATCGTTAAGAAGATTAGATTTTAAAATTTTTTCTTAACCTTATTTTCCGGGTTTTTATAAGTTTTCTGTAAAATTTTCGAAATTTTAAACTTTAATTCCTTTTCCGGTGCTAGTCATGCGATAGTATTTATTTTTCTTAGAATAGGCTTCTTACAGTCTGTTTAAAATATTTAATTATTTATAATAGAATTCTTATGTCATTTTAATATTTATTTTTTTCGGCTATCATTTTTATGTAAAAAATTTGGTTACTTTTTTTATTGTTTAAATCGAATTAGAGAACAAAAATTACAATTTTATAAAAGATGGGGAGCGTAGAGTATTTTCATGAGATAGCCGAGTGAATTTTCTGGTCTTTTTTATGAATTTCACGTAAAAAAATCAGACTGAAATCAACGACCATTTTCTTGTTTTACTATTGATTTATAATAAAAGAATGATACTAGAAGAGAAATATGGAATAATCAATACCTTACCTTAGGGGTACTAAAATTGAATATGCAATGAATGAATGGTTACAGTGATGAGATAAAGGATATTTTAATGGTCTGTGGTCATTGAAATTGAAAGTTTAGGTGGTTGCTTCAAATCATCACCCTTACTATATATATACACACACACACACCTATACACGCGATATGTATATTTATGCATTTCACTTCAATGCTGTATATATTCGTGGTTGATATATATTGATTTATCTGCTATTCAAACAAATCTGGTATGATTTCCTGTGTTACTAAATTGTTATTTTTTAATATGTATTTGACTTTTTTATTGAAGCCATATAAAAATTTTATACATATGTTTATGTAAAATATTTTTTCTTTAAACTACGTTTATCTATAAATAAATTAATGAATCAATCTTTAAAAAAATTATCATCGATACTAAAATAAAATTAACTCATAAATAAATAAAAATATTTTATATAAATTGTTACATTAATAATTATACGAAGATTGTCAGGAATGGATTGGTGTATTACTCCACTGATAATCAAAGAATGACCTCTTCATTTGCCTGAATAGTTCAAGGGAATAATAATAAAATCTTGATCAGAATAGTGTCGCAAGATACAAAATAATTATTAAAAGTTATGCAACTCTGGCTTCTGAACCGCTCTCTCTCTTGACAGACTACTTCTTAGGAGGGAAATTAATGTACGTAAGTATGCAAGTAAAATAATTATTTTACTCTGAGTAAAATTTTGATCCACGATATCCATATTGCTCCATCCGTTCACTAATTGTAACTAAAATTATATGGAAATAATCATCCATATTCAGAAGTCATCGCACTAAATGTCATTAAAATCGGTTAAGCCAAACTGAAGATATCAAATAAAATTATAATTGATGAAAAAAACCCAACAATTCAGGCTTATTATTTTCTACCTCTGAATGAAATTTTCCAAATACATCATCAAAGTGACATTCTAATGTATCGGAATCCTAATTATCACTCGAATATGACTTTGAGTTCAGAAACAACAAAAGAGAAATAGGGATGTTTACTCCTGTCTGTTTATGGGTTTGAATAAGACCTAGTACCACCATTTTACCTTTCTAAGGACATTAAATCATGTGGAAAAATTTACTTACCCTTTAAGTAGAATTTTGAAATATTGTAACAAAGAAGTCCGTATCTCTCTACCCTTCTATCTCCTTGAATAGTTGCGACCAAAATTAATTATAAATGGCCGATATATAGAAATCATCCAAATTGGTCCATCCAGTCTGGTGATATCAAGAAAAAAATATCTACATACACCTTTCTGGAATTTCATTTTAAATTCTAAATTTTTTTTTGGTTAGCGGGGATAATGAGAAGTCAAGATCTGCAGAAATCCCGAAGTGCAAAAAATTGATCCGATTAGCATACGTTCGCTTTTATAATTTAATGTACGCTTATAGCATACAGTACAAGTATATATCAGAGAAATTAAGAATTCAAACTAAGTTAAAGCTCGTAATATCAGGGCCAGCATTAAAAAATTCGACGCTATTTTAAAAATTATACTTTAAATTTGTTAAACGAAAGGCATTATGGAGCTTCATAATTTCCCTATTTCAATACAAAAAAAAAAAAAAAAATACATATCCTATAGTCGTATTACTGTTTATAAAGTAGTATTATCTTTGCATTAGCAGTTTTAACAGCCGATACAAAACTAAAAAGAAGTGGAATTTATTTTTCATTTTTTCACTTACATCATATTATATTGTGACTGGATTCGGAACATACTTGTATAATGACTTATTGTTTGTAAAACATATATAAATAGATAAATTACATTAGTAATTAACCATTTATTCACTATGAAGAATTATTTAAATATATTCAAAATTAATTTTATTTAAGTATTTTAACAAATTTTGTTCTATAAAATGTCATAATTTGGCGTGCTGTTGAATCCCAATAACAAGGCTCTTCGTAAGACATAAAAAATAATAAACATATTAAATGACAAAGAAAATATTAAAATGAGGATGCGAATTAAAGATATTCGTTAAGAAAAAAAAAAAAAAAAATCATTTTACTTCATTATTAGTGCTGTTCTTTAGCACACTTTCGTTTCACGGTTTACGGTTCCATGGTATATGGAACCGTATTTAATATATTTTAATATATAATGTTATAATATTATATGTTAACGTATTTAATAAACGCTATTTTAATATATTAACGTTATTTTTTTTTTAGTTTTAATAAAATTATATTAAAAACATTGTAAATTATTTAATAAACAAAAAATATTTAAAAAATTTTAAAAACACGTTTAAAAAAAAATCAAACAGCAGTGACAATCGCAGTGTTATGCCACCATAATGTATTTATGTTTATATAATACCTATACATTTCACATTTATACAATCACAAGACCATTGTCAATCGCAGTTTTGTTCAATAGAAATAAGTCAACAGTGAAATGTTAGTTTAGAAAGAGAACGAAACACCAGAAGAGCGAGAGGTTCGATTGGCGCTTAGACGTCAGCATTGTTCGCAAATTTGTGCAGCAGGATGCAAGGTTTTTCAGCATTATATTCAAGTTTTCAAGATGTTTTATATGTATTTTCTTGTTTACAAAATATTCAACGATATTCATCAATGAAAAAGAAAAGAAGAAAAACAATTTAAAAACATGCTTTCAAAAAAAAAAAAAAAAAAAAAAAAATGAATTACCCAGTAAACATAAATAGAAGATAATTTTGTTTTCGACCAAAGAATATATATAAAATTGTCTATTTTCGCAAGACCACAATGAAAAGCTTGGGGCGCGCTTTCATATTTAATATTTACATAAATACTTTAAATATGACAAACGTTTTGATGCAAAATGGAAATAATAGCTTAAATAATACAATATCTAGTAAATCTCTTTGGATGAACTAAAATTAAGGTGCAAAATAGAAATAAGGTCGCGCCCCATGCTTTTTCATTGTGGTCTTGCGAAAATAGACAACTTTATACATATTACTTTGTTGAAAACAAAATTATCTGCTATTTATGTTTACTGGGTAATCCATTTTTTTTTTTTTTTGTTTAAAAGCATGTTTTTAACATTTTTTATTATATCTCTGTTATCAATTTTTCGTCGTCAGAGGTGCGTATACTTTATTTAGTATAGTTACTACTATTCTGTTTTTTATAATTTAGTTTCTTTTACAGGTTTAAATAAAGCTTCAATACGTTAAATGTTATTTATCAGTACTGTTCTCACAACCATGAGTGTAATGAACACTGCGGGGCTAGACCTGGTCGGGTTTGCTCGAACCGGCTAGTTATCTTTACTTTTTTTTAAATTTTTGCCAAAGTTAGCATATTTGTAAATATAATTCATGGATATTTTTGAATTTTGAATTTAATAAATATTAATCTACATTTATGGAAGCTAAACAATTATTTAATTGCCAATTTTTATTAAAAACTCATTCTAAATTTTTCGTGGAAATTCAGTAGATATGATTATATTCCACACATGTTAAGTATAATAAATATTTGATATTGACATTTTATACGAATTTCTTTTTAAAGCGATTCGGTTTGATTTTGTTTTCCTACAAAATCAAGTCATTCCTAAAATTTTACGCTATTGATAACAAGTATTAAAATTATTATTTGTGGGAATCTGATCAACATTGTTATCAATGTTAATCTATCTGAGAAGCGTATAAAACGGTTGTGCTTCAATAAAGAATACTTATTGTTTATTTTTTTTTAATATAAATCTTAATAAGAAATGCTGGATTACTTAGTTAAAATTATACTAGTAATAAATGACAGTACGCAAACTTCGATAAAAATTTCCCCCTAAACGTATAAAGCATTGATTCCCAAACCTTTTCGCCCACCGCCCACATTGAGAATCAAAACTTTTCTAGCACCCCCCAACATTTTTAAACTTACCATCTGTTAAAAATAAAAATTGCAGTTGCTGTTTTTAAGATGTGCTCTTAAAACCATTAATTGCAATTGTTGTTTTTAACGTGGCATATCCAATTCCTGAGTTGGGTAGTTCAATAACTGTGGTGGATTGAAATTTTTAACTCTAGTCCTGAAAGGTCTTTTGGTTTTAGGTGGTGTTGATAACACAGTATAATCCTATAGGTAATAGTATAATCCTATCAAAATATAGGTGATGTAATAATATCTTAAATAAATTTAATATGAAGTATAATTTTTACAAACGTTTAAAATCGGTATTAAACCTTTTTTTACGAACAAGTGGATTATCAGAAAATACGAGGTATGTTCGGAAACTAAGGTTACAACGTATCTGTAGCTCCGAGGGAAACTTTTCATTTCAAAGTTGGCATTCCTGCATGAAAGCGAGGCCCAAGTGGAAGAGAACAAGCTTAGGTGGTAGGCAGTAGCTTTGTTGGTTACATCAAAATCGTGTTCAACATGAACCCGGAAGTTTACGATTCCGCCAAGTATGAAGTACAAACTCTCTCCCCGATGAGGAGGAGTCTTGCTCTTTAAGATCTTCGGGTTGGCATCCCCACGGCCCTCGCCTATGTAGCTTTTCTTCCCGCTATTCGCCGATCTGCTGAACCTTTTATACCATACACGTACACTACACAAAATACAACATATACCCTTACCCACTAACACAAAAAAATTCTTCTTACACTTACACTCGGTGGTGTTGCGACATCTTAGGAAACGCAACTGTAATCCTACTGTAAGCTACCGTGACGATGAGTGGAAGGCTCTACACAGTGAGTCTCAAATGAGTTTCCTCTGGACACCAGGTTGAACCCAATTGTACGAAGCCCTAGCTCCAGTACACGTGCGCTCTGCTGGAGTGGTCTGTTAAATCGCCGGTACTCGTGGTAACCGTATGTCAGTTCCAAATTATAATCTTTCGGCGGTTGCTGGTCACGGTACATGATGGTATAACGCGATGAAGAAAAGTGTATAATTTGTAAAGGTCCACACTCCGGAAGGTTTCGAGAATGTCCCCTTCATAAGGAAGAAAAAGCTATATTGAAGATCACTATTGAGCAGAAAGTGTCCTTTTCTGTGGCTCGTCGGGAATAAAGGACATCCCTCAGCATGAGGAATACTGTACAACCTGGTGTTAGTTTGTACAGATTCTCTCGAACAATGTACAAAAAGAGAAAGAATGTGCATCGTGCAAAGAACTGATCAAAGTGGTAGAAGCTTTATCAGACCAAGTAAAGTTCCTCACGTCTGTTATTGCAGCATTGAGTACTGGAAAGATTATTTCTGCTAAAAAGACCGAGAATGGTTTACCGAAAACCACTTTAATCGGACCACCACTATATAAAATTCCCGCTCCATAAACTACGCAGAAAATAACCAAAATTCCACTGAAGGAATCTATTAAAAAATCGTCGCATGGAACGATGTCTCTGATCTCTCAATCTTCCAAATCCCACCACCATCTCAAGGTCTGTTCGAGAATATGGCGGAAAGTGCCAGAAGAAACAAAGTTTTAAACATCAAAAAGAAAATCCATATCATATCCGGTAATAGTGATTTACCTCAGAGTCGCCCATGCAGGTGGGAAAGCGGATTGGAACGGATCAAAAGTTCCTTTAGTCAATACACCACAGGATTGGTAGCGTGATCCACCACCATCTTACCATGTTTACATACTTGATACCCGATAGTGCAAGTGAATTTATCTATTTAATATCTGGAAAGCCAAGGCGACCTTTTGTTCCTTGGTGGGACGAAGACTGTAGGAGTGCACTAAGGAATCAACTCAAGGCTTTACGTAATTTCAATCAAAAACCTATTACACAGTTGCTCTGCGCCTTCCGTAATGTGAGAGCTGTATGCCGTTGAGTGTTTCGGGGTGAAAACGAAAATCGTGGCTGAACTATGTTGATATCGTCTGTCGGACAACTCAATTATTGGTTGTGTGGAGAAAGGTTCGGGCCATGTGTGGATCAGGACAATCTCCGCAGCCGATTGGACTTGAAAACAACGGCATCTTCGTCACCGCGCCAATTGATTGGACGTAAACGTTTTGAAATTCGTTTGTCCGTTTCCCTTAACATTGCATACTGTCCTGAGTTTATGAGGTATAAGTTGCAGATGGAAAATATCCTGTTTGTGATTGGAGACTCGCGAAATGAATTAAACATACTTTTTCTTTGATGAACTGAGGTATACCTTGAATAATTCCGTGACACTTCCCCCGGACATGATATCAGGCTCAGTATGTTATCTGATTTCCCGAATAATGTACTACGACATCTTTTTTGTATCTTATAATATGGTATTTTTTGACCAGGTTTTTCCAGTTTATTGGTCAGAAGCATTGTTGATTACCGTACTGAAACCTGGTAAAGATAAACCGTGCTCTTAAAGTTATCGTCTTATCTCCTTGACCAGTACCCTGCATGTTGTTGAAACGAATGGGAAACCTTCGTCTAGTGTGGTACCTTGAGAAAAACGCCCTAATTGCTCCTGAACAATGCGGATTCCGCCAAGGTAGACCGTCTATCGATCATATACCTTGGGATCTGTTACTTAAAATGCCTTACTACGTTACCAACGTCTTGTTGCTACATTTTTCAATGTGCGAAAGGCTACAACACGGCTTGTAGGAGAGGAATTCTAAATGCTCTGCATGAATTGGGTGTATCTCCTTGCATTTATCAAAGGTTTCCCCAGTAGTCAGTCCTTTCGAGTTTGTGTTGGAACAACCATATCGGAAAGTTTCACACTAGAAAACGGAGTATCACAGAGAAGTGTTCTGAGTGGTATTTTGTATACCGTAGCCATAAATAGAGTATAACAAACTGCGTGCGTAAACCTGTTGCGTGTTCATTGTTTGTAGATGATTTTTCTATTTACTTTGCATGTAGAACTTTAGCTACTGCCGAAAGGTGCTTCAAACACAATAACCCGCTTAGAATCATGATGTAAATCGACTAGATTCACGTTTTCCCCCCGAAAAACGAAGTGCATTTGCTTTTCCCTCTTGAAGGAACATATTGGCTCTCAAGTGTTTTTATACAGTGAACTAGTTGAGGCATAGCACGCGGTTTAGATTTCTAGAATTGTAGTTTGACTAATAACTGACGTGGATTACACATTTAAAGGAACTGAAAGTAAATATTTTATACATGCTAAGAGTTTTATCTAATATCCGTTGGGTAACCGATCATATATGCATGTTACGCTTCTACCGAGCTCTGGTCCGTTCTCACTTAGATTATGGCTGCGTGGCTTATTCTTCGGCGCGGGCCACCATTATAATGATGCTCGATGCAGTCATCATTTCTTGCTACAGGTGGGTTTCACTCAAGTCCTGTGGTAAGTCTGCTGGTGGATAGTGGTGGTGAGTTATCTCTTACGAATAGACGAAACCAAATGTTATGCTCCTATGTGGCTCGCATTAAAGCGCAACCAAATCATCCAACTTTTGATGCGGTATTCTCCAACCAGCATGTTAATCGATATGAAGAACGGCCATCATCTACTGCTCCGCTAGGCATCAGAGCTCAACGCCTTTTCTTAGCTCTAAATGTACAATTATCTCTAGTTCTTGTAGTCAACCATCCTTCACTACCCGTGTTACGACATCCGACTTTATTAACTATGTCAAACACGCACTTCGTGCGAGGTGGCAAGACGACTGGATTACCACAGTTGACAACAAACTTCGCTATATCGAAGATACTGTGTTGCCGTGGAATTTTTTCCACAGGAAAATTCGCCGAGTGGAAGTGGTCTTCTACCGATTGCGAATAGGACACATGAGAGCTACACACGGGAATCTGATGTCAGCAGTAAACACATCGGTATTCATGCGATGCAGCTGCCGCTTGACTGTGCCCAACATTCTTGTGGAATGCATACGATATGCGGCCTTGAGTCGTAAATTTAAATTGCTCGGAATTTTCATCAAATCCTGGGCACTTAAGACTAAATAAGTGCTATAAAGCACTTTTAGACCGGGTGTTTTTCTTCGGGATGCTAATATTTTGCACATTTTTTAATACTGTGGTTTTTTGAAACACAAAATAATGTGTTGCGATGTGGTGTCCACTACAATGCAATTGTGTAAAGTCAACTTTATTAAAGAATTGGAGGATCGTATCTCACTTTCAAGTGAAATAAGTTTAAATGAAGTGGAGCAAAAAATGTGTTTATGTAATTAGTAGGCGTACAAGGAAGTCAGTCATGTGGTGTCCACATCAGATTTCTTTTTTTATAAAAACTCTTTAAAGTAATTAAAAGATATCTAATCTTTTGCCAAGTATTTCTTCATTTCTATTACTTTCTTAATATCTTTATTGCTTTAGTTTCTTGATAATAATCACTCAATCCGTTGCAAGTAGATTTCTTCAAGTATTCTACTTCCGGTTTAGCCTTCAATTTGTCATTACTGATTTTTTTTGCTAGATGATTTTGCCATATAAGCTTGAAGCTTGTCCTTGGGATATGGAAATGATATTTTTACCGTATGAGAAATGCCATGCTTGATTGGGATTTGAGGCCGAGACATTACCAGTCCGCCACGGAGATCGGCTTCATAAATATACGTTATAAAAAAAATTCTTTAATATTAAACATTTATCATGTATCATAGGAAATTTTAAAATTTATACAGATTTCCGAAATCATCCAAACATATCCCGAAATCAGAAAAATAACTTGTTTAACAATTTTTCGTTGGTTGAGTTTAGATTAAAACCAATATTATTATTGTTTTTACTTGTTAAATTTTGCCTCTCGAGATTTTTGCAGATCTTGATATTTTGTGACCTTTCTAATTAAAAAACTTGAGTATTGAGGATTGGACTGTTTTTTGGTTCATATCTCCGGACTGGAATAACCGATTTGAATGAAATGTGGCATAATGAGCTCTGAATATGAGGCATGACATCAATTAATTTTGGTCACATTTGGTTTTAGTGGGGGAGGGAGGTGCAGACCTCATAGTTACCGTATCTCAAAATTTTACTCAGAGTAAATAAACGTTTTCATATAATTTAATGCCTCTTGGGTAGCTAAAATACCCTCTTATTGTGTTTGGTCTTGTTTAGACTATAGAAACAAAAAAATAGGTGCAAAAAATTTCTATCCCCTTTTTTATTGTTTGTGGGCTCAAAATCACATTTTTGTATTAATTAAATGATTCCATTACATTAGTATGTCATTTTGGTTATGTATTTGCGGAATTCATTCAGGGGTGGGAGATAATAAGCTGAAATTGTTTTCTTTTTTCAGCAGTTATGATTTCATTTGATATCTTCCGACTGGATTAACGGATTTGTATGACATTTTGTACGACGACTTATGGATCATTATTTTCATTCAATTTTGGTTACAACTGATTAGGAGGTTGGAGAGATTGTTACCATGAGTAACCCTGTAATATTTGTTACCTTGAAATTTCAAAATTTTTCTTAGAGTAGAATAAAATATTACATAATTTAATGCTCCTTTGGTAACTAAGATACTTTCTGGTGGTGTTTGATCTGATTCAAACCTTCACAAAAGAGTGGAGGACAAAATCATTTTTTATTTTTTGTCGTTTCTGAATTCAGTCACATTTTTGTACGAATTAAATGATTCCATTGCATTATCTGATAGGAATATGAACAATCTCACTCAAGGTTGGGAAAAATAATCTAATTTTTTCCGTCAGTTATAGTTTTGATTGATACTTTCAAACTGGATTAACAGATTTTTATAAAATTTCGAACGATGACTTCTGAATAGGGTCATTGATGTCATAATTGTGGTTATAGTAACTATTAATATTCTTCGTAAGAAAATCAGCGAACAGAGCCGTAATAAAAAATAAGTAAATAAAATTAGTCGAAATATCCTGAAGCTAATTCACAACGTTATTAAAGCTAAGGGGTAATTAATTCCTAAGTAGTAGTCTACCGAGTGGAAAGCCTTCTGTAGCCAGATTGTAGAACAATGCAAAAAAACGGTCTATGTCTTCGCTGGGTAAATTATATACAAGTCTTGGCCGGATTTTTTCATTGTTAGTTTAATCAGATAAATGATTGACTGGGCTTTTAAAAAAATTAATGTGGACACTACATGACTTCCTTGTACGCCTATTAAATTACATACACACATTTTTTGCTGCACTTCATTTAAACTTAATTCATTTGAAAGTGAAATACGATCCTCCAATTCTTTAATAAAGTGGATAGTTACACAACTGCTGAAATATTAGTTTTCATTAACATCAAATATTTATACAATTATTAATTGAACAGTCTTACATATTGAGATAGAGTAAAATTCCTTTTATTACTCGTATTACTAGATCAGTATTATTCGTATCGTCGTGAATTGCTGATTAACAAAAGTTTTAGATTTCTGGTGTGTCATATAAATAATATTTAATAATAATTAAACTATTCTGTTTAATGAACTTCTGTATACTGGTTACAAATGTTAATTTCGACCTTACGGTGTAAAATATTCAGTTTTTATTATTGGATTATTTGGTGAATAATCAAAAATGAAAAAGAAACTATCATGCAGGAAAAATAAATATCTCATAAAACGATACGACAGAAATTGCAGAATAATTATAACAGATGTTTCACCAGATTATTACATATACACGTATGTAACAATGCCCATTAAATCATTTTTTTCAAATTGGGTAGATTTCATAAGAAAGCTACCTATTGTAATGGGTACCATGATTCGACTTCCGGAAAATTTCGACATATCTTCGCGTTTCACATCCCCCACAATCCAAAACCCCCGTCAGTTCAAAAGTTTATATATACATTTTCATATATATCTATATTTCACTTTCTTGTGGACACGATAACTGCCGTAATTTTGTGCCAATCACTTTCAAATGTATACATAAAATAGAACGATCCAAAATCTCGGTCGAGTTCGTTAATTGACAAAATCGGTTCATGTGGGTGGAAATGGGGTGGGCTTTTTCGAAAAAACAAAATATCGCTATAAGTTTCTTGATATCACCAATCATTAGCGTAGGGGGTGGGAACAATGGGGTTTCAAAGACAAAAAAAATCATACATCCCTTAATAGGCACAGTATTAAATCTGTTTAAAGTGGTCGTTAGTTCTCTAAACATTAACTAAAACTTTTGTCTGAAACAAGTTTTGATGTGACCAACCCTTCCTTCACATGCAACCCATCCCTTTTTTCACATGCAACCATTATATTATTGAGTAAATTAGAAGTTTTTCTTAACTTTAAGGTGGAAATCTTTTTTATCCCCTACTTAGCACCGGTGAAATCTACCTCCCCCTTCCGGTGTGCCGAAAGGGATTTTTTTTTATTGTTATTATTGAATTATTATTTATTGTAAGAAGTTTTTTACAATCACGGGTTAATAATTAATAAATCAATATGTTTAAATTAAAAAAAAAAAGTTAAAAACTAAATTAAAAAAAGGTCTTCCCTTGTAAGATCCAAATATTTCATTAATTAAAATTATATTTGGCTATAATTCTGGAACCAATCAAACTAAGTACCACTTATGGTATATCGTTGAAAAGCTCTCTTATTACTGCAGTTAAGAAAAAGTTTCCAATTTTTTTGGATTTTGGACTTTTTTGGACACTTTTGCTTCAGTTGATTGCAATCAAAAGCGGAGGTGCACAACTAGTTGTTACAACAGTCCGTAATTCAAAATTTCAACATCCTACGGCTAATCGTTTGTAAAATTATCAACTATTTCGCAACAATGGATTAAATGTTAGGTAGTTTATAACTGTTAGATCGAATCTGCGATTTTATGACCGTATCACAGAACGTAAAAATTACGGGCCTTCCCGTAAAGGAAAATAATGCTTTCTTCCCCTCCGTTTTTTCGGGGATTTAATTCCTTTTCGGGCCAATATTTGAGCTCAACTGCTGTGATCTAGCCCAATGGAAATTTGTAGCGTATAAAAAATGTCATGTCTAACCGGGATAAAAACCCGGGACCTCCGGATGAAAGGCCGAGACGCTACCACTCCGCCACGGAGATTGGCATTATTTTACTAATAAGTAATTAAAAATAATGTCGTTAATTATTATTCTACCATAATTAATTAATATTTGTTTAAATACATTGAATAATTTTTTTAGAATAAATATTTATTTTTACTGTTTAATTAAATTTAATTGACAAAAAATGAAGTTAATTAAAATAAAATTAGAAATTAATCGAAATTTTTAAACTATTTTTTATGTATGGAACAAAGTATCGTCGAATAGTTAAAAATAGAAATAAATAAATTATCATAATTAATTTTATTATTTGAAATTGAAAATGTTATTTTAAATTAGTTAATTGCTGATTAATATTAATGAGTCGTAATATGTTTATTCTGTTTAAAAAAGGATGTTTAACTTAACAGTTTTATATTTTATTAAGCTGTCTTATTGTAAGAAAAACAAAAAACAAATAAAATAAGAAATAGTGTGATTTGGTGATTGATGGATTATACAGTTTAATACGTAATCTAGAATATCGGTAGTCATAATTACAATTAGTTCGTATTGGTAATACAGAGATGGCGCTGGATGGTTTTAAGTCGCGTTCTTGGCAGCGTGTTTTGTTCGAACGTAGAAAAGGAGCGATTAGAAGCCGGTGTCTGTAGTGCGATAAAGATGGTTATATCGATGACGTCGCGTAGACCGACCAATGGTAGCACAGAACGCGCGCATTTCCCCTCCAACGTACTAAGCTCCCATTGTGGGGAGCGCCAAAACAGCAGCTTTTGTTCAGTTTCGTGTTGGTTGTAGCGACGTACGGTAGTAATTGTAGATTGTGAGAAACAGTTTTGGTGGAGTTTTTAGTCCGATATTTCACCAAAAACTCTTTCTATTCTTTTAGTGTGTAGTTTTTCTCCTTCCCTTTCAAATTAGTGTAACTGATTGGGAGTTTTTTGTTTTGTGTGTGAGCAAAGTTGGTTTTTTTATTGTTACAAAATATGATGGAGTCACAGACTCAAGACGGTGCTTCTGGGCCGGCTGAAGTTCCAAATGACCCTGGGTAAGTTTAAAACAGCGTTCTTCAGTCTTTTAATTTTATAACAATTTTACTTATAACAGTTACTATTGTGTACGATAACATAACAACTTAATTCATAAATCTTACATTGAGGTTATCTGACAATCATCATTATTTAAAAATATCCCATTTGAATGATTTTATTATACTGTAATTACTTTTGTGTTGTAATATTCTAACTCAAATCTTATCGATATAATATTTTATTTAAACGTAATGCTTTTTTTTTTAATTCTGTAGTATAAGGTTATGTAGTCATTTTCCAGGTTAGGTTTGTTATTTATTTATCTCGCCGTTTGGTTTTGAAAAAAATACTTTTTTAAAAAAAAAATACTATAACCGTAAAATTAGATAAATATATCACAAAGTAAATATGAAATATTAGAATTATTTTGCGTAAATATTAAAAAAGTAAATAAATATATTTTATTTAAATTTTTATTAAACAAGGTAATAATATAAAGAAACAGGAAAAATTGAATAGATTTAATTATTATGCTGTACTGTATAAACTTTTAATAAGTTTTAGGTAAGTACATTACTATCAATGTGGGTGGATTGCGTGATACGCCATAGTATATAAAATCTGTAGGTGTTTATTTATAAGCCTTGTTTATCTATATAATTGTTGTATTATATTGTTTTAAAGTTAACAGTAATATAAAATTGTGTTAAAAAACCTTGCTAAATGGTGTTAATTTTTGTTTATTTTATTTTTTTTTGTAACAGTAGCCTATTTAAATATTACAATTAAAAAAAAATATTATTTCTTTTATTTACATTAGATATTTAAACTGTAGTTTTTAATATTACTTCAATTTAAACTTTATAGGCTATTGTTATTTTATATTTTCATATAAAAATATAACTTTTTTTGTTAATTTATAATTATCATATTATAATTATATTCAGTAAATAGTGATTTTAATTATTTTTTTGAGCTCTTTTTAAGATAATTTTTTTAAATTAAATTAATATGCTTAATTAAAAATTAAAAATTATTTCCCCAAAACAGTTTTTTGGTGTACAATTAGATTTCGATTACCCAAAAAACCAGTTATATCGATGTCTAGTTATCCAAATTTAACTAAATTTGTTATATATACATAATTAAAAAAAAAAAATTAATATTGTTTAAAAAGTTAATATTTAAAAAAAATCGTTTTTCAGTATTTAAACATAAAATAAAATTGTAGTTACTTCAGGTCTACTTTTTTTGACAATTTGATTCTTTACATAACAAATAAGATTTTTAGATTATGCAATTTTCTGGATTATCTGGATACTAAACTTGCCTAGATCAATCCAGAAAGTTTTATTGAATTTTTGTTTATTCCTTTTAAAGTTGGCTGCCTTTAATTAATTATTATTTTTTTTTAAATATCGTTAATTATTAGTTATAAAAAATCATTAACAGGTAAAGCAAAGCTTTATTTACATAGAAATCGTTAGTATATGCTATTTTGTTTGTGTTTTAATGATAGTAAATAACAAATTTATTTTAATTTTATCGCTTGAATCTATGTGTGATTAGCTGTAAAACTTGGTGATTTCTATTTTGTAATTAATTTCTTATAAGAATTTTCTTTAGTTTTTTAATATTTTTATAAATAGTAAATATAATGTAATATGAAATCATTTTCTTTAAGTTGTTAATGATAATTTTTTTACCTTTATTCCTATTATCCTTTACAAAGTTAATCACAATATTTTTTCTAAAAGAATATTTAAAAAAAATATATATATATTAAAGTTAGATTGAAGATTATATAAAATTAAGATTGTTAGGTGTAATATTTACATGGGTAAAAATAAAGAATTGTTTTAATTGTCTAAAAAATCAAAAAATGGAAAAATAATTTGGTCCATTAAAAAACAATCTTAAAAATATTAATTTATAAATATTTATATACACGTTGAAGTAGTGTATAAAAAAAATAGGTATATATAAATTACTATCGTTAATAACTTTTCGACGAGTAATATTTTTTTTGTAATATCAGTATTTAGATTAATTGTAAATTTTTTTTTTAAATGTCGGTCTACAATACCACATTTCTAGTCTCATTAAAGAAGTTCTGACAGTTTAGGTCTTAACATATCTAAAATATATATAGGTATAAATAATTAATGTCATTGAAAGATGATTTCAAGTTTTAAAAGGGTGTCCTTCTTGACAAACAAATTTTTTTTCTCTTTCTTTAGCTGATATTCGGTGGCATTTAATTTTCAATGATAAATCTGGTTTATTAGAAGTTTTGTTTTTGTTTGTTTATTTATCCTTTTTTTTAATTAAAAGAACTTGTAAATAAAAAGATATTTTGATAATTTTGTTTGTTTATAATTTACTTTTTTACGGTGTAAATTTTAATGTATGATTAATTGAAATCCTTGTTTAACTGGAAAATCTGAAGTTTTTTTAAATCAGTAAATTTTCGTTTTTCATATATATTTTCGAATAATCTTCTTCTCTGAACTTCATTTTTAAATTTAAAATAAACTATTCTTTTATTTTATTTTGTAATTTAAAAATAAACTTTGTTGAATTCTAGACGGTCAGCTTTTATTTTACTAAAAATTTAGTTTTCAAATTAATTTCAAGTTGTAATAATTAATTACATCTTTTTTATGATAATTAATTTGTCTACTTTAGAGCCTTTAATAGACTGAGTTGTATAGCTTAATAAATTGATTATCATGATTTGCAATGTATAATTTTTAAAAGTATTATTTTTAAAACTTACCGGTTTGTTTTTTTAAAATGTTTACGTGTGTTTTAAATTACAATAGTGCGCAGTTCATTGTATACTAAGTGTAAATATTAACTCAAAACCTTTCTGTACGCGTAAATTCAAGGTAATTACGCACAGTTGTTTATAATTAATAATTATTATTTTTTATATGAAAAGTTCTAGACAATTATACTTTGGAACTTTCTATTCCGCTTGTAATCGTTTAATTTTTTATTGTTACTGTTTATTTTATTATTAAAAAAAAAATTCATACTGCTTTAATGTTATTACTTTGGTGGTAATAGAGTATTCTTAGATAAAAAAAAAGTTAAGGGATATGTAATATTACGAACCAAACTGTAAAAAGCATGGAAACATAAAATACAGCCCTGTACTGTGTCATGTATTATTTTAAAATATTTATTGAAGGGTAGTTTTGATAACGCAGATAATTTTACTAAAGGTTGCATTTCTCTTTGGAAAGCTCTTTTTTTTGACAATCCAATATCGACAGCTAAAACAACCGAAACGTATAAAAATTCGCTAAATGTCCTAATGTAAGTTAATTGCAATAATAAATGTTATCTCCCTTCATTAGGAATATCGTGATAATTCTAATCTGAAATGATGGCCAAGCCTCTAAGGTATAAATATGAAAGTTTTATTTAAATCTGATCTGTATATTTTGCGTGATGCGCGCACAGGGACGATCATTTTATTTATATGTATAAACTACTTTGATAATTATCGATGGTTTTCTTTTATTAGGTTTGAATATTTGTCGTATATATTTATAAATGAAATTAAAATTCCTTAATTTAAAATAAAATCTATAAAATAAAGTCTACTAATTGCACTATATATATATATATAATATTTATTAATGAGTTTGAAGGTTTATAATTAACTTAAATAACGTAAAAAAAGTCTAGAAAAGTGTAATTTTATTCTCCAATTATAATTGGGCTATATTAATTTATGAAATTTCATTTCATCATAAACATTTTTCACCAAAGAAACTAAAGAGAAAAAATTATTGTACTTAAATGTTGGCTCATAATTGTAACGTTCATCTCGAGATAAGTGGAGTACATGTATAATTATAAAAAAAGATATGTCCTGAATGAATTGATATAATTAAAAAATGTAATCTAAATGTACCCAGAGCCATGCCAGGTTTCTTTTAAATAACGATTTTTTATTGAAAAATGTAAGATAAGTAGTATTGTAATTATCTGATAATTAAAGATTTTTTATTACACGATATTTTTCACGTTTCATGAATTTTTAACAATTTTATGTAAAATATTTTTATAAAAATCAATTAAAAATCTTTTTTATAAATAAATCTTTGTTATAAATCTTTTTTCTTCAATTATTAGAATGAAAATGTCTGTTGTAATAATATTGGTTAACAGAAAAATTAATGGGAATTAAGTAAGATAACTTTAGATTTTTTAACGAAAATAACTTCTTTATAATGGAGTGGATTATTAAGATTTTATAACTCATCAGCAAAAATATGGTGCGACTTTGATGTCAATAATGTATTTTTTTCCAAAACTTGTCAGGAAGTTTTGATGAATCGAAGTAACTAATGGTATTATTTTTTTTTCAGCGTAATCCGTATATTTCAAAATACTCCACTAAATAAATTTTTATATTTATATAATAGTTTATATAATAAAAAAACTCATTTTTATGGGGTATTTGAAAATGTAATATAAGAAATTCTTTCTTTCTTTTAAACGTAAAATTGATCGAATTATATATATGAAAATAAGAAACTCATTTCAATATGAGAACAATATTTATAGAGTGCAAAAAGTACAATATTTTTCCATAATTTTCAATCGTAAACAATTTATATTTATTGTGAATAGTATTTATATAAACATCGTATTTACTACAGCTCATATAAAAGGTATCAGTAATAATAGTTTTTAATCAAAGTTATAAAAGAGCTTCGTTTATTACTGTGGAAGTTTCTGTCGATAGTGATGTGAATAAGATGAATAGTAATTTAATTAAGTTTTAACTAATTTTATATATGTAACGGAAATAAAAAACAGTCATTTTTACAAAAATTTTAATGTTAACCTACCTTTAACGAATTGCTTTTTCCAGTCATGATAAATGATTTTTGGCGATTTGCATTAGGCTGATAACTATGTTTTTGTTTGTATAATTATGTTTATAATTTGTGATCCAGTTCCATATATTAAAAAAAAACGTATATTTTTTCGGTTTAAATGTTGTGGATTTCTGATTTGCATTTATGAAATTGTCGGTAAAATCAGATTATATCTCTTAGTAGACTGCAAACATTAAAAACAACCTTGAAATTGTAAACATACATAAAAATAAAGGATCACATCTTAAAAAAAAAGATAAAATACAATGATACAAATAAAATGATACAAAAACATACTATATTCTGGATAAATGAACTCGGTATTGAATAACTTCGAAATGTGGATTAATCCAACACAAGAAAGTTGGAAAGTGATAAACTCACTCCCGGGTGAGAATAGCAGCACCAGTCCCCAAAAATGGACGCAAAAGCGTTATGATAAATAAATTTATGAAATGTTATTACCCACGGTGTAAGATATCTACATCTAAAGTGGGAATTAATAAAAAACTTATTAAAATAATATTAAAAAACTTTTCTGGGAATTTTATACATCTCTTTAAAATTATTTGTAAGAATAAAAGAGGGAAAGTAATATTTTTTAGTTTTAATTAACTAATTTTAGCAACCTTTTTTTCAAAATAAATATTATTAAATTTCTGCAGAAGACTTTGGTTTTAAATATTTTCTTTATAATTTTTTTTAAGTCTTAAACTATTACTTTACGAATCAGTTGTTAATATCTGTAAGAGTTTATTCACTGCGGATCAACCTTTTGCTACCAAGTAACGAAGGCTTATTTTAAATTAATCGTTCTTGAGGAAGTAGAGGGGATAGCACTCGCATCAGTTATTAAAATCTATAAATTCTGCTAGCTTGCGTCAACGCTTATTAACAAACAGTAAGGGAGAGGGAAAGAGAGAGAGCGTTAAGTTAGAGGAAGATGGTTTATTCCTTTAGCATCCATATCAGTAGAATTGTGTCGCTGTTTAACCATGTTGTATCGCATACAACTAATTTACTTGTAAATTTGATGTTTATCTAAATGGGTTTTAAATTGTATAAGGCAGTTTTTTTAGAATTGATAAATAATAATTGTTTAGAACTGTTTATTATTTATAGTTTTTATGTTTTAAACCCCTTATTCAAGTTAAAAAAAAAAAT
Organism: Lycorma delicatula; assembly: GCF_047948215.1. Lineage (NCBI taxonomy): Eukaryota > Metazoa > Arthropoda > Insecta > Hemiptera > Fulgoridae > Lycorma > Lycorma delicatula. The sequence continues at coordinate 130,972,741 of NC_134458.1, read as the reverse complement.
TGGAACAGGACATAAAAACTATAATAAAAATAATGAATTTCGATAAACGATTATCTGGCGCCATGTTTTTACTTTTTATATTCTTTGAAGGTAAATTTTGTGATCTTGTTCAGGGGTTGAAAATGCTTTTTTTTTGCATTTAGATTTTGTAAACTATACTTGACCCTTACTAAGATGAGAAAATTTAGTTTATACTTTTTTTCAAAAAGTGGCATATTAATCTGTTGTTTTAAACTGTCTGTCTCTATCTTTCTCGTGGCTGTAACCCATACAAAGCATATGAGATACAATAATTTTTAATCACAGTTGCGTTGTCTAAGAGTAATGTTGTTCAATAGGTTAGTCCTTTTGGTGAACAGAGGAGAGAGTTATCTCTAGAGCTGATTATCTGGATTCGGATGAGCTTGACACGTTTAATTAATATATAAAACACAGTATATTCGAAAAATCATGCTGCATTTGGCTTTATGGTTGCACAGATTAATAGACGTCAACACACCTTTCAATTTCTTTCAAAAAACTTAAATCAGTTGATTTCATGAAATTTTTCATTTGTATTCAGTTTTTCTGAGTTGTCTTTGTTATAAATTGTTCAAGCAAATTTTAGTTGATCGTATCTAAACTAAGCAAGTTTTCCATTCGAACGTATCAGACATATATATATGTGTGTGTGTGTGTGTACGCACGCGGGCGCTGGAACGAGTCTTAAAAGTTTGGGAAATACTGGGCAGAGGTTTTTCCAATAAATGGTTAATAAGATTCTCGGAAGACCACAGTCGTTTACTCCAGGAATTTATTATGCATTCAGACAAATTAAAGAATCTTATATCGAACATACTGTGTATTTTCAAGTTTTATGGGTGTGTGAAAAAAGTTGCTAACAGTTCAGGTGCACAGTGATTTCTCAAACGCAAATGGTTCTTATCACTTTAAAATTTTAGGGGTATGTCAATATACCTATAAACTTAAAAATATTAAAAAATAAAACTACGAAATTTCAGTGATATAGGTTTCTAAATTTTTACGATTTATCTAGATCTTTACGCAAATAAACAAAACTATAATATTTAACTTTTAAATTTTTATCAGTAAATTAATATTATTATTATTATTATTATTATATTTATCTTAATTGTTTGAGTCCTATTAGAATTCATGCTGTTAATGATATCGACCTCACTTGTCTTAATTATCATTATTTTTTATTTTTAGCTTAATTAGTTTGAGTAACCCATTTTTACATCATATGTATATAAAGACTATTTATAGGCTATGAAACACAAACGCACAAACACAAACAGAATGTTCAATTTGTCGTGAACTTGTAGTAGATGTGTGTCTGCTGCTATTCTTAAAACTTGTCATTAATCTAAATTGACGAGTAACTGTACTGTATAATAGACATGCTGTATCTTTGCGAATGAGTATGAATGTTTTTTACCTAGCTTAATAATAAAGGTAAAAAATCGTGAGTTAGATAAAAAAAATAAATAAATAGTCAAAAGAAAGGGAAGTTTTAACTTTTTGAAGAAAGATTTGTGATGATGTTAAGTTTGTAGAATAATAAAAAATCGATTTTTGACTTTAGCGGATTATTAAATTGATAGGAAAAGATATAGCATGACAAGTCATTATTTTTTTAAAGATACTGATTTTTTTAAAAATTAGTATGTTTTAATTCTAAAAAAATAAATCGTATAGCTTTAAAGTTTGTAAGATTTAAATTAAAAAACTTTGACGACTTTTTCGTTAAAGAAAATTAATTGTCCGTTACTCCATTTTTAATTAAATAATAAAATAAAATATTTTCTTCTTTTTCTTGTGATAATTTAATTACTACATCGGATAAATTAATTTAAATCAAGATACGGTATTTTGTATAATTTCCCTTCTTTTGATAAAACTGTAGGGAGAGGAAAATAAATCGTCTGTAAATTATTACTATGATTTTCACATTAAAAGAGGTTTTACAGAATTGTTTTTTTTTTTTGAATTATTTAACTTATACATTATATTGAAAAAAAATTTAATAGAAAAATACGTCAAGTAATTATTTTTTCTACAAATTCAGCCGAATAACCTTTTACTGTAGAAATTCTAGTAGTTTTTATTTTTATATTCCGATTAATAAGAATAAATTTCTCGTTTAATTTGCAGCCCTTAAAATGTTCAGAAATGTAATTTTTAGATCGACTGTCATGTATTTAAACATCTAATCATGGTCTTATAAAGTGAAATATCTTAAATTCCATGTAAAATAGATTACTACCAGTAGAAAGTTTAGCGGTCTGAACGGTTTTCTTTTTAATTTTACGAAACTGAAATCCTTTTAATCCGAGTTCTTTTAATAACGTCAGATTTTGAAAAGAGAGTTACCCAAGAAAAAAATATATATACAAATTTAAAGGGGGTAACATAAATAACAGATAAACCAAACTATTTTTAAAAAATGCAGTGTTGAAAAAAGAGTTACCCAAGAAAAATGTACAGATTTAAAGGGATTCGCTCAGGTTGTCGTATTGATTTTATTAAAAAAATCTTAATTTGAAAGATAGGTTCGTTTTAGGTGTCGCCGCAGGTGTTTGCATAAGTAGCAGTATGGAATCAAACTATCATCCTAGTACTTATGTCGGATTCAGTTATAGGCGTACTGAAAACATTGATTTAATCATTTGGCTTATAGCAATACCTACTTCCCATCAGTCTTTTTAGCTCCAAAATTACTGTACTAGATAATTAAAGATTGAGAATTGGTGTCAGTTGCTTAAAATATTACTTTACTTTAAAGGTTAGAAAATCAAAAATATCCTGTAATTTTTAACATTATACTGCAGTTTTTGAATCAAAGCAGCTGTTGTTTTTTATTTAGAGGGAGTAATCTTTTTATCTTATGTGCTATCGTAATTAGTTATCTTTATCAGGTCTTCTTTTTCTCTTACTTCTAGACCAACTCAGGACCATCTCTTGATAATCTCTCTCTTTCTACTCCCATTTATTTTTCTCTTAATTTTATCTTCCTGAAAACCTTTGAATATCGACCTTTATTCTGAATTTATTTCTATTGTTTAATTTGTATTTCTTCTAAGTTTTTTTTAGTTCTTCGTTTATTTTATTATGAAATAGATAACACAGTCTGTACAAAAGTTCAAGGATTGAGGCTATAAAATAATAAACAATCAGGAAAAAATGTCTGTTTAAGTTTCTGTATAGTTTCCCTTCAGCGGGATACAACGTTTAGATCGGTTTATAAAGAACGTGAAAAGCTCTAGAAAGGTCTTCTTTTAGAATCGCCTTTACCGCTTATCTTCACGGACATCTTGATTTTAGGAAATAGAAAATAGTCGGAAGGGGCTATATCTGACGAACGAGGAGAGTGGTCCAGCAGCACTGTCATCTGTCGTTTAGTGATTTCTGTGTGAGGTAGCGCTTTGTCCTGAAGCAGGAACCAAACCTTGGTTCTATGAAAATGCGGTCGCATGTGACTGAATTCGGTCCAATAAGTGTTTCAGGACATCTTGGTTGGTAGACAGCACCAGTAATTCTCGCACACGTTTGACGTCTTCATCTTCAGCCGGTTACTTCTCTTATCGTCTTCTAATGAGATCAGATAATTATAAAACGAGCAAACTACTCGTACACTCGTGATCGAAACATATATTCAACGCCATGTATTTGTTTTATCATTTCAAATGTTTCTTTAGCATTTTTTCCGAGCAAAAAACAAATTTTTTTGTCGAGATGTTGTTTCATTTTTTAAAAATCTGACATTAGGCAAAAAATACATTAAAACAAATAGACATACAACATGAACTGCTAGCCGAAACTGAATGTGTTTATGTTGTTCGCAAGACTTCTCACGACAAGTTACAACTTCGTCCACAAAATTTCACCACACCACTAATTCTGTTTTTATATAGCCTAAGGCTATAAAAACAGTTTTTTTAACCTATTTTTATTCAATCGTTTTACATCTTCGTAAAAGGTAACTCGTCTATTTCTGATCTCAACTCACCTTAAAATTGTTAAAAAAATATAATTGTAATAAAAATAAAATATTATTTTAAATAATACCAATAAAATACAAATAATAATATATAAATACGAATAAAATTGTGAGGGTCGAGTGTTCGTGTAAGTTTGTACGAATTTAGCATTATTATTTTCTTCAAACGTAACTTTGAAATATCGCAGTATTATTTTATTAACTTTATATAGCCAATATAATCTAATGTTAACTTAACAATGATAATATAATGTAATTGCAAAATTTTTAAGCAGATTGCAAGTTCGCGTGCAGATATATTATGCGCGCGTGTTAGAGAGAGAAAGAGAGATTTTGGTTGTATTTTGACGAAAAGATAGACAAAGGATATGTAGAAAAAGAAAATTGAAAAAAGTAAATTACATAATAGTTTCTTCAACTAACAACTCCGATAACTAAATACCACGGACGAGTAAATGTCAACCTATTGATCTCTAAGACTCACATTATTCTTCTTATTACTATTGTTAGGATGATGAAAAATATTGAATTATAAATTTAAAATCATTCAGTAATTTTTTTCTATTATCAGTTCAATGTTGTTTCTGTATGTAATTTTTTTTCAGTTTGGTTTTAATATATTCATAGATTGATAAATTAATCAGAGGCCAAGTAATAAATGTTTTTTTATGCATTATTATTATAACTGTCTTTGTTGTAAGTTTATATTCGTCATGCAAATTAAAATTTAATCATAAACAAGTTACAGAATTAAATTATAATTGAACCATTATGTATTAATAATTACAGGGTTCTTAATCAGTAATATTATAGTAATTATATAATTCACCATCCTGTTAATATTTTTTATACAACGAATACATATTACAGAATAATTTTTATCCTAAAATAATAATGCGGTATTTAAAAAAAAATATTTATTTATTGAGTGAAATAAAATTATCATAAAAAAGCAAGCATTTATTTAACATATAAGTTGATAGGATTACTATTTATCGATGAATTATCCCTGTGATCCCTAACAAAAAAAAAAAAAAAAATTAATTTAAAAGAGAATTGTTTTAAAATAAAGTTTAAATGAAAGCAATGAAAAAAATTGCTTCCTTTTGGGTACGGAATATATTGTAGATGCCGAAGCGATTTTAACTTTAATAGTTAAAATTCTAACTTCTATTCTAACTTTAAGAGTTAGAAAATAGCCCGATAATAACTTTAAGAGTTAGACAAAAAAACTCAGAAAGATATTTTTAGAGGGGAATAAATTATAAGAAAACATTTTTTTCTAACGATTTTCAATTATAGGTTAAGCTTAAAAAATATCTTAAGTTCTAAGGAAAAAATATCCAAAAAAGGTTTTGTGCATTTTAGGTCCGGGATTTACAATTAAAACATTCGGTAAATCCTGTGATATAAAGCCAAAAAACACTGCGACAAATACATATGTATGTTTTTTTGGAACTAGATGACTTAGTTGTACCCTAAAACGTAAAGAGTTTTTTACATTCTTTCCCCTTTAATATATCTGTCCTAGCTATATTTACTGGAAAATTAAAAAAAAAAAAAATTAACGTGTATTATACTATGAAAAGAAGTCTTAATAAAATAGGACGTTACGGACGATTTAATTCTTATATATGAAGTGCTGTTTTGTTGTAGCCCACACGGTTTCTAATTTGTACACTTTATGCTTGAAGATCATCCTACTGGTTTAAACGGCTCTAATTTAACTCCTAAAATAATCTGTAATTTATTAAGTTTTTGTAATTCATGGTATTATTTTAGGAGTTCAGAAATTAAAAAAAGTTTATAGCCTTGCTGAAAAGTCAATACCATTACAGTTTTAATTAATTTTTTTATCTTTTATTAATAAAAAAATTTAAAAGTTTTTTGAGTGCCCTTCCATTGATTATTATTTTCGTATTCATTTGTTTATTGATCGATAACAATTCATGTTCGAATTGTTTAGAACACGAAAAGGTAGTACGAGAAGCATTGCAAGTATGTAATATAGTTAGATCATTTTTATAATAACTTTGAGGCTGGCGGGCGATCCTAAGCGGAGGTTAGTTTTTATTACAGTGTGGAAAGAGAGGTATTTATGCAATTGAATGCACTATAATCAGTGTATAAAGTTTGCTGCGAAAACATTGTTCATTATAGTCGCATTCTACTGCTGTAGAATGTAACGTGGCCAGCGTATTTTAGTCAACTGGGGAGAGGGATTTGGATTCCCTCCTTCATAATTACGTAATATGCTTAAACTCGCAATAATGTTACGAATTTAAAAGCTATGTAAGTAATTAATTTATAATTCATAGTAATACCTATAATCGCAAGCTGTCAGAATATAAAAACAGTAGTGTTTGATGTTAACATCTAACACCGTGTTACATGTTATAAAAAATAAAACATACAGAATTTTAAAAATTAATAAAAGAAAATATTATGAAGTGATACTCATTTGCATACGATTTGTATTAAAAGTCATCTATTTAAAAACTTTTTCATGAGTATTTGAAGGAGATTTTCTTCGATTTAAAGAATATATCATATTTGAGTTAAATATACTGGAAGTAAGTATTCAAACATTTTATTTTTGGGTTGTTAACATGCAACTTACATCAATTTAAATGTAGCTTAAGGGCATTATGAATCAAATAAAATAAATTTATTTTCTGGATTTAATGTTATAGTAATAATCATAATACTGGTATTATAATAACAGTTATATAAATAAAATGCAGAACTGCATATTATTGCATGGAAATTCCTATATACATGCAAATATAAAATTGATTCAAATATTCTCAGCAAAAAAAGAATATATTATCCTAGAGACGAACAAGTTAAAAAAAAAGAAACAAGAAACAAAGAGGATGGAAAAGCAATGGTTGGTGCGTTGAATATGTATGTAGGCGGCCTATATAATACGCACTGACTGCACTTGAATCCGCCGTCGAAGGGAGTGCAAGTGAAATGCTATGGATAGCTGCAGTACTGTGGTATAGCAAAAAGAAAGAACCTTCTCAACCATTTTTCCTCCCGTATATCATTGGAAGGGGGATGTTTTAAATGAGACGTTATGTGGCAACCTGTAATCTTACTTCTCCTTTTACCAATTCCACCCTTCCTTTTTTCTCATTCTTTTTATTACTACTACTTTTTCTCATCTACTTGTATGCATATGTTTATATTTACCAGTTTTTTTTTGTGTGGTAAATACTAAGAATCTTGTATTTTTTTAATAATATTTAATGCTTATAATCATTTAAGAATTTTATTTTTTTAATCTATTGTTCTGTAAGTAATATAAAGTTTTATAGCCTGATTAGTACTAAATACGCGCGCGCGTGTGTGATTGTATTGCCGCAATGTTTAATTTACAATCGGTTCTAAATTACCAAAGAGGGATTTTTGAAAGGGATTTCCTTTGAAATCCCTAAAAAACTGTATAAAAATAGTCTTATTAAACGAAGAAACAGCGAAACAAACCAACAAGAGTAACTGGGCGAAAAGAAACGAAGAATTCTGACGATGCACAACACCCTAGGGAAAGCTGATTCATCTCAAATCTCGAAGAACTTAGATCTAATATATGCAGTGGCTTTAGGCGCTGCCTATATTAGAAGCTGTTATCCAGAGGATAATTCGCGAGCTAGCTCACATGTCTGTTAAGTCTCATTTTATATCTTGTACCGAATCGCCGTATCTCATCTTGAACGGTTGGCAGTCCCAGATAATCGTGTGTTTCAGTACTTTTCGCAAACCACGGCGCTTCTGTTACATATCTCTATAGCTTTTTGGAATCGCTGTACGATTCTATGTTACTCTCACTTTTCGTACCCCATAGTTGGATTCCGTAGGTCCAAAATCGCTTTCAGTACCGCTATACAACAATTGCTTGTTAGGTAATGATAGTTGCGATCTCCTGCCTAACAACCAGTACATCTCCCTGACTGAATCCTCCACGTCAGACGGCGATACAGATGCAATCCTAGGTATTGCACGCTGTTAGCATGCGGAATGAAAATGCTATTAAGTTGAACTCTCGCCAGTCACCCCTCCTCATCGCAAACGTAACATGTGTAGACTTAGCCGGATTAACCTTCATCTTCCATTTAGCTAGTCATCTATTAAATAGATCCTATATAGTTAGCAGTTTAGGAGAAACTATGATAAAGCCAGCATCCCGCCATGTCATCCGCCGAGTAATACATCTTCTCTTCTAGGCACTTACTAATAACGTTGGCAATCCCGTATGTTTGTTCGATTGTTGAATGACCACGTCTGAAACTGAACTAATGATAGAAATAACATGCCTTTCCTCCAAAACCCGTCATAGTCTCAGAAGAAATGAATTTTTTAATACCTTCGATAGATTACAGGTTTATCAGCCTGTATGAAACTACATCAAGGTTCGGCTTACCTGGTTTCGGACCATTGCCATCTGCGTCATCTTCCATTCTATCAGGAAGCTTGTATTCGAAGAATGCCTTTAAAAAGCATTTTATTAGTTATGAATCGTATTAGTTATGGAAGCTTTCTTTGAATTCTCTTTTCTGTTGGTTATTCGCAGAACCTCTGCTGACGATAAAGGTTTCACAGGAAGGCTCATAGGAATTGGGTTACTCAGGAATTCGATGGTCTCTTCCGCACTAGCCCCCTTGTCCATCAAAAGGCTGAAAGACCTTCTCAAGGTGTTTTTGAATACGTCACTTCCAGCCCATGACCCATCCAACTTTTTCAAAGGTTGAAACGATGGGGGTGGTCTACAGAGGTCCTTCATGGCCTTCTATAGTGAGTAATCGTTCTCAAAAAAGTTTCTAAACGTCTCGTTTTTAATAGACCTCAGCTCTCTTCAAGGTCCTGTACTCCGGTAGTAGATGATGCTTTATAACATTTTTGAGTATCGCAGTGCAATATACCATCCAATGAATCGAAAAATACCAATGCTTCTAGTTCCTGACATCGACAATCGAAACCATTCATGTTCCAGGCAGCAATCCAGAGGAATCTGGCCATCAACGGTTTTTGGCAATTACCGTGATGAGTGGCTTATCAGGTTACCCATTTGTTGTACAAGGAACTCTATATTAGATGTTAGCTCCTCCAGCTTGTCATCAACAGAGTTGCAGACATTGCGCTCAACAGTCGCAACATACGTTCTCGGACGAATTGTTTCTTGACCCAACGTAGGGAAGTTGGCGTTGCCCAATTCTAACGTTGCTCGTTTCTCCCAATTCTTTAATGGATTAGCAGTCCTTGTAACATGGTGGGCCTTTGCCTCTGCTTCCTCTACAAGATTTCTATACATTCTGTACTTTTTGTAGTTAGCAGGGTAATTGAATTGACAGAACGCACATGTCACTGGGGTATTTCTGCCCTGTTTAGGACAACCCGCATTTCTATGGTCCTCTGCACTCTTAACAACTGTTTTTGGTATGTCCATACTGCTGTTGGCGTCTCATACACTGTTTTACCAGTGTTTTCATGCATCGCAATTGAGAAATCGAGGATAACTGAAAATTAAAAAACAAGATATTTCTTTGATGTTGGTAATAATGTATTTTTAAATACATTATAGAATTAATTGATTGATAAATATTGTTCGGATCTTAAATTTCTTAACATTTTTATTATGCTACTTGTTTTTACGTATGCACTAAATAAATGCAAGTTCTCTTGTTTTATACAAATTCCAAATAGGGTATTTTCCGATGACATAAAGTAAAAAATATTTTAATTTTTTAATTCTTGTGGTTTTTTTTAATATCTTTAATTCATGTAGGATAAAAAACATAACAATATCAGGAAATTTTCAGTTAAGAGTCCCAAAAAATAATAAAGGTTTACAAAATTTCTAAATTTTTAAAATTGTTCCAATTTTATTTAAGCATATGTTTTTTCCTCAAAATATCAGTTAGTGACCTTATTTTACAACAGATATGTAGGAATTAGAAATATACGTGGATTTCAAAATAAAAATAAGTAGAATTTAATGATTTTTTTGCTCTCTTAATAGACTATTGAAGAAAATAACAAATAATTTAACACGACTGTTTACTTTTTTAACTTAATTTTTTTTATTTTACTTTTTCTTTCTACTTTTACTTTTTTTTTATTTAACACGACTACTTTTTTTTAGTTAATTACTGTTTTCATATGAAATATATTTTATTTTATTTAAATTTATTGTACAGAGGTTTTGGTCAGTAGTTTTTCTCGTTATGACATGTTTTATTCAGTTTTACTTTTAGTATGCATCTACTAATTACAAAAAGAGGTTAAAAAAAAACTATAAAAAAAGCGGCTTTAAAAATATAAAATTTCTTTTCATTTTTTACAGTTCTGTTGTTTACATTTTATTATCTCTTTTTATTTTATCTACTGTATTACGTACAAATAAATAAATTCCTGCAGTTCTCTTTTGCGTGCTCTTGTTTTAATTTCAATAATTTAATTACTTTTAATATTTTGATCTTTTTAATTAAAATGTTTAATATTATTATTAGTATGATAATAAATAAAAATAGAATTTTAACTACTTTTTTTTTTACATCTAATTTCCATAATAAATAATGTTACATTTATTCTTTGATATTTTTCAATAACTAGTAAAAAATAATTTAGAATGTTAGTGTATATGAATAATTTGAGTGTTAGAATATTACTTACGTAAAAAATCGATTAATGAAACGCGATATCTTTTAAATGGATAATATGTGCGTAGAAACTTTTTACAACATTCTAAGCTTATTAACCGGTAAACCTTATTGATTTTGTTTGAAACCGTTACCTAGGTTTTGGAAAATACTGGGAAAAATGGTCTGTTTGATTCGATTTGTTTAGGCATCACGGCAAGGTTTTATTAGATTTAAAAAAATTATACGTAAATTGAATTATAAATGATATTTTACCTTTTGAATTTCGAATTCTTTTGTTTAAGAAATTCAGTTGATATATAAATAAAATATATAATATTGAGGATAATATATTAGTACGTTTAAAATTACAAAATTATTTATTTGTTCTGATATTAGTTTTTAATATCGTAAACCTTTATTAAAGTATTAAGCGTTAATGATTATGATTTTAATTATGCTGAAATATTTTTCATCAATTGGGTATTCACCTTCAGTGTAATACTTTTACGTTGTCGGTAATTATTCAAAATTATCATAGTAATATGGTTAATTTATAAGCCCACATATAATTTGTATACAGTTATACACGATACGATTTACATAAATTTTCAGATTTGTATGCTCTAGAACTCTTTTGTAATTATTACCAAATAAAAAGAAATTAGTATTCTTTTTTCCTTTATGATTAACAACATTTTTTTTCATTTAATGAAAGTTCATTTGTATATATTTATACAAAAAGAGCTATTTATATTTCTTAGAAGATTTATACAGAAAGCTTTATGTATATTTTTTAGAAGATCAGTTAACTATTATAAGAATAGTACAAGAAGAAAGACAAACTCGGAAAGAAGTCAGAAAAAAGTGTAATCTGGCCCTATTGCTTTTTACTTTATATACAGAAAAAACCAATAAAGGAATGGACGGAAAAATTATAGAACTAAGTAAATATCTATGCAGAAAAAATGAATGTTAAAATTTGGTGATGATATTACTCACTGATTTGACAAGAACTATAAGTTAGAAGAATTTATTGCTTGATTTCGAAGAAATTCTTAACTATATTAATGTAGATATCTTAAAACGAACAGAAGAGAAATTTGTTGTAAAATTTTGTGAAGAGATGAACTAGGATGGTGGGCTATGTACGAGGCATGTTTTTTTTTTTAAGTAAGTACGTTTTGATATGAAAAAAACAAGCAAATTTTATTTGAAAAATTTATATTCACCTAAAACCTGGATCATAATCTACAATTCTACTTACTTTCCGCCTACATTGAGGTACTTGTCGTATCATGTGAGATCAGCTTCTGTATTTCAGCTTCATAGAAATCTGCCGCCTGAGATAACCAGGGCCACGTCGACGTGGCGCTGACCGCCGAGGTGCTACTTTAAATGTAGAAACAAATTGTAGTCGTTGGGCGCCAGGTCGGGGTTATACGGAGGGTGATCAATTTGTTCCCAGCCAAATGACGCGATGAGATCTTGGGTGCCATGAGCCTAGCATTGTCATGAAGCAGCACAATTCTCGTACTGAGCATCCCACGCTTTCTGTTTTGAATTGCGCGACGCAGTTTAGATGATAATATGTCTCGGCATTTATCGTTTCACCCCCAAGGCAAAAAATCAACAAGCAACGGGGGTTTGTCCATCCCAAAACATAATGCACATGATTTTCGTGACTTTGTTTGAACTTCTTTCATTGAAGATATTGAGTGCTTCCATTCCGTGGACTTGTTTTGATTCCGGTGTAATGTGAAACGTCCAAATCTCGTCACCAGTAACAATTCGGCTTATAAATGAGATTGGGTTCATTCCTGTATTTTGTGAGAAAATTCAAAGCACTGGCTAAAAATTTGTTTTTTGTAACGTAGTCAGCATATTTGGTACCCAGCGTGAGCACAGCTTCCGATAATTTAAGCGTATCGACACAATTTCATAGAGATCACTTCGTGAAATTAAAGGAAATTCATTTCATAGTGATGAAATCGTAAACCGTATATTCTCACGGGCTTTTCCATTAACTATCTGCACCAGGTCATTAGTAATAACTGATGGGGGCCCACACCATACCACATCATGTATTTGTGCGACCCTCTTTGAATACTCTAATCCAGTTTCTCACCATTCCATTGGACATAACGTTATCCCTGTACACTTCACTAGTATGACGATGAATTTCGGCCGCTTTCGTACCTCTTGCATTTAAAAAATGAATTTGAGAGCTCATATTTTACAATCGGCGGCACTGTCTATAGTTATGATCGTTTTAAATACAACCAGGAAACTGTAAAAAATCTGACAATCATGTAATGGCGTCTGTAGCAAGCCAATAGATGTAATTACTTGTTGCATATGCGTGAAACGGCGACAGCCGCGCTACAGCGGACATACATCAAAACGGTATTTACTTTAAAAACATACCTCTTGTTAAGACATCAGGTTTACTTAATTTGGCGATGATAGGACACGGGAAGAGGGTAAATTGGATATAAACCAAAAATTGAAATATCTAGTGCGTATAATTGAATATATAGAATGTAGTAAATATGTTGATGTTAGAGAAAAATTTTCAAAAAATGTTTAATTTTATGTAAGTATAAATATAAAATATTTCAGTGTAATTTTAGAGTAATAAGAACATGATTTTTTTTACTTGTAAACACTTATCATATTAGGATTAATTACAATTTTATGAATAAGTGCTCGATACATATTTAGACATTTATTTTTATTATTATTATTTTAACTGGTATTGTTATCTTTAAGTGTTAAATAATTTAATTATTGTACTTATTCATAAGATTAAATTTTATGAGAATATTATCGAAGATTTTTTTTATGGTTAATGACAGATTTTAGAATTATGTAATATTATTCATTACGTATGATTCACATCATGTGTAGAAATAACGGAAGTTTTATTCTTTTCTAACATAAAAATATTAATTATAATGTTTGGTTGTGTTCATTTGTGATAAGGTGCTGTTCTTTAACTGAGATTTTAGCAAACGTTCTTATTGGCGAGTTTTATTTAACTCGATTTCATATATGTGTGTATATATATATATATATTTTAAGGATATTTTCAAAATATTGAATAAATTTGTTTTGTAACTATTCATTTAATATATCATTGATATTGTACTTATATTTCAATGCTTTAATTTTTTTTGTTGGATATTTATATCTAAGTTTTTAGGTTTTGGGTGATAATGTTTGTATAAAGTGATAGAAAATACTGTTTCTATGTTAAGGTATATTTTGTTTGAACGTTCGATTTGTTTGTCTAATATAGAGATTTTCGTTACAGAGGTTTAGTTTATTATAATATTAGGAATTGCCTTTTTGTTTTTGGGTGCGTATGTATGTTCTGTTTGTATTAACTTAGTTTATTATTTTTATTGCGATTAAAACGTAATCATTTGTTAATTTGGAATACTGTTGTCATTATTCATTATAATTTACTTGCTGTAATTATTTTAGTTGTTTTAAATGCTGTAGAACATATTGTAATATTGTAAATGTACTGTCATGTTAAAAATTTCAGTTTCTGTGTTTCATTTAAACTTAATTTAAATTATGTTAAGAAATAAAAAAAAAGTATACCGTGTTACGTTTTGTTTGACTACAAGTTCTTCACAAAACCAAACCAAATATTTACATTACTACTATAATATAATGCTTCACAATTTGCCTCGAATTAAAATTTGAATGTGTGTGCGTCTGTGGATATTTTATAATGTGTGTGGTTTCAAATAATCATTGAACAAGCACACACTTCTGAAGATATATATATATATTTACGCACACGCATTTAGAGGAAAACAACAGCATGCCAAAGACCCTGCTAAACCGATTCTGATTTTGAAATTTTGCCAGAATGAATACTCTCAGTTCAACATTACGTATAATATATATCTAATTTTGATTGTATTTACTGTTTATTAGAAGTTTAACAGAAGTTACGTGAAAATATACAATTTACTTATAGATTTTGTATTATCTTTAGTTACTATTCATCTCGAATTGGTTATAACTATAATTGATTATTTAAATTAATAAAATTTATTTAATTTGAATCTGTATGAAATTTTCTAATTTTAAAATTAATATTTTCTTTCGTTTTAAATTTAGGTTTTAGGTTTTTTATTTATCAGTTTTGCAGGATTTGTAATGGTGTAAAATCCTGTATAATGCATATTTAACAAATAAAAACTTTCCCGATGAATTAACATACTTCATTGTTCATCTTTTACGTACTTTTTTATGAGCTTGTGTTAGTATTGTTTTTGTTTCCTTATATCAGGAAATGAAAAGAAAATGAATTTCCATTTGACAGTGAACTTTTAACAAAGATTTAATTTATTTCTTAAGTAGATTAAGAACTTGTATTTATATAAATAAAGGGGAATTTAAATCTATTTTTGGTTTACAATTCCCCCAAAAAACTACTAAAATAATATAAATTAGATCTAAATGTTTATTTTAACAAAGACAGAACGAAAAAACAAAAAAAAAATATATATATTTTTTTTAAAACTAGCTCGAATACAATTTATAAAAATTGTAACAATTATTTTGTTAAAAAATCAGTACACATTGTGAAAGAGTAGATATAAAATAAATAAATGGAAAAATAATGAGTATTAATTGAAAGATAATCAATGTTAATGAAACATTATAAAATGTAATTGTAATATTTTTTCCAAAAGGGAATTCCAGTAGAACGTATAAATATATCAGAAAAATATCTAAACCGTTTAAACCTCCAATTCACACTATCTATCAGTACTTAAGCACTTCTTTATATAGGTACAATAGAAAAAACTTACCTCCAAAAAGATAGAATGGAACTTAAAGTAATCCAAGAAAATGTAAGCGGCATGATTAGCCGTTTAATGTTTGTAATATTAAAACTTTTACTAAAAGGATCTTTAATAAATCTAAAATTCCAAAAGATGGTTGAAATTGGGCTTCCATATCGTTGTTTAGAACAACTCTTTCTTAAATTTTGAACTAATATACAACAGGATATACGGCTCAGTGAAGGAATACAACCGGAATTCACTTCACTCCTTATTTTCTATATTAAGCATGGATTGCTTGTTATTTATGAGATTGGCTTTATCATTATCAGGAGTAATGGTTCATATCAGGTCATTTACAACCATTTCGGTTTTAGTGCCTGAATTAAACACATACGTTTTGTTGTATTTCTATATTTTTCAGAATTTGGTTGATAAATAGGAAGGAGGACATGAGTTTGGATTGTCTTGCACACGCTTTCAAATGATTATAATATGATTTTCCTAGCGGACAATTTTTTTTAGCATGCAAGTTATCCTAAGTCTCATGCGGGTTCATTCAAAACGATAAAATCTACTGTAATGATTTCAATTATTTAGCGACTGGCGTGTGACAAGGTCACCAGATATTATTGAATGATGATTCAGCAAAGCTATGCTTGGAAGAACGGTGATATAACAAGAGCCTATGATAATAATAATTTAGCGGTTTTAAAATGAAGTATCAAGGCATTTGGTAATAAAAAATTATGATAGAGTGGGGATCATATGCAAATAAATTGTTAGTGTTCAGAAATAAATATATTTTAAAACCATTTTGCGATTTGGTGCTCTTGAGCTTTGGCTCAGGATCAGGGTGACAACTGTTTTCAAAAAATATTATCTATACACATTGATGTATAGATAGAGTTAATTTTTTCCGTTGAAAGGAAATTTTGGAATCGAGGGTACTTTTAATTTTTTTTATTTGTTTAATTATTTATTGGTATTTTTTTACTTTATTACTATTATTATTTATATGTAAATAAGTAAATAATAATAATTATTTAAAGTACCTTTTACATTTTCTTCCTTTTAGATTCTTAGTTGCGTAATGTTGTTGTTCCTTACATGTTTTAGTAGGAGTCATGATATTTCGTCGTGTGTGGTTGGTTACCGCTCGTGGTGGGACGGGATATTGTGTCATTCTTCACGCTTCTTTTATTTGTGTTTTTATGGATAGACGCTACTGGATCTTATCTGGTACTATTTACTACCATCATCAGAACAAGTTAAGCTTTATTTTTGTAGATTCCATTTTAAAATCAGTCTCTCCATTCTTTTGTAGTGAATTATTATTTTATTTTTCCATTTGTTTTAGAAAATTAAAATTACTTATTTTAATCGCTTCTTTTTTATTATATAGAAATAGTCATGCTGAACCCGTACTAAAATAAACTTGTAAACAATTTTACGCCCGAAAACCACTGGAAAAAATATACGAAATCTTAGATAGTCATTTCTATTGTTAAAATGTTAGTGGTTCATTAGTATAATATAGAAAAATTATATGCATATATATAAAAATAAAAGACGAAGAAATAATCTATATTAATTTTTGTGTAAATAGTACGTACAGACCACAGTAAAATAATTATCTTAGTTATCTTAGCGTTTTATTCTTAATTATCTTAATAATTAAGAATAAAACGCAAATAATATTTTCATTCTAGGTAATCTTAATAGAAAGCGTAAATATAGTTTAAAAACATCTAAACAGTGGTTAGACTGGATTGAGATTTAAATGGTTTAGGTATCAGTAAACTAAATTAACGCTTCTATTAAGGTTGCCCAGAACGACAACAGTTAATTGTATCTTTTTTTTAACTAAAACTTCGGCTAAAAAATTACTTGTTTATAAATGTTCCTTAATGTTGTTCATTAATGTGTTTTATTGTTGTTTCATTTTTTTTTAATAAATAATATTTCTTTTAGTGTCTATGGATGGTGATTACTTAACAGTAGAAATAGCATCTAGGGTTAGAGTTTAAATACATTTATTGTAAACTGTTTTTTTTTTTTTTTAAATAATCTTCTCTTTTATTCCTTAGTTTGCTTATCTATTCTATTGTTATTTTCTTCAAAGAAAAAACTTTGTTGTAGTAAAAATGCTCCGTAATTTTTTTACGCATATTTGCATTTTCGTACGTATTTTAAATTTTAAGTATTCCTATAATATTTAATAATTTGTTATCCTCTGTCGTCTATGTTTAGTGCATAATATTAGGCTAAAGCATGAATACTTCATATTATCTAGTTATGCCCTAGTGTATTCCTTGGGCAAATGTCACTTAATGAGCATTCTACCTGTTTACATATATTTTGGAGGATTAAATCGTAGGTATGAACTAGTACACTTAATTGACATTATTTTAAATGAATTGATCGAAATTGGAATAGAATTTCAAATCCTTGTGATCGGTTAGATATTTTTGGAAATTTTAGCTTATTTTGTATTTTTTATTTTTGTTTATGCTCTCTACACTCCTCCGGGATGTAGGATGTAGGGGGTATACCGAAATGAAACGACTAGCACTAGATAGGGAATCGTGGAGAACTGCATCAAACCAGTCAAATGACTGAAGACAAAAAAAAAAACACTCCATGTATTAGCGATTCGTAGATGAATTTTTCAACAAAGTACTTGCAATTTTAAGTGATGGGTTTTGATACCGGTATAGTTTTCAAAATTTTTATCATTATGAGTGTCCTTTTACAAATCCAACGTTATTAATTTGAAGTCCACTCATTGGATTACATTGTAACGATGATGTATTTGCTTCATTTTCATTATACATTTAAGTATTACTTTTTTTGGCGTACTACATTTAATACCTTTCATCGAAATTTCATTTCAGTTAATTATTAATCAGTAAACACAGATAAATAACCGATAAACATCTGGTGTCACCACCAGTAAGCGTGCATCTAGGAAAAAATGTGGGGATTATGTTATGTTTGGATTATATATAATAGTTAATAGATTGTAAATACATTGTAATAAAACTGCTTGATTAAATCGTATATAAATTTTAGTCGAGTAAAATGAGATATGATTGCTTCACATAGGGACGTAATTTTCCATCTCAAATATATGTATTGTTGATGTGCAATTTATTTATTTGAAGAAATGTTGTGTTGAATACGTAAACGGGATAATTTGAAATAATATAAAGCAATATTATGTGAATACGTATACTGAATTCTCGTTCAATACACTTGGGAACTATAAGTCTAAATAAGTTGATTTGTATTCAAAACAACATTTTTATATAAATCGTATTTCTGATCGCTGTAGGGGTAGAAGGAATTTTTTTTTCAATTTCTCATAGGATTAGATACTTCTTATAATTTTTATTATGTAACCAATTATTCATTTTGTATTTATTTATTCTATAATTAAATAGAAAATTTAATTTGTGTGTTTTTTTTTCTTTGGAATAATAATTGAACCACAATATTACATTGTAAGAATAAACAAACAAAGACTCACAACTTTTAATATAACCCGATTTTAAATTTTTTTATGAGCTTAGCTACATTTTTTCTTCTGTTTTTTTGGATGGGATGGAGAAGAAGGAGGGGAAACCTTTTGTAGGCACCATGTGGTCTCGTACTCTCCCTTCCGGGCCTGCTCACTAAAACCCCTCTTCATATACAACATGGGATGCCAGGCCACCTTACGGTATTATCTCAGCACTCCACATGCCTTGTATCCATCCGCAACTACATGCTGGCCCCACGCCTCGAACTTATCGGAATCCTACGGGTTTTGTAAACCTCTGCCCCAAGGAATTCGGATATAGTTATTCACTCCTGGAAATCTTCTGACGATCTTAACCGACATCGTGGACAGCTCACGCAATAATCGTTCGGTCTGCAGCGTAGTGCCGATGATGTTCTTTGCAGTAAGCAAGTTAAATTCTCTTGTGTATTCTTCCGTATTCTGCAAGAACCGATTGCACACGAATACCATGTGTTCTGCGGTATCCTCTCAGCGTCCCCGGGTACAAGTATGCCTTAAAACACCCGTGTTGGTCCGAGGACCTCCAATGTTGGTCCACTTAGATCAACCTATCCGAAAAATACAAGTATACAGTGAAAAAATTAATTAGGGAATATTTAAAAAAATTATTCCTGGCGTTTCACCCGAGCGTACATTTTTAGGTTAAAAATTAACTAAAGAGTTCTTTTTCACTTTTTGTGAAGAAAGATTTGGACTAATGTATTAGTTAGCAGAATAGTTATTAGGAAATAATAATCTAGATTCTTTACTACTATTAGCTAATACGAAATTAACCTTGAAACTCATCGTCAAAGATATAAGGGAAATTGTTACTTGGAATTATAATTTGATCACTTTCATCTTCCTGAGATTGTAAAATGGCATAGTTTTTTTTTTTTTTTCATTGTAATGCGGTTATGTGTCTGATCATAATATTTATTTTATTTGTTTAGTAATAATAATGCTTTGTCGTTAATTTATCTATAGATATAAAATGTTATTTCTGTGAAATTAATCTTTTTATTTTTTTTTGATAAGATTTTTTTTTATTATTAAGTAAATCATTACATAAATCTAGCGTATAAAATATGACATACTTTTATTATATCGCTTGTTATGTTTTATTATGTTTCCAATGCAGCTATTTTATTAGCTTATTAAGATTATTATGGTGGTTTAATTAGACTTGTACAATTTTATTGCGGTATTTTATTTAATAAATGCATATAAAACCGTGTTTGTACAATTCGTTATTATCATTAATTATATTTTATTATTATTTTTTTGTTCAGTCTTAATAATAGTTTGTGGTCGTTAACTATAATTATATTTATTAGGAAATTTTATTTTAGTGATTTATACTAGAAAATTTATTGTTGTACTTAGGTGATCATATGTACACACTAGTGCGTATAAGTAAACACATATCGTGTTACTATTGGTTCATCCGTTTAATGTTTTCCATTCCCTTAAATAAATAAATAAACACTTAGATTTCCGTATATGTAATTTAGTACTATGATATGTAAATATTTGTATAACAGTCAGCGTTATGTATATTCAGCGAGAGATACAGTCTCTGGTATTTATTGATGTATAGGACTGTAGTCTGTACCGTTAATTTTAACAATAGCAAAAAGTTTTTGAGAAAAATATTCATAAAATTAAATTATTTTCTTCTTAATTTTTATCTTACTGACTGTAGTGTGTGTGTGTGTGTGTATATATATATATATAAAACGTTAGCTGTATTGTATCTCCAGAATATTTGTATAATATTCTGGCAAAATTTTTATATCTTGGCAAAATATTTATATCCGTATATTAAATCCAAGCATGTAGTTTACCCTGGTATTTATTATTTTGAATTTGGTGGCATAAGTCAGGAAGTAGTAAAAATGTATTGCTGTGAACACCCGACTATATTTCTGGAAGTCTTCTTTAATATCAAATGCTATCCTAAGAAGTTTTTGAACTGGCATTAAATTCTAAACATTTGTTCCGTATCCATTATAATATTTATTTTATCAGTGATTCTAAAAACCTGCTTAAAATAAAAGCCTTCGATATTATATCAAAGAAAATTATAATATCAAGGCATACTCTAAAATGTAGGATAAAATCAGAGCAAAAAAATAAAAACACCTAGAAATTGAGGTAGTATACAAACAGTGCCGTTATTTTTTCCAACCGATAGACTTGTGTGTGTGTGTGTGTGCGCGCGCGTTCTTATACAAACAAGATGTTAGATGACATGGCCGTAACTGTTGTAGAATACCTTAATAAAGAAAATTTTATTCCTAAAAATATCAAAGACATTCTCAAGAATAACTAGAAACATATATATCAGGTTTATTAAGGAAAATGAGACATGAAGAATGAAGTGGTTACCCGTCGTTGAATACTTATATATACGAATATAATCTTTTGTATTAGCAAGCCAAATTAACTACAATTGTGATTACTACCTCTGTGTCACAGATGTTTCAGACGTGTGAAATTAATGTATATCTTACTGTAGGAAACAATACAATATACATAGTGTACTCATTTTGTTAGTTTAAACGGTTGTTTTGTACCAAACTTATTTATTGTGAAATAAAGATGAATCTAGTAGATAACTAAATATGCTTACGTTTGAATACAACCCCCA
Source organism: Lycorma delicatula (assembly GCF_047948215.1). Lineage (NCBI taxonomy): Eukaryota > Metazoa > Arthropoda > Insecta > Hemiptera > Fulgoridae > Lycorma > Lycorma delicatula. The sequence continues at coordinate 130,951,089 of NC_134458.1, read as the reverse complement.
ATCAACTGAAAGATTTAATCATCGGTGATCCTTTCTCTCATGTCGTGAGAGCTGATGACCCTATTTATTTCTCGCTGACAATTTTCCGCCATAGCTCACGGTCCTCTGTCATTCGAATCAACGTGCCTAGCGTTTCTCCAGTCTCTTCTTCAATTTTTTCCAGCCATCTTTTCGGCGGTCTTCAGCGTGACCTACTGCTCTCGATTTTTCCTTGTATAAACTAGCTTCTCAAAACTTTCGCTGGGCCTACGGACTATAAGCCCGAAAAAGCAGAGGATGCGCTGGAAGCATATTGCGAAACCTTCTCTATATACCCAGCTCGTTTGTAATCAAGTTGTTCGTCATATTTTTCGTCCATGCAATGTGGAGAATTCTTCTGTAGGCCCACATTTCGAACGCATCAGTTCTCTTCCGGTCTTTCACCTTGATGGTCCAGGTCCCAACGTCGTACATGACTAATGAGAAGACTATTACGAAAGATTAATATGAAAATATTAATAATGACAACAAAGATAAAACCTCTTTATCAGTAAGACCAAAAATATATTTTGAGTTCTTTTTGGTTTTTACACCCACCATCAGTAGATATGCGTGAAAAGTTAATTAATAATTGTAAAATAATTTATTTTGTGGTTCGACAAGGATATTGATAGTACTCGAAGAAATTCTTATAAATACAATTTATTTTGTCTTAGATAATTTGTAATGTGCAAAAGTCAATTAATTATAAATATTAAAAAATGCAATTTCGATTTTACTGTAAACCCCTTACAATAGCTTATGTAAGTAATTACAAAATTAACAATAGATTATAACAGCAAGACAACAATCACAAAATTAACAATTCACTTTATACAAGAATTATTTGCTTTTAATGTTTACAAAAAAGAAACTAGTATACATGTTTGTAAATGAACTAGCATCCCCGCCGCGGTCAGATATTTTTTTAATTTTGTTTTTTTAATCAGATAACCGGACGCAGGTGCAGCCAGTCGCGTCACACATACAATAAAAGTGGCAGTGGCTGTGTTGGTTTAGTCACCGCGCTGTGTACCGTCGCATCCCATAAAACATCAAAATTCAAAAAACCCAAAAAATAGTTTTTAGATATTTATCTGAAGAGTATTTGCAAGCCCAAATTTACTGAATATTTCCTTTAGTATTGTTGGAAATGGGGAAAAATTTGCAGTCTTTGTACAATTTTTTTTTACCTTTTTTCACCCCTCTCTCGTGGAATTTCGAAAAATTTAGAAATTGGTTTTTAAATAGTTACATGAAAATTACACACACCAAAAGTCAAGGTGATATCTTGATTTGTTACCGAGAAATTAAAAAATTAAAAAGGTTATAAATTTGAAAAATGATTGTAAAATTTATTAAAATTGTAAAATTACATAGTACAATTGTAAATTTCACTACTCCATTTTAACTCTTTAAACTTGGAATCCTTCTTACCGTACTTGAACACCGTACTTGCACTTCTACCGTAAGAAGAACATGTATACAAATTTTCATCAATTTACTTTCAGTAGTTTTTACTGGACATTGGTGAATCAGTCAGTCAATCCAGTGAGGACAACTTGCCTTACAGGTACAGATAATGTTTCTTTGTCCTCTGTTCAACGAACAGCTCCTTATACTTAGCCGCAGACAACGAATATATCTGAAAACTAAATCCTTGTTATGTCGCCTTACCGTTATTTTAATAATTAAAATACCAAAATCAAAATACATCCTATATGTCACGAGGGCTTTCGTCTTTTTACATCATCAGGTGAATGTGAGTGTGTGTATGTGTGTGTGTGTGTGTGTGTGTGCGCGCGCGCGCGTAAATCCCTCAAGATATATAAGATGTATTTTGATTTTGGTGGTAAGACATTGATTTTAATTATTATAATAAATAAATATGTAATTAGTTATATATTCATTATCTATCATCTTTAGTTGTTTACAAATATATATATCTTTTAAACAAATTAACCTGTTTGAAAAGAACTTTGTGTTATAAGAGAAAAAATGTAGGAAATCACCTTATACGAGAAAAATGTAATTTTATCTTTAAGTTGTTTTTTCTAAATAAATTAAAATCGTTAGAAGCGTTAATTTGTTTTTTTTTTAAATATTAATTAAAAATGGTAAATATTTTTTTTAAATGATAAAAATTGTTTCAAATGTTTTGCAATTTTATTTATTAAATAGTAAATTAGAATTATTTAAAATACATAATAATTATTAAAATGAATTTAATATTTATTAAAACTGCCAAATATACTCTTACATATGAACGTAATCTATAAATGTATCAACTTATAATATTTTAAGCTTGTTTCTGTAACTTTTATTAACCACTGTGTATACGAATAATTTAACTAAATAATTTAAATTTTAATGTGTATCCTGTTTTATTTTTGTACATATTCGTGTAAATCTGTATAAATTTATTAATTAAAAAATACTTTTACTGTTCATAGTAATTTGGAAAAACGCATATTGGTAGTTAAATTTTTGTTAAGAGCGCAGGGAATATTACTATATTTTGTGTACCCTACCACTCGAAAAAACTTAGAAAAGTTGAGATTTTGCAAAACTTATCTAAGATGTGTAAATGTGCAGAATCATGTTAAAAAGGTAAACAATAAATTTTGTTTTATCTTCACATTGTAAAACAAAACATTTGAAACTATATATTCATTTAGTTTCTACCTGATAAATAATCGGAACAGATGTTAAAGTACTACTGACAACCTAATTTTTTTATGTCATGGAATAGTAAAAAATTTTGTAATAAAATTATTTTCTAGATGAAAGGACAATTTATAAAATTTTCCTTTGATTCATGTTTCACTATTTTCACTTTAAGAAATAAGTTTTATACAATTTTATCAAAAAACATAAAAATAGGGAATTTTTTTGTTCACTTTATAAAAAAGATTTTAGAAACGGATGGAATTAAATGGCAATAAATATATTTTTTAAAACATGTCATGAAAGATAAATGAAATTAAAAATAACTAAGAATATTTAAGTACTTTTTATAACCAAAATATTGAACTATTTACCTTTAACTACTTTAATTGTGTAAATTACTCTTTTATATTATAAACACTATTATTTTGTGAATTTCTCATAATATATAAACGGGCTTGACTGAACCGAATTTATAAATATATAATTTTTTTTGTTAATTTTTATAATTAGCGGAAAAAATAAATAAAATTTCACGTTCAGTTTGTACAAAACAGTAAAAATATAAATCCTGCATTTCATTCAATACGCGCGCGCAAACACACACTATAACTATATATATATATAGTATAGTATATATATATATATATAGTATAACGGGAAATGACAGGTCAGTAATATGTAGTTTGTAGGGTGGTTCAAAAAAGATGAAGTGGTTTTTGTATTTATAGGAAAAAGGAGAGGTGGTTCAAAAAATATATATATATATATATATATATATATATATATATATATATATTTGGTTGGATGGCCACACAAGAAGGGTAAAAAGGGATCAACGAAAATTAGAAAATATATTTGGGGATGATTAAATTACAAGGGAAAATTTTCAAAAAAGGGTATATATTATGGGAAAAATCAAGAGACCCTGGATAAGGCGGATTTTAATTTATTTGACCGTCACCTCCCAGTAGCTCACGTAATTCCTGCTATAAAACTTGGAGTCACTAAACTGGTTACTTGGACGAGAGATGTGGAGTTGTAAGCAATTTTTTTGTTGAAAACCATACATTATTGATTTGTATTAACCAAATAATATGCAAATTATATTCAGTAATCAAAGTAACTTTCCAATTTATCCAGTAATCACAACTGTTTTCAGAGAGAGATGGAGAAAGCTGTTGGCATTTAAATTAATTATGAAAAATAGTATTCCGAACTACTTGCATTAATCTTTTTATTGTTCTATCAAATTTTACTAGCTTTCTTTTTGTGGTGTTCAAATCTTTTGAGCAAAGTTTGAAAACTACGTAAAAAAGAATTTTGAAAAAAAAAAGAATTAGAAATTTTTTGCTTAAATCGGAGTTCCATAAAATGTACACACTAATCGTTTTCCTACATTACACACTACATTTCACACTAATTGTTTTCCTACATTTACATTATAAGTACTTTATAATCTTTTTAATAACAATGACTGAAATTTTTTCAAACTGTTAACTTTAAAAAAATAATTAAGAAACCTTCTCGTTTTTCGTTTACATCCTGAATTGTCTTTCTTTCCGAAGTTAATATTTATTTAACTTTCTTTAGCTACATTTTACCCCATAAATTTTCAGTTTGTTTTAAAATTTCATATTTTCGTAATAATTAGTTATATTCCCTGGTAAACTTTGAGTTACTTTCTGGTCTCCTTCCGGAAATGTTTCGGAGTCGTAGAGTCCTGCATACTCAAAAAAAGTACTAAGAAATTTTTTAAGCCGTAATTCTATTTTTCAGATTTTTTCTCATTGAAAGCTCTCTTTTGAAAGTATCCGAAACATCAAGCAGTTTCTATTTGTAGTTTAGGTGGTCTTTCACTTCTATCAGCGTCTTCAGCAGAGCTTGTTGCCTGAAATTTTTCGATAGAATTTCGATCTGCATTGCGGTTAGGAACAGTAGTATTTGGAAACTTTTCAGAAAACTTTTTCTCAAAATCAGTATTCTTGTCACCTTCACGAAACACATGTTCAACGAGAAAAATGAGTTCATCTACCGAAAGAACCATTATATTTCTCGCAACTATTGATTCCGGTAAACGAAACAACACGATATGGAAGAAAGTTATATCGCAACTGAACAACTGACGTCATCATATTTAATTTTCTACTTGTGTACAGGAAATTGAAATGCGTGCAGTACTTTTTTTTAAACTGTTTACATTGTAAAACAGTTTATAAAACTTACATTGTGTGTAATTGGGAAGTTGCCCGTGTTATTTTAAAAATAAGTGTCGTACAATATAACATGAAAGAGCTGTGTGCACGCATTTTGATGTGACCGTTTAGAATTTATTATAGTTAGGAGCAGCACATTTTCATCTCATCGAGTATTACTTTTTAAAAAACGAACATGTTCGTTATTGAAGTCAATATATATGTATGTGCTTTAACACTTTTTGTCTGGGGTTTTGATTTTGGTTTCGGTTTCGGATGATGATAAGTATCGATTGAGTATTACAAAAAATACACGAAGCTAACAAGTTAGTTCAAACGCACTAACATAAGGTTTACGAAAACGCATAAAATATATAAATACCAATTTTGTAAATCAAGTGTAAAACCCCAAAATGGTGGAAAAACTAACTTTTTAATAATTAAAAAAAAAAAAACAACTTAAAACTGCCTAAACACGAGATAAAAGTTAAAAGATAATAACATTGTTAGAAATTAATTACGTAATAATAATTGAGAGAACAGTAATAATAATAATGCCGTTCGGGAAAGTCTTACCAGACTTTTCATTGATAACCTATTTATTTTAATTCTACGTTAAGAATTTTTACATTATAACTTTGTAATCATCCTCTCTTTCTCTCTGTAAAGAAATGTATATACACATACACACACAATTTAATCTATTTTACTTAACTCAACATTTTTTCTTACTTGATTTAATTTTATAGTACGGAAATTAATAACTATAACAGTTTTATCACTTTATAAACATTTAAAATATGTTAACCTCATGTTGATTGATTTATTTTTTTAATGGTTTGTAGTCTGTATTACTATTATGAAATTTTACAGTAGCATATTGTGTATGATAACGTAGGTTATCATTTAGAACAAAGATCGTGCAGTTAGAAATTAACACTCTGTAATTATGTCAAAAGAATAAACTATATATAATGCAGTAACATTCCACTCACTTTCTTCTCATTTTTTTAGTAATCAATACATTAAATTAAGTTCTATTTTGAAAATTATAAAATAATGGGTTACGAAAACACGCTTAAAAGTTTTATGAATTAAAGTTTGCTTATTATTAACAGTTATTGTTATAATATATATTCTATAGATTTAATAATTACTCGTTATATAGTTAACCCCGTGAGTATTTATTGTCTAACTTGTCTAGACTACTACTGACATGAGAAGAGCTTATTCGAGTTAGTTCTTCTGTTAATCATTCATTTTGTTTCATGATATTAAATATGCTCTGTTGAATTGAACAGTCGGGTTATTTTAAGTAACGGGTGTTCCGCTGTTATTATTATTAATTAGAAACAATTGTACAATCAGCCGATGAATTTAAAACAAAATGATCTTCTAGACACTAGTGTTTTATGGTGGGTATATGACGAACAAGGAATCTTTCACGAAAATCCTATTTTCAAAGATCCGAATTCGAAAAATTGAAAAAAGAAATCAAAACGTTTGTTTCAATCCGTAAAATTGTGAGAGATACTCATTCGAACAAACGCAACGGGTTAAGCAAAGTATGGTTTAGTTTTAATGAGTCTGGACCCATTAAAAAATTATACGCCAATTCTACTTAGAATAAATATATAATTTTATTTAAAATTTATATATCTGCATATTTTTATCTAATTCGTCTATTTTATTTTTTTAGTTTGGCTAAATACCGTTAAAAATCGTTGAATGAAATGCACCTAGTATACTGCATTCAGTATAATAACTATCCTGTTGTAAACAGCTTAGGTCTGACCGATGATGTTACGTCAATATATAATCTCTTAATATTACGAATTTTTATGACCGGCCTTTTTATTTATCGAATAATGACTCAACAATATAATTACACTCATTTTTAACCTTTGTTTACCACAGCAATTTATTTATAAATAGGAACACAGAATAGAAATTAATCATCTTTCTTAGTTTAAAAATGTTTTATATCGAGTAATGAAAACTTCAAAATCGAGAGAAGCAACATAGCCAGTAAATCGATATATCAACTGTTATTTTTGTTTTTGTTTTTTGTGACCCATTGTAGAAACTATAATATACCGAAACGTCAATTTACCACCAAAAGTTTTTCCATTTATTATTTTCTTTTTGATTAAAACAAAAAAAAAACTTTTTTTTCGAAATTTTTGCTATTTATTTGACACACATCTATTTAAATAAAAGCAGTGTATCTATAATTAACATCTATATTAAAAACCTGACTGTTGTATGAATTTTTTGTTGTTGTAATGTTCTATTTCTTTAAGTACATATAGATTCGTATGCATTGTGTATATCTTTTAATATTCAGTTTATTCTTATGTTAAATAACAGCTCGACTTGTACGCAGACAAAATTTTTCGTATGCAAATCATTCACTTTGTAAAACACAAATATAAAAAAATTATTTAAAAAAAATTAAATAAAAAGGTGATTTACATAAAACATCAAACTTTCACTGGAAAAAATTAAATATTGCTTCTTTGTTACTTTATCTATGCTTATTAATCTTTATTTTTTTCCTTTGAAGTTTACATATAGTTATGATAGAAATCAATAAGGAGGGAATAAATAAGCGTACAGAAATCGCAGATTTGACATTTAGTCAAATGTCATTTAGTCAGTTTTGACATTTTATTAGTATTTATGGTTTATATGTTTTGGTTCGTAATACAACTTTTTAGCTTGGAATTAATTTTGATACTTGAAGAGTAACAGGTGAGGTTACAACTGAAGAGCCTGAATAAAATAGATAAAGAAGACCAGATGGTTCATAGAGGACCAGTAGAGGATTTTTATCATTTCGAAAGGAGCAAGGTTGGTAGAGGAGGCTGGCCTCCGTGGCGCGAATGGTAGCGTCTCTGCCTTTCATCCGGAGGCCCCGGATTCGAATCCCGGTCAAGCATGGCATTTTCACGCCCTACAAAATTGCCATTTCATTTCATCCTCTGAAGCAAATACTTAACGGTGGTCTCGGAGGCTAAAAAAGGGTTGGTAAGGGAGGTGATGTCTGGTGATGATATATTTACCTCCGATATTTTTACCTGTGTGTTGTTTGTGTGGTAGGCTAGTCCAGTTTGGCGGATAAAGTTTGCGCCTGTGCGTATGTGCATTTTAAAAATTAAAAATACATTGGATTTTAGGCGAAACTTCGTGTTAGTTTAGCCTAATGTTGTGATAATTGTATTAATTATCTTTTATATTAATTTCAATTTTTTTGTTGTTGTGTTTTTTGTATTGTATTTATACGGTAAATTGAAGGAAATATTAAAAATGTCTTCGATTTTCTTTCTACAAACAACACACACACACACACACACACATCTATATGAATTTCCCTATCGAGAAATATCTTCTCGCTTATTCGATTTTCTTCTTCCTTTTTTATTGTTATGTATAAAGATTTTTGTTTGTTGTTGATTTAAAGTTTGTTTTACTATTTTATCAGCATATGTAATGTTTAGTTTTGAATGAACAATCTTTGTTTTTTCCTTTAAATTTAATAATTAAAAATTTCTTGACTAAAGGAAATCTTTGTGTAATATAGTGCAGTATATTAGTTTCTTAACTAATGTACGAGTAAGTATTGGAAATATGTTGGTACGTTGTCATATAATTTAATACTGGTATTCACTGTGCGACCGCCTTTGTAATAACTACGTTAACCACTATTGCATTGGTATTTATATATATTGTAATAAAATTATTAATACAAATAATTATTTGTAAAATTAGCTCGGAAGATGAAATACTGAAATTTGTGAAATGAATTTTGTGATAAAGCAAACAACAAAACTGTTTTCCACCATGCCAATTTAATTAAGAATTGAGTTTGGATTTTCTCTGTTTTACCAAAGGGATTCTCTCTAATTACTTTAAATTATTGTACAAATATATCATATTTACATTTACTATCGGAAATGTTTTATCTGAGTATCTGATTAACTATATTAAATTCTCTTGGTTTATTGTTTATTCGTATTTTATTGTAACAGTACGTAAAAACAATACGTAAGATTGTTTTATAAGAATGTACGGAATTTTTTTAAATATTAAATAAAATTGTATTTATAAATCCGCAAGTAATTTAAACAAAAAATTAGTTGTGTGTAATTTGTGAAGAAACCACAGCATTTGTTCTAAAAACTGTCAGTCTGTACATTCTGTCTCAAATCAGGCGGGTGGTCGGATCTTTTTTCGGGCAGGCAGTCTTCTTCTCCACAAGAGGAGGGGGCGAACGGGGGTTGTACATCAACCCCCGATCAATGGATGCAGCTATATATAAAAGCTATATATATAAGATAAAATGTGTAGTTAGGGGTTGTGACAATCCGATACGACATGACCAGATTGTAATAAAATGACAATCTATAAATCAGATGGTTTATAAATTATAATTTATAACGAGTAATTAATATCTAGTATAATGATGTTGAAATAAAGAACAGATTTCTTTTTCGTTTTCCTTCTTTGTTCAAGTTCACGGATTGGGCCATTTCATGATCGGGCATATGTTTAAAATGTGAATTTTTCAACGGTATAACAAAGTGCATAACATAAACAATCCGGGTGATTCTCGTTCATCAACTACTTGAAGAAACTACTTGAAAAAATAATCAATAGTTTTGTCCACAATCTTATTCAGCAGTAGACGTATATTTCTAGAGAAATTTTTATAAATGAAATATTAAGGTTGATAACGAGAGAAGCTGATGGAGTAATTTGAAGCAGGTGAATCGCTATCCTTCAATGTTGGCAACGATGATGTCGAATGTACTATATTATTACGCGAAGAATGGTTTTAATGTTTTTATTTGGTGCTATGATCGTAAGCGATCTGTCATAATTCACTTCCAAAAGTGGCATAACTATTCTTCCAGAGTGTTCGACGTCATGCCTGTTAGGGAAAAAGAGGAATTAAGTGGGTTTCACATCGCCTTCTTTGTTGGATATGTATGTCAAACCCACCGAAATATATCTGATCTTACAAGTGAAATATTCATTCTACCACAGGGACTTGCTATATAATGAATTTTCATAGTTAATAAATTCTAATTAAAATATGTTATTTTTCAAATTCTTTATATGTATCGCAATCACAAGAAAGATTGTAGGAGGTAATATAAGCAACAAATTAATAAAATAACCTCAGGTTTTAAAATATTTTCTGCGGTAAACAACGCAGTATTCACATTTTCTCCGTTCAGTACGGGAAAATGTTTAACTAGAATTTTTTTAGTATAATTTGTTGTATTGTACTAATTTTGTTAAACAGCACTTGTACTAAAATAGTGAATATACTCGTGAATAATTTAAACGAGATACTGCGCACACTACATAAGAAATTTTAACACTTTATAAAATTGATTTTAATAATTTTTTTAACATATTATTACGTTTATTTCCATGTCATCGTAATTTTTTTATCTTTAACAACACGATATTAATTATTATAATTAAAAAAAAAATATATATATATATATATATATATAATTGTGGATTTAAATGTCAATCGTATACTTTGTCATATTTTTTAAAACACTTTTATTGTTATAATTTTAATTTATTTCTATTTGTTTATTATATAATTAATGCAATGTCCTTCATACATTCATATCTATCGATCTGCAGTGTTTGTTATTCGTTAGTATTCAGTGTATATCAATAAGAAATGATTTGTGAATAATTTAAATGTTAATAAATCATTATAAGGAGGTTATCATATGTATATATATATATATATATATATATATCCTTTATTGAATATATTTGATGCTAATATCATCTCTGTAATTTCTAAACCAATTAATTTTTAATTATACTGTAACTTTTCATTTTAAATCAATGTAATTTCTATGCATTTTTTTTTTTGTAATATTACGTCTTGATGTAATGTTTTGATTTTTATGTATTGAAATCAGTTTTATTTTTTATTTCATGATAATTTAAATTATCTTAGTGGAATTACTGGGTGAAGTGGTGTGCTTTTATGTACATTAGAGATTGTAGGATGTAATCTGAAATAATTGTATTAACTTTTATATCTCACATACGTTCAGGGAGTAAGTTCTCAGGGAGGTAATGGTAACTCCTATCAGTTTATACTTTTTTATAACAACACCATATGTATGCAATCATAATAAAATTTCTTAAGAATTAGCTAATCTAAACTTTTAACGGAGAAAATGAGTAAATTTACACTCGTGTTAAAAATATGCATTAACTATCTAATTATTAATCACATTTCAATTTTTTTTTGCAAAAAATGGACATTTATGGACCAATGATTTTTAGATGATAGTTCTAAAATAATTTCTATTTCAGTGTTAAATTATTATTTTTTGTTTTTAGGAATTAAAAAAAATATGATTTTAGGATTTTAAATTTAAGTCGAGGTTCAAATTCTAGTAAAAGTTAGTTGATTTTATTTGGATTTAAGTACTAGGTAGTGAATACCGGTGTACTTTAGTGGTTGGGGTTCAATTAACCATACGTCTCAGGAATGGTCGCCTGAATCTATATAAGACTGCAGTTAATTTACACGTCATACATCTCACTGGTCTTATTGTTCCTTAATCGAACAGATTTCATCATACATATTAGGAAAATGAAAAAAAAAAATTAATCGGCGAAACATTTAAAGCTTAAAATACATAAAAATACTTTAGTTTTTAGTTTTATATTTAATGATAATTTGTTTCACCTAAAATTATTATTTTTAATATAAATATGCTTTTTAAAAAGTGAGTTATCTATCTGCCGTATAGAGTGAATGAAATACAGTAACAACGCATATCTTCTTCAATGTCCTTGTAAAGTAGTCTTAAGTTTTTGTTACACAGACTTTTTATGAAGTATTAAGCGCATTTATTTATTATGTTATTGTGTGTGTGTGCGCGCGCGCGTGACACATTCGTTGTAATTTTTTAAACTGTTGAAGAATAAACAAAAACTATTTATTAGTTTGATTTGCAGTATAACTTTTATGGTCTCATTTCAATTGAAGAAATTAAAAAAAAAATCTGGTAATTTTTATTTATGATTTTTATAATTTTTTTTACTTATGTATAAATTTTACGCTATTTAATACAATTACCTGTAAACATCTTTAATCCAAGTAAAAAATTAATGGAAAGTATATTTGAAAAAAATTCAACAGAAATTCTAAGCTTAACCTGAAATATTGTAAACTGATGTAAAGAGACATGGCGCAGGTGAATAATTTTGATGTGAATATTACTTTATATCGCTCATGAATAAAATAGTTTTAAAACAAAATCACAATTAACTAAGGGAAAATATAGAAAACGTCCAAATTTGTTGGAAATAATAAAAAAAGATTAGTTCTATTTAGAAGTTAATAATGTATATTAAAAAATTTTTTTTTTACACATTTAACATGTTGGTAATATCGAGTACTCCCAAAAGTAGTCAAGAAGGACACTTTTTTTAGTTTTGCTTAAATTTTTTAAACACAAATTCATTAATAAAATGAAATTCTGTGGGTTAACAAAAAACTAAACTAGAATTAAAATCAGATAACTGTCGATTTTTAACGCTTATGCCGTTTAAATTGTTAAGCTTCAAAAGATGTTTTTTCACACAAGTGTTTTTTCCCGTGTGTGAATAATTAAAGAGAACATCAATGCAACTATTTATTATTATTACAAATTGATTCCGTATGTTCATCACGAAAAATGGTTATTTATCTATCTTTCAAAGTAAATATGTAAAAACTACGTCGAATACTTTCTGGCCCAGTGATTTTCATTTGAATTTGGATGCCCTTTTTACTTTATTAGTGTGTTTTGATGTTATTTTTGTTTAATTAAAAGCACTTCTCTCACAAGTTTTCGTAGTAATGATATATTTTTGTAGTTGTGTTTGAATATCAATTATTTAATTGGAATTTGGCTTTCTAGCTCGAATGAACAGTAATAATTAAAACGTAATTAAGACCGACGTATACGCATGCGTGAGTGCGAATGCACGTGAATGTAATTTAGAATTTGAATAGTAAATGATATTATATTACAAAAAAAGTATTGAAGTTCAAGAAATATATATTTTAACGTTTGTGAATATTATGAATACTGTTTGATCCAATCTGTTAAAAAAAGCTTCATATTGTGGTATTTTGAAAAGTAAAGAAAAATGAGATGTTGCAATAAATGCAACCTATTACTTTTTTAAATTGAAGTTTTCTTTAAGATAAACGTGTAATGGATTTGCCTCTTCACGCATCGTAGTAATCAAAAATAGACTTTTATTTAGGAGGTAAAAGATTTTACGAAAAAAAGAGTAAGATCAAAATATGGTTACGAATAAAATAATATTTTTTTATCATTATTTTTTTTTGAAACTTAATTTTATTTAAAACTCATTTGTAACGTATACGTATTTATATATATAGACCGTTAACGATTTTTGTTGTAATTTAGAATTTAAAAAAAGTGTTCTTAGTTTATTTTTATAACAGAAACACAATTTGTTGTAGGAATATTTTATTTTTATTATTTAAATATACATAAATTTCTCTTTTTAATGTCAAAATCAAGATAATAATTGTAATTTCACTGACTAAAAAGTACTATTGTAACGGATAGTTATGAATTTCCATAATTTAAATAGTATATTGTGGTATTTAAATTATTACAAAAAAAAAACCAGTAAATAGCTCCATGGCGTAGAAATATATGCTGAATAATTAGAGATAAGTTTCGTATGTTTCCTTATTCTACATCTTAATTGTTTTATTTCGTACAGTTATAGTTGGATAATTATTACTTATTAGATTTGTATTTTCAAATGCATTAGTATCTTAAGTTTGCTAATTCATTAAAAGTATGGTAATATTATTCATCAGATACTAAAACAGAAATATTATCAATTTTAAAGTACTTTGTACATTACTAAATTGTGTGTACTGATTTTTGTACAAAGTTGTACAAAATTCAACTTAATAAATAAATTTCATTAAAACTCATTTGGTATAATAGAATGAAATATTCAGTTTTCATAAATACAATAAATATATTCGAAATTAATAATAATTGATATGTTAATGCAACCAGTTTCAATAAAAAATTCAGGTAACGAGGTAATTTTTTCTATTTTGTTAATAGTGGGAAATTACACATAAAATGTAATATTAAGACTTTTTTGTAACAAAAAAAATTGTTTTTAAAAGATAATTTGAAAAATTATGCGTGAAATTTTTTTTTTTCGAGAATTTATATTTTTCAAAATTTTACCTCTATTCAGTAACAGAAAGAAATGAATAAACGTTTATAATAGATTTATTTTCACCAAACATAAGTCTTTTTTGACGTGTTATTCAATTTGTAAACGATTTCGGAATATGTTTTTCTTATTCTAAAGAATTATTGACTATTTTTTTTGTACTATAATGATATTTTCACACATTAAAATGTAAATATTCTAAAATAAAAAATAAAAAACATTGTTATTATAATACGGAAATTGCATTTCATTCCGTTAATATTATGCCCATCATTTTGTGTTACGTTAAAATAATTAAAATTATCATTGAAATAATCTTTGTTTTTAACTTTATTGCCTGAGTTATAATTATTAAATAACTATCACACACAGGAAGTTCGTGCATTTTTTATTTTTTAGTAAATCATAAAAAGTTAATACTAAAAAAAAAAAAATACTGTGAGAAGAAATAGGAAAAATTTCATTTATATTTTATGTTTATTAATTAAAGGATTTCTTCTACAAAATTAATAAATATTTATGAATTCTTTATCGTACAATAATTTCCACCTTCTCATTTTTATATTTGGAATAGTTTATAAATTGTATATAATTGCCGGGTTATGTTGTCTACTTTTCCTGCTAAAAAGAATATTTCTTCATGGCATAAGTGGTTGAGACTATCTAGATAACTGTTATTTCATCCAAAGAATAATACAAAAAAATACATAAATGAAATCAGATTTTTGTCTTGATTTTTTGGCAAAAAAAAAAGAATATAGAAAAAACTAAAAATGGTTTTAAAATCAAGCTTTTTTTATGTTTTAAGCGGATTGACATTTTACTATCGAATAAATTATTCATTACATTCTATTAACACATACTTAACAGTATGTGTAATTAAAAAAAGTATAAAAAAAGGAAAAAAAAATTATATTAAATTAATTATTAAAAATTAAAAAAGAAAAAAAATTGTAAAATAATCATTTTTTAATTAACAAATTTTTCAAAAAAGACCAATTTTCTTTGATTTTTATCTTGTAGAACAGTTTCTTCTGGGGATCTACGTAATTTAAGTTAATCTTTAGTTTTCTATTTCATTTGTTCTAATCTTTGGCTACCATTTTTTTCTAGAACTAAATTCTCAATCCTGATTGCTTTAACAGAGTAATTTTAGTACTATTATATGAAATCTGACTTGAAAAACTTTAAAAATAAGCTCTCAAAACTGTATTTTTTCTAGTTTTTGAGAGATAAAATATTGAAAATTTGGTTCGACAAAGACATTATTTTATGTTTGGCATAAAGCAACTTTTTTAAATGGGTTATAAACACAGAACATTTTTAGACAAAACCAGTTGAAATTTGATTCTGAGTAAATTGGTATAAATAAAGTCCAAAAACTGAATAAAAATTTTAAGAATTTCAAAGTTTAAACTATAAACTTCATTTTGATATCTTATTAAAACATATCAAAATGTGGTAGATTTTGAATTCGGTATTAAACGACACAAAATTTTTAATATTAGTAAACAAAAATATTAAATACTCGTATTTTAGAAAAATAAATAATCAAACTTAAAAAAAAATAGAAAAAAACAAAACTACATATCAATAAATCAATTTATTAGACGTGTTTAAAGCTAATTAAAAATTATTTAAAAAAAAAATTGGCTATATACTAACAGCCAATTCCAACAATTAAGTCTTTTGTATCGCATTTGAACAGCAATAAATATGTAAGTAATAATGGAATAATGCTTGTATCTCTATCTAAAAAACAATGTCTTATAAATTCTATCATTTTTGTTTACGGGTTCTCCTACGGAAACGCCGAAAGCTGCGCATCTAATAAAAATATTTTACGATCAACATAAAATAGTATCTTTTTCGATTTCAAGCTTTTTGTCTTTTACCCAAAATTTCTATAAAAATACGTAAAATACAGTTCTGAGATCTATTTTTTCAGGTCAGATTTTATATAATATCTGTAAATTTACTCCTTAATTTGGGCCCCAAGTATTACAGCCTGGCCTAATTTTACCGAAGGGGCAGAAAACAGCCCGAAATCTTTCGCCAGCCGACACTCGCTAATGAAGCGTTTCCGAACCTATCTTTATTTTCACCATTAGAACATATTCTGAAAAATGTTTATATTCATAAATTATTCTGAATATAGGCGCATTTTTTTTTCAAGGCTGCTTTGTCTTTTTCGACTCGTTTAAAAACTTCAATTTATATCGTAATCCGTCTAATTTTAAAATTCACACATCTCAAAAACAATTATTCTCTTTTTTTTCTGACTTTCTTATTATTCATGTGTCTTTACTAAAAAAAAACCGCTATACTGCATTCGAATATGTTAAAATATATGTGTATTTTTTTTATAAATAAATTTATGTGATTTATTTTCTGCATAAAATATATCCTGAGCTGTGAAAATTTGCTTTTCATTCATTTTTACTTCCTTGTATGAAGTAAAAGTATTGTAATCGCGAAAAATGTCAGTTTTCAGATTTATCTATTTCGATTATCCCTGAATCCATTTTGACTAATTTTATTAGTGAAATAAAATTTTATGTACTTTTCATTTTAATTCAAAAGTTTGTACAATCAGAGGTTAATAATTATTAATAAATCAATATATTTAAATTAAAAAAAAAGTTAAAATATATATATGAAATCAGATTTGAACCGATCGGTGCGTGGTTACGGATCCGACACGTTCTCACACCACATATCTACTTGAGCGACGTGAAACAAAATAAATATATAAACTAAAATAAAACGCTAAGGAAATTTTTAGGGCCATTTTTCTTGAGTATAATTGAATATTACGTGTCTCAAGAATTACAATTTTGTGTTGGACACTTAAATAGTGAACTATTCGCACACTCAATATGGTTCAAACCGGTGTCGAAATACAAGATAGATGTGATTTAGGGCTAATGAATAAAAATCATTTCATGTTCGCAAAAAATACTTCCAACAATGACAGTGATTCTGTGTCTTTAAAGCCTATATCCATACTATATACTTGGGGTGGAAAAAATATTGCTTATTGTTCTCCAATTTTACCTAAAAGTTTGAATGTCATTCTTTTGAAACCAAAGTATGGACGAGATGAAAATTCACAATATTATTTACACAAACTGTAGTAACAACTGTTATAAATATACAAAGACAAAAACCCTACAACCATTCTCACTTTAAACCCAGTAAAATATGTTAAAAATGTAAACTAAAAATTTAGTAACCTTTTCCAGTTTTGTTTTTATTTTCATTGAATTGAATGGAAAAGTGTACATGTATAATGATGATGAAATATGATACGCGTGAATAGGTAACACTTACTTGGTTCTTCATTTTTCCTGTATAAATATATAATTTTTTATTTATTTATGCGTTTATTGAAGTCTACTTGATAATAAATATCGCTATAAAATTTAGTAACCTTCTTCTGTTTCGTTTTTGCTTTCATTTTGTTGATGGTTACATCATAGTAATTAAAAAAAAAAACAACATAGTATTAGATATAAGACTTACATTTATTTAATGGGTAATAAAGGGACCTTTACTCTATCCTAATATTTCAGATGAGACTGTTGAATTAATAATTGTATAAATATTTGATGTTAATAAAAACTAATATTTAAGCAAATGTGAACCATCCACTTTATTAAAGAATTGGAGGATCGTATCTCACTTTCAAATGAAATAAGCTTAAATGAAGTGCAGAAAAAATGTGTATATGTAATTTAATAGGAGTACAAGGAGGTCATATGGTGTCCACAACAGATTTTTTTCACTTCATCCACCCTTTATAATTTTACTACCTAAATTATAAAATTGTTCGACTTCTATTATTCCTTTATTGTATTCTCTATTTAAAAAATTCTGGTTTCCAAATTATATACAAATTTCAGTAATAATAAAGGTAAATAAAATTGTAGGGAACGATTAACAATAGGGCCCGATCTTGAGTATACCATGATTTATAATAGAATCGTGCTTTAGATTTTATTAAATATATTGATATAAATTAACTAGCTCAGTTACTCGGCGTTGCCCGAGCTTTGCGCAGAGTTCAGTAATAAGGCTATATTTAAATATTTTTTATTTATTTTGTGTATATATAAAGAGGAAGGATGGGGGTTAGTAGATGGCAAACCGACAACAGTTTTTATTTATCTCAAAGCTTTTGCTACTGTAAAACTTAACGGTACACTACGTTTTTCGTGTCTCCGTCTGGAGAACAGACTATTTGAGTGCTGCCTCTCGAGCAAACTGCGTAACAGTTGTCCGTGCGAAAAAACATGGAATTTCCAAGTTAATACCTGCTACACAAAATGATTACCTCTGTGCCTTGTTTTGATACTGGTAGCGAATGCAAGCCGGATGGGAAACTGCAATCGTTTGAACTCAAAAGGCATATTTGTTTCGTTGGGTATTAACGGATCGCGAGAATAAATAGGTCTTCTCCTGCGACATTACCCGTAATGATCGTGGCTTCTATTACTTTGAGCATCAAATTCTTTACGATGAGTCTCGTTCGGTTGTCAGGTTTTGGCAAGTCGATCTTACGTAATAGAATGACGAGGAATTTGTTTTTAAAGTCAACTCTTTTTCCAGCGTTTCTTTTGTTCTTGATGTAGATACTCTGATACGCTCCTGCTGTAGACGAAGCCCCCGTTGTTCAGGTGTAAGAATTTTATTTTATACTAATACTAATTAGTAATTAAGTTAATTACTTTTATTAACTAATAATTTTATTTTTATAAAAAAAAAAATAATTTTATTTTTGGGGCTTCAGAATTTATCTGATTATTACTTTATTTTATCTTCTAAATAATATTAACTTGTTTGATGTAAATAACACTTTTCCTTTTGTGTGGAACTGTTAATATCCAAATTTCATCCCAATCGGAATAAAACTGTAGATCTTCATAAAAAACAAACGAACACAAACATTCTTTACGTATATATATATATATATATATATATATATATAAAGAATATTACAGGAAAATGTATATATATATAGATATAAATAAATTGTAATATTTCCATAGGTTAAAATATTCTTCAAGAAAGCCCAAATTATTTGGTAAAAATTACATTTTAATTTATTTATTCATTAAAAAGTTTTTGAATAAGAAAAAGGATGAACAATTAAAATGAGTGATTGTATAGTGTGATGCATATTCTATCAATTCGGATTTGTCGTCGATGGGTTGCGAAAGAATTGTTTCAAAATTTTTTTGCAGAAATCTGCTTTTTATTAATAATTTTAAAATCAGTTTTTTATTCATCAAATTGTACACATTCTTTTCTTAGAAAAATTATGTTTACGGTCTCGTTTTTACGGATGCGAGAAAATTATCTGAATATTATATCATTTATTTTTTATTTAGTAATAAATTATCATTTTTACTAATTTAGGCAGTATTGTAAAAAAGACAACTTAAAAATCTTTAGTGTAAAGTTGACCCTGGATTTTGTTGTATTAATATACTATGCATAATACGCAGACTTGTTTTCATAAATAGACTTGATTAAACAATGGGAAACTTTGTTTTTGTTCTTAACGTTAGCAAGGTTATTAGTTTGTTACTTTTCCCGAACGTTTAATATGAGTAATTCTGTGACCTTTTCTTATTAAAAAATTAATAGATATTAACAAAAAAAAAAAACTATTATTTTTATATAACAATCGAAGCTGATTGAATGAAAAATGATCGCTTGTTTTGTTGGATATGATAGTTATTAATAAAATGGAATTATTAGGAATTTGATATTCGAGTCTGTTTAAAATAACTACAGAATTAAGTTCTGTAGTTAACAGAACTTAATTCTGTTATTCATCGTTATAAATTAATTGTAAATCAAGATTTCCTTAAAAAAAAATAAAATTCTTAAATTGGTAATAATCATCGTTTAACAATTGAATTACAATTTACTTAACTATAATTTCATTTGTTAAACGATGATTATCATCAGTAGAATATAAAAGTAAATAAAAGTATAAAAATAAAACTTAAATTTATTATTGACAAAAAATAAAAATAATGAAAAAAAAAACACCGAACAAATTCGCATTTAGTAAAGTAAAAAATCACAGACGGCTTTCCGTTCAGGAGTCGCCATCTTTGCTAGTGGCGTTGCCAAGCGTAAAGATAGGGTATCAACCTACGGACATGCGTACAAGTAGAACTGACCGTTTTGCTTTTTGATTCTAACTTTAAATCAACACCTTACACCACATGCAAAAATTAACGGATTAAAACCCTGGTATTCTTTTACTTTACTGGCATCATACTTCTATAGCTATGCTGCAAAAAGGAAAGTATGGTAATCAACCAAAAAATGGAGTATGGGTTTTTTCATTTCTAGATTTTTCATGACTCAGGAACCCCAAAAAAACAAACAAAAAAAAAGTTGTAAAGGGTAAAGTTCGTACGTACATATGTAGTGTATTGGAGTCTTTGAAGCTTAATAACTTTTGACTGGATAAACCGATTTTGATGAACTTTTGTATAGAGACTCGTGTATATAGGATAATTTATTGGCAAACGTTTGGGTTCAATATTTCCAGGGGGTGGGGTAGGTAGTTTTTTTGGGGACAATTTTCTCAAAACTTTTTAAGCATATTGAGCTCAGTGTATGCGTACATGCTTATCTTACCATTTCAAAAAAACATTTGCCCCCAAATTCTCCCTCTTTCCATAAATAGAAAAAGCCTATCTTTTTACACATAGTACTAGTGGTGCAAGTGGACCAAAAACAAAACTTAAGGCACAATATATGTATGTGGGTGGGGAGCAGAAAAAAGTAAAAAATATCAATTTTTTGAATTCAAACATTTTTTAAGTATCATTATTTTTCCACTTTATAAGAATAAATAACCAAAGCCAGGAAAGTTATAACAACTTTGTTGTCGGCTTTTTGTTTTTTATGCCTGTTACATTAAAAACTGCTTTGAGCTTTCATAACAATTTCGCACAGCGAAAATTTACTTCAGCTTAACTGTCTAATAAGGCCTATAGCCAGAGTATCTTAGCAGACTTTTACATATTTGGAGGGTTTATTTCTTTGTTTCTATTTATAAAATTAATTTTTAATTACATTTTTCCAAGAGGTTTTTTTATTTACGTAATCATATTACATATATTTTTATTATATTTACGTAGTATTTGAATGACAGTGCAAGGTGAACCCTCTCTCTCTCTCTCTCTCTCTCTCTCTCTATATATATATATATATATATATATATATATACGGTCAAAAGAGACCGTGGCTGTCCCGTACAACCGAATAGAAACATACAAAAAGATGTCAGTGGAAATAAATCTTAAAATTGTTAAAAATAGAGCAAATGAAGTAATATCACTAGTAAGGCGGATAGCAAATGAAATGGGATAATGGCAGATCGAAGAAGAAGGTTTAAAGGATGATTTAGGGAATCGGGAAATTTTTGAAAATGAAATAGTCTAATGAAAAAATTATATTAAATAAATTTGTATGTAACATTAAAACCGAAAAATATGCCATTTATGATTACATACAAAAAATTTTTTTTTGAAGATCACATCTTGCAGGTGAGCTCGAGTTTCATCTTTGGTTAGACATAATTGAGTCTCCTGGTAAAACTCTTCAAGGTTCGACACAACATTTCAACAAGAATTTCAGTAATTGCTGTTCGGATCTCAGCTTTTAGTTATTTTGTCGTAGCACGTCGACTACTATACACTTTGCCATTTAGATAAGTTCACCAGAAGAAACCGCACACCACAACAAATCAGGTGACCTGAGAGGCCATGGAATGTCACCACTTCTTGAAATTATGTCCCAAATTATTGGCTTATAACATCCATCGATATTTGTACTGTGTGTATGTGTTGATCCATCTTGTTGAAATCAAGCGTTATCAATAATTTGTGAAAATGTGATTTCAACATGGCGATGTATCGGTCTGATGTGAGTCGTGAGGCATTCACGATTTCAAAAAATTAGGGCCTATTATGCCATAACACAGCACACCACGAGATAACCTTGTTGCTGTGTTTAGCGGGCGCTGGTGTTTTTCCTTGTGGGATTTTCTTGTGCCGAAAAACGAAAATTTTGTTTATTAATAGATCCATTTAGGTGGAAATGGGGTTCGTACAATATCTACAGTTTCTTAAAAGATTTAGTGTCCTCGTTTGTCTTCAAAACCACACGTTAACAGAATTGATGGCACATTATGCGATCGTTTGGTTACATTTTCTGGATGATCTGCAACTTGTACGGGTAGTAAAGTATAGTACCTAGTCGGCAACAGTATTTTTTGAACACTTGAAATATGCAACTGTAAAGACACTGCATGAAGGAATTTAATAGTGCGGGCTTCTTTTGACAAGTCGAACAGTCTGCATGTTGTTTGGCGTATGAACGGTCTCTTTTTAATTACTGAACCTGTTTCCTCAAAATTCCATATTCATGAGTTAATTGCATTTTTTAACGGTACACGATCGTGGCGTCAAAAATAAAAATTTGCGATGAAATTCTTTAGGCCTAGCCTTCACACTACCATAATTAGTTTCGTAAAAATTTTTGATGGCAAAAGCAAGTTGCACGGTAAGTTCCAAGTTTTCGTGGTAATTTAATGGCAAGATGGCGTAAGCTGGCTTCTGTAAGATATTTAGTGCTGGCGCTCGCCCAGGGCTACCAACACAAATTTCAAAATTTTCCCTTTCTCTGAATCACTCTTTATATACATAAGAGGTATATTGTTATTGGCAATAAAATTAGTATACATAAAAGTAAAAATTATTAACAGAATTTATATTGCTAGCAAAAAATTGAATATTCTCGTGTGTTTGCATATGATAAAATATTATTTTGGGTAAATGTAATTGTACCTATAGGTAAGCTATCGTATCAACAAATTTGTTTTGTTATGAAAGAATTACAAAATCTTTGTTATTAATACATTTGAAACTTTTCAGACATTTTATTTTTTAAATTAATGAATATTATTATTTACTTCTTTCACTGTTAATGGAGAAAATTTAATACGGTTTTTTAATATGACCTATTAAAATGTATTTCATTACTTATACGGGTATTTTATACTCGATCATTTGGAGATTTCAGTGATAATCATCAATTGGTTTTTCTTTAAAAAAAACCTGAAATATAACTTATATATATATAAACGTGAAATATAACTTATGAATATATATATATATTTTTTTTTTATCCCTAGTACACACCACATAATATTCCTCGGTTAAAATACAGTAAATACTTATTAGGTCTGAGAGTAGTAGATCTTTATACTTCATCTCTAATGTTTTAAGTTGTATTTTCACCAGTGAAATGAACTTTTGAATTAAAATAAAAATACATTAATTAAAATCTAAAAATTCATATTATGAACTTTTTTGATTTTGTTTTTAACTTTGGTCGGGAGCGTAAAAATAAACTCTCGGACATGACAATAAATTGATAGAATAAAATAATAGTAAACATTTTTCATTGCAATCAGAAGAAATCGCTTTATTTTATAAAACTAAATTGATTTATAGAATGGTCTTTAAATATTTTTATTATTGATATGAACGGAAAATCGTTGTTTTAACTAACTGTTTCAATTAGAGTTTTTATTTTGTCCTAATTAAGTTCAAATTTTAGTAAATAGGTCGTGGAATTTTTTATCGGTTCATTTAATTTAAAACTTAGATTCATATTTAATTAAGAAATTTAACTTAATATTATAATTTATTCTCATGATAAATAAATAGGAAACAAAAAAAGAACAACAAAATAAAAATAGCTACAAAACGGATGTGTCGTGTACGAGTATTATGTATATACATACTGTACTATACGTAAATATGGCAACATTGTACCTTGTGAGAATTCAATTCAAATTACCTGCACTAAATTGCATGGCTCATTATTTATACCTCTCCCACACATTTAGAATACTATAATGAACATCACAAGTAGCAACGTCGCTGTGTTGTAAGAAAAATAAAAAATAGAAGAAAAAGCATAGAGAAAAAAGAAGAAGATTTCATGAAGTATAGAGGGGATGCAATACGTTCACAGACCTTCAAATAAAAAGTAAAATAATAAACAAGGTCGAAGTAACTCTTCTTTGACCTTCCCTTTATTTAAACATTACATTTAAAGATAAATCTATTTATGGTGAAAATTACATTCCTGAATCTAACTTTAATTATTATTATTTTTCTAATGTCAATAGAATAGAATAGACTTAAGATTATTATTTTTATTTACATGCATTATTTGCATTTTTATTGTTTATCTTATTTTATTAATTCCTTTTTTGTAAATAAAAACAAAGTTGATGATTTAACACGTCGTGTTTATTTTGTATCGAATTTGCACTCTTGTAATTGAATTCTTTGAAGGTGTTTTAGTTTTGTTACATTTTTTATCATTTTAACATGTTTTATCTTTTTAAAAAAATCTTTTTGTTGACATAAAAAATAAATTACTAAATAAATAAATATGTATACAGTTGTACACTAACGAACTTCCATTATAATTATTTTATAAATTTAATAGAAAATGTTGAAAACCCGTGTACAATAAATAGATAAATTCGGGGATATAAGAATTTGTTATTAGGTAACAAATCTGGTTAGATACGCAGGATGCCATTAGAAAAAAATTTTTGCATAAACCAGAATAATGAAAGATAAAAAGATATACAATTTTGGCAAAAGATATAACACCAGTCAAGAAATGAATACAAAAGTAAGAATTTTGAAGTTTATTAAAAACTATACATATCAAAATGTGGATTTTGTTTCGTTTAATAGCTGGTGATAATTTTGATACGTTTTATTAAAATTCTTACTTCTCTATTTAGTTTCCGTGAACTTTATTCACATTATTTGACTAAGAAAAAATTCTCGAAA
Source organism: Lycorma delicatula (assembly GCF_047948215.1). NCBI lineage: Eukaryota > Metazoa > Arthropoda > Insecta > Hemiptera > Fulgoridae > Lycorma > Lycorma delicatula. The sequence continues at coordinate 130,926,017 of NC_134458.1, read as the reverse complement.
AGTTTTATTCAAAACCTTTATTTGTTAGTAACCATTTAATAAAGTTATTTTACGCCAAACATAAAATAGTGTGTTTTTCGATCTCAATCTTTTCTCTTTTACCCCTTCTTTTATTAGATTTCTAGAAAACTACTAAAAATACAGTTCTAGGACCTATATATTTTTTTAATTTTTCAGCCCAAATTTTATATAAAACCGTTCAATTTATCTCTTAATTTGGGTCTCAAGTATTACAGCCTTTTCTTTTTCCCGTTTAGTCTCTGGTAATTACCTTTCAGATAATACTTCAGAGGATGATATGTATGAGCGTAAATGAATTGTAGTCTTGTACAGTCTCAGTTCGATCATTCCTGAGATGTGTGGTTAATTGAAACCCAACCACCAAAGAACATCCCAAGTCCGTAGGGGAAGAAACCCGCCTAGTGACGTTCCGGTCGCCACACCACTCCCCCCGTTCCTTGCCCTGTTGGGCTTTAACGGGAGTTGTTAATCGTCCTCTGACTTTTTCCATCTCATAGTAATAAGCCTGGCCTCGTTGGGATGCCCCACCGATGTAAATGCCTCGGTAGACATTTGCATCGGTGATTTAAAAACGCAGCTTATTGCCTTCACTGTAGGCCTCGTCCGGAACCACCAAAGAACATCGGTATCCACGATTTAGTATTCAAGTATTACAGCCTAGCTTAATTTTACCGAAGGCGCAGAAATTAGGGCGAAATCTTTCGTCAACCGACACTCTATAATAAAGAGTTTCTGAACCTACGTTTACTTCAACGCACTACAAAGCGTATTTCTACTTGTCTCCATAAAAAGTAATTGTTGAATAACACCTATAGCCTTCAGTATGTTTTTTAGGCAGTCTTAAGTTAAAAGCAAAATGTTAGTCTTAACCAGCCGGTCCGATTGAAGTTGGATGAGTGTACCTTTATTTATTGATGATGATTGCTTAAAAATCGAAATGTGCATCTAGTTTTTGAATTTTTAAAGGTTTCGACTCTTTCTATTTACAATTACCAATCATATCATATTTCTTTTCAAATAATAGACCACATAATTATATATAAAGAAAGAATTGAAATAAAATAGTGAGTTAACGAGAAAAAATTACACAAGGATTAGGGTTATATCTTTTTAATGTAATGTTTTTATTATAAAAAATAAATTACTAAATAAATAAATATGTATTATTTTATGTAAGCATACACTAACATGTGTTGGTGTTTTAGTGTTTAATGTTAGTGCATACACTAACATTTAACATGTAGTGTTTTAAGTTTTGTAATTTGTTGTCAGGTTTTATTAATTGAATTCGGAAAATTGTGGTAATTTTAGAACAAAGGGCTATTCGACTCATAAGAAGCATACTCGTCATAATTCATTTTGTAATTTAGTTACCGAATCTAATATCATTAACTTCTATTCATTTCAATGTTTTTGCTTCTTTTAAAGATGTAAAATATCCGTAACTAAAACTAGGAGTATGTTTTATATATGTGTTAAAAATTCAGTATTGTAGACTAAATAATAGATTAGGGTTATAATGGCGAGATGTTTTAGAATTAAAAAAAAAAAAATCATTACCACGTTTAAAAAAATGGTTGAGAAGGTTCTGTTATAAAGATATGATCATTTTAGATATAATAGTAAATATATACTTTGCAGGTACATCAGTCGGCTGCCTGTAAAGAATGTGATAACGTTGACCTACCACATTTATTTTGCAACAATATCAAAATAAAAAAAATGATTAAAGTTATCATTATAATTTGTAACACTGATTTTGTAATAATTACAGTATAAGTGTAAAGTTTATCTTATTTCTCTACAAGTTTAATTTTTGAGATATCATGTTTTCATAAAAAAACCCATAAAAAGAAAAATGTAAAATTTGTTTATTTAAGATTTGGCAGACGATTTAAAAATTTTATGAAAAATACTGCTTTAAAAACTTTTTTCTTTATCAGAAATCGTTTTGGTTTTCCTTATACTCTTCTATTATTATTGAACAAATTAAATACGACTATCTTCGTATAATTTATTCCATATTTTCGAGATACTTTTTCTATTCAGTAAAAGTACTTTTGCTAGGTTTACAAATACCCGTACAGCTAGTTTTATTATTTTTAATTCAAAAAAATCTCTTTGAAAATTAAAAAAATTATCAGAATGTCCTCCTTTATGATGTATATATACTATCTCCGTTTACGTTGTCACAATAGTTCTTGATTTTTCTCGCACATAAATAAACCTTAGAAACAAGTTTAATTTATTTATTATTGACAAATAAAGTTATATAGATTTATGGTTGACTATATTTAACAAAAAATAAGAAGTTATAAAATTGTTTATTGCTGGAGTAAAAACGTTTTTCAGAATTATCGCTAAAATAATGTAAAAAGTTAAACCGAAATTTATTTTAAGTATAGAGAAAATGTTTTATTGAAATTTTGAAGCTGGTTTTTTATGTAATAACATCAAAATGAAAGTAGTTTTTAATCTGAATTACTGTTTTTTATTAACATAAAATACACATTCGAAGTTTTTATTAACGTTTAGAACAGGCTTTAAATCGATATAGAATATTTTTTTCACTTTTTTTTTTTGGTAATAAAATTAGCACTGGTTAAACTCAGTTTTTCTTCCGTTGACAAAATCATAAAAACCGGTTCGATGTATGGGAATTAATTATTTTTACATTAAGTTTATATTAAGTTCGGAGTTTATTCATGGGAATATATGATTGATACAGTGTTTAGCTTATGAATAATTCCCAGCTTTACCGTAATTTAAACCTTTGATATTACCTCTTATTATGATGATTTTCATCCACTGTGGCTGTCATTATTATTTCCAAAATGATAAAAATAAATTGTTTAAAATGAAATGTAATTGGATGTAAAATTAATAATTGGCATTTTTTTTTCTGGCATTTTAATTGGTTTGATTTTTCTAAAATGTTTAATTCTATTGTTTTTTAATATTGAAAATTTTATTTCCGTGTAATACCTAATTAAAATCTATCATGTACTGATATGTCTTGTTTTTAATAATCTTCGAAATTCTTACATTTGTATTTAGGTTCTTTGACTTTATTCATACGGTTTTGCTCAGGATGAAATTCTTTATAAGTTTTGTTTAAAAGGTTGGTGTGTTTAAATGTTTGGCTTAACTTTTTTAAAAAGGTAATACAGTTGTAGAACTTTTTTTTTATTGTTGAGGTCTGATTTCATATAAAACCATTAAATTTACTCCTTTATTTGGGTCCCAAGCATTACAGCCTAACCTAATTTTACCGAAAGCGCAGAAATCAGGGCGAAATCTTTCGCCAACCGACAATCTATAACGAAGCGTTTCTGAACCTATCTTATTTGAACGCACTACAAAGCATATTTATAGTTACCTCTATAAAAAATAACTGTTGATTAAAAACGATAGCCTCCAGTATGGTTTTTTAGGCAGTCCCAAGTAAAAAGCAAAATGTTAGTCTTTACCAGGTCCTATTGGAGTGGGATGAGTTTACCTCTTAACCACTTATTTTGTTATAATTTTTTAGATTTATTTTGTTCTTTTTTTATTTATCTTTTATTTATTGATGGTGATGATGATTACTGAGTCATCGAAATGTGGATCTAGTTTTTGATTTTTTTAAAGGTTTCGATTATTCTATCTACAATTACTAATTATATTAGTTTTTTCAAATTATGTTAAAAAACATAATTATATTCAAAGAAAGAGTTGAAATAAAATTGTAATATTTTTTTTTTCTTCAAGTAATTCGCCACAGGAGCTTTTAAAGCTTGAACGTGGGATTATGGAGATGAAATTTTGTTGCGTATAAAAAATGTTACAGTAAGTTAACGTGAAAAAATTATACAAGAATAAGGGTTATGTCTTCTTTACGGAATTATATGTAAGCATACATTAACATTTAGTGTTCTAAGTTTTGTAATTATTTATTTTATTTAACAACTTATCAAACAATCTAATTATCAGGTTTTATTAATTGCATTCACGAAATTGTGGTAATTTTAGAACAAAGGACTATTTGACTTATTATAACTTTCAAAAACTATTATTGGATTTTTAACATTTTGAAGCATTTATTAATTGAGCTACCGAATTTTGAATCATTAACTTCTATTCTTTTCAATTTTTTTGCTTTTTTTGAAGAGGTGAAATTTCATAACTAAAACTTGGAGTATGTTTTACATATGTGTTAAAAATTCAGTATTGTAGACTAAATAATAGATTAAGGTTATAATTACGAGATGTTTTTGTTAGAATTAAAAAATAAATCAAACTGGCCAGATACTCACTAACAATGTGTTATACGGAACTTTCTTCTTTATTTTCACCGATAGAACCTGTACATTCTTTGTGAATCACTCTTTATAATGAAATACAACTTTATATTAAATGAACAGAACATTTTTTATTAATTTAATTGTGTATCTACTTAATTAAAATAGAAATCGACTGCAATATCTGATCCAAGGGGAGAACAGCAAAAGTAATCATCCGAGGTAGTCGAAAGTTAGATTGAAAACATTTTGTAGTAACTTATCAAAGTTGTTTTAATTATATAATTTAGTGTTTTTTGTTTTTAATATTTATACTTTTTTAAAAAATTACATTTTTGATTTAGTTCATTGTCAACCCTCATAACAAACATACAACAAACATATGAATTTATTTGTTTTGGGGTTTGTTTTTTAATGAAAATATAAGCCGCTCATATATTTTCACACATATATAAATTTTTTTTTTAATAAATAAAATTATATGTGATACTAAACAACTTAAATTATATTTTCTAGCCGGAAAAAGAAGGTTTATTGCACATTTCATTATTCGTACTTCACAATTTATGATAATGAGATGATCTATTTCATTATTATTGTTTCTAAAATAATCGCTTTAACTGTTATAATTATTATGTAGATTGTTGTTTTAAATCTTTTTTAATACGATAAAGTATTAAATATATCAGATAAGAATGTAAAAATAAAATATATATCAATTTTATTTTAAATGAAATAATGTTATTTATGTCCTTAACGTAAAAACTGTTTAATTCATTTTTATTTTTTTATTTTTTGGAAGTACAACTCACTTAAACTTCATTGGAAATTTGATTCAATTACATTACATCAACTAAAAGTATTTTTAATTTTTCAAAGGTGTAAATTTATTGTACTAAAAAAACGGCTATTTTTAAATTTTATAAATTCATAACATTTTTCTGTAAGTTTTGTTTTTAATTAAAAAAAGTTGATTGTTTTTATTTTTATATACCTAAGTCAGTTTTTTCAGAATTAAGTTCTCTAGAAGCTGTAATAATAGAATTTAAGCATTTATTAGTCATTTAACAGTACTTCAAACCTAAAAAAAAAAACAACAGTTTTTCGTCACCGAATCTCTGTTTTAGTTGGATTTCATGAAAACTACGGGAGATTCTGGCACTTGTTTTATTAGGTTTTTCAGGTCAGATAACGTAAAAACACCGTAAAGTTTATATATTACCTTATATAAAACGCCTTAAAAATTTTAGGATAACCTCATTTCAGCGGGGGAACTGAAATCCGGGCGAAATGTACCTTTTTCTTTATTTAATGCTGCAGAATCAATTCCCAAATTATTTCTCTTTCCTCCTGAATCACTCTGTATTGCAATCTTTGTATCCACTACAGCTTTTACTTTCTACATACTTCCATCATTAAATTAATTAAACCTGGATTCTATAATACGTGGCTCAACGGATTAGTTTGCCTTTTTAAAAAATTCTACCACAAGTTTCTTAAATTTATGATTACATGAGACTACTGAAACAACATTTTTTTATTGTGTAGTTGGCAAGTTTTAATCAGATATAACATTTAGTAATTCTTTTTTAATTTAAATATATTTGAATGAAGAAGAGTGAAAATAATGATCTTTTTTAACATAATAAATATGTACAATTTGTCTTGAAGGAGAGAAAGTCCAACAGGAATTAATACACGTTTTTATATTCCATTTATTCTGGCTGGGACTTTGTAACAGCTGCTGATGGATGGTAATAACTATTTTTGTATCTTGTGATAAAAATGCCGTGCCGACCGGGATTCGAACTCATAATATCCGGATGAAAGGAACAGATTCTACCACTCCACCACGAAGATCAGCTTAATAAAATAGCTATAAAATATTTTTTTTACGCGAATAATATTGATTAAATGATTTGAGAGGAGAAATACATACAAAAATGATGGACCGATAAATAGTATTTTTTTTTTTAAACTGTTAAAATAAAAATTGGTAAAAGTTCAGCTAATATTTTGCTAAAAATAGTTCTTGAAAAATGGATTTAATAACGTATACTTATCTATAATTTTTTTAAAAATTTTAATGCTCTTTTTTGGGGCGTTTTTAACCAATTCAAAATCAAATTAAGATAACTAACTACTTATTTTTATTTTTTTAATCTTTTTAAGAAATTCTATCATTTTCTCGTATTGAGTTTTCTCCTCTCTTCCAAGTTTAGTTCCAGTTTATTTTTTCTTAGTTTTTTCTACTGAATTATTTTGAATTTTTTAATTTCTACTATGAATTTATTTTTATTATTTACTAGCAGATCCGGCAATGCTTTGCTATTGGTAGATTTGAGTATATATGTAAATACATATATATATATATATATATATATAGAGAGAGAGAGAGAGAGAATGAGAGAGAGAGATTAAATGAACACGATTGAAAGTTTGAGAAAATATTAACAAAATGAACTTTAAGGAACTTCACAAAATTTAACCTTTCCCTTTTACCCTTTTCTCTTTTACCCACTATACCTTTTACTCTCTCTCCATTTTCGCCTTATCCCTTTTCCATCCCCCATTCCCCCGTCCTCTTTCCGTCACCATTGCCCTTTCACTACTTTACTTTTCCCCATTTCCCCTTTCACCCATTTCCTTTTTATCATATTTCCTTTCCCCTGGTACCCCTTTCCCACCACTTACCCTTCCCCTTTGCAGATTCTCACATTTATCTTCCTCCGTTTCGGCTTTATTTTTCTCCCATTTGCACCTTTCCCCCAATTTTCCGTCTTTCCTCCCCATTTCAAGCTCCCTTATTTCCATTTTCCCCTTATATTTTCCCCTTTACCTTTCATTTCCCCATTTTTTCTTTTCCCCGTTTTCCCTTTTTAATTTTTCCCATTTTCCCCTTTTTTACCTTTTTCTATTTTTCCCTTTTACCCTTTTTCCCCGCGCGCAAATGGGTCCAGTAGTCTTTTAGTCTATAGCGGACGTACATATCGGAAACGTTGAAATGGAATCGTAAAACATTTAGTATAGCGTGTGTTGCTTTTACGTCCAACATGTTTTTACCTGTCACAGGAGTGACACCTTAGGCATATAAAAACATGCGCATATTTGAAAGAACTTTCGGAGATTTATGATTTTGAACAAACGAACATTTACATTTTCATTTATATAGATTGTCTTTTTTAAGTTGTTTTATTTTATAAAAATAATTTATTGTAAATTAAAAAAAAATATTAACGTGTATTTCTTAAAATTTGTTGTGTATTTTTAATATTGCTTATTTCTGAAGAAGTTAGTACCATCGATAAGTGTTTAAAACAAATGTTTTTTGAGTAACCGCTTTTAGCATTGGTCGTTAATTAATACTATTTTTACGATTCGGCCAAAAAAAATGTTTTTACCCGTCGATTGGACGCCCTTGATACAAAATATTTTTATACTAGTTTTCGAGTATATCGCTTGTACGTTACGTAATTTATAATAGCTGTTCTTTGCATTCCATTTATAATTTAAAATTAAACTTTGTGGTTTAATTATATCAATTTCATGACTAGTAGTTTAAATAATGAATGTATGTGCAATTATGCAACTGTCTAGATACATTGTTCTGATCGTATATTATCTTTTGTAAAGGGGATTATTATTATTATTTTGTTTTTTGTTTTTGTTGCTATAATAATCTTTCTATTTTTATTATTACTGGAAAAAATAAGATTAATATTTTTATGTTATTTTATTATTACTATCACCAGATATATATATATGAATCTGGCTTAATTTTACCAAATGCGCAGAAATCAGGGCGAAATATTTTTCCAGTCTAAACTCATTAACCCACTGCTGAACTTTCTTCTTTATTTTCATAAGTACAACATATCCTGAAAGTTTATTACATTCTTCGTGAATCATTCTGTATATGAACTACAAACGAATGCGAGGTAAAATTCTCTGCAATTCCTGTAATACTCATTTTTGTTTGTTATTTTCGTATACATAACTGAAGTACTGAGACAAAGTGTTTAATATCGCGCGCTCGCGCGCGCACGTATATATAAAACAAAGTAAAACGTCTTTTGATATAACGTAATGAGAGGAAATCATAAATTGACTGATATGGTAAAGGAAACAGTTTTGGAAGAAGCTTCTAATTGTAAGAGGTGATGTATAATGTAAATGAACTAATGTCATCCTTAACCAAATGCAAAAGTAGCTAATATTTTTATATTATTATTATTTTTATTGCATTACATGTAAGACTACCACTTCGCGAAAATATTTTCAAGAAATTTTAATAATTATTTTTAAATGGAATAGTAAAATGTTTTTTTAGAATTACACGTTATTTTCATTAGCTTATTGTCAAAAGGTTATCATTTGTTTAATTAAAAGCATTTCGCGTTTTCGGCTACAATTTTAAAATGATTAATCATAGATATTATTGATTTCATATTTAAATTTTTTTCGAAATAATTATTTTACTTATTTTTTAAATATCTTGGTAATATATAATTTAGAATTAAGTGCGGTTAACCATATTCCTTTTTTTTACAGACTTTTCGATGAAAAGTACCGCTTTACTTTCGGTCACACGGTGGGATTGGGGTTAGAAATTTAATTTTCTTTACGTTTTGAGGTATGAATTGTACATCCTAACCCCCGTAGGGAAAGACCCGCCTTGTGATGATTCTGTTCGCCCCCCTTTACTAGCCTGATGGGCTTTAACGGGAGTCGTCTTTCGCCCTCTAACTTTTTACATCTCATAGTAATAAGCCAGGCCTCGTTGGGATGCCACCGATGTAAATCCTCGGTAGACATTTGCATCAGTGAGTTAATGACTCAGCTTTCGCCTTCGCTGTAGGCTTCTTTCGGACATTATTGACTATCCTACTTCGTTGCCCTCTTAACTAGCTAACCGAGTTCGTGGAAGCACGAACTCTGCGTCCAGTTCTACACTTTATAGAGCCAATTATGTGTAATGTCTCGTAATTCGAGGCAAATGAATAAATAACATACTACCAAAAATGTTGTTCGCAACAACGAAATTTATTCCTAGTTCCCAGTGAACTGAACTTTAGTACCTACCTCTGACTTTGTTACAATTATGGACTCCGGTCTGGTCTACCAGGGAGAGACCTTCTACTCCCACTCAGCTCTATCGCAGAGTCCCGCGTGACATTTACTTTCACTTAAATTACCATCGTCGAGATGGCGCTATACCTGACGGCTGCATGGTTACCCGTACCTCGGCAGTGCAGTCATTGTTCCGTCGACAGCAAACATTATAACAATAATCACCATTACTTATTCTGACTAACCGTGGCTTGATGCCAACAAGCCTACCTCCGGCCAATCAACTTTCCAGGCGGTTCCTAGCCACTCGGGGTCCTACTCTACTTATACCCCTTGAATCGTTCTGCCCAGGGCGAGGAAACGGAGGAAGCCAGCCGCGATGGTCCATTCTCTGAGTCTTGCACTTGACTCGCAGATCAAGAAAGGAATTTACTCTCTCTTACTCCCTAACTACTCTGGTTCGTTCAGCCTCGTATCGGGGACAAATAATAAAGGACATGGTCCGCAGTGCCATCGACCCTACAGTCCGGGCACAAGCCCGATCAGTCAAACCAAACCTAGCCAAACTATTCCTAAATGCACCATGTCCTGAAAGGAATTGAGTTGTGTATCGATTGGAGGAAACCCACCTAATTGCTCGCAGCTCCCTAAAATTTGAAAATATACCATGCGTATATCGACCAGTAGAAGAATCGTTCCACCTAACTTGCCAAGAGTCAAAACCTTGATCTTGTTTAAATTGTACAAAATAAATTCACTTAAAATTGAATTTCTTTACGTATTTAGTGATTTCAAATTGTAGGGAAATTTCTCGGAATAAGATTCTATAGCCAAAAATAAGAAAAAAAGTTCATATAAACATAAGTCAGAAAACGGTTCATTAGCGAGTTTCGGCTCGCGAAATATTTAGCCCTACTTTCTGTTCCCTCTGTGAAATTAATCCGTACTAAAATTCTTGGGATACATATCGAGAGGTAAATTTGATGCTTTCTTATGATTTTTGATATAAGAAACTGAATAAACGAATGTAGTCTCAGACCTCTTATCTCAATTAGGTCTAAAGAAAAAGGGGGAAAACATGAACAAATTTTGTCGAAAAATACATTTTTTTTAGGTTTGAAATAAACCTTGTTAATTTGCTAATAAGCAAATAAAAATTTCTAGTTGACTTCGTAGAGAATTTAATTCTGAGAAAATTGATGTAATTTAGTAAAATTAAGTGCGGTTAACTGTATTACATTTTTTTTGTAATGTTTTTTAAAACATATTTTTCTATTTCATCATCAATAGGTTAACGCTCAATAATAGTTTCTATTGGATGGTAATGAATAGATTTTCTACCATATGAAAAATTTCATGCCTGACCGGGATTCAAACCCGGAACCTCAAGATAAAAGCCTACCATTTCGGGTAGCCTTTCTTTAGTGTCTCCTAGGAAAAACACTACTACTGTTCCACGGAGCAGGGTAGAATAATTTTATACAATTATTTATTAGTAAATTAAAATCAGCGGAGTTTAAACAAAGTAGTTAAAGTTAAGAATTAAGGATATCCAATAACAAAATTGGATTTCAATAAATTTTGTGGTTAATTTTTTTCATTAATTTTGTTACTAAATATGGATTTCCTTAATTCTTCACTTATAAAAACTACAAAAAGTTTGTTACTTAATTTTATTTTATGACGGGTTTTTAATGGTTTTCAACATATAGTAGAATTACAAAGTATGTACTAGTAAATAAAAATATCACTAAGTAAATAGAATTACACTTATATTAAAATTCTTAAGCGACTACTTGCTTAACAGCATATTGTAGTCGTTTATGAGATATGAGTTAGACGCGTGTGAGAATTGCCAACGTCACCTAGTCAGCGGAGCGGTATTATTAAACATTTTAAAAATAGATGAATGGGAAAATATTTTTTTAATCTAGTGATTCTTGTCTGTTGGACGCTAAATGCTTAATGATTTGATAAAGAACTTGATTCCGTCTGTAAATTGAAAAAACTCTTAATAACACAGTAGACAGACAAGCTGTAATAATTGATTAAATCGATTCAATTAACCCATTTTATCGATAATAATAGTAACGTGTAGTTTTTATCGTACGTAACTTAGAACTTTTTTTTAGCCATTTACAAAATGACGAGATATTCAAATCGATCATTATTTTGTTTTTGATGGACAAAACAGCCAGGTACCATTTTAATGAAGCAAAACAAAATCGTAAATAATTTTTTTGGAATGAATGATTAATATTAATTTTTGAATTGATGTTTGTAGGGTTCAAAATTAACTCAAATTGCTCAACGGCACTTCCAAACATTCTGTAGAACTTCTGAGAATTATTATTATTTGTAGCGTTTCATTTAATTTTATGTAAACAATTCATAGTTTTGATAAATTACAAGCTTACAGATGACAAAAAACGGAATTTTGACCCTGAATTTTTAGTGAACGTATACAAAATTTTATTTACTTTTTAAGTCCACAATTTTATCAGAATGTGTGTGTTTTGAAATGCTTGGAGCTATTACATAATACATAATTTAACTCTATTAATGAAGATTTAACATTTACTACTAATCTTTCTCTGTAAATGAGTTAATTATAATTCTTCAGTTCCTCTTAAAATTGTTCTTCTCCATGTTCATGCGTTACGTAAAAGAAATTGAATTAATTCGATATTTAAAAAAAAGAAGAATGTGGAAGTTCTGTGGTAGTCTTATATAAATTTTTTCTAGATATGTAGAAGGAAAATTTATCGTGTCGCTAGCATTACTTTGTTATAGGGTACGTTATGTTTCAAAGTTTACTCTTTCGAGAAATATTTTTCTTGAAAAAACTATTTGAGAAAACTTGGAATAAAAAATATTTTCTTATACCAGTCAGCCTTAGCCATGATCGGTATTAACTTTTTCTTTTCTTTTTCTTGTTTAGCCTCCGGGAATTACAATTTAAGTATTATTTCAGAGGATGATATGTACGAGTGTAAATGAAGTGTAGTCTTGTACAGTCTCAGGTCGACTATTCCTGAGATGTGTGGTTAATTGAAACCCAGCCACCAAAGAACACCGGTATCCACGATCTAGTATTCAAATCCGTATTAAAGTAACTGCTTTTACTTCGGTATTAACTGGTCTTTGCTTTCCGTTCTTTATTTTTATTAAGACGCAAATATTCATCTTTTGTTTTCTTTGTGAACAATTTAGTTCTATAAATACCGCATCAGAAATTATGTTTGTCATTTGCTCTTAGTTTTATTATATAATTATTTAAAAATATCGCTTTTATAAAATATATTTTTATATAATTATTTTTTAACTAATAAATTTAATAAACATCTAAAACTCGATAGTAATTTAATTGTTTTAATATTCTAATTTTTCTTTAATTTTGGCTTTTGATTTAAGAAAAATGGTACCATTGTCGACCATTTTGTTTTTATGTATATATATATATATATATATTTATTTATATATGTAATGTTCTCGCACAATTAAATCGTATCGTTTGGTGCTTGTTTCATGAAAATCTGTGTAGCTGTTGTAGAACAAACCGAGGCACAGAACACGGACGCGCGCGTGTGTGCAAAGACACACACACACACACAACTGAATAGATTATTCTCTTTCTAGAGTAGTCGGGTAAATAATTATGGTGCATATTCGCGCGAACCTTTTCAATTTATTCTGCAATTTAGTGAAACTAATTTTGCTACAACTATTGTTGTTGTTTTATTTTTTCATTAATAGATTTATTTATATAACTGCAATGTAATCAACGTAGCATGATTTAGACAGAATGCTCGGTGTAATACTGCTGATCTTATGCAGTGATTTTTTATTTTATTTTGCTGGGACTTTTACTAATGACGCTTATCTCCCACTAATTTTTTTGCGAAATGTTAATTATTGTTAAGCTGACCTTGAGCCATCCATTAAACTTTCATTATATTTTACGTGAATTATTTTTTATTTATCTTATTAATACGTTCTAATATATAGAAATTTTTTTTTTTAACGTACGTTTGCTAAAGGTTATATTTTAAACATTGCTGTATACAATACGTTAATACAATATGATAGTTAAGGTATATATATTTTTATTATAAATTTTGTTTTGTAAAGACAAAATCTATTACAAATGCAGATAAATAAATTTAACAAGCTTTATTTAAATAGTTTATTATTTTCCCTTAAAAAAAGAAAAGGGGAACTTTTCTCAATTTGACTCGTATGTATTAATTTTTTCCATAAGTGGTCAACCTGTTGGCCTTTTTTCCTTTTGATAGTCGTAATTTTATTTTGTAGAGGTTTTACTGGGTTCCGGTGTATGTTTTTTTCCAGATAAGTGGAAGATTTCTGAAAGGAAAAATATTTTTTGTCACCATTATTTAGAATTGAATTATAAAAATAAAATTATTTATATCTTTAGATCATTTTGATATTTTATACTCGTATTTTCAAGTAAAATCTCAAGAAAATTAGTTGGAAAAAAAATGTAAAAACATAATACAATTACCGTAACCCTGTCAGTCTTAGCTTAGGCTGTTGTGATAATAATTGCTTAATAGTTGTTAGAGAATATTTCACTAATTTTTTTTAGATAATGTAATCAATAATTAAGTAGATTTATCGCCGTATAATTTAAATTGAATAAAACTCAAGGTAAATAAAAATATGGTAAAAAATAAAAATAATCCGACTTCAAAAACGTAAGGCTGTAAAAGACGTATTAAATTTTTCTTTATATTTATTTACTATATTAATTTCGATTACATAAGTCGATTGTATATTTTTTTCATTAAAATTTATTCTTTTCCTGTTTAGTCTCCGGGAATTAGCCTTCAAGTATTACTTCAGAGGATGAATGAAGATGATATGTATGAATGTAAATGAAGTTTAATCTTGTACAGTCTCAGTTCGACCATTCCTGAGATGTGTGGTTAATTGAAACCCAACCACCAAAGAACACCGGTATCTAGTATTCACGATCTAGTATTCAAGTCCGTATAAAAGTAACTGCCTTTACTAGGACTTGAACGCTGGAACTCTCGACTTCCAAATTAGCTGATTTGGGAAGACGCGTTCACCACTAGACCAACCCGGCGGGTTATTAAAATTTATTCTATAAAAATTAAAATTAACACCCTTTTTTTTTAAAAATTCTTGATATTGTTTTAAAGTTTGTTAAATTTTTATGATCACTCTTTTGAATCCAAATTATCTTTAAATAACTCAAGTTTCTTGTTTTTTTTGTTTTTTTTTTATCAATTGTCAGTAAATAATTAATTTGGTTTTTTCGTAAGGAATTACGGTTAGCATCGGTAAACAATAATAACATATTTGTAAAACATATCAATAATCTAAATTCTATTACGTTAAAAAAAAAAAAAAATCAAATAAAAACAGTGATGGAGAGAGAAAAATAACAACGATAAATTGATTGATTGGTGGAGTGAGAAGGAGTTAGAGAGAGAAAACGAGTGAATTAGTGGGTGGTGGGAGAAGAGAAGATGAAAGTGAACACAATATAACGATGAAACGAAACCCATCTGCGTATTAGAAATGAAGTTGATGTATGCATATCTATTTCTTTATTATTATTTTGCCGATATGCAAACATTTTACATAAAATTGTGTGTATATTATTAAGTGTTATAAAGCTTCCGACAGTAAAAGAGATTTCATTAACACCCGTCTATCATAATTTCACAATTTAATTCTTATTACGCTAGTCCTCGTGACAAGTATTTCTCACCTCCCCCCAACAACAAGTATCAAACATTTCATGTCAACAAGACGAATGAATTATTTAATATCAATTTCTTTTTTTGGACTAAAATTACCTTTTGGTTAAATTAATTAATATTGCGTTATAATAAACGGTATGAATGTTAATTTTTTATAAATTGAATTAAAAAAAAAAAACAAGAAAGAAAAAATAATTAAAAGAAAATAAGATTTGTAAATGATGATAAATGGGTTTCATAGATATGTCATTCTATTTTCTTCTAAAATTCTTTTAATGTTTCCATTCTTTGCAATTTATGAGACAAATCCAGTTGTATACAATAGAAAAGGTTGTCAAGTATTACTAGCAACAAGATAAGATTATTTTATTAATCACAGTTTATTAACAAATCATGCAGCGGTAAAATTATTTATTAATATGACTTCTGCATAATCTGACCATCTCTTAAATGAAAAGTACGTAACTTTTATTTCACTAATAACTTCATATTTTTTTATATCTTTATTGTTTTTAATAAATCAATATATTTAAATTAAAAAAAAAAAAAGGAAATGAAGTCTGATTAGAACCGATGTACCTTCCCATTGTAAGATAGATATTCCATTAATTAAAATTTTTATATAGCTATAAAAATGCTATACCAATGAAAATAAGTATCACTTATGATATATCGTTCAAAAGCTCTCAATGAGGGCTTATTACTGCAGTTAAGAAAAATCCAAAATTCAAATATTTTGGATTTTGGGCTCCTTTGGACATTTTTGGTCGAGTCGATTTCAATCAAAAGAGGAGGTGCACAACTAGATGTTACAACAGTCCTAAGTACAAAATTTCAACATTCTACGGCTAATTGCTTTTGAGTTATGCGAGATACATACGTACGTACAGACGTCACGCCGTAAATGATCAAAATGGATATTTCCGTTGAAATCTGAAATTTTTCGCGATTACAATACTTTCTTTACTTTGTACAAGGAAGTAAAAAAAGGTATGAAGCTTCTTACTATTAGCAGCCTTAACATTTCGTTTGTTTACTATGAATACTATTTGTGGTAATAATAAGCGTAATTTAATCATAAAAACTACAGCTGAACTAAAAAATTATGTTTTTATTAATAATATATATTGATTTATACAACCAATTGGAGATCTGTATAAAATATTTAACCTTATTTAATATATGATAAACAAAATATATCATGATTTTAGTATGGTTAGGCAACAATATTAATGTCTACTTTCATATTTAACTCTTTTAAATGACTTAAACTTTTTTTCGCTTAAGAATAATAAAATTACAAAAAAACAAATTAAGATTTAATTTAAAGCTTCAGGTAATACTAGTTGTGTTTTAATTGTATTCAAGCAAACACAGTTTCAGTGACAATAATTATTATATATACACATATTTTTAATTAATATTTTATTTTTTACTTACCATATATGAAATAGGTTATTAAGAAGAATTACTATCTTTTACCATATATCGTAAGGAATGATAATCACAAAGTCATCATTTTACATGGTTAGAAAAAAAATAAAAGAAACAAAAAAAATAACTGTTTACAGTACAGTTTTAG
The DNA here is from genome assembly GCF_047948215.1 of Lycorma delicatula. NCBI lineage: Eukaryota > Metazoa > Arthropoda > Insecta > Hemiptera > Fulgoridae > Lycorma > Lycorma delicatula. The sequence goes on along the minus strand of NC_134458.1, from coordinate 130,909,308 downwards.
ATACATGTTAATCAATGTTTTGGTTGATTTATTACTTAGTAAAAAAAAGAAAGAGAAAATATATTTCTCAATACGATTACATTGTGTTTATAAATAAAGAATTACAATATTTAATATATTGTAAAGCAGGATATGTTTACACAAAAACAGGAAGTATTTATTCGTTTTACTACTTAAAATACTGCAATATTAATTGATGCTGTAGTGCTGGGTTTCAACTATGTTTTAAGTACTGCATAAACTCGCTCTGTATATTTTAATTCAAAGCGTATTATCGAATAAAACATTTACTTAACATCCATAAAAAATAATGGAATATGGTTTTTATCCAATAAAGCTCCCTATACTTTTTTATCTTTATTATTTTTCTTTAAATTACGCGTTGTTTATTAATAGTATTATTATTTACGCTACATAAGGAACAATATTTGTTATAAAAACAAAAAAAATAATTTTATTAAAAACATTTTTTCTTTTACTGCTTTTGTTTATTACCGTTCTTTTGCTAATTAAAATAGCAGAATTAATGAAAAGAAAATAATAATGAACAAATATAATTGTTAAAAACAACGATTGCCTTTGGAAAATAATTAATTTAGTTTAAAATCATTTAACAATTTATATTTAAATATTAAAACTCTGGTACCAAAAACAGTAGCTTCATTCTACAGAGTTAAAAGTATGGAAACCCCTAAACAACTTTGAAAACGTTCCAAATAGAATACTGTAACTTTTAGGATATGGTATCTGTAAACTACTTTACCTTTTGACGAGAAATAAAATATACACCCCCTTCATGGGAGTGGCCCAGGGGTTGTATATAAAACGGGTTGTATAATACTCAAATATTTTAAATGGTAAAACCCTTTGTGTGATACACCATTTTAAGATAAGAAAAATAGTATAAATAAAAAGTTGGTACTATATATATATAACCAAAATGGCGCAGGAATAAAATTTGGAGTTTGAAAATTACTAAATTTAGGAAGTTCAAGTAATAAAAATAAAATGAATAAATTTCTTTTTATTTAATAATAAACTGAGTTAAAATTTAACCTAATTTAAATTTATTTAAACATTTTAATTTAAAAAAAAAATATATTTTTTAACACAAAAAATTGTTTTTCTCCAATTTAGTGAGTAAATAGATAAAAATATTGTCATCTTATCGTGCTGATCAGCTGATTATAGATTGTGTATTACCATTGTTGTAAAAAATAAAGCTTATTTCATTGTTTTGTTGTATTCCATTTGAGTGTTTCAATACAACACTGTTAGATTCATATGTGATCAGTTGCTTGATTGATTTTGTCTACCTTTTCCACATTTGTAAGCCACTTTTGTTATTTACATATTTTTTTATCGATTTGTAATTTTTTTACTGAATTAATTTTTTCTATGCTACCCGCTTAACATTGCTACCGACATGTCACTTAGTGAACAGGAGAGGGTCACACTTTCAATGATGAGGAGGTTTGGTGGTAGAGTTACGTCGTATAATAAGTCTATGAAAATTGTTCAGCGCAACATTTAATAATCGTAACCTTATTTCAAAAGGTACAGTGTCAAAAACCATCAAACGATTTGAAGGCCGTGACATGAAAGGAAATGAGGATCTGCTTCATTTCGGTCTTTTGAAGTACGTGAAATTTTAAACGCATTTTTTCCAGGAAGATGGATTGGTCGAAGCGGTCAAATAGATGGCCAGCGTGATAACCCGGCTTGTCACAATTGGATTACTTTCGATGCGGCCACTTTAAAAGCATTGTTTATCATAAACTTCAAGATCTCTTTGACTTACAATATAGAATTCGAGCATCAGCATAAAATATAATTAGAGAATCATTGAATAATGCAGTGTCATCCTTTTACACCCGACTGGCACACTGTCAAACAACAAAAGGAGGACATTTCGAACATTTATTAAAATGAAATGTAAGTAAATTAGCTAATAATATTAAATAATGCTTAATAAATAGTTTTCTTTGTTTTAAATAAATTTGTTCCATAATATCCATTTAATTAAAATTTTATAAATTATTTGCGACAATTCCATAAATCAATGTAATTATTAGGTATATCAATGTAATTATTTTCGAAATCCAAACTTTGTTCCGCCGCGACTTTGGGTACAGACATCGTACCAACCTTTTATTTATACCATTATTATTATCTTAAAGAGACCTATAAAATGATTTATCACACAAAGGTGTTAACCCCTGGGCTAACCTCCAAGAAGGGGTTGAAATTTTATCAGTCGCCAAAAGGTAAAGTAGTTGACCGCTACCTTTCTCTGAAATTTATAATATTCTATCTGGTACAGTTTTAAAGTTATTGAAAGTTTCAATACTTCTGACTCGCTCTATACCTTAACTGTAAACTTAGTAGCAAAACAATTATTTTATTTAAATAACTGAGACAAACATAAATATCTACCTACTAAACATAAATATCTTATAGTTATTATATATTTAATTATGTTTTGAATTAAATTTTATAAAAAAACCGTTCTAAATATACATAATATAAATGAATTATATTCTGCTGCTAGGTTACAATTTGATTAATTTTTATGTATTTCATTATATTTAACTTAAAAAGTGCACGGTGAAAATTTTAAATTTAAGAATCTGTAAAATGACCATTTTAGAGCAAAACTTAAATTTTCTTGCTATTTGAGAAAGGGAGATATAATCTTAAGTGGACCATTGGGGCTTTTCTCTTTAAAAGGGTTTGTAACTGTTTTCACCTCCTTAATGGGAGTGAAAAAAATCCTTCGTAGCGGTAGCTTAAATTCTACGGGTAAACTTTCAATGTATTATATTTTTGCTGTTTGAGATTTGACAATTCGCTTCATAACAATAAAAAATACAGAATGCTCTTATTTTATTTCTTCATCAGTTTTTTTGTAAAACAATTTATTCCATTTTAAGAAAACTATTACAGTGAAATTCCTATAACTTGAATATTCAAGGAAATAAAAAAAATCGACTTACGAAAAATTCGAGTTAGAGAAACATACATGTTACGAATTACTACCCACTGTAAATTCACTCACGTAAAATGTATAGCACTATTTAAGAAAATATTGCATTTTTTCCATTTACAGTCTTATATCACAGCAATATTATTACATGACATGATTCTGAATCATAAATACAGTATATAGTACGTACTATTGGTCAGTACGTATATGTATGTATGTAGTTGCTAAGTTAAACATAACTTACCTGAAGAGTATTCTATTACCGCGGAAAACACTAAAGAAAAAGTAGGATAATAAATATAGTCCACCGGGGTAGTTTAGTGGTTAACTCGTCATCACAAATCAGCTAATTTCGAAGTCGAGAGTTCTAAGGTTCAAATCCTAGTAAAGGTATATATGGATTTGAATACTAGATCGTGGATACCGGTGTTATTTGGTGGTTGGGTTTCAATTAACCACACTTATCAGGAATTGTCGACCTGTGGTTGTACAAGACTACACTTCATTCACATTCATAGATATCGTCCTCATTCATCCTCTGAAGTAATACCTTACGGGGGTTCCGGAGGCTAAACAGAAAAAGAGAGAGGCTAATAAATACACACCAAAGTGCTGTACATTAATCACATTTTTTCTTACTGATAATCAATTTATTGTCCAAAAATCGTTAATGAATGAAAAATACAAAAGGCTGTACTTATTATAACTAGTAAAAAATATAATTGTTGCATAAAAACACGGTTCAGTTTTAAATTCAAGGATTGTGTTTTTAAAAGTTTTTCAATTAAAATAAAAACATAATTAAAATTTTAGAAAATAAAATAAAAAGTGAAGAATAATTAGCTCTTTCGTAAAAAATACTGAATGTAATTAAAATCGAATAAAAAAATTGTTGATAGTTATCCGAGTTGATTTCTTCTGATGCAGTGTAGTCAACCATTTTCCTACATCTGCCACCGCGGAAAAAACCGATTCTGGTACATCAACTTTTGACTCAACTAATTTTTGTCAAACAGACTCAATGTTATCTGTAACTTCTATTACAGTTGAGGGCGGTCCGCAGGGTATTTCATCATTGCGGTCTCTATGGTGTCATTCTCATTTGCCTTTGCGTTAATTGTATTGATTACAATATCTTCGTCAGTAGGGTATTCGGCTACTACCAAATCTTAGTCTATAAAAACATAATACCGAAAAGTTACGCTGTCGGGTACTTTAAAAACATCGGTAACTGACTGCCATTCATTATCATAATCATAATCGTCATTATTGTCGCTAGAACAAAGGTTTTCACTTCTAGTTTGTTCACATTCCGACAAAATGGGTTGTTGTGGGTTTTTAAATCCAGCTTTTTTAAAACAGTTAAAAATTGTTAGCTCAGTCACATCATTCAAAGATTTTTTAACATTCCACAGACAATGAAGAATATTAATTTCTATTTCTTTTCAACCATCTCTAACGTTTTCATTGTAATCCTTTTCCTGTACAAATACCCTAATCCATTGATTGGAGTTTAGGGGTAACATTTGGTGAAAGAAAACGGTGATAGATTCCTAAGGAAATGATTTTGGATATGCCGGCAGTTGTCAATAAATAGAAAAATTTTTCTATTTTCGAATGGTAATAGTGATCCAATTTAAATAACTATTTTTCGAAGATTTCACTAGTAACCCACGCTTTTCTATTGGCTTCGTACTGAATAGGCAAAGATTTAACCTTAGCGAAACAACATGTTTTTTTTCGATTTACCAATTAAGAGAGGTTTCAACTTTTCTTTCCCCGCCATGTTAGCACCTAAAAGAACTGTGACGCGGTCTTTACTTTGTTTCGCACCGTGGAAAATATCACCTTTAAAAGTTAAAGTTTTGTCAGGTAATTTGAAAAACAGTCCAGTTTCGTCAGCATTAGAAGTGTCCGATTCGTTGTATTTTCTCATAATTTCTTTTAGCGTATTGTTTATCCACGTATATAAACTTCTTCGTTTACACTGGCACTTTCACCAGAAACATTTAAAAAAATTATTTTATGCCTATCTCTAAACTTCTTAAGCCAATCCACACTAGCTCTGAAATCCGTACAGTTGAACTGTTTCGCAATGTACTCGGCTTTTTCACATAAAATTGGTCCACTGATAGGTAAATTTTGATCGCAACTGTATTTAAAACACTCTAAAACGCTTTTTTCAACATTGGGATACTTGACAGACTTTATTTTTTTTGATAATATCTGAATTACGAAGCCTACGATCTTTCAAAAACTTTTCACGGTTTTTGTAAATCGTAAGCGTGTTGGGTGGTATATCGAATTCCGATGCGATCAGGTTTTTCTTCTTTTCCCCCTTTTCTATTTCCATTATGAGTTATTTTATCATTTAATGACAATGTTTTTAAATTTCTGTTCCAGATTTTTTAAAAAAAGAACAGAAAGAGTGTAAATACAACTAACCAAACTGAATAAAAAATAAACACGTAAAAATCGATGTAAGGAAACAATAAGAACACCCTTGTATGCAGTAGCAAACAAACCCAAATAGACATACGAAAACTATGCATACGAGCTGAGACGGTTATAACAACACATGACCGACACTTCTTACGACAAACGAGTTCCGGTGAATACTGACGTGTGATGTACCGTATAAGACTTCGCTTCCCTCTTTACTGTAGGTGTCCCTTTTTATTATGGCATAGTACAGGAAGTGAATCATGCTTGTTTCATATTTCTGAACTGAAAATAAGATCGGTATTATAGGCCTAATGTTAAACTTGGTTTTTTTTTTATTTTTTTTTTTTGTAATAAACTAATGAAATTTTCTACATCGACTTAAAGGAGTTTTGTTCGAGTTAAATTATATTTCTGTATAAGGTAATACAATACGGCCGGGAATTAGAGTAAATTTCGGATTGTAGAAATTTTTGAGTTAAAGGAATTTGACTGTATTTTAACAACTAAAGAAAAAAAAAGCAAACGCTCTAATGTTCCTATAATAACGATTTCACATGATTTCTCACACATTGTAATGCATTGGCCTGAGATCAAGTAGGCAAATTAAATAATCCGCCATGCCCGATCTAGTAGTTCGGAAATCTAATATTCAAAAAAATCTTCTGAATAGAAATCTGAAATTTTGGATAGTTATTTCAAAGAGGGTCGTCAGGAAAAGAAAGCGAAAATTATTTTAATTTATAATCCTTAAGGAATTAAATTAAATTTGAAAAGTAGGGTGCCAGAGGAAGAATTTTAAACTATATGAAACCATTAAATTATTCCCTAAATTATTAATTTTTTTTTTATTGTCCGTGAAATTTTTATTTTTTATTTTTTTTTTATCTTGTCTGTGGAATATGGAAATTGAATTTTGTAGCGTATGAAAAATACCATGTTGTGGCATATTTTCCGTTTAGAAAAGAAATCAGGACGAATTTTTTCGCAGACTCGAAAACGAAGCATTTCTATTATTATTTGTAATTTTTTCTTTTTTTTCATTTGTAGAACAATTTATAAATTAGTGTAGCAAATAAATTGATATACGGATAAATAGATTTGTTTAACCGAATCGTATACGTGCAATAAAAAATGCGATTGTAATATTTATTATAATATTCTATTCCAGCACAACGTAAACAGAAATAGTGCTACTATCCCATCTGGAAAAACGGTACTCTTTATCATCTTAAAAATAAAAACATTATTGTTAAAATTTTATCTTTATTTCAGTTTCTTGGTAAATGAGTATTTGCTATGTTTTTTATCCGCTGTAGCATTTGTTTCTACCAATCAAAATATGTGGAAGTTGATACGAAACTATAATCTAGATTCTAGATCTAATGACAAATATGTTATTCTCGTTAAAAACTGAAAACTGATGATAATTTTGCTACTAGAATGCGAATATGTTTTTATGCAAACATTAAAAATTATTCAAACGGTTAATAATATTATATAATAGTATTTTTACAAATATATTACATTTGGTCTAAAATGGATAAAAAACATAAGTATAATATATAATTAAAAATATATATAAAGATAAAAATGTCCTTTAGACCCTGTGAGAGAACCGATTTGGTAAATCCTCATTCCATAAACTCCTTCAATCCTTTTCGCCTCTCTGTTCTCCCTCCAGGATTGCCAACATTACCCTTACCGCCCTACCACCATCACAACCACTTTGCATAAAAAACTGAATTTCCGCAGCGGTTAAATTTGCATAATTATTCAGTATTTTATGCAATAATAATAAATAACACACAGCCTAACATAGCAGTAAACCTAATCAGTCTTATTTCAAGTATACCAGCTGAATTTAAGTATTCAAACCCGAATAAGGTATGTAATGTTACAGAATGGAATAAAATATTATATAAAAGGCATTATTTTGGTCATGCAAAAACCCCATCAAAAAAAATAAATAAAAAAAATCCGCTATGAATCACCATTATTTTATTTAATTTATTATTTATACAGTAAGGACTCTTATAATACACTGCAGTTATAAATAAACTTATTTAAATTAATCATATTATGTTATTTGTAATAAGAGAACATTTATCTGTGATTATTGTAAATAAAATATGATAATTCTAAAATTAAGAAAAAAACAAAAATAAATAAACATAGAATTAAATAACTAACAATGAATTTTAATTTAGATAACAACAATAATATTCCAAATACAATTTGGAATACAGAATAATAAATTATACCTCGTTTTGATATTTTAAAGAAAATATAATAGTGGCAATCACATTTCTTATTTCATTAAAAATCTATAAAAATTTCTAAGTAACGTGTTTAGATCTTGTATAAAAGAAGATAAGTATTTCGATTCGCATGCAAGCACTGCCATCGAAATACTATGAATTAGTTTAAATTCTTAAGATCATCTACCTATTACGTGATATTCATTTGCCGGGTTGATATTAAATGCATATCTTACTTATAACTATGGGCTGATTTGATTATTTGTAATCTATGATTTATTAAAAAAAATTTTAACAGTAAATTTTGTTTTTACAAATTTTCATATCACCAAAAATGAATTTGGTTTTTGTTTATGTTTAATAAGTACTTTTCTGACAATTGTAGTACTGTACTAAATAAAATTCGAATTTCCCTAACTTTTATTTCTTTTAATCAAATTATCTTACGTGATTTTGGTCAGAATTAAATTCTTTACAAGTTTTATTTAAAAGTTTTATGTGTTAAAACAGTGTTGTTTTTACCCCAATTTATTGTTTCTCACCACAGATTTCTCAAACTATTGCAGATGCTGTTCTCGGACCTATTTTATTCGATTTTTTATATCAAATACTATAAAAATTACTAATTCTGCCCCTTGATTAACGTCCCAAAAATTTCAGTACGACTTCATTTCACCGCGGTAGCTGAAATCCCAGCGAAACTTTTCACTAGCCGTAACTCGCAAACGAAGCATTTTAGGACTTATATTTATATGAACTTTTTCCATTATTTTTACGAGTACAAAAGGTTATGAAAGTCCCGGGAGAACTTCGTGATACATTCTCTATATCGATGTAAAATAACTACCTCTACATCATGCAATATTAAAACTCTGATTAAATAATTTTATTTAAGTTATGTACACACACACACACACACACACACACACACACACACACACACACACACACACACACACACACACACACACACACACACACACACACACACACATATATATATATATATATATATATATATATATATATATAATATGTGTGTAGAAAAGTCGATGTATTCGCATTTTTAGGATGTGGGGTTAAGGTTTCTACAAGGGAGAGGGGTTAAGTGAAGGAGTTGAATGATTTCTTTTCCACCTTAAATTCATTTCCTAAACTCTATATACTCTTTCTTGTGTCTGAATTTTTAGAAAGAATAGGAATTCTCTTTTCCAAGTAGATAAGCGCGGCCTTCATCTGGAGGTCCTGGGTTCGAATACCGGTCATATGTGACATTTTCATACGTTACAAATTACTCTTTCATCTCATCCTCTGAAGCAGTATTAAAAAAATAAGTTAGCTTAATTTGTAATAGGAAAGCAGGAAATTAAGCCCTCAGATCGTTTTTGTAGATCTCCACAATCAAAATAGATATAAGGTAGTAGGCCTAGCTGAGAATAACAACTTTAGTTATGGGAAAGAAAGATTTATTCTCCTGATAATCTAAAAAAAGATGTCGGCAAAAAAATTATTAAGAAGTTTCGATTGAACAGCTACGCTGAAAAAAATTGATTTTTCTTCGCTAAAACTCTTAAGCTATTAAACAACGAGCACATATGTTTATTAAAATGAATGCTTTAAAATATTCCTAGAATTGTATTCGATACGAAAGTGCTGTATGTTGTTTAATGATTTAAAAAGAGTAAAATGAAATCTGAAGGTAAATAAGAATCTTAACAGGAATATTGTCAAAGAAAAACCACAATTAAATAATTTTTAATTTTGGATACTATTGTAATTGTGATACTATTGGAAACTATTTATATTTGTGATGTATTTAAAAATAATTTCATTAAGTAAAATCTTTAACTATTTTTGTTAAAAAATATACTTATAAAATTGTGATAATCAATTAATTCATAATAAATTTTATTAAAAATATAAATAATACTCGTAATAATTTATATAAAAGTGTTGTTAGGTTTTAAAATCAGTTTAAACGCAATTTTATTTTCAAAAAAATATTTTGAGAAAAAAAGTCAATCGTACATTTTAAATTATATATGTAGAGTAGAGATATAAGTGAATTATTTTTTTCAAGTTGTATACTCGTATAATGTGAATTTATATAACTTGTTGAAAAGGTGATGTTTAGCAAGACTAATCTCTTATATACTTTGGCCTCCTACATAATCTCCTATATAGCGGCATCCGTGGCGCAAGTGGTAGCGTTTCGGCCTTTCATTCGGAGGTCCCTGGTTCGAATCCCGGTCAGGCATGGGAATTTTCACACACGCTAAAAATCATTTATCTCATCCTCTGAAGCAATACCTAAGTGTGGACCCGAACGTATTTCCTATATGTCTCCTGTATACGCAGAAAAAGTTTATTATGTTTTTCATATTTTTTTTTATCTATTCATGATTAAGCTGCTGACTTGAATGTGGAAGTCAATAGGCTAAAGTATTATTTCTGTTTTATAATTTCCTCCCTTTAAATTTGCTAGTTTTGTCTAAGATTGTGAAATAAAAAGGAATTATTAAAATTATTTTAAAATGTTGTCTTCAAATTACATTCTGCCATAAGTCACCGTGCCACACGCCTGGCTTCAACCATGTCCATTACATTTTTCCTCTACTCCCAACAAAAAAGTTTTTAAGATCCTGAAAGTTCCCATTTCTATTCTCTATTTCGTTTTCTGATACTGAAACCCTTTGTTGAATAACCCGTTCTTATTTTTCTAAAAATATTATGTCATCTTTGAACCTCATAAAATTGATTCTCTATTTATTCTATAGAATATTTTATCACGTCTTTAATATATATACATTAAAAGTTGAGGATAGACAATCCTTCCTTACTTTTTAAGTAAAATCACTCAGTTGATGCATCCGCTATTTAAAAATGTAATGTATTATATTAATTTTTTTCTTAATATTAATTTTATATTATTTTTTTTTTTTAAATTTCGGAAGTCTCCAGATATCTTGTGCAGCTTTCTATAAAGAAAAAAAGAGCGCTTTAGGTTTCACACCAAGGAAAGTATAAAAAGTAACAATTGATTTTAAACACGATTATAGTTTCACAGTTAAACGTTTATGTCTGTCTTTCTGTCAAGATATTTAATAAATTGTGATATAAATCAACTAATACGGTATAAACAATGTTGCTAAATTAAAAAAAAAACCAAAGACTTTTCACATTTAAGTTTAAAACCATAAACGTGTTGAGGTCAGTGAAAAGTTTTTCAACTTTTTATATATGTGCAACCCGAAAGTAATAAAATACTTTTTTTTTAAAAAAGTAAAAAAAGTTGTCAAAACTAAACGTTGTCATAATCATTATTATTAAGACTTTTAAATAAATTTTATCGACTGGTTACGGTTGTGTTTATTTAAATTTCAAGTATCATTGTCAAGAACCAGGATTATTACGCATCTTAAAAATTAATGTTTGCCCAAGTGTTTTAAAAAAATGTGGTATTTAGTGTGAACTGTTGTTAATTAATAAGTTTTCTTTTGCATAATATTCAAATAAAAGAATCACACTATTGCGTAAATGAAATGATGCAAGGATGTCCAGCCTCATTTATGTATTTATTTATGTCCAGAATTAACTTAATACATTTTAAAATTATTTATAAGTTATGTATTATTTTTAGAACTGTACGTATGAAAGACGTGTGTTATAAAGCAAGTTCCAAAGTTACTCGAGTTTAAACTGAAGAAGGAAAGTTTAATAAATTGATCTTATTAAATATGAAATTCATAATTTTTCGAAAGTTGTTGAGTGTGTAGGCTCGTAGCCGAATATATATTAAATATTTTTATAAATACATAACGAAGTTTATCTTAATCATAATTTTTTAATGATTATTTTATTAAGTCCGGTGTTGTAACATAGCCAAAAATTGACTTCATACAAACATCAATATAGAGGATCTGCTCAAAATAACACTGTGATGCAAAAATACTAACTTATTATTTAAAAACAAAAAATAGAATTACTCTAAAATGGCTAAATATATATCGAATAATATATAATCTTAGTTTATATGTGTTTTAAACATTATCTTTAAATTTATATCTATAAAACATTGAAAAGAATCTGTTTTTATATAATTTTTTTTATGTAAGTTTTATTATACGATATCATTAGCTGCAGGTAATATATACTGGTAGAAAATAATTTTTTTAAAAGGTGGCACTTAGTTCGATCTTTTGCGCAATAGACAGGTGGTAAAGATTCTTTTGATTTTTGAACGTATCACAGTTATTTTTTTTACAATTTTTTTGTTATTGTGTTCATCTATTCTTGATGAAGCTGCAGACTTGAAAATAACAATGTTTTATACATTAGTGTTAATTTTACTTGTTTTATTTAAGATAATGCAATTTAAAAAAAATATATATATATTAAAATTATTTGCGTCACACATTATTTCAGTAATTTTGTTGTAATATTAAATGCTCTAATTACTTATAAATATAAAATAAAATATGGGATGTTTTTTGTCTTTTAGAACAATGTAAATTATTTTTTCTCATTTTATTACAGCTTAATATAATGTTTATGCCTTGTGATTTTCTCTTCCATCATTTTTAGGCTCAGAGTTTTTCTTTGAAATAATATTTTTTGTTGTATGATATTTTTGTTTTGCATCTCTGACAGGAATTCTTTGTTTTAAGAATTTTCTATCAGACTTTTTTTCGTTTTGTTTATTATTTTTTTTTTATTGGTATAAATAAATTCTTATGTTAAAAATTATTATAACAGAAATAATGATAAAGTATAAAAGAAATTATTGTTAAAGAATGCATGTAACAAAAAAAAAAAATCGATTTGTGTGTTTTATTATTATTTTTTATTGTTAATTTGTATATTAAATTAATCTGTTTGTTTTAAACGTAATTTTTCATTATTATATATTTTATATTTATTTATTTAGTTAATTTTTTGTTTTTTTCTTTTTTTTCTGCCAATAATATGGAAGGATGGGGTAAGTATTACACTTATAAGTCGATTTTGTTTGGGAAATTATTTTTGGATTATTTTTTTTTTAGTTAGTTAATTTAAAATTCTGTTACAAAACACGTACATACATACAAGCCACGTATATGTAATTATAAACGTTTATTGGCTAATTAAAATCAATTTCCTTGAAATAAAAAAAAAAACAAAAATTGAAATTTTGTAAAAAAATTACATTTCTTTTTTATTCTTTGTTAATACTTTTTTGGATTGATATTACACTGAATTAAAGTCCAAGTATAAAGTTGTAAAATTTAATTGTGTATCGGTTTTAAAAACTTTATTTCCAAATTTGTAAACATAATACTTTCTATTTTTTTTGGGGGGGGGGACTTTATATTAAATATTAGGAAGGAAAGATTTTAATTTTTAAAATTTACTTTTTAGTTCTATTATTTTAACATCCCTGAAATATATATCTGAAATAGCATAGGTTTGCCGATCGTAACTATTATTACAAAAAACTAACTCCCATTATACATATTGTGTTAACACCTCAAATAAAAAAATAAAAAATATATCAGGCCGATTGAAATTACATATTGATGTTCAGTCAGTGTTATTTTTCATAATCTTATGTTTTCAATATGAAATTTACACCGCTGTACAAAAGTACACTGATAATGAGATTGAAAAATTTGATGTAAAATCAGTAATTTGTGTTCGCAGTGGCTTGAGAACCAACAATCAGCTTTGCAGGAAATTTTATTTTTATTTTTCCTTTTGTAAATCAATAATCTAATGAAATTATAAGCAGTGTTAATCTAGCAGTATTAACAATATCAGAATTAAAATTTTTCTTTGTTTTACTTGTTAAAAAAAATGCTGTAAATGACTAATTCGAGTTTTTACAAGGTTATTTAGTTGCTACTCTTAATTGGAACTATGACCTTTTAATTAGAATCATGGTTTTATTTATATCATCTTATGAGTGAATGAGTTTTTCCTTCTAATTCCATTTTAAATACTTAGTCCTTATGGATATGTACTTAATTTTTTAGTTTTTTTTTTTTAGGGGGGGTAAAGTTATGCGTTGAATTTTAAAGTAATTTTGTTTATTATAAAAGTAAAAATTACGAGTTTATATGTACGCGTCTTTATTCAATTCAAATAAAAATTTATTTGTGATTCGTAGCAGTAGGAATATTTATACGATTTTGGTGATGGAAATATTCAATTACATCTTGAAATTTATTTTATATCCTAAGGCAGAGTAGTTTCTCTTAAGTTTTATTTTAAATTCTGTTGAAAGTAACAAAAATAAAAATAGTGTAATACAAAACTAAGTATCTTTAATATACTGTATAAAAGTGCAAAGAGAATATTACGGTACAAGAACCGTGTACAAAATCCGCAACTGAAAAAGACGCGGATTTAGATTATTAAACGACCATCATCATCAGTCTATATAAAAGTACAAAAATTAAAGTTAAATAATTGACAATAAATAAAAATAATGGAGAAATACCTCGGAAACTAAATATAGACAAGAACTGTTTGACGAAAGTGAAAGATACGCTACAATCTAAACTACTTTAATATTCCTTTCTATTGGTTACCACTGTGCAGCCAATCGAAATTTTCCACCTGTTTTATATGGTTTAAGTCTACCTTAAACAACGACCATCTTAATTCTTGTTTGTTAGGAATAAAATAAATTTAATTTATTAACTTCTAAGCAATATTATTTCGTCGTGGATTTATTTGATCATCTGCCCCTTTTATTTCTTTAATTATAATATTTCGTTACTTTGTTATTCATTATTTTGTATCATCTTTAAAATCTTTATAAAATTCTAAAAAAAATATCCAATAATTAAAAAAGTAATAATTTTTTCGGTATAATCACTTATTAGAAGGAATTTAGGTTTATTATTCAGACTTTATTGATTTTTTAAAATTAATAAAAAAACGTACAAACGCGCGCGCGCTGACACACAAATATATTCTAATTCACAACGTAACTTTTTGTTGAGGTTTGATTTATCTACTATTTGAATAAGTTTTGTTGTATGAATATCTGCGTGTTTGCGTTATGTAAGCTCACTTTTTTAATACCTATTATTTTTATGTTGCCGAGTTAATTTACGAGTATTATAAAATACTAATTGATATTCTGGTTAGTGAATATATAATTTTTTTAGTATTTGATATTTTATTTTCAAATTGCAACAAGTACGTTTATTATGTTTGTGAAAATTGAAAAAATTACCACATCTCAAAATTTTCTATTAACTATTTTTCCATACTTCAAAATCGTTGAGGAAGACGGTTAATATACTCCTAATATTTTTGTGTAACTTTTGATATAAGTTTTTACAAAGTTTATAATTTAATTAAGTTGAATTTTTGCTGCTGGATTAAAAAAAAGTAAACTTCTTACAACTTGGAATGAATATATGTTTAATATTTATTTATTTTTTTAATGCGAAAAGGCCAACTTAGAACCACATTAATCACTTCTTAAGCTTCTTTTTCTTCTTCCATGCGTTTCTATTTTTTTCGGCATGGCTTCGTTGTTGCTCATTTATCCATCTTCATCCTGGACCTTCTTTTTCTGTTACATGAATTTTTATATTGTAAATTATACTTGGGAAGTTATCTCTATCGCAACAAACCTCTTCTTAAAGCCTCTTCTTTGAAGTTCCTCTTCTATTTGTTTCTGGTAATTTGATTTGATTTCCATGTTCCACAGTTTGTCAAATATTTGTTATATAATCTGTTTTGTTTCATCCTGATCATAGGCTCCATGAAATTTAACCATCTTTTCCTTATCCCTGTTTCTAGATCTACAAAAATCAAGACCTCCTTGTTTGATTTCAGTCTGTATTCTTCCTCTGTTATCTTTGAACCGTAGATTTTCCTTAGTAAGTTCTTTCGATTTTGAGCAATTTTTCGAAGGTTTGTTACGTGTAATGATTCAGTAAATATCTATTTATTATTATGTGGAAAGTATGAATTAAAAAGCGTAATTAATCATAATTTCTATTAATGAACTATTAATAGAGGGTGGAGACTTAATCATCAAAGTTTGATAGGTTAATTTCCACGAATGAAATGTTATCTTCCTACTCATTGAGTAACGTGTACAGTTGTAGTCAGTGAGTATTTATTTATCTGTTGATAAATGTTCCAATACAAGTTATTAAAATACATTGGTTCAATTTTCCATCAATGACGTATTGTTGCTCAACCCTTTTCTTATTATTGTTACCGGAAAAAAAAGATTTATTTCTATAAGTTGTTAAATACTTATAACTTACCTTAATACTTGGAGATATTCAAAAACCAATTGATGCATGAATTTTTGAATTAATAAAAGAGTTAGTTTTTTAATAAGTTAAAAAGGGAATGAGATTTAATCAGCAGATGTTTGCCAGTGACTAATTACATTATTAAAAATTTATATTTTCGAACTGCTGATTATAAACGATTATATTAATTAAGTTTGCATGCATTAAATGACTTATGTTAACATTATGGGTTTGACGGTTACGGCGTA
The DNA here is from genome assembly GCF_047948215.1 of Lycorma delicatula. Classification (NCBI taxonomy): domain Eukaryota; kingdom Metazoa; phylum Arthropoda; class Insecta; order Hemiptera; family Fulgoridae; genus Lycorma; species Lycorma delicatula. The sequence continues at coordinate 130,893,107 of NC_134458.1, read as the reverse complement.
ACAAATCTTTGCTAAAAAGAAACATCGCCTATCCCGGCCCCTTTTTAGCATGACACTCTATAATTTTTTATATGCAATTTATATAATGTAGGGTAGTAATATCAGGGTAGAGGATCAGCTACGTTTAATTACGTTAAGAAATATACGCTTTTACTCTTATATGTTTACATTACTAATACGTTTATCAATCTCTTTTTTATTTTTCCCTATAATTAAAATCTTTGTTGTATAATTTTCTATAATTATAACGTGAAAATTGGATTAGGTGTGTTTATTGCATGTTTTTGTCAACATAATCAATTATGTCATGTTAAGTGGTTTTTTGCATATTTTACCGATATATTATAAGGTAAAGTTGTTTTATATAGCCTATTTATATAATAAAGTTGATATTACAAGAAAACTTAATACGATATTAAAATGAACGTACTGGGTTCAATCAATTACTATAAATATTCTAAATTTAAAACGTTTTTTGAAATTGTTGTGTTTTTACTTTCCTGGCATCATGGCTCCAGAGCTTTGCTGCAAGAATGAAAGTATGGTAATCAGTCAAAAAATGGGGTATGGGTTTTTTCTTGCATTTCTCGACGTTTCATAACTCAGAAACTCCCCAAAAAACGATGGGGGGGGAGGGTTTATGTTTGTATGTACGTGTGTCGGCGTGTTTGATAGCGTAATAATTTTAGACTGGATAAACTGATTTTAATGAAATTTTGTACAGACTCGTGTATGCAATTGGTAAAATTTTTGGTTTAATAACCCACGGGGTGGAAAGGGTATTTAGAGATCATTTTACTCAAAAGTTTTCAAACCTAATACCTCTATATTAAGTTCAGTACATGCATGCTTATCTTATTTCAAAAAAAACAATTTGCTCCAGAATAAAATCGAAAAAATCTGTCTTTATTTATTGCATATTTTTTAACCGAATTTTTTTTTAATGTCCTCCAGGCATAGTAGTAGTGCAAGCGAGCCAGAAATATACTCTGGGGGTAGTATTCCGAGTGGGGGAGCCGAACAAAATTTTGAAAATATTGATCTTTTAAATTTTCAAAACCTTTTTGGTTTACTTAAACCTTTAATATTAGTAAAATTTAAAGTAAATAATACATTTTTAGTAATAATATTACAATAAAATTTCATCATAATTCATCCTCCACCCACAAAAGAAGCCTTAGGTAACATTATTAGTTGTACATTTTTTAATGGACTTTTTTTTTAGTTCCTTTTACTTATCATAGTAAGGAAGAAAAATCAAGAATTTTCTTGGAAGGTGATTTTGGTGATGGAGTAGAAGAATAAAAAAAAAAAAAACAATGAATGTTTAAAGCCTTTTTTGGTTTATTTTAACATGCAATAATAATTTTACAACAAAATTTCATCATAATTACCCCCATACAAAAAAAATAAATCTTAGGTAAATTTTTTCAGGTATTATTTTTCCACTATATAGAATAAATGACCAATGCTAGGAAAATATCACAACTTCGTTATCAGTTTTTTTTTTTAGTAAGCTTAAACAGATAAAATAATCTATAAAAAAGGAAAAATAAATTGTTGTAGATTACTTATAATAATTTAAAATTTGGTTTTATTAAACATACTTCATTCGTGGTAGATAATGTTTTACAGAAATTTTTACATTCCTATAAAATTAATCGGTAAAGTTCAGTCAGATTTATGAAATTATTGATGATCTAAGAAATGAAATTAATATGAGAACCATATTTGTTTCTCATAACCTTTGCACAGTTAAAGACGACCATTGTATCTTTCTTTGGTTTCCTACTCACAACCTCTAGAATTAATTTAAATCTAAGAATACCAAGAAAGTGTTGATATTTTTAGTAATTTGTACATGTAATCTTCATAAAGTATGGAAACCCTTAAATAGTATTTCAACCGTTAAAAATAAAATGTTGATATTTAGCAAATGCTTTTATTTCTTAACGATCTATTTCAATATGAGATCATCATACATACCCCCGCAACTCCCAGAGGGCTTACATATTGGTTGTTCAAAAATTAACTTATCTTAGTGGCAAATTATATTTGCTGAACAGCCGGCCTCCGTGACTTGAGTGGTAGCGTCTCGACTTTACATCCGGAGGTCCCGGATTCGAATCCCGGTCAGGCTTGGCAGTTTTCATACGCTGCATTATTTCATTTCCATATTCCACACATGTGGCGATATCATCGAGAAAAAAATGATTGTTAATATTAATGAGTCTTTGAAAATTAATTTGACATAATTTAAAATGAATTATTTAACATTTTTTACAAAATTATTGAAAGTTGATCGTGAACTTAAGAAAAAAAATAAAAATTATAATATATTAAACATTAATGTTTGTGATTTATATATCACATTCCTTAATCTATGGAATCGAGCTGGGCTCATTATAATTAGAAGAAACTTGAAAACTTGTAAAATATTGAAACTTTTGGTGTTTTTTTAATACTTCTATGGCCATTACCGATTTAAATCATGATTTTCTCTTATTTCATTTTTTACATAGGAACAAGCGATATTAAAAAGAAACTATCAGTAGAGAACTACATCAGTTTGAACAGTTTAATACGGCAGATAGATAAGAATTGTGATACTATTACAATACGACGACTTTTGCAAAATGACGATCAATTTTTATGTATATAATTTAAATTTGTGAGTTTTATACTTTTATATGTTTCAATCATAAATTATGATCCCTCCTGAAGATGGCAGAATAGCCGAAAGAGCTTGAGGGAAACGAGTCATATACTGGTAAGCAGTTTATAATATATATTATAATTTAATTCGTTTTTACATTTTTGATTTTTAATGTACTATTTTAATATAATTCCATAATAATTATTTTAATTCCTATTTCCATGTATGTTTGACGTAGTTAGAATTGGACCAATGTCCTCTATACATATTCGTAATCAGAACAGATCAGAAATAACCGTAAAATTTTCAGATTATCAAACATTTTTGTAAAATAAAAGTGGTTCAAATTCTGTGAAGAATAAGTCAAAATTTATATTATAATTATTATTATTTGTTATTAAGAAGACATTCAAATAATAAAGTGAGAAATGAAATCAAAATTGACCAATAAGGTGTGAAGTGCCATAAAAATCTTTTAAATGCTATCTTTAAAAGCTTATGCTCGTTAATAAATTAACTCTTGATGATTGCATTTTATTTACTGGTTTCTTAATTATTAACCTTATTTATTTCTTTCTCCTTACATAGAGTGCGTTAAATTTTTTAATTCACGTATAAAATGTAAAGCTTTTTAACTATTTTAATTGTGTTAAAAACAAAAAAAAAAAAACATTTATTTCCTTTTTTACGTGCAATAGTGAAACGGTGTAACAGTTTATCCTGGTAACTCTGATTTACGTAAGACATTTATAGCATTTTATAAGTCATCCATTTTTGTGGATCTTACTTCTTGTTTATGTGTCTGTAAATTGTAATCTGACACACTTGCGTACACGCGCGCGCCCATTTACATATACAGTACATAAATTTTCCACTTGTGTAATTTTATTAGTCTTAACATTAATGAGTTTCGGGTTTTGTGTTACAAAAAAATAGGTCGTTTTTAGGTAGGGTTATTTGCTAAATTTAATATTTTTTAGTCATTCACAGTTGAAAAGTTATTTAAGAGATATCGTACGCAATTTTTAAAACTAGCTGTGAAGAACGTAAAACGGTTGCAATCTTAGTAGAGTTATCATAGTCCTTTTTACGTCAGAATTTTTGTTTTTTGATCCCTTTAAAATGATATGTCAAATCCCTATCCTCTCTTTAAAATTTTTGATTGCCTCCCATGGGGAGCCCCTGAATGCTTGGATTATGATGATCTTATAGAGAAAAAATAGATCGTTTAGCGCTAGGAGTATCAACAAATATAGGATTTTTATAAAGATTTTAAACAAAAAATCTTAAAGGAGATAAAGAAAATTTCAAATTAAATGCAAAATTTACTGTTAATAAAAGATGAACAGTTTCATTTTAGATAAGCTAACTAAAAAGTTAGTTTATAAACAGTCCAAACTACTCTTAAACCTCCTCTTGGACTGGCCACTACGAATCTTTAGATATTGATCGATTACTCACTAGTGGATTTTGTCATAATTGTAAATAAAGTAAGTTTTCCAACTATTTAATTTTTGTTTTTGTTACGGATGTTTTTTATGTTGGTCTTTTAATAAATTTGTTTTTTTACCAGTTTACAAGAAATATTTTGCTATTGCAGATTTTTCTTGTCTTCTATAACCAACCATTAAAAGCCATTAACAGTTTTTTAGCGTACTTTACTTACGAATTATTTCGGTTATCGTTTTGCATAAATCGTATATATATATATATATATATATTAGTAGCATTCCCGTCGCCGTCCACAAAATATGGTTACTTGCGTTTCCCGTCGCGGTCAGGGTATATTTAGCAGGGAATATGAGTTAATGAACACATGCTCGTTTAGTATAGTTGGAAATGGGGAAAATTTGCAATCATTGTTCGAATTATTTAGTTTCCTTTACCCCTTTCAAGGTCGAATTTCGAAAAATCTAGAAATTTCTTTTTAGATATTTACATGAAAATTCATTATTACCCTATTTTAACCCTTTAAACTAGGAATTTAAAAAAATCCTTTTTGTACTTACACCTTAACAAGAACATGAATATAAATTTTCATCAATTTATCTTCAATAGTTTTTGATGGGTGTCGATAAATCAGTCCGTCAGTCAGGACAAGTTGCTTTATAGGTATAGGTATGCAAGTCCTGTTGAAAAAAGGTTTAGGTAGAACTGGAGAGCGTTAATAGTTCATGGATTATGTTTGAAGATCTGAAAATTATAAACTCCTCCCGAATAAGTATACAATAAGGGGATTAAAGGGGAAGCAAAATAAAAGAATAGAGTACACTTCTACTGCAGGATATTCAACTTACAAGAAGCCCCATCGCTCAGTCTTTTATACTGAATGCATATTTTTCTTAAAATTCATATATTGGTGTGAGATTGGTAAAATAGAATGGAAGATGTTGGTATGACTGGACCTGAAGTAGAGAGGACTTGGGATTTTTGAACAAGGTTGCGTAATGGTGTGTTATATTTTGCTAAAATGCGGTTAAACGTTGATGAACTTGTATTTGTGATGAAAACTTGGACCTTATTTAGATACGAACTCTCATATTGTGTGTCGGCGAAAGTTAAGGGAGAAATTTGTAAAGGAAGCACCGTTGAAAAGTATTATTTAAAAGTTAGTTAAAAGACTTCGTGAAACAGGTTCGGTGTTAGACCAGAAACGTATCCGACGCAGGTCAGTTTTAACTACGCAGGTCGTACAGGACGTTAAAGCGACAGTTACGAGGTCCTGCAAGTCTTTGCGGAGACTTAACCGGAAAAGTGTTTTACCACTAGGTTCGGCTCACATTACAGTGAGGAGAATGCTGAAATGTTATCCGTATTGATTGCAAGTTTTCTATAAGCTAATTAATGCCGATTATGCTTAAAGGGTCAGTACTGTCGGTTCAAGAACTTCATTAGAGGCAACACTAGCATTTTGGATCAAGTGTTTTTCAAAGATGAAGCGTGGTTTCACCTTGGTTTGTATATTATAATAACCAGAAGTACCGGACTTGGGATACTGAAAACCCGCACATTTTCTTTGAATATTCCATACATCCACAAAGAATAGGCTATGGTGTGCGGTTTCAAGGCTAGGAATAATAGTCCTTGTTTTAAAAAAAAAAAAACAAAAAACTTGGTGCTGTCGACTGCCAACTAATTATCCAACAACTTATAGCCTTACAGCCGGAGGATGAGCGTGACTGCTGGTCGAACAGGACAGCGCCTCTTTCCATACAGTTCGCTGAACAGTGGAGATGCTACAGGAGTTTTTCGGTGGAAGAATTATTTCTAAAGGATTTCGGCCATCAAGATATCCTGATTTGACTAGTGCAGACTTCTTTGTTTGGGGCTACTTAAAAGAAATTGTTTGTAGGAGCAATCCACACATCCTGCAAGAATTGAAGACAAATATTACGAATGACTTCTAGGAAATAGACAGGGTACAGCTAACAAGACTAGCCAGGAACATGGTAAAACGTGTTGCCAAGTGCATAAAACTGGACGGATATAATTTTTAACATCTTCTGTAAATTATTATGTAAGTGTTTGTCAATTAACTATTATTTTTACTAAACTAAGTAAGTGATGGGGCCTCATTTAAGTTGAACTTTCTGTATATTAATGTAAATTTCAATCTACATAATAATCTGTCTCGTAGCGATGAACGAGTTGAAGATAATATTAATTCTGTAATGTTTATTATCAATACTGGCTTATTAAAACAAAAGGTAATATTTGAAGTAAAAACTAATTGGTCACTGTAACCTTTAGTCGATAAACTTATTTATAGCTTTGAATAACAGTTTATATGTAAAAAAAAATTATTTTTATCAGTTATTAAAAGAAAACTAATTTTGTTTACAATTATAATAAAGAAAGATTTATTGGAGTTAAATGGAAAAATAAAGAGATTTGAGATTAGAATAAAAACGAAAGAAAAAATAAAAGAAAATGTATAAGAAAAGAAAGAGAAGAAAGAAAAAGTTTGTTATATTTTAGTTGCATTAACCGAAGTGAAGTTGAGAAAGAGGGTACCGTATATATGATAAAAAGGAATAAAGAAATTTTGCGCAGGAGAGAAAAATACGTGGAAACTAGTGAGAAATAAAGAGGTTTTTGTATCTTTGAGATATGATATACAGGTACCTTCGAGGTGGACTTATAAGAACATAAAATAAATATTACATAACTCTAGAGGAAAAAACAAATAAAAAATACATAAAAAGGTACAACAAGATGACTCAGTTATTTTCTTTTTCATTTTGTTTTTTTTTTTAACTTTTGGAACTGAAAACTTTTGTGTATAAAGTAGGCATTATATAAAACAAATTTTTTTATTATATGGAGGTCGTAAAATATAAATAAAAATAATATTATGCCGTTAAAATATTATATAAATTGTTAAAAGTTTTTATAACTGATTTTCATACAATGTTTTTATTCTATAACATGTATTAAGATTTATAATTTGCATGTGCAATGTTTCAATAGTTTGTGCCTTTTTAATTATTTATATCAATGAGTTTTAATCGCTGTACTTTTGCCAAATTGATATATTCATTTTTCTTACTATAATGCACTATAACTTTAATTTAATTTTGGTTTTTTTTCATCAAGAACCGTTTCCTAAAAAACAAAAATCTGGATTGTTGTCGTTCGTAACTATTGTTATTATTTTTAATCTTCAAATCAATATTAAATTATAATATATAACCTGCACAATCTGCACAATATATATAAATTATATATTTATTACTTAATTTGATGTGACTAGATTGACTTCATTTTAGAGCATTTTATGAAAATTCTTAGGATTATCAGAAAATTTACTTTTTTTTATATCCTTACGTAGGGGATTGATCTACCTAATCTTCAGTTGGTGATTATATATAATGGCAATAAATATTTGTAAATTTTAATGATTATTTTGGACTTATCACATATTAATGTACTAGAAATAAAGATAATTTATTTATTGTTTTTGATAATTTGATTTATTTTCTTGTATTTGTGACGTCAGTATTTAAAATATTAGGTCTATTGGCAATTAAAATTAAAAAAAAAAATTAAGGTGAGAATAAACTTAAAAACAAGATTGCGCTTGAAAATTAACAAAAATTTAACTCAAAATCTATAAGCAGATTTTAAAAGAACATTTTACTTAACCCGGCAAATTCAGCTAGAGTAGTTATATTAAAGGGGAATGTATGTTGATCATGTCAAAAATGGGGTATTGGATTTTTCACGAATCATTACGTTTTTGCGTCCAACTTGTTAATTTAGACTAAAAAAAACTAATGTATGTACGTATGTGTTGCACTGCATTTGGCCTTATAATCGTATCTCAGGATTGAACAAACCTACTTTCTTCAAATTTGGCTCAAATATTTTTATTTACGCGGCATATCGTTGAGCGGGTGGGACGATATCGCGGAAAAACCAATTCGATTTTTTTCGGAAGGATTTTAGAGAACTTTATTACAGCGAATTTATTACGTAAAATGCATATTAAATAAAAAAAACTTCTTTTTTAAAAAATTCAAGCCTCATCTATTAAAATTGAAATATATGTTATTTATTTACCTCCATCTTTTTTCGATTTAAATATTTTTCAAAAATTTCTTGAAAGTTACTCTTCGTATATAGAGCTACCAAGAAATGTTTACAATTTTTTTTTTTAAATTATAGACGCCGGATTTAAAATAGAGAAAAACATTTGAAAAATTTCATTTTCTTAATCTAGAATTTATTGAAGGGGGTAAAGTAAACTTTACATAAGAAAATTTGAAAAGCTTAAACTAGATATGAATATTTTTAGAAACTTTTTTTTTTTTAGAATTTATTTCCCACCTCTATAAAAATATATTCTATTTTGTTTTTCCTCTTTTAATTTTTATTATTAATAGCCGGGAAAGTCATGCAATACTTTGCCACAATTTTTTTTTATAGTATGTGATTTCGATTGTTAAACAGTTTTAATCGGTAGATTTTGAGAAAAAAGTTTACATATAACATAATCAGAAAATGAATTAATTATAAAATAAAAAAATAAAACAATTTTTATTTAGAACTGGAGTGAAAAAAAAACAAACAACTATTGTCGTTTAGCTATCATAGCGTAAATTTAGCTTAAAAACGGGAAAACCATTGAATTTCCAATTCAGACTGACTACCAAGAATTAATGCGCTTCTGTGGGTAAATTGGGTAGATAAAACTTATCTCGAGAAAGAAAAAAATAACATGAACCAGTGACTAATGAAAAATGCTCCCTCCCATTAAGAAATTTAAGAGAGGGATAACTACGAGTATTTAATTTGTACGATTGAAAAACTGTACAAAAAACACAAATATATTTTTAATATTATAAAATTGTGTCCTTATCATTGTTCGAAAGCAAAGTTTACGCATCATTACTGGAAAAAAAATTACAAAATATTTAATAAAAAAATATAGTTTCTAAAAAATAATTTTTACCTAATTTCCTCTGGTCAGAACATTAGGATTGAACCAACTAGCTTTAAATTTTGAAAAAAATTTATGAAGTGTTTTTGAACGTTATTTTGTTTTCCAGTTTATTTCAGTAACCATTCAGTATAAATATTTTTTATGGATGGTGTTTTCTTTAAAAAATCTTGTACCATTTTCCGGGTAGTGCTTTAATTTCTGGATGTACGTCAATTTTTATAAACTGATAAACGAAATTTGTTGATCAATAGTGAAACTGCTTATACATGAGTCAAAATGGCACGAAATTCCGAGAGGAACTTTCGGGTAGAATGGAAGCCTGCTGCCTGGAGGGGAAGTTTAAGCTTTCTTTTGGTTGGGATTATTTATTCGTGCTGCAGTCCCGTAGAAAATAAAATGTCGTTTCTTTAAAGCTCACCTTGTATCCTTTATTTTTTCCCTTATTTTAAATTTGGTGGTTGTAGAGTGGACTCGGATTGGTTCATTATGACGATACTGTTATCTAAAGTCGTACTTTAAAGATAAACAAAATTTCTCCGAATGGAATTGACTATTTATTAACTCGGGAAATCTTCATTTCCGTCATAAACCTAATGTCTGAACTGCTTGTTGGCAAAAGTACGATTATATAAATTTCTTGTTGGCAAAAGTACGATTATATAAAATACAAATAAAATTATAATAATTTCTTATGTTATTAATGCAGTAGACATGTTGTTTCTTGTGTGTATAAAGTCGCTTTTCGTAAACACTATTTGGAAAATAAATTTAATTTTTTTGCAATAATCAAAATGCGGTTATATACTCCTTATAAACGCATACAGAATGATTCCAAATTGCACGGCAATCTCTCAGGAGATGATTATAGAGCCAAATATTAAAAAAAGTTCATATAAAACGGCTGGTTAGCGAGTTTCGGCTCACGAAACATTAAACCCTGCTTTCTGCTACCTCTGTGAAATTATACCGTATTAAGATTCTTGGGGTAAAATTTAGGAGTAAATTTGGTGCTTCCTTATATGATTTTTTATCGAAGATATTGAATAAAATAAAAGTATCTTACTTATGTTTTAAGAAAAACTTGGTAAAATACGAAAACGTTTTGTCGGAAAAACACTTATTAGGTTTGGAATAAAATAACTTTGTTAAACAGATAAAGATTTCTAGTTAATTTTGTAGGGAATTTAATTCTCAGAAAATTGTTGTAAATAACCTCGATTAAAAAACAATCTCTTAATAAATAATTTTTTTGTTTTCAATTGAAGTTGAAAACATTTTAAGCTTCTTTTATTACGTCATAACTAATTTTTTTGTTGAAATAAAAACTTTGTTTCCTGAACATACATAAGTAATTAAAATGAAAAAAAAAAAAAAAATAAAATAAATGAATTATTATAATTATAAATTTAAAAGCAAACTTTCAGTTTTTTTTTTTTTAAATTTAAATATGTAATTTATTATTTTTATTTATGTTACATGAGAACCTTTTTAAATCGTTTCTAGTTACTAATATATTTTTAACTAAAGTAGTATTCAACAGAATCTCTAAAATTTTATTGTAATTGTAATTTAATTTAGAACATTAAAGAATATTTTTCTATTAGAAAAATTAAATTAAAAAAAGGTTTAATGCTTATATAATAGTAATAGGAGAAGGATTAACGCAGTAATTTGTATGTAAATGTGCTTTCCGTTTCGAATAGGATGTATATTTACTTACTTGCTGTATATACGGTGTATGTGCGCGCACTTAGTGCGCGGGTGAATGAGTGTATGTTTGTGTTTTATAAGAGAAGTGTATTCCAGGTAGAGTGGTAACTCGGGGAAGGGCTTTCTAGCACTCGTTTCAGTGCCTTATCCTTGGGGAAATGCGGCCCCCGGATAGCTTTTCCAGTTTGCAATTACAACGTTGGTTTCAACAATAATTATACAAAATTAAATTACATGCTGCGGGCAGCACGCGGTGGTTGTATAGTTAGTTGTCTCAATCGTCTCCAAGGCGACTAATGAAGAAGACACAGCATACAATCTTTGAAAATTCCATTTTACTTTGTTTAATTGAAGTAAGATTTTTATAATTAACATATATTTATTTGTAGTTTAATTACATTTATAAAGAATTTAAGCAAGTTTCTATTTTATCTTATATTTTTAATTTTAATTATTGTTAGGTTTGTTTATATAATCGATTGTTTTTTTTAATTATCAGTCTAATTTTTAATGAAGTTAGTTACATTAAGTGACATTAATAATCTTTCTGTGAGACAGTATTATACGTTTTTATATTAATTAATTTTTTTTACATAATAAAACAGTTCAAATGCAAAGAAAATAATTCCATTGTTAATTATAACTTATGTTAATATTGTAAAGGTTATAGAGGGTAATTCATTCGTATTTTGAGATATGTAAACGCAGCTTTACATATAAAATATTTACATTATAAAGCACTATACATTAATGTTTATTTATTTACTGGAGTCTCAAAAAATTTCAATGAAAGGATTTAAAATCTTTTCAGCAGCTGTTGATTAGTTTTGACTGAACTTGATTTAAGTCTGGTAGTGCTTCTTCAATTAGTAATTTTTTAGATTATGGCTTTGACAATTAACCGTTATAATTTTTGTTAATTGTATGTATTAACAAAATTAGGAAAAATTGTATGTCAAAGTATGAAAAAGTATTTGTAGCCGAAATAGGTAAATTATTTTAATTTTTTAGAACTATTATACTGTTATTTGGTGTTAAAAAACAAAAGATTGGGGTCGAAAAACACCATTTTGGCGTAAAATAACTTGTTAAGTGGATGATAAACAATGAAAGTCCACAGGAACTAAATACATGTAAGAATTTTGAAGTTTATTAAAAACAAAACATATTAGATTGGGGATGATTTTAACTACGTATTAAAACGAAACAAAATTTTCAATATTATAAAACAACTTTTTTTTACAATATTTTAGAAAAATAAATAATACAAACACAAACAATAAAATCAACTTACAAACAAGCAAATAAATTGCTGAATATGTACTATTTAGTGCGGTTCAACTAATACAAAATAATCCTGTTGGATTACAGAAAACCAATAAAAACATTATTCATCGGGCAGAGTGCTATATCAACTGCAGCGGAGAACCCAGTCTTTTGACTTATACACCTTTTTAACGAAAAGTATTAAAATAAACTTCTGGGAAAAATTGAACAAAAAATTTTCAGGTCAGATTTCATTAAAAACTACTAAATTTATCCCTTAATTTGGGCCCAAGAGTTAGTCTGGCTTAATTCTACCGAGAAAACAGGACGAAATTTTGCAACCAACACTTGCTAACGTTTCCGAACCTATTTTTATATGTACTTATTTATTTTCACCAGTAGCATATATATCCTTAAAGTGTGCTACATTTTTCGTGAATCAACTATACTTTATGTTTCATCTATATTTTAAATTTGATTTTAATTTTTTTCTTAATTAAGTTTTCCCAGTCATACGTTTTTTTAATTCATCTAGAATTTATTTCCGCTTCAATTTAACGTATAATGTTGATTGGGAAAACATATAATGTTTTTCCAATCAGGGAATAAAAAAATGAATAAACAAAAAAGTACGTAAATAGACGTAGAAAGGAAAAGAAAAACAGTTTTTTATATAATCATAAAAAAAAATTCATATTCGTTTTTGATGTGATAAACTCCATTTTTTAGATTTTCATATATAAATAAAAAACTTCATTTAAAGAATAAAGTATCAAATAAAGTAATTACACAAAAAATTAAATATTACTGATTTTTAAGAATTTATTCGAATTTTTTTAAATATGTGTTTACAGTATGATTATATATTTAATATATTTTTATAATAGCGCAAGTTATGAGTGTATCGAATTAAAATTTTTATATAAACCGAAAAATCTTTTTTTTAAAGTGAAAAAAATAACAACTTGTCAGTGCTAATAAAAAATTACAATATAAAAAAATCTGATGTGGACTCCACATAACTTCCTTGTACACCTATTAAATTACATATACACATTTTTTTTTTAAATGAAAGTACATAAAATTTTATTTCATTAATAACTTCGGATAGTTTTTCAATTTTTTTTTATTGTTATTATTGAATTATTATTTATCCTAAACATTTTTTTACAATCACAGGCTAATAATTATTAATAAATCAATATATTTAAATTATAAAAAAAAACAGTTAAAAAATATATGTATATGAAGCTGGATTCGAACCGATGAGCCTTCCCCTTGTAAGATCCAAATATTTCATTAATTAAAATTTTATTTGGCTATAACTCTCGAACCAATGAAAATAAGTACCACTTATGATATATCGTTGAAAAGCTCTCAATGAAGGCTTATTACTGGTTTTAAGAAAAAGTCGAAAATCCAAATTTGTTTGGATTTTGGGCTTTTTTGGACACTTTTGGTTCAGTCAATTGCAATCAAAAGGGGAGGTGCACAACTAGATGGTAGAACATTCCTAAATCCAAAATTTTAACATCCTACGTCTAATCGTTTTTGAGTTATGGGAGATACATTCGTACGTACCAACGTCATGCCGAAACGAGTCAAAATGGATTCCGAGATGGCCAAAATGGAGGATATTTTCGTTGAAATCTGAAAACCGAAATTTTTTGTAGTAGGAAGTAGTTCACACTACTTCCTTTACTTCGTACAAGGAAGTAAAAAGTATCCGAAAAATTTCTACTTTAAAATGTACATCTTTACCTGTTTTGCGTGTATGATGGATTTTACATAAAAAAAGTCAAAAGGATTTAGCTCAGATTAATCTTCATTTCTTTTAATTTTGTTTCAGATTTAAAACCGAAAGAGTAGTGAATTTCTTCTTTTTTTGTCTTATAACATTTTTTCCATACATATAATCAAATTATTACTAGGGTCATCCCTGTGCGCGCATCACGCAAAAACTAACGGACAGATTTTTAATAAAATTTCGCTGATTTATATCTTAGAGACTTGGTCATTGTCTCCAATTAGGACTATCACTATATTCCTAATGGAGGGTTAAGATATTCATTAAACAAAATTTAATCCTTTTACATCTACGTCGAAAAGGAGGGAAGCGTTGGGGGAAAGAGAGCTTTTTCGGTTTTAATTTTTATTTATCAATATTATTCTCACAACCATGACGGTGGCAAACACAGCGGGGGTCTAGGGAGCGGAGCCCCCCGGCTAGTATAAAATATTTAAATTTTATTTAATAAAGTTACAATGATAAATAATAATAATAAATAGATCATTTTGTAACAGTGGGTACTGGAAATTATTTTATTAAAATAAAATTAATGTATCTATATTTCTTATTTATTACTTCGTGATATTTTTTATGTGAGAAGATACATTTATGTTATATTGAAGACATTCAATCAAAGTTAAGCTGTAGTCTCAATAGAACGATCTCAAAAAAATTTCTACATCAGAATTGCAGTTTAAAAGAATATTTTTCTCTTTTCCTGATTTCATTGATCTCTTTTCAGGCTATTCTGTTGCAATTGTTTTGTTATTTTTTTATCTGTCTCATGGGAGGAACTTCAATGTCTCAGAAACTGTTTCTTCCAATCTTTTCAACGTATTACTTTTCACTGCTGTTCTTTTTACTTCAAAGGTATACCACTTTTTTTAATGTTACGTAATCTTTCTTAAACAATCTTACTTTGACTTGCTTTGGTTCTTTTATAGAATTGCTTTTATTGTAATACTTATTTTATAATCCTCAGTTTGTGTGTGTTTTATATGAATATATATAATACTTACATTGTTACTAATGGAAATTGTATTGTTCCCTGTAGTTTATTCGGGTTACTCAATATTTTCATTATTTTATCAAAAGCTAACCGTACTTTTGTAAAAAAAAAGTTAATTTAATTTCCTTAAAACAACTTCACATGTTATTATTAATAATTGTTATTTCCCAAGGCGGTATTCCCAGAGACTGGTGCGTGGGACCTGCCTCAGGGAAATGGTTCGAAACTTCTCTGTTCAGCTAAACATTTGTGTTCTAATTTCTTTTTAGATCGTCTGTAAGTTTTACTTTTTTGTCTATATTTTTTCATTTTCTATCACATTTTTAATCAATTATTTTTCCTCATTTATGTCCCAGCAAATTAAATTTATCTAAATTGTTCTGATTAAGATTCTATTCTCGTTTACTCATCTCATTACTTCTTCATCCTTCACTCTGTCTGTCCATTTAATCTTTATTTCTTCCACGCCCATATTTCATTTACCTTCTACTTTTCTTTGCCCTTTTTCTTATTGTCCATTTTTTAACCTTTTTTTTATGTATTATTTTTTACAAATGAACAGAAATGTACTATAACCTTCATACAAAAAATTATATAATATTTCCAATATTTGTAAACAATTTTCAAATTGTACAAGCTAATCAAGATTACATATTTTGATTTAAAATTACAAAATTGGTTTAACTGGAATACAAAGGTGTGCGGAACAACGAAAGCAATTGAATTAGAAGTATTGAAATCTTTGTCGGATATAAATATGTGTATTTACTAGTCTAGATGCCCGCTGTTTTCGTTATTCTCATGGTTGTGAAACTAATACTGATAAATCACAAGGAAAGCGTGAAAATCTCTCTTTCTTCCAACGTTTTTCTTACGTTTTGACGTAGAATCTCTGATAGGCTCCTGCTGTAGAAGAAAGCTATAGCTTGAGTCTAGGGTAGCGCTCTCCTAACCGATAATTACCCACTTCAGCGGTTTCAGAGGACCGAAATACTCTCAATCTTTTAGCAGATTTTGAATAATAAAAAAGGTTACTTCTCTTTCTTGAAGGCATACTTTTTTTAATTGTTGACAATCCAATATCGACAGCAAAAAATAAACAATCAAACCCGATAAAAGTTCGCTAAATATGATAATAATAACAGATTATAATCAACAGATAATATACAGATAATAACAGATAATATAATAATAACAGATTAACAAAATATTTAAAATATTGAATATTTTACAGATGAGGTAAATGATTAGTATATAAATCTGAACTCCGAGATCTTTTTCTTTTACCATAGTAACAAAAATGTAATGAAGTGAAGAATTATCTTTTTTCTTTAATGGATATCTTTAATATCTTAACCCCCTATTAGGATTATCTTGATTACATTGATTGGAGATAACGACCAAGCCTCTAAAATGTAAATCTGCAAAGTTTTATTAAAATCTGTCCAGTCGTTTTTACGTGATGCGCGCACAGGGACGACCGTAGTTATCGTTTTCTTGTATGTAGAGATATCACTTATTAATAAACTGTTTTTATTTAAACAACCATTAATATGTCTCACTTGTATGAATATACGACACGATTATGGGATACATTCTAGTCAAGCGAGTAACTCTGGTACCTGTCCAACGTATAATAAAAAGATAACGAAAATATTCTTAATTCAAGAAGGAATTAAACATTTCAGGATTACTTATGAAATAAGGTAGAAAAAAAAATAGAAGTTATAAATACTTTTGGTAAAAGTAACAATTCTGCAAGTCTGTAACAATTATAAGCTCTAGATTTATTTATTGTGAAAATAACTTCTGTATAACTATATACATATAAAGGAGAGACGGATTTCAATTAATTCCTTTTCAGTCAAACATGAAACATTTTTTTTTTGTTGGACTACTAACAGGTTGTGATTATATTAATGTTATTAAAAAAAACCTTTAATTATAAGGTGGGAATTATTTTAATTATAATTTTTAATTTCATGCGGTATTTTATAATCGGCTTTATCCGAGACTAGTTCATTCTCTCAAAATTTTTAATTTTTATATTGCAAGTTCATAATTTTTATTTCTGTACTATATTAATAAGAAGTTAAAATAATGTACAGTTTATCTCAAAATTCTGGGACTAATCTTTACATCGCATGTTAACGTTGCAAATTAATATTTTCTCGACTAAAATGTGGGATACATATTTTATTTTTTTTACTTTATTTTTTAAAATAAATTTTATTTAAATTTTGTTTGAAAATACTTGGAATATCTTTGGATATAATTTTTTTATTAAAAAAACTTGCTATTGATTTTATTCGGAAAAACTTTAACGTAGAATTATGAAAGACTTCTCTATTAAAAAAAAATATCGTTAATTTGTTGGCGAGTAAGACTTAAACCGATAAAACAAACAAAAACCATACAAGTTGAACTGAAAACTTTCTGTTTTATTGAAATAGGTTAAAAACAATTAGATATACTCTCCTGGAAAATGGATTTCTAAGCCTCGAAATATGAAATAATCAATATCTAATTCGTTCCACTATTTATATTTTTGAAACCCAAAATACAAACTTTAATGATAAAAATAAATTGTGCATAAAAAATTTGGAGGAGGTTTAGTATTTCAATTAAAACTATTGTTTTTTTAATTTGGATGTAATTTTTGGAAAAGATTTATTACATTAACTCTTAATTTTTAAAAAAATGAAGTTTTATTAACAAAACTGGTAAGTTTGATAATTTCGAAGAACTAGTCGCAATTGAGATAAGTCTTTTATTCCTTCTTTGAAATCTAATTTTTTTGATATCTCGACTAAAAGCTTTAACACATCAGTTTTCTATTTATAAAAGTCACCGTCCCAAATTTGAAAATGTTTGACCTTTTCATTCTCGAGTGGGGATATTAGACACGTCGTAAAGGAGAAAATTTAAAAGCGTGGTTATTCATTTGACATTTGGATGAGGGCGCTGAACTTGATGATATATTTATTGTTAGGCATTTAAAGCCATTTAATAAACATGTTACAATGAACAGGTCCACATCGTGCTTTGTGTATTAAATTGTTTCTTAAAAGGGTGACTCCGCAATAACTGTGCGAAGGTTATATAGCAATCGGTTCAGTATTCCGTATCATGGGTGGGTATCGTCTGTTCACTTAGTTTATAGGTTAAAAGGTTTGAGAAAACTGGGTTCAAATTAAATTGAACATAAAGACAGCAAAAAGTGTTAGAACGCCAGTAAACATTGATATATTTTAGACTACCCAACACGTTGTCCAAAACGTTTTGTGATTAAACATGCACTAATATTGAATATCAGCGATCCGTTGAATTTTACATAAGGAATTAAGTTTTGAGACCGGATTCTGTGTCTTAAATTACATGTACAGCTAGGCTATGAAATTCATTTTGACGTCTCAATGTAATAGTGATTCCAACTGCTAAGGATCTTTATTGCGCAAGATTTTCAGGAGAATATGTCATCTTGTAATAGAGCAAATCATGACGATTTTAACGGTATTCTTAGATTTTTTATGTAATGCCTCATTCAACAATTGCTGAGATAATTCCCAAAAATTATAAATTTTACATTTGTGTTATAAGACAACAAATGATTTTACGGAATAAATTTAGTCTGTGGAACAGTTATGTAATTTCGATCAGCAGACAAGTTAAGATCCACAGTTTTTGGTATATGCTATGTACATGTGTCGATTTTTCTTCTAAATCACTATTACATGGCAATACTTATGTATTTAAAAAAAAAGGTTTTAAAATGTGTACATAAATTTCTTTTAAATATATGACTGTTAACTTTCATTAGAAAATTGTATTTTTCATGTCAAAGTTCCTTTTGAATATGTTATTACAAAATGATAAATAAAAGTTAGTGATATAAAAACATTGGATTCAAAGCTTTTTCTATGTGCGTTATGAATCACAACATACCTACATTCTTTGATTTAATTATTTCAATTATGTGAAATAGTTATATTCCGTATTTTAGCCTTGTAAACGAAATAGTGGATTGTAATTGTAAGACGCCCATTTATGTCTCATTCTCCGAATTTATATCTCTTTAAGGTACCGATTTGGTTCTCTCTCACTAAAATACTGTAAGGCTTAAATTTATGTCTCCTTTTTTTAGCATATTTCCAAATAATTGTTGATTCGCTATTGCGCCCGGTCAGATTTTCTAAGGGGGACCAACTTTTCTTTACATTTTGGAGTCTTTTGGACACGATTATGCAATGTTTAATACATAATATACGTATTTATAAAAGTTTTTCGTTCTTTCTACCGTACGCAAATCTTAAACGACTTTAACAAAACCTTTTTTTTTGGTGCTGTGATGTAAACCTATTGGAAATAAAAGCCTTACTGGTTTTCGAGCAAAGCGGTTCACATGAACCGGATTTAAGATCCAAAAAACAGGGTTTTCTGGGTACATTTTAAAGTTTTTTCGTTCTACTGGACGCAATTTTTAATAGATTTTAATGAAACTTGTTTCATCTACAAAATCACCTAGATTATGGGTGACAGTAAAGTCGGTTGTTACCCAGTAGCAGTCTTAAGCAATTGATGCAGTCACAACTGTGTGAAAAGGAGGAAGAAAAACCAAATATACAAGTATAATGTATTAATTGGAACAACATACAGTACTTTCTGATGCACTTACTGCAACAGTTTTTTTTTTTTTTTTTTATTATAATTTTACAGAATTTAAGAAATTTTTATAGCAGTTAAGTCAAGTATTGCTGTTTTTGGTATAGCAGTCAATCTGTTAAAATTCAACAGTACATTCATGTCTGATTGGATAATTCAGTCGGATCAGTAAATTAATATTAGTGTGAATTTTTATCACATTATTTTGATGTTTCGTTTAGAAATAAAATGAAAATATAAAAAGATACGGTTGTTATTAAAAATTTATTGAAAAATATATAAAAATATTGTTATAAAAGTGCAATAAAATTATTATAAAATACTGCTTGAAATATCGTATTTTACTGTATTATAAAGAAATGTTACGAAAGTGTTCATAAAGTAAGAAATATATAATATCCTTGATGAGATATTGTAAAAAGTTTAAGCTGAATTTAAGGACAGGATGAGAAAAAAAAAGAACAAAATAAACGCTGAGAATGTTAAGATATGTAAGTTATAGTGACAAAGCGACAATAAAGTGAACGAAGCGTAGCCTTCAGTTTACTGGGTATAGTTTCTGACAAATTGTCTTTTCATACATAAAGACGTAACTGTGACATAGAGAACAGACAAAACAGAAAACTATGATGATATAAAGAATAATTTATCAGTCGTTTTCGTTTCTTTTTTTTATGTTATAATTTGTTAACTTCTTTTTAACATCGCTACGTATAATTAAATATGACATCTTATTGAAATATTAGGGAATTTATCAAAAAGTAAAATCATACATAAATAGAAACTTTAAATGTAGCTGTGTAACCTATATATTTAAAACATGAAATTTAATGTTATTATTACGTAATTTGTTGTATTCTTTTTTTAAAAAGAATGACTAAATAAAGAATTCAATAATACGGTTTACAATATTCTGTATTACATTGACACGGATTGTAAAAACATTGTTTTTTTTTTACATTTAATTCGGTTTTTCTTTTTTCTTTTAAAAAAGAATTTTACGATAAAGGTTATTCATTTTGTTCTGTATATACGTGTAAAATAAGATAAAGAACTATTCGTTTTCCTTCAATCTTTTTGTGTGATAAACTTGGAAAAATCAAGCACTAATGTGCTTGGTGATGTGGACACCACATGACTTCCTTGTACGCCTATTAAATTACATATACACATTAATTTTAAATAATCAGATATGATATACATGGTTATTACCAACATAACATGTAATTATTCCTAATGTCGACTGCCCAGTCGATTGCAGTCAAAAAGAGATGTGCACTACTAGATGTTACAACAGAGTCGTAAATACAAAATTTCAATATTCTACGGCTAATCGTTTTTGAGAATGTGCAAAAGCTAAAACAAGGTAGGCTTTGGAAAAAAATATATTCTAACACAAAAAAATTGTTTTTCGAAATCAAATTATTTCTAATTATGAAATAAAATAATTATAGTGACTTTTTCTATAAAACGTTAAATAAGTATAAGGCACCTAAGATCCGTATTTCTGTAGCTAATAAGGGGAAGGCACGGGCTTCGGGACACCGATTTGAACATATTGCGTGTGTGAATAGTACCTGTCTTCATCACAAAATACTAACACGCAATATTCAGTTATACTCAAGAAAGATGGCCCTAAAAATTTCTTTAGCATTTTATATTAGTTTATATACTAATTGTGTTTCACGTCGCTCAAGTTGATATGTGGTGTAAGTGAGAACGTGTCAGATTCGTAACCATGCACACCGATTCGAATCCGACTTTATATACATTTTTTAACTTTTTTTTCTTAATTTAAATATATTAGTTTATTAATCATTATTAACCTCTTATTGTAAAAATTTTAGAATTAAAATGAAAAGTACATAAAATTTTAATTCACTAATATCTGATTTTTTTTTTAATACTTTTATTTTATTGTTATTATTGAATTATTATTTATTGTTAAATTTGTTATAACCAGAGGTTAACAATTATTAGTAAACCAATATATTTAAATTAAAATATATATATATATATGTATGTGAAGTTGGATTCGAAACGATGTGCCTTTCCCTTGTAAGATCCAAATATTTCATAAATTAAAATTTTAATTGGCTGTAAATCTGGAACCAGTAAAGATAAGTACCACTTATATATATCGTTGAAAAGCTATCAACGTTGAAAAGCTATTACTGCAGCTAAGAAAAAGTCCAAAATCCAAATGTTTCAAAATTGAAAACCCCGCTTTATTTAGAGGCCTGATTGTATACACATTTTTGGCCCAGTCGATTGCAATCAAAAGGGGAGGTGCACAACTAGATGTTACAAAGTCCTAAATACAAAAAATCAATATTCTATCGCTAATCGTTTTTGAGTTATGCGAGATATATACGTACGTACTTACGTATAGATGTCGCGCCGAAACTGGTCAAAGTAGATATTTCCGTTGAAATCTGAAAACAGAAATTTTTCGCAATTAAAGTACTTGCTTTACTTTGTACAAGAAAGTATAAAGGGACTTGTATTGAATTTGTATTAGAATACGATAAAATTTATTTATAGGTAATACTAAGGAACAAAATTTACTATTTTAAACCTAAAGGAAGTTTTTTATCTTCCTTTTACTTTAATTTACTTTTGCGGTGAACAAATAGCTGAAGTTATTATCATCTGAAAAATGCAAGTAAATCAGTGGTGTATTGAAAATAAGTTTAGAAGTGGAACTGAATAAAAGGTAGGTGTGAAACCACTAAAACCACAATTTTTTTTTAGATATAACCGTTTTTTTTTTGTTGTAGAAAAGGGGTAAAACAATTAGGGTTTTAAAAGGACTTCCCTACGTTGAAGAATAAATAAAACCAAACGAATATGAAATAATATAAATAAAAAATAAACTTATAAAAAGGGTAAAATTAAAATTTGAAAAACAACAGAACATATATTAAAATTCAGTTAGTGTCGATTACTTTAAAAATATGTGATAAGTTAGAAAAATTAGGCCATATAATGACTTAAAATTGCGCAATTGTATATTTTAGTTTAATATATAGTTTAAACATATATGTTGTTGCCGTAACGTATACAATCAAGGTGAATGTGTCGTAATGTTACGTCACTTAAGAGTTATCTAAGCAAGATATACTTGTGCCACACCAGATTATATGTGATATGTATGGGTTAATCTGATATATCCAAAAGCAAACAGATAGCATAATGGTAGCTATCTTGTATTGACGATTTCCATAGCAAGTTTGGAGGAATAAAAAATAGAAATTAAGCAAATAAATAAATAAATTATGAGGTAAAATAAACATTTTGAAACTAAAAGATTAGTACTGGATATAAAATAGTTGAGTAACTCCCGAGTGGAATCATTGATTACAAGAATTTATTATTTTTAATATATTTTTGTTAAGTGATTTCTGACTAGAAATATGCTTCTTTGCATGCTCATAATCCTTTAGAAATAGCAATATCATTTATAACAAATTATAATTAATTATATGACAATGTTAAAGGAATGAGTTTCCTGTATTTATTTCGTCTTAAGATATATTTAAATTTTGTTGAATAAAATATTATTACTTATTTCGTAGTTCATTAATAAAATTTTCATTGAAAATTATTACTGCGTCACTGTTTATTTGTTCATTACGTAATTCAAGGTTACTAAATTAGTATCTCATTGTTTACTTTATTATCATTTAGAATCGTTAATTAGTTGTTTGAATTAGATAATTAAACTTATGTCTTTTATCTTCCTATCTTAAAGGGACTATTTCGTAAAAATAACGCCGGTTTAAGTTAGTGTAAATAATTTATTTAGCACTTGTTGAATTGTGTAGAATTCTTCGGGCTATTAATTGTTACATAACATTAAGTAAATATTTTTGGAATAAAAAAAAAACTGCTCACAAAGAAATTCGAATTATAATTTTTTGTTGCAATTAAAAAGGTTAGTAAAATATAAAAAAAACCATTGTGTTAGTAATGTAGAGATGTATAATATGGTTAAATTAAAAATATGAATCAAATATGTAATAAACCTTTTGTTTTTGATTTTATTGCTACATAATATTTTTTGTTTAACAGCTATATACATAAATTTATTTTTATTTTCTACTAGCAGACCTGGCAATGCTTCACTGTTGCTAGATTTGAGTGTATATATAGATTAAATGAACACAATTGAAAGTTTGATAAAACAATAACAAAATCAACATTACGGAACTTAACAAAATTTAACCTTTTCTTTTTCAATTTCCCCTTTCCCCTTCCACCTTTACCACCTTTTCACACTCCCATTTCCCTTCCCTTTTACCACCATTTCCCATTCCCCTTTCCGACTCTTTTCCATTCCCGTTTCCCTCTTACCACTCTTTCCTATTTCCTTCTTCCTCGTCCCTATTTCCCTTTCCATTTCCCCTTTTCCCTTTCCATTTCCCCTTTTCCCTTTCCATTTCCCCTTTTCCCTTTCCATCTCCCCCTTTACCTTTCCATTTCCCCGTTCCCTTTCCACCCTATCCCTTTCCAGGTAAGTTTTGAAATTGAAAAAATTTAGTGATGAAATTAGCGAAAGGAGGAGATAAGGTGTATCGAAACCTAATTGAAGAATGTGGATGACGAGCATATAACAAAGCCTAACTAGCATAGGTAAAAATATTCTAAATAAGAACTAGAAGTGTATTACTTTATACTTATATATGTTTTATGTAAATCTAATAAATTCTAAATTAATTATACTCATTTTTTTTTACATATTATTGATTAGATAATGTTTTTTAGAAAGCCTATGAAGGACGGACACTTGTACGGATTTTATAATTAACTTCCTTTTTAAGTATGGGCAAGAAAAGGTTTATTTCCTATATAATTTTTTTATAATTTCTGTAAGTATTTAGAATTTGTGTAGAAAGTTTAATTAACCCAGCGGGTTGGCTTGAACGCGTCTTCGCAAATCACCTGATTTCGAAGTCGAGAGTTCCAACTTTCAAATCCTAGTAAAGGCAGTTACTTTTTATAAGTAAGTTCGGGAGTTAGTTACTTTTTATTGAATACTAGGTCGTGGATACCGGTGTGCTTTGGGGGTTGGGTTTAAATTAACCACACATCTCAGGAACTGTTGACCTGAGACTGTACTTCATTTACATTCATATATATCATCCTCACTCATCCTGTGAAGTAATACCCGACGGTGATTCCCGGAGGCTAAACAGAAAAAAAGGAAATTTAATTAGCTTTATACAAGTATATATATATATATATATATATATATATATATATATATATGTGTGTGTGTGTGTGTGTGTGTGTTTGTGTGTGTGTGTGTGTGCAAAAACACTGAACCTAATTCAGTCACATCGTATTTACATATTTACTTCCTTGTACGAAGTAAAGGAAGTATTGTGATCGCGAAAAATTCGGTTTCGGATTTCAACGGAAATATCCATTTTGATCATCCCTGAATCCATTTTGACTAGTTTTGGCATGACGTCTGTAAATATGTATATCTCTCATAACTCAAAAATGATTAGTTGTAGAATGTTGTAATTTTGGATTTAGGACTGTTGTGACATCTAGTTGTGCACCTCCCCTTTTAATTGCAACCGGCAGGGCCAAAAGTGTGTGTACAATCAGATCTCTAAATAAATCTGGATTTTGGACTTTTTCTTAACTGCAGTAATCAGCCCTCGTTGAGAGCTATTCAAATATAGATATGTCATAAGTAGTACTTATTTTCATTGGTAGTAGAAAAGTGTGTAATTCGAGAGATTTTGTTGATACAACGCAAACCTTCAAATTAGATTATTTAGACTTAATTACTTGATGGGAAACAAGTTCCATCGTATTTCTCAGTTCATTTAAATTAAATATTTTAGTTTTTAAATAAATTGGTAATGCTGTGAATACAATCGTAAAATTTCGCGCAGTAATAATTACGATAGTGTGACAAAAATTCGTTTTTAAATTTTAAGTAAATAGAATTTTTAAGATAAAAAGTCTTTAACCATTATAACAAGCAATAGCTAATAAGTTTAGCAAATTAAATATATCCCCAAGCACTGATTCTTAATTTGAGGTTGTTGACATGTAAATTAGCTAAAGCACTTAAAAAAAAGACGAAAATTAGATAACTAGAAATGCCAGTTTTGTGTTTTATCTATTCTCTGAATATATTTATACTAATAAAACTTCTTTCTATTTTTGTTCATTTTATTATTAGTTTTTTTCCTTTTTTTTCTTTTGTATAAAATACTGTCTTTATATATATGAATCAGTTTTATAGTGAAATGTTTTTTAACCTTAATAAAGAAGTAATCGTCATGATTTCTAAGGTCATTATCATCTGATAGAATTAAATTTATTTTTATACGAATAATTTCCTGCTTATTTTTATATATTTCATCATTACTTGAAACCGTTTATTCTTCTGCAATAAATACTTTAAATATTTTAAAATTAATTCATTTATATTCAAAATACCGATATTTTCAATAAGTTTTTTTGCTTATAATTTTAATCGTCTGAAAACGTTTTAAGCTTGTAAAGTAAACGGGAAAGAAGATAAAAGGAAAAAAAAATTAAAGGATAAATAATCAATTGTAAATATTTAATAATACCTTTTTTTAATACTTTTTTTATCGTTCGTTCAGGCCATCTTTTGACCAAGTTTACATAATTTAGCTTTATACTTTTCCCAAAACTTCCTCAACTTGTTTTTTTTTTTGTTTTTTCTTCGCTTCACTTGAGATTTCTTTTACGTTGTATTTTTTCTTGAAACTTAGATTCATCAACCAATTTCCTAAATGTATCTCCTCCATATATAAATTTTTTGTTTATCTTTTAGTTCCTCGAGATATTTCTCAATCTTTATGTACCATTTTTTTTTGTCTTTTTTCCATTAATAAAATTAAAAATCTTCTTTGTCATTGTGTTATTGATTAGATGACAATAGAATTTTATTTTTATTTTTTTCATCGTTGTTTCAATGTTGATGTAAATCTTTCGCCTTTTACTTTCCCGCCTAGATAGCGCTGTAGCAGAGCTATAGCTCTAGAAGGGAAAGTATTGTAATCGGTCTAATTTGGGCTTATGCTGTTTTCACGGGTCTTCACGTTTTAACACCTAAGGAACCCCCCCCCCCAAAAAAAAAAACGGAATGGAAATTTTTCGGATGTTCGTATGTACATGTTTGTGTTCGGTTTCTCACAACTTATATCTCCAGAACTACTAGACCGATTTTGACTAAACTTTGTCAGATTACGTCTATGTATGGGACATTGATGTCATTACATTTTCAACTTAAAAAGTCAAGAGGGTGAGGCTGGAGCAAGGTCTCCTTCAATATCTAGAGATTTCGCCTAATTGAGATCATATTTACTTAGGCACATTTGTTAACCATTAAAAAATAACAATATTTGCAGAAATTTCTTTTTGAAAAATTGCACCCGCCTCCCAAAAATGCTGTTCTAGCCTTCTTCCATGTTGTGACGTCATAGGTGAGTGGTAGAGGTAAATAAATAAATAATAATAATTAAAGTGTAAAAAAGTAACTCGGTCTGGCTATTTAATTCACCAAACCCGTGCGAATTAAATACGGTATGTGCGTGCGTTTTAGTTAGAATCTTTGAATTAAATAAACGAAAAAATATTATATTTAAATAAAATTATAAATATTTTAAATTAAGTTTTGTGTGTGTGTTTGTGTAAGCCATGCATCAGAAACAACCCACAGCTGTAGGATTTTCCCGGAACGCGGCTGTTAGCCGCGTGACGGGAAATTCCTATAACTGTGTTGTCAGCTTTTTAGTTGGTACATTCCATCCTTATATTTCGGACTGTATATTTTTCTGAGGATTCCATTTTAAACCTTGCTTATGTTTTTCCTAGATAATGTTTGCAGTGTTTCTGAGTTAATTAAGGCTTCTGGAAGGATTCTCTTTTATAGCGTTCTAATTGGGTTTTTCTTGACGTGGATTTTTTATTACAATTAACGATATTAATTAATATTAAACAATACATTTCAATTAAATGATACGATATTTCCATAGCTTTTATTTCTTTTTTTTCTAGTCCTGTTTGGGTTATTATTTCTAAACATTTGAATTTATGTACTCTTAATTGTTTTATTTTCTGATACGTTAATTTCTTTGTAAGTAATTTGAGTGTTGGATTGGCATTCAGTTTATTCATATGAAATTTTAAATCTGTTTTATTTGCGTGTTTTTGTAAGATTTGGAGTTTTTTTATTTTGCTTCTGTTTTTAGTTAAAGTACTAAATCATTTGCAAAAGCCAAAATATCAATTCAAGTCCTTTAGATTTTGATCCTGGTTTTTGAAATGTTTAGGTTTTTTATTTCTTTTTTTCATTTTGTTACCGTTTAGGGGTGCAGTTGAACAAGTCTTACATCAGTCTTAATTTCAAACTGATTTAATAATTCGCCTTGAAGTTTTTTAACTTTTGAAAATGTTTCAGTCAATATTTCTTTAATTATATTTGTTGTTTTATTTTCAAATTTAAATTATTCAAGGGCTTTAAAAAGGGATTCCCGATATAATGATTCTTATGCTTTTTTTTAAATTCAACAAAAGATTAAATCTTTGTTTTCCTTTTGTTTTAGTGTAATTTATTATTTGTTTCAAGTTAAAAATTTGATCTGTACAACGCCTTTCTGATAAATTATCAGGAATGTCTGTCCTGATATATTTTCTCAATTCATTTCCTACTTTTGGTTGCAATATATTTAAGAGGGCTATAGATAATATTTTATATTTTTTTATTTCCCAGATCTCTTTGAAGCTTATTTCTTCTTTTGAAAATTTTATAATTTCTGCCGCAATGCTATTTTTTCGGATTTTTTATTATTTTTTAAGGTTTTAATTATTTGTTCAATTTCTTGCTTATTTATGGGATTTTTCAAAGTATTTAGCCTTTAATTTTAAGTTTTCATTCTTTTTTATTATTTCTCCATTTTCGCTTCTAAAGTTATTAAAAATCGGATTAAAGCCAGATATAATTTACTTTTAAAGGTTTAGTAGAAGTCTCTTATGTTGTTTTTATAGTTTAATTACTTCTTTATCAAAGTCTCGTTTGGTTTTTAACTAATGTTTTTATGATTAAACAAATTTTTAATAGGGTTTCTGGTAATCCCAAAATTCTTGGAATATCCAAAACATAGATAATGATTTAAGCGCATACATACTATCAATTATAAAGTTAAATAACTTTTAAAGGATTAAAACGTTTGAAAAAATTATTTTTATTTCGTCTTCTGGACTAGATTACAGTAGTACACGATTTTTTAAAATATAAATATGGTCAGTATAAAATCATCATTTAAATGAAGCAAATGGTGGGTTGAACTAATTTAGATTGACAGGCGAGACGGTTATTTTGAATCTTCAACCTCAGGCAGACTGGATCAATTTGTACTAGTAGCGTTATATATTTAGCAATGTATTTAAAGGTTAATGACTTGTTTCGGATTGACAATAAAAAACCAAGAGTAGACTTTATTTCCTATTCTTTTTTTTCTTTTTTATATTAATTTTTGTAATTTAGTTTCATTACTAAAAAACTTTCTTCAAAAAATTAGAAAAATCTAAAGAAAAATACTCTTTTCTAATTACTTTTAAAATTTAAGCGAAAACTATAAATATAAACATTTTGTGACTATTTCTCCTAATACTTACCTAAAATTTTTTTTTCATTATTTTCGAAAATTAGGCGTTTCTGGATTAACGAATTTCAAATTATTATCAGCCTTTTTTTTTTAAATTATAGCCGTTTTAATTAGGAATGACTATTTTTAATATTAAAACTATAAAGAAAATTATGTTCATTTTGATAAGTTGAGTAAGGAATGTGTATAGTAATTAAAATTTATCACTACTCGTGTTACGTCGCGGATTAAATGGTATTTGTAAATGAACTAAATATTTCTCGTCAGTGAGAACAGTGTACAAAAAAGGATTATGAAAATGATTAGCCAGCTATTTATCTTACGATTACCAGTTCATATTAGCATATTAAAAACGATTTATGTTATAACATTTTTTTTTCACATACCACTTCGTTCCCATTGTAATTATGATAAATTTTAATTACTTTAAATATTATTTTTAAGTTGGTCTTATCAAAATGAACATTATATATTTTTTACTGTTTTGAGAATTATTTTTACGTCTTGAAAATCGTTTAATTATTTGGGAACTCTTGGTTCAAAAAAAAAAAAATAAATAAATAGCTCTAATTAATGGCAAAAATTTATTTTTGGGAAGTTCTAGGGAATATTATTTGATTTTTTTGTGCACGTACCTAAAGTAGTGTAAATTTAAAAATCAATCAGTTTTTTTTTAATATAAATTTTAGTAATGAAATGAAATTACTTAGGTTAACAGAATATCATTTGAGGAATAAAATAAGCCTACTCGTAATTTTTTTACAACTGAAGCGAATTGTTAAGTTTTAAATTCATGTGCAATAGTAGTATATGACTAGTATAAGAGTAATTTAAATTGATAAGCACAGTAAGTGGTGATCTTTCTAGCCTACTGATCTCCTTTCAATTTTATTTGAAAAGACGTATAAATTAATAACTAATAATTATCTAGTTAACAAGGCATTAGTATGGCTTGAAAAATTATATTTATTTTTAAATTAATAAAATAGTTCAGTTTTTTAAAAAAATATTTTGATTTAGAGTAGCATCAGCGATTAAAGTCATTAACGATATGTGTGAATGTACAGTAAACGTGTAGTCTTGAACAGACTCAGACCGACCATTCCTGAGATATATGGTTAATTGAAATCCAACCACGAAAGAAAACCGGTATCTACGATCTAATATTTAAATCTGAATAAAAACAACTATCTTTATAAGGATCTGAAGCTTAGAACTCTCAACTTTGAAATCAGGTAATTTACGACGATGAGTACACAAGACCAATCCTGGTAGGTTAGTTTAGTTTTTGATTATTATATTTGTTCACACACACACACACACATTATATATATATATATATATATATATATATATATATATATAATTTGCTAATATATTTTAATGTTTTAAGAAAAAGTCTGTATATTCCGTCCCGGTAGCATTATACATAGTTCTCGTTCCCATAATTTTATTGATTTGACAGAAATTTTTGTAATGAGAGGAAATATCATCGAAAAATTTTTTTTGGCGTAAAAAAATTTTTGGTACTATCAACTATATATTTATTCAAATAACTGTATTTTTTTGTTATGATGAAGGATTCCTACTAAATTTATTCATCGAGTCAAAAGAATTAATTTTTTTTTTAATGACGGGTAGAAAATTAATTACGCGTAAAATGTGAAGTTTAATAATGACTTTGTAATGTCTTCATAAAGAAAGACCGTCCGGTTGTACTGCTTGATAAGATCTACCTTTAATATATACACAACCCCAAGACAGAAAGTTGTAAGTTGACCTTTTCACTTATGGTAACTAAGGTTATCGATACAGTTGAATTATACGGTAATACAAAGCAAGCGTCGTCGTTTTCATTTTAACTGTATATTGTATATACTAAATGAACTTCTGAAGTTCTTAACAGAGACTAAACTTTTAAAGTAAGTATTTCTCTTTATTATATCTTATTATTACTATTTTATTATTATTATTATATTATTATTAGTGCATCGATGTCAATGGTGGAATTTTCAAAAATCTTATTACATTATAAATCACAGTGAGTATAAATAAAAAGTATTGCAATTTTTCAAAGATCTAAATTTATTGTACTAAAAACAGATGTTTTAATTTTTTTAAATTCATAAAATTATTCTGTTAAATTTTATTCAGCCGCCGGGCTAGTCTAGTGATTAACGCGTCGTTGCTAATCAATTGTTTATCAGTTGTTTTCGAAGTCGAAGGTTCTGAGGTTTAAATCTTAGTAAAAGTTAGTTGCTTTTGTACGGATTTGAATACTTGACAGAGAATATCGGTGGACTTCGGTGTTTGGGGTTCAGTTAACTAGACATCTACAGGAATGATCGGCCTGAGTCCGTGAAAAACTACATCTCATTTACATATCATCTCATCTCATTGTCCGTGGAGGGGGGGGGGAGTTTTTTTATTGTACAATAGTCGAAAAATAGTAACGTACACCTTAAGGAAATTAAAAATCTTGTTCTGCTTTGCTTCTAATAATAAAAGTTGATTTTTTAAAAAAAATTCATAGATTTTGTTCATCAGTTTTCAAAGAATTGAATTTTTTACAGTTTTGATAATAAAATTTACGCATTTATTGGTCATTTAAAGAAGATTGTACTTCAAGCGTAAAAAACGTGTTTTTCGTCAACGAATTTTCCTATTTTTCATTGAACATCATAAAAACTATCGGATATACAGTTCTGGGATCTGTTAAATACGATTTTTCAAGTTAAATAAACATAAGAAACCATCCAGTTTACCTCTTAACCCACCGGGTTGGTCTAGTGGTGAACGCGTCTTCCCAAATCAGCTGATTTGGAAGTCGAGAGTTCCAGCGTTCATGTTCTAGTAAAGCCAGTTATTTTTACACGGATTTGAATACTAGATCGTGGATACTGGTATTCTTTGGTGGTTGGGTTTCAACTGACCACGCATCTCAGGAACGGTGTAAATGAGAATGTACAAGTACACTTCATTTACACTCATACATATCATCCTCATTCATCCTCTGAAATATTTTCTGAACGGTAGGTACCGGAGGCTAAACAGGAAAAAGAATTTACCTTTTATCTAACACCTTAAAAATTTCAATATGACCTCATTTCACCGGGAGAACTGAAATTCGGGCGAAAGTTTTCGCCAGCCGTAACTTGATAGCAAAGGGTTTCGGACATATGTTTTTTCGGACAAACGTTTTTCCTTTTTTAAGCCCTAGAATCAGTTACGAAATTATTTCCCTTTCCTCCTGAATTACTCTCTCCCTCTCCGTCCCTCCTCACTCACCGTGTTGTGTGTGTGTGTGTGTGTAGAAAAGTTCTGCTTCAAAAAGGATAGATTGTGTTATGATTTGGTTTATTTATATTTTTATTTTATGAGAGATTATGAGCCTGTCTTCAGAGTCCATTCGATTATTATATAACATTTCATCCTTACTCCTTCAGTCAGTGGCCAGGAAAAGATCCCCAAATCGATTGGGCTTCCACTAGATCACATAAAGAACTCACAATCCACATAGATTCCTACATCCTTTTAAAATGACCAAGCAGGAATCTGTATCCAAACTAAAACTAAATCGGATAGAAAACGATTAAGGATAGGTAAAAAGGATAGTAAGGAATCTGACATGAGTCAGGTTACCTACAACCTGCAAATTTTTTGGAGCCCAAGTTACACCTAAAAATTACTTTTTTTTTTTTAGTTTTTTTACGGACAATGAGAAGTGAAAGCGGTATTCTGTTGCTTTCTTCACTGAGTTGTTGTTGTATAACATGATGCACCGTACAAATGACATCTTTATTCTGTTCACCATAGGAACTGAATATAGTAATCATCATTTGATGAGAACGTTACGTCCGACTTTTTCTATTGTACCTCAAATGTTTCACTTGTCATGGATCACAGCCAAAAGAGTGTAAAACAGTAGATCCATCTGTACACGATTTATAATTAATTTGCTTCAAGATTCTGTTCTAAATAGTAGATACCCACCCATTAGTTCTCAGGTTTTGGGACATATTTATTTCGGCTGATCGGAATAGATTACTTAATGTAATAGATTAATTAATGATGTGTTGACTAGTTTCAATATAAATTGTTTAAATAAAATCTGCTTATCCTTTAGAAACAATATACAAGTTTTTTCAAGAACATTATTTGCCCATCCTCGCAAATGTTTGTAGTACGTAAACGTAGCGAACGGAACTACAATACTGTTCACCGCGACTTCCCTTCCATTTGAAAGTAAATAAGAGTAGTTGAAATAATATATTATTGCCGGTCATAATCATTGCAAACTGCTAAAAAAGAAAATGTTGTTATAGCTCTGGTTCCATATACGCTTATAAAGCAAAACGATAAATATATTAATTCGTTCAATAGATTTTTTTTTGTAGATTACGTTTTTAATTATGAAATTTACACCGCTGTGGGGTTATTTTTGCTTCCTCTACCGATCAGCCTAATTTATTCCTGTTAAATGTATATCTTCTGTTGAGTCATTTTCATTTACTAATGTTCTTTTTGAAGTTATTCGAACCTATCTATGGGTTCACAAAAATTTAATTTAAAAGTTATAGAATTTATAATAGAACTTGAATTTTCTGCAAGATCAAAAAAAATCGGTAAAAAGAGTTTTTTTCTCAGTTAGTTGACAAGTTTGATATGGTCCTCTTTATCTTCCTAATTTACGGTAATATTTCATTGTAATTTTATCTATTTTACTGTATCGTATATGTTCAGTATGGATTTTAATCTTAATTTTTGTTTATACATTTTTATTTATCCTTTATATTTTCATCAGTTACTAAATTATCTTACCACTTTTGTCTAATTATCAACCTATTAATTATAATAAAATTTTTACTAAATTTTTTTACTTTGTTATTATTATAACTCTATATTCATTTAAAATCGTTACATCCAGTTTGGAGATATCAAGCAAAAATAGCCCATTATAAAGACATAATTTAGGAATTTTTCAATGTTAAAGTTGTTTTTTTTTTGTTTGAGGGGGCGTAAAACGTCAAGTTCTCAAAAACCTCCCCATAAAATTCGATTTGATTAGCATATTTTCTCTTATATAGTTTATTGTATAGTACACTGTACACTATGTAGTCGTAAAATTAATGAAATCTACATTAGTAATCATATATATTAAAAAAATTGGGCTGAAAACCTATTTCCAGTCCTTGCGGGCGTTATACTGGACGGATCGGACTGATATTGTTTTTATTCTGCTTGAAATGATCCACAGATTTGTCATCATCAGTATCATCGGACTCCAAACTTGAGTCTCCTCTAAGAATTCATAAAAAAATCCACATTTATTATTTAATTGAGGAACCTTCAAAAATTAATACTTACAGGAAAATCACTTTATAAGTCTGTCAATGCTTGATGATATTTTCTTTTATTCCGAACAGAATAAAAAAAAAAAATCAGTCCGATCCGACCAGTAGAACGTCTGAACGGACTGGAAATAGGTTCCGAGCACGCAATATGAAAACCTCTTCCCAGTCCGTCCGGGCGTTCAACTGGACGGATCGGACTGATTTTCTTTTTCTGCTCAGAATTGCCAATTGATTTTTCATCAGCGTCATCTAACCCCATACTTGAGTTTATTTCTTAATTGAGGAATTTTCCAACATTCACAAGAAAATCACTTTGAAAGTTCTTCTATGTTTGATGACATATCTGGGGACCGTTTGAGCAGAATAAAAAAAAAAACAAAAAACAGCCCGATCCTTCCAGTTGAACGTCTGGACGGACTGGAAATAGGTCTTGAACACGCATTCTGCCTGTGGTAGGAAGGAAAGAAAAAAACGAGGGAATTAGGGGCGAGACGTGTTGTAAATGATGAGATTTTTTAGCTGATTTTTTAAAATGTATAACATTACTTTGTAACGCTGCGGAGCAGCAAGAGGCCACTAGTAAAGTTATTAAAACATTTATATAATTCTAGTTTAATTTTCCGTTGAGGCTTATTTATTTATTTTTTAAATTTTAAATCATAATTTTTGTTTATTAATTGGTCAAATAATACATTAAAGAATAATCTATGTAAAATGACAATGTTTTTAAATTAATCGGTTTATCATAAAAAAACTCAATTATTACCAATAATAATACAAGATCTCTAAACGATTTTCTTAAATTTTAAAAGTTTTATTTTATTCGGTACAGTAGTTTAAAAGTTCCTAAGAAAAATATATAAATACAGGTTAAACCTTGAACTTCCTTACTTTTTTTGTTGTTTCAAATGACGGAAAGTAATTTCCATTTAGAGTTACTGTAATTCGTGATATGCAAATTAGGTCTATTCATTAAAATGTACTACAATACATCGATGTAGGTCAACTGATTTTTCTTCTTAGATATAATGTGTGTATATAAATATATATTTTTTATTTTTCCTGTTTATGAATTATACTCTATGTGTTGGTATTCATCTTCTCCTTTTTTGAATTTTATGTGTTTGTATAAAATTTCTGTCAACTTTTTCCTGCTGAACGATTTATCGAAACCTAAAGGGAGTGGGAATTTTACATTTTTTCTTAAACTCTGACGTTTGTTTTTCTATTTAAAACAATAAACCCTTTATTTAAATTTTATATATATAAAATTATCTAATCAAGTAAGGTTTTATTCATTTTTACTTCCTTGTACTAAGTAAAGGAAGTATCGTGATCGCGAAAAATTTCGGTTTTCAGATTTCAACGGAAATATCCATTTTGACTAGTTTCGGCGTGACGTCTGTACGCACATATGTATCTCGCATAGCTCAAAAACGATTCGCCGTAGGATGATGAAATTTTGGATTTAGGACTTTTGTAACATCTAGTTGTTTACCTTCCCATTTGATTGCAGTCGACTTGACCAAAAATGTCCAAAAAAGTCCTAAATCCAAAAAATTTGGTTATTTTACTTTTTCTTAACTGCTGTAATAAGCCCTCATTGAGATATTTTCACGATATGTCATAAAGTGGTACTTATTTTCATTAGTTCCAAAGTTATAGCCAAATAAAATTTTAATTAATCAAATATTTTGGTCTGACAAGTGGAAGACACATCGGTTCTTAAGTATTTTTTTTATTAATTTTTAAATATATTGATTTATTAATGATTATTAACTTTTGATTGTAAAAAAATGTTTACAATAAATAATTCAATAATAACAATAAAAAAAAAAAAAAAATATGAAAAAGTGCCAGGAGTTATTTATTAATGAAATAAAATTCTATGTACTTTTCATTTTAAAAAAGTGTGTATATATAATTTAATAGGCGACCAAGAATGTCTTGTGGTGTCCACACCAGATTTTTTGATTAAAAAATGTGATGACATAAAAGAACAGTTTTCACCGTCTACTTTGAGATATTTAAACGCTGTACATTCCTCTAATATCTTTCCTTTTTACTATTATTCATAACTGTGAGGAAAAACCTTGGTACTACATTTAAGAAAATAGATAAAATAATTTTTTTCAAAAATCTAGTGATTAAATCAGTATGAAAAGGTATCCTTTAAAAAATAATTTAAAAAAAATAATTTTTTAAAATGTTATTTTAAAAATAACTTTGTTTTTATTATTGATATACAGAATGATTCACCATGATTGTAACAAAACTTCAGAACATGTACTATTGGTTAATATATTTATTTAAAAACCCGTTTAATGCATAGTTACAATCTGCCATATTTTTATATGTTTTGTTTTTAATAAACTTTAAAATTCTTACGTTTGGTTTTACTCCACAGAAAATTATTCATATAATTTTACTCAGAATTAAATTCTCTAAAAGTTTGTTTAAGTCTTTTATGTGCTTATTACCCATTTAACAAAATTATTTTACGCCAAACGTAAAATAGCGTTCTTTTCGATCCTAATCTCTTATCCTTTACTCCTGAATTTTCGGAAACCACTAAAACTGCAGTTCTGGGACGTATTGTTTTCGATTTTTCGCTTCAGATTTAATATTAAAGCAATAAATGTACGTCTTATTTTGGATCCGAAGAATTATAATCTGGCTTAATTTTACCGAAAGCGAGAAATTAGGGCGATATTTTACGTCTTCCTACACTCGCGTTTCGAAGGGTTTCCGAACCTATGTTTATATGGACTTTCTTTTTATTTTCAACAGTAGAACATGTTCTGAAAGTTAGTGAAATTCTTCATAAATCATCTGAATATTGTTTTGACATCAAATTTGAATAATATAATAGATCACTTTTATTGTTGGTTATCATTTCAATCAAATCAGTTATTTTAAATAAATAAATAAATTATTTTTTGGTTACTTCTACTGATATTTTTCTAGTTATAATTTCTCAATAATACTAATATTTTTAATATGACTTTTAATCAAATGAATAAATTTAAATTTCATTGTTGATTTTCTTCATTTTATTAGTAAGCTCTTATTAGTTTTATTTTCTTCATTATTTTTAATAAATTAATTATACGTTTATATCTGGAATTAAATATCTATAAATCATTTTATTTCAATATTGTTTGAATTCAGTAAAATATTATTAAAACAAATATTTTATTTACAAAGGAATGTAATAAAAACATATATGTATATTTTTTATTTCATCGTATTTTAATTAGTTGATTACTTTCTGTTATGAAACGGAGAGTAGTAGAATCTTTATTTAATTATTTTATAATGAAATATTTATTTCAATTTTAAAAGTGTTTATATATTTAATACAAATAAATAAACTTAAAAATAAAATTTACGGGATATTTACTAAAAATTCAGTTGAATAAAAAAAAATTCTTAGTTATTTAATATATACGTACAAATTAAAAAAATAAATATTTAATAACAATGAAATCTCAAAAATAATCTGTTTCTTTTCTCTTACTTGAGTTGGAAAAACAGTGGAACAAAGTATTTTTTTTAATATAGCGAACAATATCTTCTACGACAAAAACCCTAAAGAGAATCTTAATACACGTATTAAAACCTTATAAAATGTACGTTTAATTTGTGTGAATTTTTTTATTACGTTCAATATACTTGGATAACATTCTTTTTACTAAAATAAAAATTTATGTAGTCGATTCACCTATACATAAGAATACAACTATATATAAGAATGTAACAAACTTTCAGAACATATTCTTCTGGCAAAAATAAAGAAGAAAGTTCATATAAACATAGGTTCGGAAACCCTTCGTTAGAGAGTGTCGGCTGGAGAACGGGTTGCCCTGATTCTTGCGCTTTAAGTAAAATTAAGCCAGATTGTAATTCTTGGGACCCAAACTGAAGGATAAATTTAGTGGCTTTATATAAAACCTATCGAATAAAAGGTCTCAGAACTGTATTTTTAGTAGTTTTCGAGAAATGTGAGATAAAACACAAAAATTGGGGTTACAAAACATACTATTTTCATGTTTGACGAAAACTAACTTGGTTAGATGGGTAATAAACACAAAATGTTTTTACAAAAACTAAACACAAAGTAAGAATATCGAAGTTTATTAAAAACAAAACATATCAAAATGTGGTAGATTATAACTTGGTATTAAACAAATACAAACAAAAACAATAATACCATCTTACAAACGATTAAATAGACTGCTGAAAATGTCCTCCAACGCAGTGGATACAATATTCTGCCTGACGAATTATGTTTTTGGTGGCTTCCCGTATTTGAACAGGGTTGTTTTATGTTAGTTGCACTGCACTGAGAATTCTAATAACTCTACTTTTGTATTATACTTTTGTTCATATACTAATGATTTCAAGTGGCCCTACCAGGTAGTAGCCCAATGGTGCAAACTCGGGCGATCTTGAAGGCCAGTTGATAGGTCTGCCACATCCAATCAACCAAGTCACAAATTAAAAAAGTCACATTTTCGTGTTGTCTAAATGCTAGAGAAAAGTGGGCAGTTGTCTCATCGTGACGGAAAACAATTCTGTTATATGAAAAACATACTAATAAGCATAAGCAGCATTTGGCTCCTTATAAACATAAGGCTAGAAAAGTCGTTGCAATATTGCTTGGAACCAAGGGTGGATCAGCAGCTGAATTTTGGGGGGCCCATTGGAACATTTTTAGGACTATAAATATAAATATGTTATAAATTCTGCGAATATATTACCGATTCAAAACAGCAAATTTTTATTATGACTTAAAAATAAAATTTATTTTCAATTGCCTAAAATTCTAGTTCGATAGTTTGAAGAATAAGTAGAAGAATAAAAAAAAAAAATTACATATGAACACAAAAGCAATTTCACAATAACTTTTTTTTATATTAAGAAAAAGATTGATTTTATCAATATTTAATTTCTCATCGACTGTTTTT
This sequence comes from Lycorma delicatula, assembly GCF_047948215.1. Lineage (NCBI taxonomy): Eukaryota > Metazoa > Arthropoda > Insecta > Hemiptera > Fulgoridae > Lycorma > Lycorma delicatula. Next base: position 130,853,581 of record NC_134458.1, on the reverse strand, counting down.
TAATTTATACATTCTTGTATTACGTGTAATTTACCTTGAAAAACGTCATAACGATGCTTCTCGCTTTGCGAACATGACAAATAGTATTTTGTTTTTCTAGGAATCAGCTGGCACTGGTTAAAAAGTTATTGCAAAGTACAATATTAAAGGAAAAGGTTTGCTTTTTTCTACGTATAAGTCAACTTATATTACAAAGTTGTTATATTTCAACGCTTATTATTAGAATTATTAATTTTTTATTTTATAATTTGAAAAAAGCCGGCAAAGTTATTTATTATGTGACACTCCCGGCTATTAATAATAAAAATCTGATATGGACCATATGACTTCCTTGTACGACTATTAAATTACATAATTTTTTGCTGCATTTCATTGAAACTGATTTCATTTGAAAGTGAGATACAAGCCTCTAATTCTTTAACAAACTGGACAGTTACACAATTGCTGAAATATTAGTTTTTATTAATATCAAATATTTATTTATACAATTATTAAATCAGCAATCTTACCTGAAATATTAGGATAGAGTAAAAGTCTCTTTATTGCTCTTTAAATAAATGTAAGTCTTTTATCTATCTAATACTATGTTTTTTAAATTGTTATGATGTAACCATCAACAAAATGAAAACAAAAACTAAACAGAAGGTTACTAAATTTTATAGCGACATTTATTAGATTTGTGAATAGTACACTGTTTACTTGCCTTCACAACAAAATACTAACACAATATTCAATTATACTCAAGAAAACTAGCCCTAAAAATTTCCTTAGCATTTTTATATTTATATATTAATTCTGTTTCACGTCGCCAAGAAGATATGTGGTGTAAGTGAGAATTCGTAACCACGCACACATCGGTTGGAATTCGACTTCATATACATACATTTAATTTTTTTTTTAATTTAAATATATTGATTTATTAATAATTATTAACTTGAGTGAACAAAATTTGAATTAAAATGAAAAGTACATAAAAGTAAATAAAATACATTAAAATGAAAAGTACATAAAACTCTGGAACCAAGATCAGAAATCAGAAATAACTTTTTAAAGATCAGAAGAAACTGGTATTTTCTTCTTTTTTTTAAAATTTGATTTGGACTTCACATGACTTCCTTGTACGCCTGTTTACAAATTGTTTACAAATTACATATACACACTTTTTTTAAATCAAAATACATAAAATTTTATTTCATTAATAACTACTGACATTTTTTTCATATTTTTTTTTATTGTTGTTATTGAATTAATTATTTATCTTACATTTTTTTACAATCAGAGGATAATAATTATTAATAAATCAATATATTTAAAATAAAAAAAAGGAGATGAAGTCTGATTTGAACCGATGTACCTTCACTTTTAAAATCTAAATATTTCATTAATTAAAATTTCATTTGGCTATAACTCTTGAACCAATGAAAGTAAGTACTACTTATGATATGTCGTTGAAAATCCCTCAATGAGGGGTTACTGCAGTTAAGAAAAAGTCCAAAATCCAATTTTCTTTGATTTTGGCCTTTTTTGGACACTTTTGGTTTAGTCGAGTGCAATCAAATGGAGAGGTGCACAATTAGATGTTACAACAGTCCTAAATCTAAAATTTCAATATCCTACGGTTAATCGTTTTTGAGTTATGCGAGATACATACGTACGTACAGACGTCACGCCGAAACTAGTTGGTATGGATTCAGGGATGGTCAAAATGGATATTTCCGTTGAAATCTACTTCCTTGTACGTTAATTTAACATGGTCAGTATCATTGTGCGCCGCCCGCAAGTATTTATCGTGATACTACCTTAGGACGTAACATATTTTTCATCTGTCTGTTCTACTAATTTGTTCTGTATTTTTATATCATATTTGCTTTTTCATATTTTCTACATTACATTTCATTACACTACACTGTAAATTGATTTTAAATACTGTCAAATCAACAAGAACGTGTTTAATGTTTTAAATTTTTCTTACTAATGCTTTATAACCTGATTAATGAAAAATTCTATTATTGTAGTTTGATTAAAAGAATTAGTATTCTACGTCAACCTCAACTAAATATATAAATATTATTAGATTTAATTTACTAAGTATTTGGCACCTTTGGCATTAATACAATACATATAAATTAAAGTTACATTTTCGAACAATTTTATAAATATATATCCGAATACTTTCGGAGCCGTTACTGCATCATCAGGGATTTTCCATAAGGTGTTAATTCAAATTCACCTTATATACAGTATTAAATACCAACGGCGTTTAGAAAATCACGTCAACCGCATAGCAACCAATCTACTTGATAACAGCGAGGACGTACGAAGATTGAAACGTTTCCACATATTTGTTTATTCTTATTTATTCTATTGATTATTTATTTGTTTACAGATTACTTTTGTAAACCTCGAAGTGAATGCTCCGATATATTCTTGTAGTTAAGAATTTTAAGAACCTTGCTCATTGATACTTTTTGTTTTATTTTTTGTTTATCGTTAAGTATTGATTGAATTATTACGGTAGTTCATTAAGGAGCCCGTATCATGTGATTATTATTATGTGGTTTACTTATGTTCCACTAGGGGAACCGATTGTAAATAAATTAGTTTGGGGGGGGGGGGAAATTATTAGTATTTGTCAGTGAAAATATTCAAGGGTGAATTACATATACTTATAAATAGATATACATTTTTAATTAAAATAAATCGACAACCCGTAGATTTTTGTCATTATTATGAAACAAATTAAGTTTCAAATTCATTGTTTAAAATATAAAGCGACTGTGTAGTAATTTTCTACTATGTTTACTTAATTTAAAAATATTTTATTTGGAATACAAATAAATAAAAAGAAAAAGTACTTAGTTCAGTTAGAAAAATATATATTTACGTATTGCGTAGAAAAGGGGATTTTTTCATACAAAAATTCTTAAAAAAGATAAATTTATCATTAAAAATTCAGTATACGGTTGATAAATACAGAAATACATGCATTTAGATACAACGTCATATATATAGATACAACGTCGTATATATATATATATATATATATATATATATATATATATATATATTTATGTATTAATAGCTTTAATAGGAAAACCGATCATTTCGATTCAGTACACACAGTTTATGACGTCATCACGTCACAACGCCATCCATTTATGAAACATTAACGCTTCATTTATTTGTTTTGTGAATCATTTAAAATTAAAATCTACCTATACATCTGTATTTATTTACTAAAATCTCGCTAGGCTTATTTTTAGTTATTTATAGGCTATAAATTTAAAGCGTTAAACATTTTTTCTTTAACGATTTTATTTTTTTGAAAAAAAAAAAAATTCTATTTATACAAAAGTATAACGAACTTTGTCTAATGGTTGAACTATTTAGTATTTTAATTTTGAAATTAAATCACTATTTGTTTTCAAAACTTCTTACTCATGATATGTCATTGTATTATCTAAGTCTGTAATATAGAATTCAATTTTAGGAATTTAAATTTAAAATATTGATCAAATTTACTCATAATTTGATGTAAACTTTCTACTGTAAGATTATTATAATAATTTTATTAATGGATTGAAAGCTTCTTAACCTGTTTTCCATTTAGATTCCATAACGGTATTTCCTGAACCACTATACTCGTATATATCTATATCAGGTTAGCTTAATCTAAATTGCACAAGTAATTTTTCAATATTTAATCTAGGGTAATTTAATTTATATACATAGATTACATTTTATATTTATCTGAAAAAATATCTGTAAAATAAAATAGAAGCTACGCTATTAACATTGTTCAAATTCAGTGACAAAAATTTGAACGTTTTAAAATATTTCATTCTTTTGTTTTGTAATATTGAAAATTGGTTTTTAATATTACAGTATTAGTTTTTAATATTATAGTCGCATCAATAATTAGTCATTAGCGACTTAGAGTAACAAAAAATTAAACATTAAACTAATAGTTAAACATTAGAACATTACCACTGTTGAAGCATATTTCACATTGACAGTTTTCCACAGTCTAACATTCAAATCCATATAAAAGCAACTGTTGTTACAAGGACTCGAACCATAGAACTCTCGATTTCAAAAGTCAGCTGATTTTGTAATGACGATTTTAACCACTAGACTAACCCGGCGGTTATATATAGCCTATATCTAAATTCGTGAGTTTTTCAGGTTGGAAAAAAATGTATTCTGATGCGTTTTATTTTTATTCAAAATCTCCAAATCGATAATTGAATAATTATCGTACATCAGTTTTGGAGTTACGTACAAATAAATACACCGTTTGAACACGTGAAATTAGTTTTCTTCTTGACTGAAAATAAATAAAATATTCTTATTAGTTTAATTTTCGTAGAATATGATAAAAATTATTATTTTACACGAATCATATACATATTTTGTTACTTTTATGCTATTTGGATGTTTTTAATTGAAAATATTTTTGATATTGAGTAATAATAAACTTATTTTCGATTCAAATCTTATTTAATAATAGTTTTTAATATAATATTAATTTTTACTATCGTTGAATTGCTTGAAAATAAACTAAAGCTAACTGACGCGACATTCAAGTTAGAAAAATAACATCTGCATGTTCATCATATTCGACTCGCCCCCAGTTTCTACAACGCTTTATTCACCGACCATATTGTGTTTGGTTTTTTTATGTTTATATGTGAGTGAATGTATATGTATATATATATATATATATATATATATATATATATATATAAATGTGTGTGTATTTGTGTATTGCGCGTGTGTAGGCATTTGTGGTGTACTTCTTACAACACGTTTGGACCCTTTCCATTACACACATTCATCATACTTTCCACCCACTAGAGAAAACATTAACCGGCCAAAAATAACAAACATCCAGAAGCCTTAACTTCGGCATTGGTCTTCACAACAACGCACAAATATCTGTCGGTCTATCTGGCAATTGATGGATGCTTACTTTTTACCTTCATAGAACAGTTCGTTTTAAACTTATACTATTTTTACAAATATTACTGTAATATATATATTTTTCATCAAATTATACCGAATGTCATACAATTGTTGTTGGAGTTTGTTTCTCTCATAGTAATTCAAATAAAAATTAAAAAAAAAAATTGATTTAAATGAATCTTATTTTATTATTTTTATAATGAGTTGTTAAAAATTAAAACAATACAGCACAAGTTTTTTCTTTATTATATTAAAAAATAATTTAATTAAAATTTTTTAAATAAAATTTAAATTAAATTTTAGTAAGATTTTTTAATACGGTCATTGCAATTCGTTGGTTTTAAAAATAGAAAGATTAGTGCGTTGTAAATTTTCTACAATGTTTAAAAGCTTATCATTATTTTTTTCGATAAGTGAATAATCGATAATTTAATTTTGTGCTTGGAAGATATTAAAATTTGTCTTTCTAAGAGTGAGAGATGATACATTTCCTTTGTGAACATTTAACAGCAGTAAAATTGATACAAATTGAAGTGATACGGATGAGGCTAAAGAAAATAACAAATTTGTAAGAAAATGTTAACTTTTTCAGAAATATAGGCCGGAAGACACACAAAAAAAACATAACTGTTTTATTTCAGTGGCTAAGTTAAATTACCAAATTTTTTTATTTTGAACCGTTAGTAAACAAAATTTTTGTTTTGCACGTTGTACACTAATTGCAGATGATATTTTGTTTCCAAAATGCTTGTAACAATTTTAAAATACAAAATAATTTTAAATCAATTTCGTCTTCTATGGAAACAACTATGGCAATGAAAACGTTGTCATTAACTTGGAAATGTTAGTTACGAATTTTACATCTCAGCATAAACTGCATTTCATGTGTAGACTATCCAGGCCTTCTATTTCATGTACTCGAATGCATTAGTTTATTTTGCATCTGTCAGAGAGCCACCAACATTGCAATAAGCATTCTAGACTTCCTTTACAATACGGTGTATGTATGTATATTTTTAATATATTTAAAACAACTTGTCCTGAATGATTCATCAACGCCCAGCAAAAACTACTGAAGATAAATTGATGAAAATTTGTATATACATTTATCTTACGGTGTAAGTGTACACTAAGAAAGGATTTTTTTAAATTCAGAGTTTAAAGAATTAAAATGGAGTAATAGTGAAATTAATTATTTTTTTAATTCCTCTGTAAAAAATGGAGACATCAACTTGATCTTTGGTGTGTGTAATCTTCATGTAAATATCTAAAAATCAGTTTCTAGATTTTTCGTAATTCGACTTTAAAAGCTGTGAAGAAAGGTAAATAAAGTTTCCCCATTTCCGACTATACTAAACGAGATATTCACTAGAATGGAGCTTGCAAATACTCTTTAGATAAATCTATAACACTTTCCGGGTTTTAAAATTTTTGTTTTTCAAAGGGTGCGACGCTGTTTGGTGTGGCAGCTCAACAAACACAGCTACTGTTACTGTATATGCGACGCGACTGACTGCAGCTGCCTCCGGTTACTTAACTGAAGAATATAAAATAACAGTAATTAAAATTTTAAGAAAACGAGAAAACAAGTCGGTCACCTCCTAGTGGTGTTATCGAGTTACGCTAAGAACCGGTCAAAATACACTTTTACCCGTACGAAGTTCGGATAACCAGTTACTGATAACTAGTATTTTAAGATTGAGGCCGACTTTTTTGAAATCCACATTCTTAAACCACTCAAAGTTTCAGATCCTTTTCTTTCTTTTTCCTGTTTAGCCTCCGGGAATTACCGTTCAGGTATTACTTCAGAGGATGAATGAGGATGATATGTATGAGTGTAAATGAAGTGTACTTGTACATTCTCAGTTCGACCATTTCTGAGATGTGTGGTTAATTGAAACCCAACCACCAAAGAACACCGATATCCACGATCTAATATTCAAATCCGTATAAAAATAACTGACTGTATTAGGACTTGAACGCTGGAACTTTCGACTTCCAAATCAGCTGATTTGGGAAGACGCGTTCATCACTAGACCATGCCGATGGGTAAAGTTTCAGATCCTGCACTGACCAAACTGTTACTGTGAAGAAATTACAATACACATGAAATATAAATGATATTTTTTATAAATTGATTAGGCTTTAATTTTTATTTATCATAATTATTCTCACAAACATGAGTTTAATGAACACAGAGGGGTCCAACGAGCAGACCACTCTGGCCAGACGGGAAGGGCGAGCGAGCGAAGCGAGCCAGGACCGGCTAAATATCTCCTGATCACTACTGGAAACTACTTGCGTTTCAGTTGTTTTTATCTATTTCATTTAACATCGAATAGGAAACGATTTTTTAAATATTTTTTCTTGAAAGCAGCTTAGAAGAATGGTGTACAGGTATCGGCTGCGTTTCATTGAAATTAATGTATTGCCCTTGAAATTATCTGTAAGATACAGTCACCGTGAAAAAATTATCTGGTATATAATTTTCGTTTGGAGCATACCAAGTTAACGAATGGATATCTCTTGGCATTATAATGATATTCAATATACCTCTTTGATAATTGTCGCGTAACGGTTTAATATTTCCTCAGTTTCCTGTATTTTATAAAATTGTGTCGTAGTTACAAAATAAAGGTAGTTACAAAAAAAAAGTAGTTAAAAAGCTAGTTACAAAAATAAATAAGCTAGAATATAGAATAGGTGAAATTTTAGTTGATGATTTGGTCGAATTTTTTACGCCTGAAATCTTTTTGGAGGAAGTAGTTTACACACACACACACACCCGCACGCACACACACACACACACACACACACACACACACACACACACACACACACACACACGCACACACACACACAAGATTCATATCTTATTGTATTAATTAATTATTTATTTCCTACGTCCATTAGTTTTTTGTTTCCCGTACTTGAAAAATTTGCATCCATTATCTCAATAATTTCTAGAAAAAAAATTATCTAAACATTGTATGTAATTCATGTATTAACAGTTTCTCTGTCCTCTATATGTGTCTAGACGTTAAATGACAAAGAATAGACATTTTAAATTTGGCAGAAATATTACTATTTATCCCAGTCAATGAAAGAGCAAATATATACTAGGACGTTTCAGAAGGGTTTGAAAAAATAGCAATAGTTTTCAAAAATTATAAATCTAAAAAAAAATAATTTACAGGATTTTATATAATTGATTATATAATTTCACATTTTAAAATCAAATACGCAGCGATAAATAATAAAAATCCATATCTATTGGAAACTGGATAATTAATTGTTCCGTTAAATTTTTTTTTTGTCTTCAGTCATTTGACTGGTTTGATGCAGCTTTTCAAGATTCCCTATCTAGTGCTAGTCGTTTCATTTCAGTACACCCCCTACATCCTACATCGCACATCCCTAACAATTTGTTTTACATATTCCAAACGTGGCCTGCCTACACAATTTTTCCCTTCTACCTGTCCTTCCAATATTAAAGCGACTATTCCAGGATTCCTTAGTATGTAGCCTATAAGTCTGTCTCTTCTTTTAACCAGTATTATTTTTCCAAATGCTTCTTTCTTCATCTATTTGCCGCAATACCTCTTCATTTGTCACTTTATCCACCCAACTGATTTTTAACATTCTCCTATAGCACCACATTTCAAAAGCTTCTAATCTTTTCTTCTCAGATACTCTGATTGTCCAAGCTTCACTTCCATATAAAGCGACACTCCAAACATATACTTTCAAAAATTTTTTCCTGACATTTAAATTAATTTTTGATGTAAACAAATTATATTTTTGACTGAAGGATCGTTTCGCTTGTGCTATTCGGCATTTTATATCGCTCCTGCTTCGTCCATCTTTAGTAATTCTACTTCCCAAATAACAAAATTCTTCTACCTTCATAATCTTTTCTCCTCCTATTTTTACATTCATTGGTCCATCTTTGTTATTTCTAATACATTTCATTACTTTTGTTTTGTTCTTGTTTATTTTCATGCGATAGTTCTTGCGTAGGACTTCATCTATGCCATTCATTGTTTCTTCTAAATTCTTTTTACTGTCGGCTAGAATTACTATATCATCAGCAAATCGTAGGATCTTTATCTTTTCACCTTGTACTGTTACTCCGAATCTAAATTGTTTTTTAACATCATTACCTGCTAGTTCCATGTAAAGATTATAAAGTAACGGGGATAGGGAACATCCTTGTCGGACTCCCTTTCTTATTATGGCTTCTTTCTTATGTTCTTCAATTATTACTGTTGCTGTTTGGTTCCTGTACATGTTAGCAATTCTTCTATCTCTGTATTTGAACCCTAATTTTTTTTAAAATGCTGACATTTTATTCCAGTCTACGTTATCGAATGCCTTTTCTAGGTCTATAAACGCCAAGTATGTTGGTTGGTTTTTTTTAATCTTCCTTCTACTATAAATCTGAGGCCTAAAATTGCTTCCCTAGTCCCTATACTTTTCCTGAAACCAAATTGGTCTTCTCCTAACACTTCTTCCACTCTCCTCTCAATTCTTCTGTATAGAATTCTAGGTAAGATTTTTGATGCATGACTAGTTAAACTAATTGTTCTGTATTCTTCACATTTATCTGCCCCTGCTTTTTTTGGTATCATGACTATAACACTTTTTTTTAAGTCTGACGGAACTTCCCCTTTTTCATAAATATTACACACCAGCTTGTATAATCTATCAATAGCTTCCTCACCTGCACTGCGCAGTAATTCTACAGGTATTCCGTCTATTCCAGGAGCCTTTCTGCCATTTAAATCTTTTAATGCTCTCTTAAATTCAGATTTCAGTATTGTTTCTCCCATTTCATCCTCCTCAACTTCCTCTTCTTTCTCTATAACACCATTTTCTAATTCATTTCCTCCGTATAACTCTTCAATATATTCCACCCATATATCGACTTTACCTTTCGTATTATATATTGGTGTACCATCTTTGTTTAACACATTATTAGATTTTAATTTATGTACCCCAAAATTTTCCTTAACCTTCCTGTATGCTCCGTCTACTTTACCAATGTTCAATTCTCTTTCCACTTATGAACACTTTTCTTTAATCCACTCCACTTTCGCTATAAACTTGCACTTCCTGTTTACAACATTTCTTAATTGTCGATAGTTCCTTTTACTTTCTTCATCACTACTTTCTCATATTTTCTACGTTCATCCATTAATCCGTTAATTAATTTATGCAAACATGTCATTTTTTCCCTTTTGTTTGTTTATTAAAAGTTACATAACTGTTAGATTTAAAATAATAGTGCAATTATTTAATATAATATTTTAATTTGCGTATATGTAATAAACACTATAGTTATAATACTTGCATAGATATATGATAATGATAATAATAATAATAATTATAATAATAATAATAATATTTATAATAATAATAATAAAAATATCGCGACAATTTTTATAGCCGTCAGAATCAGTCGGCTTCTGGAAATTTGATGAATATATTGTATGGTTTCTAGAAAAGCAATGTGTCAACGAAGCTATATATATGTAGGTCGGTCTACACACGTTTTAAAGAATATTGTATTCTGTGTGTATGCGTGTAACAGGAATCTTACTGTGAAGGTCTTGTGAATCTGATATCACCACATAATAAAGCTATATGTCGTCTCAAGACATCTTTAAGTATAACTAGTACTTGGTAAAATAAGTTAAAGGCCAGATATAATCTATATGTATTGATTGTAATTTACTTGTGTAGTTAGTAAAGGTTTTAATTTACATTTTTTTCCTTTAGATGCATACAAAATTTTTATTGTACAGGTGTAAATGAATTTATTTAGTGAAGGAAAAGAGGGGTTTACACTGAAATTAAAGTTTTTTTGTTTTTTTTTAATTATCTGACATTAAATAATTTGTGAATATTTTTGTTTTTTGTTGTGGTACGATAATCTTCTACCACCTATATATATATAATGTTTTTTACCGTAATATAGATATTAATTTCTATAATTCATAAAATATCATTGTATTATTGAACCGGTTCTTTTGTGTTTAGTCTTTTTGTATTTTTTGTCGTTAAGAGTTATTCAGAATAAAATAATTGTTGTACCTTTTATTAATTTAAATTTATTATGTATTAATATTATATCTTGAACTTTGTTTAACGGACATTCATTTAATCTGTGAACTGATAATAGTTTATTAAAAAATATTTGATTTTTGGAATCGTAGCTTCTGTTCTTGTTTTTTTTTTTTTTTAACCTTTTGTGATCTCTTAATGTAACACGTATTATCAGTTTCAGTAATAAATAAATATCAGTAACATAACTGGTTGTATTTAGTTTGAAGAATTCTTCAGTTAGGAAACTTTTACTATATTTTTTGTTATTAGACTACTAAAAAGGAATTTTTAAAAGGTTGTTATGTAAAAGATTATGCTTAATAATATTAAATGGACTACAGGAATTTATTTTTTGTAACTAGTTTTAAATAGTACATTTTTCGGATTTTCATTAATGTTTTTCTTTTTTTTAATCTAAAATTCTTATTTTTTCACTAAATTTAACTTTGTTCATGGATTGCTTTTTCTAAAATTATATATATATATATATATAATATATAAGATATATATATATATAATATATAAGATATATATATATATAAATATATATATATATATATATATATATATATATATATATATATATATACATACACAATTGTTTTTTCTTGTCGTAAACTATATAAAAATGATTCATAACCCATGTAATATTTATACGTACAATATTTCACTTTAATTGTAAATAAAAACAACCAAACGTTATCAAAGTAAGTCATCAGAAATTCGGCGTAACAATTTTTAAGGAATAGTTATTAAAATCAGAAACGGAATGAAAAATCATGACATAAAACTATGTTTTGCTTAGAAATTGCTAATTTTCGTTGTAAAAACATCGTATTTTTCCAGCTCTATTCATTCAAAAAAATAAAACAATGAACATTTTTAGGGGATACTGCAAGGAAAATGAATAAAATGAATTTATTCATTTTAATAATTTAATTCATTTTATTTAATTTAAAATGAATCGACTCTGACATTACGTCAGGTTCATCTTTGAAAAGTATGAATAATATTTTTAAATTATTAAAAATTACAAATTATTAAGTTTAAAATTCATGAAACTTATTCTTCCATAAAACTTTCGGTTATTAGAATATTTTTCAGTGAAGTTTCTGATAGCGTAATTTAAACATATAAATTTTACATATAGCATATATAAATCAGCGAACAAAAAACATTAAAACAACATGAAAAATAACAAACTCATCAAATTTAAGAAAAATAGAATACTTCACTAACAAACCAAAATATTGAAAAAAAAAATTGGGTGGGGCTGTTTCGGGATACACGGCCGTTGGTTTAACGTGAAACGGTACAGACCTTGGATGAAGTTCCTCCGCATTATAGACCGACCAACTTATCTGTAAACTTGAATGGGATAGCCACTATCGTATTTTTTTATTTTTAACAAAACTGAAAACCTCCGATGGAACATTTTAGTTACTTCATTTGGCCAACTCTAAAGATAAATTAGTCGGTCTGTATATCAGCGAGTCACTTTTAATGTATTGGATTGAAATAAAAACGAGACATTGACTGCGTACTAAATTTAATTTTAACATAAAACACACTAAGTAATACATGATATTTATTTCGACTAATATTCGTCGACAATTTTGTTCAACATTGGTCTGTGATGTGAGAAGAGACATAAGGAATAATAAGCAGCGGTAGAGGTGCTCGCGCCGTCGGCGTCGTTCATGAGCGTGCCGTGCCAGCTTTGCGACGCTCCCGAAACAGTCTTGCTCGCTCGGAACCGAACATTGGGGGTATCTATGCGTGGCCCATAAACTCCCCTTTACAACGATATGCGTAATTTATATTTCCGGCTGGCTTTTGCGAGGCTGAGGCTGATATATTAAATTTTTAAACATTTTTACATGTTTTCTTTTTATTTTTTACTTATAAGTATTGTCCAAAATAACCTTATTATTACTTAAATCGATCTATCTCGACATACACAAACACACGAATCACCGCGCTATCACGTCTAAGTCGTGAACTACACTGAATGGAAATAAGCGAGAGCGTCAGTTTTGACCGATATGCGCTGTGCCCCCTCCCCGCCAACCCGCTCCCAAGTGACGTAACTCAAAGTCGTATCGGCGAGCTGACCATGTAAGTTATAAAGAGATACCGCATTTACGTCTCTGAGACTAATAGTTAGGGAGTTATTAAGGCAGGTCGATATAGACCTTTTCGTTACGCTACAAATATCTGTTCTGGTACCCGTAAGCTTCGGTGTGATTTTATAGACTTTCACATCAATAAACCGCTTCAAGTATCTTGGAACTAGCATTCCCGCTGACCAAAAATACCTACAACAAAGTCATTATCCTGGAACACCAAACTAAAGCATTACGTAATAGTAATAAAACCAGAAACTCTGAAGTAGAAACGCTATCACTAAAGAGCGAAGAACAAATTGAAAAGAAAGAAGGAAAGAAAGAAAAATAATCAGAAGTATCCACGGGCCGAAATTCCAAAACGGTGAAAAAAAACTGATATCAAAAAAGAAATATACAGGAAAGTGGAAAAACTCTCCGACTCGATGAGGGGAAAAAATTAGTTTCTACTGCAACCCAAAAGGATGAACCAAAACAGACTGACTAAACAAATTTTCAATTTCTTCATGAGCGGAAAAACCAAGACAAACTGGTTCAGAGTTTAAAATCTACAAAAACAACATTACTGACAGACAAAAGGTCAGAACGACTCTGACAAACGAAGACCAAAGATTTCAAGAAAAAGTTTCAGCCAAAAGGTAATCCAAGATGTCGGAAGAAAGGTGGAAACCCACCTGAGAAAGTATGAAAGAATATTGAAAGAAAAGAAAAGAACATGCACGGAAAAGATTTGTTTGACTTTTGCGGATAAATTTGAAACGTAAAAACATAAACTAAATGTAATACTTTAAATTAAATACTTAAAGGGTTTCTTAATATTTTTAAGGTTGACAAAGGTAACATAGTGCCGTTGTTCAATCTTGCACCTGAGACTAATAATAGGCTCTGAAAATCTTAATCGTTTCATTAATTTTAAATATTGTTTATAAGTTTTAATCTGGTACTATTTTCTTTAACCAGTTAGTAGTTTTTCAGATTCTTTCTTAATAAATCTTTAATGAAGGTAGAAAGTTTTTTATTGCGACTCAAATTTCAAACCATACAAGCAGAACATTAAATGAAATTTGAAAAAAAAAAAATGTATGAAGAATAAAGGTAAGTTGTTGTTACATTAAAAAAATTCCTCTAGAAAGGAAAAAAACAGGAAATAAAGATGAAACAAGGGAAGATTAAAAAAATTTATGGGGTGTAAATAAAACAATTTACGATTGTATGATAGATGCGGAAAAAAAATCTGGATCTATAAAAGCCTGGCATTTAGAAATTGCAAATATCATTAAAACCATTAAAGAATCAAGTGATCAGTTTTGATTAGAGCAAAAGATTTAGTAATTATTAATCGAAAAGATAAAACTTTATTCGATTTATGAGAAGTAAAAGTAATTGGTTTTGTCATGTAATGGTTTAAAGGAATCCCAGTAGGTGAATGGGAAAGAAGGTCGATGTAGTAGCTACAAGTGATAAATTATTTTAAGAGAAATGCATCATGAAATTCAATCATTTTTAGTATCAAAGAACATTTCTTATTTTTTTATTAACGTAACCTTTGGATGACTACAAACAAGAATTTACTTCCCACCAGATTCTTCAAATTTTTAAGGTTATTATTAAATAATTTTTTTGAAAATTTTATAGTTAAGGGCCATTTTTTATTATTTATTTATTGTTAAACAAAGTTAAACTTTTTTAATAAGATAAATAATTAAAACTAATAATTTAAGCTATAAAAAAATTAAATATTTTATATAAATTAACTGTAAACTGCAATTTTATTTATACAATATAAATTTGTACGTAAGTATGTTTAGTACTACAACCAAAAATGATTATAGGCAATGAAATAAAGACACTCCTTAAAATGAGATAGTCATTCTTAAGAATAATAAACATCATAAGCCAGGTTTACTAAGGAAAAATGAGGAATGAACGTAGTTTCCCCACTGTCTTTTCCAACGAGTAAAATATACGGTTCCATATTAGTGTGCACCAAAATGCTGGTGATAATAAGCCCTATTATTGATACATTTTCCCTGTTAACATCAGGGATAGCTGTAAAATGAACATTATTATTCTAAGAGAAAAGAATTATGACTGTTTCTCGTACCTTAGCTGCTTTAAATCTGTCATAACCATAAGAAAGACTGGGACAGATTGTTTGAAATAATAAAATAATATTTAGCCAAATGAAACAGTGTATTGTATTTAGTGCAACTCAGCAAAGGAACGTTTTTAAAATGACGTAACTTAAATAAATATTTAAAAATGTTTGTTATTCAATCCACTGAAATTACAGCATTTTTCAGTCGATGTGAATATTTTAGATTGTAATTATTTATATTATTAATTACAGAACTCAATCTTCGAATTGGTGAAGTACTGAAATTAAGCTCTTTCATTAAGCTCAATCTTTTATATTTGCCTATTTACCCTGTACAGCTCAAAATAAACATTTTCCATCTAAAAATAAACAGGGAATTTAGCTAGATGAGTAAATTTGATATTCAATCGATGAATTCAATGTTCGAATGGTTATTTGATATCTAAAGTTTGTTTGTTATTTTTATTTTCTACACAATTAAACAATGGAAACTAGAAACTAGAAATGTGAGATCAATTAAACCCTTTATCCAGTTTTACAATCTTTAAAGATTGTTTAAACGAAAAAAAAATTAATTTAATTTCGTAGTTAGCAATTTGTCTAAAATTTATTTAAAAATCTGTTTTTTTGTTGTTTTTCTTTTTTTTTTATGTGGCGAAAAAAGAAAATTCTTCATTTTCCAATTATTTTTAGATTTACATACAGAATTGAATTTTAGTTTTTTCTTTGTAAGTTTAGCTTAAAATAATATTTGTCATGCATATTTTTCATAAAATTTGGTCATTTTTTTGGCCACATCTTATCTAGTATCAGAATGCTAACAACCAGTACCGTTTATTGTACATTCAATATCTAAATTTAATTAGACTTTAAAATTTGATTTTATTTTGCTACAGATTTAAAATTTACTGTATAAAGGTCACAATCTAAAACCCGTAAATGTATGGAAATTTCTTTTAACTTGACCTTTTTTATTGTTTGGTTTTAAAATGTGATATCTTTTAAATGAAGATATTTTTATTTGAAGATTTTATTTTTATTTTTTTTTGTAAACTCATTTAATTTTACAACTGTATTGATTTTAGACTGAAACTTTACGCCCTTTGTGGAGATATTTTGGAAGTATCGTTTATCCGATTTTATTTGAATATATATAATGTATCTAACGGTGTCTTTGATTTAATAGTGTGTTTTTCGTACTGTTACGTTAGTTCTAAGTAATAAATTAAAGTTGGTGTATCTGGAAAATTCATGGAAATGGAGTGAGAGAGAGAGTGAGAGAGACAGTTTCGAAGATTTATAGTTTAATTAGATTTCCACATCCAGGTTAGTCAGCTAGTTCTGTGCAGCTGTTGACGATTCTGATTTCTTCCTATCTATCTTTGAGGGCTCTACGTGGATATTCGTTTAAGATGTGTGTCAACGTCTGTTCCTCGGCTCCACAATCACATTTGGAGTCTTCGCGGAATCCCCACTTCCTCATCATTTTACCATTTCGACCGTGTTCTGTTCGTACTCGATTTAATCGCACCCATGCTTTTCTAGGTAGGTCTAAGGCCAAAGATTTACTGTCCGGTCTTTCTATTATTTTCATTTTATCTGAATATTATTTCTTCCAGTCCTGTCGCCAGGTTTGCATTCCATCAAATTTCTCTGTTTTGAAATCTATCGCAGGTTTATATGTCGGTTTTCTTGATTTTAGCGTTTTGGGGCCACCATGTCTGCCTTTATTGGTATTTCCGTATTCATTCTATATTTTTTTTCCATTTTTTGACAAGTGCTTTCGACGCAGATGGGGGGGGGGCGGGGGGCATGATGTTGGATTTTACCGTTATGCGCGTTTTACGACTTTGTTTTTAGTGTGTAAGTTGTTGATCCTTACGGATCAACTCCCCCCCCCCTAACGGAGGAGGTGTAGTGACCGGAGTCGTCACAAGATGGGTGTCTTCCCCTACGGGGGTTGGGATGTTGATCCAAACGGAGGTTCCGTATTACGCCGTCGAAAATAACTAAGACCAGGTTGAGCTGCGCAGCGTTGCTATAGATACTCCCCATGTTGTTCCTGCCAACTCTTGAATGATATTTGTTCGTGTTCGGATTTTGGCGACCGTGTTTTCTATATTCCTGCGGTAGGTCAGTTGCCGGTTTAATGTGACTCCTAGTTATTTTGGATTTTCTTAGTGCTCAAGTATCTTGCCGTTGAGTGGAGTGGTTTTTTGTTAATTTGCTGATGAGATGGACACAGAAGACAGTCTTTATTGTTGTTCATTTGTAGCCTCCGCTTAGCGGAGTATTTTCACCCTCCAGAAAAAAAATCAGAAAGTGGTGAAAAATATCGTTCATTGAGTTAAAATTTTAATGAGATTCGTGCCGCAATTCAAAACTTCGTATAGGTATAAGTATAAAACGGCGAAATGCTGAGATAACTTCGTTATATTACGGAACACTTACTTCATTCGATAAAGAATGGAATTTTATTATTAGAACCCTTGTAAAACCAAAATTTGGCGTAATAAATGAAGCTGAAAAGATAAGAGCTTTTTTTAATGAATGAAAGTTCCGTAAAAAATGAATGAAAAAATACATACATACCGGTTGTGTGTATGTTTGCTTATATATAGTTTTATCAAGAAAGATAAATTATCTGATTACCTTCAGAAGGAGAGAGAAAGAAACATTCAAAATAAATAAGGGTGGCGGATAGCAGTCTAGAGACTGGAGCCATTGGTAAATTAGACGCCTGATTTTATAAATTTGGTGTGTGTTCCGTTTATCGAGTAAAATAAACGGAGATACCAGATATGATAGTCAATTTATCATACTTTTATCAGAAACCGTTTGTTCAAAAATTATGTATAGCCTACATGTACACAATGGAAACTTTCTTCGCAATCCCCTAAAATTTTAGATTATTTTAAGGATTTATTATAGCCGATACAACATTTAAAATACGTAAGATATATACGTAAATTATAAAACTAAGATTTATGAAACTGTGTAAATGGGTGTACAATATTTAAAATAAATGGTCCAATAAAATTCGAACAAACTTACTCGTATATAACCGGTAAGCATGAAGTATGATCAATTAAATGAAAATAATAAATATAATTTAAAGCCAAAACTTAAATAAAACTAAAAGAATGAATTAACGTTTAATTTTTAAATAATTTACATTTTAGAACACGATTACTCGAAATAAAACAATTTACAAAACATCTTAAGAAAAATCCAAATAAAGATTTTCAGTAGACACAAAGATAAAAAAAAATATACAAAAATAAGTAAATAAATTTAATAAATAAATAAATTTTAAATTCTTTACAATTATTAAAATCTACTTTTCGTTAATTGATTTGGTTTTAATATATATATTTTTTAATTTGGTTAATATTGCTAACAATAGATACCGCAGATAAAGAAACGTCAAGTTCCAACTTGAGCATCATAACTAACCGCGCTTCTAACTTGTTCCAGTTAAGTTTTTTCGACCTTAAACTGAACGTAACTCAAGAACGACTCAACAAATTTTCACACGCAGAATTTCAGATACACTGCTACAGTATATCTAAAGTTTAGCGAAATTGATGTAGTAGTTTTGGATATTTTCGAGTTATAAAATTCTGTACTTTAGGCCTATATATATACATTTTATATTATATGTATATATATGGGTACCTCATACTGAATGATGAATTTTCGTACTCCTCATATCTCAAAACCATGCGATCGAAACTAATACCGTACTTTCTTCGAAAATTCGGTAAAAATAATAAAGAATGTTAATTGACTAATAAAAAAAATGCTTACGAAACACTTTAAAAACAAATATTTTAGCAATGTTTTAGAGTAAAAGTAAAAAATAATATAAATTGTGGTTTTTTCCGCAATCGGAAGCGTCTTTATATACGCCTATACAGAGCATGCCGTATTATATATTTTAGGTAGATAAAGCGTATCCCAGGAAAGATAAAGATAGCATGAATCTTAAAACAATCAAACTGATATCGCCACCCTTGAACTAAAGTTTATGGAGGGGATAACCATTTAATGCTCTTTTGATTAAAAATCCTTGAAAAAGTTTTAAAAAAATTTTATTTAAAATACTATTCTAAATATTATTCTATTTATTATAAAAAAATAAATAAATATTATAAATAAATATATTCTAAATATTATTTAAATATTGGTCATGTTATTAAACAATGTTGCTTCTACTAACACTATTGATAAAGTAGTTTTTCCATTTATCTAATTTCTGCTTATTACGTACATTTTTTAAAACTGTCGTATCTAATAAACTCATTTTGTGATCAGTTTCCAGGCAATGCTGGGTTAAATTCGATTTCTCTATCTCTAGTCTTCTATATTTACGAGTTTGATGAACCAAATGCTTCTTTATTCTAGTTTTAATCTTTCTACGTACATTTTTTAGAACTGTCGTATCTAATAAACTCATTTTGTGATCAGTTTCCAGGCAATGCTGGATTAAAATCGATTTCTCTATCTCTAGTATTCTATATTTACGAGTTTGATAAACCAAATGCTTCTTTATTCTAGTTTTAATCTTTCTACGTACATTTTTTAAAACTGTCATATCTAATAAACTCATTTTGTGATCAGTTTCCAGGCAATGCTGGGATAAAATCGATTTCTCTATCTCTAGTCTTCTATATTTACGAGTTTGATGAACCAAATGCTTCTTTATTCTAGTTTTAATCTTTCGTTTTTTATTTACATATTTTATGTTGCAATTATTATATTTGTAAATAAATTTTATACCTTGCGTTTTCGAGAGCAGTTTACTAGATCTGGCCACAAGTAATGTTACATTATTAATTTTTTTTAATACCTAAATAATTGCTTATTATTATTTAAATAATTATTTATTATTTTTAAAGATATTTTGGTTTTAATGATCCATTTTTTATGAGTATGAATTATGAAAAAAATCCCACAATTTTTCTAGTAAACTATTATTCTAAGCTAAGATCTTACGTAATTGAAACGATCTTAAGTAATTATATTCAATTATTAAAACGTTTATTTGCAATTATTATATTGCATTTTATGTAATTAACAATTCAGAATCTTTTAAAAGATGGTAGTTCAACCAGTTTTTTGAATGCACTACATATAGTTGAATCCAAAAGCTAGTTTACTATTTCAACTTACTTTGTCCCACTTCACCATGAGAAATCCGTGCTTTAACCTGGTGCACCTCAAACATATACGACAAAGGGAAAATTCTTCAAGGTAACTGTCGTCTCTCATTTATAACTCCTATAGCAATACTCTAACTTTAATTTCTCGTAGCTTATTGTCAACAATATTTATCTAGTCATTCTGTTAACCTGACTAACTGATGTTTCACACAGCAGCATGTATCACAACTCATGAAAAACGAATGACAAGTTTCTTAACGTCTACATCAGATTTTTGTTGCTTGGGAAACTCTATCGAAGATTTGTTTTGATTATGAATTTATTTTTATATTTTTTTATGTCATATTTAAAAAAGTGTGAACTTTTTTATTACATTTATTTAATTAATTTTTTTTTTTTTTAATTTGCATTGCATTGAAGTTATTTTTAGCTACGGTATTTTAATGGTCGTGACTTTTGAGCGATAATACCCATTCATTATTTGCGCCCAGAAAACAGAGAAAAACTTTTTTCGGTTATTCTTAAAACCAATTAAGAAAGACTTTTTTTTTTCTGTAGAACAAACATCTACAATCGGTTTCTCCTGACGAAACCTAAGTAAATAATATGCTAAAATATCACGTAAGAGAAGACTATTCAAAGATGACACCCACGCCCCACGAAAACAATCAATAAATGATTAAAATAACAGTAAATGTATGATTCTGTTAACAATCATTATGTCATAAGTACGGTCATCACTGGGTTCTAGAACTTGTCCAATCTATGGACCACATATTTCCAATAGATTCAGTTTGTACATGATGTTTTTTATCGAATAGAAGATCCTCATGCACATATGAACAAAGGAAGATGAACAAACGAATAAAAAGTTAATCACAGATATAAAAAAAGGCTAACTAAATAAGGGAATATATGTATAGGTATAGATTACGACAAACAGTAATTAAAACAACAATAAATAGGTTGCAACAATGGAAACAAAAAATAGTACTGGTAATATAAACAGATAAATGCGCAAGCTACAAAAAGTACCGAAAAACATGAAAATAGAGTATCCAACGACCATCACTATGGTCCAGCATATGAATATGAACCCTCTTTATGGTCTGTCATAATATCATTCTAGCAGATTTAAAACAAGGAGACTTCCGCGTATCTAGTTAGTTTAACCGTGCATGTATTTAGAAGTGAAACGGTCAATCTCATCCTGACAGGATGCCCAGGTATTCAAATATTTTAGAATTTCTGACGAATCGAGGCGGTTGGTTCACTTACCTTAATATCTTGTTCTGTGACCTTTGGATCACTTTAATATTGCCGTGAATTAGCATCACCCAGAGCTGAATCCCCTGCGTCTAATCGGTTTTAAGAAGGTGAATTAAGAGAGATGAATTTATTTTTTAATATAACCTTATCGTTGCCACCTATTACGCAAAATTGCTGATCTTCAGTATTTGCTTATTTAACCTTGGCCTGTAATACTGCTGTTGTTTAAAGTTAGTACTGAAGATGTACTTATTTCGGTCTAAAAAAAAATTAACATTACTTGCATTAAAAATAAAGTTAAGTAAATATTTTAACTATAGTTTGTTAATTATATCTTTTTCCTGAAATATTCGTATGCTATTTATTCATAAGGAAGTTTAAGTTATATATGCATTTTCAACCATAAATTCGAACAATAATGTAAAGAAGGAACTTTAAAAATATTTTTTTATATAATTAGATTTTATACGTTTTTACTTTCATCGTGAATCTTAAAATAGCAGAATGTGTAAAATAGATTACTAATAAAACAGTTTATTGGTGGAAAAGATCGCCTTTATAACCGTGTTAGATTTTTTTTCATCTTTATGAAGTAAAAATCGAATAATAATCTGAAGAAAATTACAGAAAGGCTTAATAAAGTAAAAATATAGAAAGTTTCCTTTTGTTAAAGTTATTAAAAACGTTATAAATAAGAGATAAAAAGATTTATAAAAAATACTTTCAAGAGAAAGAAATAATTTTCGTCTTAAAACATCGTACATTACTGGTAGAGTGATTTTTTTTTTACACATTTTTATGTTCAATTTAAAACAAAAACCACCATGTTAGTTAAGTTAATTGAAAATTGTTAACCGTTTTATCCAACTTGGGTTTTTTATTTTTCATCTCTACAATGTACGTTTTATTGATGTTAAATAATATATATCAGACAGATTTTAATTTTGATCACCGCTTAAATTGATTTTGCAAAATATTCCTCCTAAAACTTTATACTTTTTAAAATACTGCATATTCCGATTGTTAAAATTAATAAAATTTTATTAATATTCTTAATTACATAGGTCAAAAAAAAAAAAAAAAAAAAAATTAATACATAATTGTACCATATACTGATTTACAAGCCTGCAAGAAAATTTCACTACTATATAAAGAGCCAACGCCTTTTTCGTTTTTACAAATACCAGCGAAAACTACACAACCAATCATTACGAAATTTTAACTGTAGCTTTCTTATGATCCCCGGTGATTACCACGATTCAAACAACACCAGTATCATTGCTATATAAATCATAAATTAAAAAAAGTGTAGATAAATAATTTAGAAATTTTTTTAATAAATATGTCATTATTTATATCGATTGCCATTGTCTGTATTGATCATTGTTTATGTCAATATCGATTTCGAAAAGTTATAATGTGATTTAATAAATTTAATGTATTGTAAAATAACTTAGCCTCCCATAGCCCACCAGGTTTAAACTAATAGTAAACTCGTCGTCGCAAATCATATGTTAATGAGCTGATTTTCGAAGTCGGAGGTTCTGAGTTTTAAATCCTAGTAAAAGTTAGTTACTTTTATAGATTTGAATACTAGACCGATATACTTTTATGGTTGGGGTTCAATTAACCACAAGTCTCAGGAACGGTCAGCCTTAGTCTATATAAGACTATACCTCATTCACATCACCCTCATCTCATTGGGCCGTGGCTGGGGGTTTGCTTATGATTGTACTAGTTGAAAAGATTGCAACGATCAATTTGTAGTACTATCGCAATTTATGCATAAAAAATGATTAGTTTAATAATAAAATTATGGAGAATGACGGCTATACACTTATTTAATTAGTGAAAAGTTGTTATTCATCCAAATTAATAATTTTATTCGGTAAGTTGTCAATAGCGTTAACTCGTGAGAGCAACAGCCCACACATAATTACTAAAAACCTATTTCCAATTTTTCATGTTCTATACGCATATACCGTGGGCAAAGTTGCGATAGGTGATACTAGTTCTCGCTATAAAATAAAATTCCTTTGTAGACAGCCATAACTTTTATCGATCACTAATTTATCTTTTTAAATTGTTATTTTGAATCATCTTTTTGTACTTAGGTTTTAATAAGTACGGTTGGTTCATCGATACTTGAGGTAATCCATACACCTTTTTGTCGATAACCAACGGGAAAATTTTACTGATAAGATACTATGAGGGGGAGATCAGTAATAGTGAATGTCGTATACAGTTAACTAACAAGGAAAGACTATTCAGTTAACAGAACACATGTTTTCAGTGTTCTTCATACGAGATTAAATTTGAGCTAAGTTAAAATGTAGTTTGCCGAAGTTAATAGTATATTTTACTGTAGTATAATTTCAAGTTATATTGCTTAAAGCTTATTAACTTAAATTTTATCTTTAATTTAAAAAGCTTTAATTTTAAAAACTTAATTTATTTTTTGTTTTTCTTCAGGTTTTTGTGTGATAATTTTAATAATGAAAAATACCATATATTTACAGAAAAGTAATTAAGGTATAAAATAAGAAATCCCTAAAAATGTTTCCCATCACTTTTGAGCAAGTTATTAAGTTTTAAATCCATCGGCTAATATAATAAAAAATAGTAAAATAGACAATTAGAATGTACTACTCAGTTTGAATCCACGAAAAAATAACATAGCAATCTTGGTTGAGCACCGTAACTTGTTTTCTTTGTGAGTCTAATTTCACAAAATTGTTTACATAAAATGCATTTTTTAAATGGATGGAAAGTTATTCTTAAATCACCACTCTCTTCGAATTTAAAGTAAATATGTATTTACTTAAGTAAGTTTAATATGAAACTGTTTATTGTTGTAAATAATATACACAAAGAGCTTATGTATTCATTCGGTTTTCTTCTGCATTATTTTGTTGCTTAAATTTACTTCTACATGATAAATGAATTATTTAAATTTTTCTATAAGAAATTTAGAAAATAAAATTTTTAAATTGTATTTTTAGGTAACATACAATATTATATTACATGTTGCTTAGTAGTATATATAAGCTTATCTGAATTTATCTTATCGTTTCATATATAACATTATGTATGCTGTGCTGAATAAATATCATATTCAAAACTGATATTCAGTTATATTTTGTTTTCTTCTGTTTTATTTTCTAGTTACTTACGAATTTATATTAGATTTGGTATCCTAGTGAAGAAAAAATTCGTACTTTCTTGAATTTTTTGTTTTGTTTATTTGCAATATAAGCTGTTTTTTTTCTTTGCGGATAGGTCTTCAAGGACTACAGAAATATCATTTCATGTAATTTCATTCTTCGAGAAGTTCTTCATTTTTTCGGACCGTTTAGCTCTTTTTTTCTTCACTCCACTCTCCTCTGTTGAGTTTTTCTTTTCACCTATAGGAAACTTTAATTAAAAAATTGTATTTTTTTCGATCTAGACAATCATTTTCTGTAATGTACTTTATGTTGTACTCTTTTTTTTTTTACACATGTTTAACCTTGTTAGACGACTAGCACTAGATAGGGAATCTTGGAGAGCTACATCAAACAAGTCAAATGACTGAAGACAAAAAAAAAACCTTGTTAGCTTGGTTAGACATTTTGACCTTAGTAATTCCATAGTTTATTTAAAATCGGTTTGTTTAGTCTTGTTGGTTCATTCAGACCATGTGTTCATAGAATTTTAATCGTCGTTTTGTAACCGTTACTTCCAGATCTTCAATTTTACCTTATATTCTTTATTTTATCTCAGTCTGTGGTCTTCTTGCACCGTAAATCCTTCTTAAATTCTTCTTTCTATCTTGAATAGATTTTTTATTCCAGTTATAATTTGTAGTTTCCATTCCATACAAGATGACTAGTCTTAATATTGCAATTAATTAATGCATTAATTTTGCATTTATAGAAAGGTTCTTTGTATTGCAAATATTTTTTGTGTGAAAGTTAGTTGTTCTAATTTGTTTTTTTTGTCTCGATCACTAATTTATCTGTTCCGTTTCTAGTAATTATTTCCCCAAGATACTTAAAATGGTACGTGATCTTAATTTTGCCATACTTTGTCTTTTTTTTTGGGGGGGGGGGATATTTATTGGCACTTGTCATAATTTCTGTCATTGAAAAGGATAACACCTCTTTTTTTTAGCTACTTCTTTCAGTTGGTTAATTTGGTTTATTGCTTCTTGTTCTGATTTTGCAAAGAGTGCTTGGTCGTCGACAAAAGGTAGAACATTCAATCTTGACATTTTGATTCTTTGTTCCTAATTTATCACTTAAGACATCAATTTCCCAGAAGGTTTTCATGACTTTATCTAAAACCAAATTGAAAAGCATTAGTGAAAGACCATCTCATTTTCTTATTCCTGTTTTTATTTGGAATGGTGCGCTGACTTCACCTAGAAACTTGACTTATGTATAGTGTTAGTGAAAGTGAATTAATAATATTTAAATTTTTTCAATAATAATTGAAAATGATTGTTTAAAATTAAATGAATGATAAGTTATTATTATTTTGATTATTAGTAGTTGTGCAGTATTAGTAGTAGTAGTGGTAGTAGCAGCAGCAGCAATAATAATTTATTACCATTAAAAAGAAAATTAAAAAGATACACCATAAACATGAATATAATTTTGTTTTTTCCAGTAATGTAAAAAAAAAGTAATCTAAAAAACTATATACATAATGACACCAACTGTTTTACCTTATTTTAAATATTTTTATCAACTTTAAAAGTATGTGGAAGTTTAAGTTCGTTCTGTATGTGTTTTTTTTTATCCACGTTCAAGATTTACATACATTTCATCAAATTCACCGATTTCCATGATTCTTTTTTTTGTTTTTTACAAGAAGTTAATCTAATAGTAAACTATTATCCAGTTAGCTTAAATGAAAAAACCCACCGGGTTGGTCTAGTGGTGAACGCGTCTTCCCAAATCAGCTGATTTGGAAGTCGAGAGTTCCAGCGTTCAAGTCCTAGTAAAGCCAGTTATTTGTACAGGGATTTGAATACTAGATCGTGGATACCGGTGTTCTTTGGTGGTTAGGTTTCAATTAACCACACATCTCAGGAATGGTCGAACTAAGACTGTACAAGACTACACTTCATTTACACTCATAAATATCATCCTCTGAAGTATTATCTGAAAGGTAATTACCGGAGTCTAAACAGGAAAAAGAAAGAAAGCTTAAATGAAAAATATTAAAAAAACAAATAAACAAGGTGTACATATACAACTTGAAGCTATTTTATATTCTGCATTTGTCATCGTTGTTTAATATTTGGTTGTTATACCGTCGATTCAATCCATTATTAGAATGACTTGAGTTTTGAAAACACTTGAAAATTAAAAGCAGGATTTGCAGGTTTGGCATATCATTGCTCGGTTTAAAATAAAAATCTGTGCATCTTTAATGTTGGTTGGTAGTGTACAACCTTCTTGTATTTATTTTAATGGTCTTAAGCCTTAATAGATACAACTTTTATCATCTGATGTGTTGTCATTCCCCCTCCAAAAAAAGTACATTGCATTACACTTTACTATTTATTTATTCCTTTCGTTCCTTTAAATTTATTTTTTTAATCTTATCATTGCATTTTTCTATTCCTTTTAACTACTTTTTCTAAGAGAAGGGGTTCTTTATTTGTAGACTCAATCATTTCAAAGAGAAATAAAATAAACTAAAAAAACCAATTTCAATGACATAATTTGAATAAAAATACCATTGTAGGTTTTTTAAATGCCGATTTTGCGAAGTGGGAAGCAAATTAAAAAGAAAACTGAAATCTCACCGCCAAAGAATTGATATCACCAAAATTTATTTAAACAGAGACCAAATGACGAAACGAATCGATATTATTAAGATTCTTTTGGTATTTGATGTTTTATTATGTATGATTTTCAAAAACAATGAAAGATCGTCTGGTGCCATAATGACGGATTACCGAATTACATAAACCATCAAACTTTGCAATGACTATTACAACTTTTTTCTGTTTTTTAACTGGATGCAAAAATAACTAGATACTCTATAAAATTTTATAAAAATTTATATTTATGTTTGTATATTTTATAATTTTTACGTAGATGAAATGATGCCAGAATTTCAACAATTTTTTTTTTAAATTTTTGAATTAACAATAGTATTTTATACTACTTTACTCATTAAATAAATTATTAGTTATGTATAATAATAATTTTTTTTTCTTTTACAGGAAAATGTTCATTGGAGGACTCAGTTGGCAAACAAGTCCAGGTAAGGTATATATTTATATTTATAAAAATGAAATGCTAATGTTTTCTTTTGTCTTAATTCTGTAAGCTACCTATCATATAAAATTCAAAATTAAAAAAAAAAGAAATCTTATGAATATAACTAAACAGAAGAATATAGTATAACTAAAGAAAAGAATTTCAATTAAGCTAGCCTCTCATGACTTATGTCTGAGGTCTTAAGTTTTTAATGTATGAAGAGATATCATACATTCCTCCGAATAAAGTGATTGTCTTAAGGAAGGGAACGGAACGGAACGGAACGCAAGTATGTCGTAGGATGGTTTATCTATCTACTTATCTTAAATGAACATTTGTCTTTTTAATTAGATAGAAGGTAGATATTTTTACCGACGGATATAAATTTAGTTAAGGACGGAGTTTGGGTTTGGGTTGTTATCCCTTTTTAGATCGTGAATGTGATAAAATTTTATCTGAGTTTATTTGCTGGGAGATTGCAAAAATTTTTGGCCTTTCGGTGTACCAGGAATTCGCCTGGCAGGATCCTAACTTTGTGACGACTCCCTTCGAGGAGAGAATCACATACGGTGGCTGGAGGCGGTTTGCTTCTTAATATGTTAAGAAGGAAGAAGTATCTGGGTTTTGTAGATTATTTTTCTTCTAGTGATTTGAGCTGACCTGAAGAACAGTGGCATACTTCATGCATCTACGCACTAGGGTGTAGGTTAGGGCTTAATGGTGACAGGCGCGGGGTATTCGATCTTCCGCGAGTAGGCTTTTAGCTTAGTTCCTGAGGGCAACGTGGTAGCTTTGGATGTCAGATGTCTTCTTCGGAAGGCAGAACTCAGTAATATCTCTCGGGGTGAATTTACTGATGTAGGTGTCCCTCGGGGCATCTGTATCGGTGGCATCTCACGTGGCCGGGCTGATCACTGTGGAATGTGATTAGTTTGAGAGCAAGAAGATGTCCTTAGTTAAAGCCATTGTTGGCAAGGAACGGAGGGGGTGGTGTAGCGACCTGACACGCTACGAGGCGGGATCTTCTCCCCTCGGGGGGGGAATTGTGATGACTTGAAAATCAGACCGCAACGCAAGGTATCGGGGAATAATTATATTATCCCCCTGTTATTCGAAGAGCCTGGACATCGATCCCTTGCTGCTGGGTCTTTCTAATTATCGGGCAGGTATTTAATTTTTAATAGCGGTTATACATGTATTTTTAATTTAAGATGGACGGAGTTGGGAATTGCGTCCGATCCTTTATTGATTGGGTTTTGAAATGTTATTTTAACTTGGGTTATTCTTTGGGAGATTAGCAATATATTTGTTTTTTTCTTACGACGCGGTTCTCCTTCAGTCCGACCACTGAATGCCTTTCAGCGCTAGTGCCTTTAGGCGTAGTAGGAATTTCGGTTCAAAAATTAAGGCCCTATCAGGCGCATTACTGATAGGGCCCTAAATTTTGAAGAGTACAATACACTCCCTTCACAGAGGGAATCGCATGTGTTATCTGTAGCTCAGTAATTGTAAGATGAAGGAAGGAAGGATGGTGAATCTAGGTTTTGTAGATTCTTCTTCCTCTTCATCTTCTTCTTTTTACATCAGCTAAGTCGTGGCTGGGACGAGTTTGCTGTCGTGGGTTTTCCTTCTTGCTTCTTTCTTCTTATTGCCTGTCTCTCCGTGTTTGTTGGTTGTAAATATTTACAACCGCAACCTTAGAAAAACCAAAGAGCCCTGAGGATGGCTTCATTGTGAGAGTGTAGGCCTCGTCGTTCTCTTCGTCAATCGGCTGCTGGATTTTTTCTCAATTCTTCGTCGCTGTCTTCCGGCCGTTTCTTGACGAACGAACACATGGATAAATACACATACCCTTACCCAACAAACTACACCTCCCAGAATAATTATAATTAAATCTTATTGGTTCCCTCACTCTTCTGTTCTACTTTTATGTACCTAATCCCGATACTGTATAAACAACTGAAATATTATAGCATAGCCAAATGTATAAGTAAATAAACTTGCAGAAACTTGAAAATATGTAAGTTGTTTGAATATCTCTCTTTTCAAGCAGAAAAAATTCAAACCGGCGCCTACTTAAGAAACAAATTACTATCTTCTTGATTAAATAAATACCACATCTTTACGCGATGCTGGCGTTAATCTACATTTTACACAGCTGTTAACAATTTTATCTTGTACAACTTACCAAAAAATAGTAATAGCGACGAATAAAGTATTTTAGAACTTATGCAATTAATTTAAACACAGTTTAGTTTATATTTATATCTGATCAAGCAAACTCATTTTAGATGTAAAAATATATTTACACAAGGGTTTTTATATATAATAAAATTATTTATTTGTTTAAAACAAAGACGATTATTTGCAGCAGTATTAAAATAATTATATTATCTTTTGTAATCATCATTGTTACTGATGGGGTTATAAAACGCGATCGTATAGCTTGTGTAGATCGTTAGAACGTATAACGTAGTGTGGAAGAATTAAATCATGATATTGCAAATCATTTGTGAACGGTTCTATATTGCTCGTTACTGGTTAGTACAAAACAAACAGCACAAACATGGTATTATTTAAAAGCTTATAGTTTTACTCTGTTTCAACGTTATTTCTCATATCTATTATTATTACTGTTATCAATTTATTGTTATCTTTTTACTGTAAAAACAGTAATATCTGTTATTTTACTGATAAATTTACTTTGATTAGATTGGTTCTCTTTTACAAAAATGAATCGGTATACGCACGGATAAGTGTACCGTTATCAGTTAATATTGATTTAAAGTTTTTTTCAGCTGTCGATTTAGTCTAATCAACAACGTATTGATACTGTATTTTCTTAAAAATGAGGAACTTTCCAAAACCCAAAATTTTACCGTATCAAATTTATTTCATGTTGAAAGTATTTCAAAATTTTACAATTGATTTACTTTTATTTTTCAACCTAAAATTCAATTAATGTTGGTTTGGTTGGTTTAATTTTATTACTGACTGTTATATCTATTAATTTTTAAAAAATTATTACTTAATGATACAAGAGAGATAAGGTAAGGTTTATACAAGAGATTTGGAATTTGAAAGGTTTCATTCATGTTAATGAAAGGTTTTTCAAGTAAATTGTATATATGCTTTATTTGAATGTGGCCAGTCATGTAATTAATGAATTTGAATACATTTTTTTAAAATTCAAAACTTAGTCGGTTTACGTGATAATTTCTGATTGCAGTTTCCAATTTTTTTAATATATTTTATGCAATATTACAAATATTTATAATATTTCGATGAAGTTTAATAAAATTAATAGATTTATGTGTATTTATGATGAGATTACTCTTCTGGTTAGTTTAAGCAGTGGCACCATTCCTTAGATATTTTCACCAATTTTAGTTAAATTGAATTATTATTATTGGCTAACTGAAAATATATAAAATTATTTTGTACTTTAAAGTAGAGCAGAGTTCCGTAATAATCAGATTGTACGTATCGCTTTCTAAATGATAAGCTTGCTGTTTTGATAGCAATTTTTTCAGTTTTTTTCCTAAAGATTTTTATAAAACATAATAATAATATATCAAATAAAGAAAATTTTAGAACAATTTCAAAAAATTTAAGTATTTAGCTGAAATTATTACTTTAGAAAAAGAAGTAATAAAATTCCAATGAAATAGAAAAGGAAACAATGGATTTAACAATTAAGTAAAAATTGAAAAAAAAATCAAGGCCTGAACCTCAAAGATAGTATTTATAATTAAGGAAATCAAAATAAATTTAAATAGAATTGTAATTGTTATTCAGCAAAAAAAAAAAAATGAAATGGAAAAAATAATCATACATTGAGAAAAAAAAAGACTTAAATTTTATTAATGATCTTTTGATAGAATGGATAAAATTAGATTAAAAAAAAAAATTATTTAGTATTTTTTTATAAGGAAAACCAAAATAAGTTGAATCAAGAAAGAAATTAAAAAAACTTATAAAATTATTAAAGAGACTATTTTTAATAGAAAATCTTTCAGAAAACTAGTGGATGAAATTCCCATAGAAACAGAAAAGAAAACACAGTGGATAGACCGAAGAAAGGAAAGGAAAGAAAAGAAAAGTTAAGGGAAAAAGAATGAAAGAATTTTGAAAAAATAGAGTTTATGACTATGCATGTGTGATCCTTAGATGGTCCGATCACAAAAAAAATAATTTTAACAATTTATAGTTTTCGTTTATTACACATCAAAAAGTTTAGTTTGTCAGTCAAGACAACTGCTTTAAACGATTGGAAATTTTTTGTCGTATCTAAATATAGATAAAAATTAAGTGATGTAATTAAAAATTATTATATAAACATACGTAAATATTCAGGTAAAAAAATGTAATTTATTTACATCTATTTTAAAATACAGGTAGCACAAAAGTCACTGCACCATTTTAAAATAAAATGACATTTTAATTTTTTATTCATTCATATTTATGATCTTGCAGACAATATAAACAAATTTTATTTAGTTTTGAAGATTACATTCTTTAAATATTCAGCATTTTGCTCTTCACAGTGACGCGCTGATTTGAAGGTGCATACCATCACCTGACGTAATGTTTCTTCGCTTATTCCTTTGATAACATAAATAATGTTAGCCTTCTATTAGCGAAAGGTCTAAGAGTTGTTACGGTATACTATATCTTTATAACAGACCCACAGGAAGAAGTAGAGGGGTTAAGTCAACATGACGACCAATTGATTTCAGAGTTTCGCGAAATTATCCTTCTATTAGTTGGCTTAAGAGTTCTATGTAGGGAATATTGTACGGATAGTGACACCATCTTGCTGCCACCATTCATCTACCTGGTATCTCGACCACACGAATTGTCTAGCTTGTCTCGTTACTTTTCTCCGGTAACCGTTAGCGTATTTTCTGCCTCATTTCAAAGAAGTAAGAATCAAAAATTCTTCCGCATTTACACTACACCAAATCGTTACTTTTACTGGATTTAATTCATGTTGGTGGCTTATTTTTGGGGTTTCCGTTCCACAAATTCGGATATTTTATTTGTTAACAAATCCGTTTAGGTGGAAGTTGGCCTCGTCACCATAATGACGAGCTTCTTGGCTTGAGAATTCTTGAATCTGGGCAGTGAGCTAATCTACAGGCTTCAATTCCTGAACTTGCTGTACCTTATACGGTTAGACATTCGGCATCCTTTGAATCCTCTGTATCAAGGTTCGGGACATACCCATCAGCTGGGATCGCCTTCGGGTTGATATTGAAAGCACTTCTTTAATGCTTCGTCGTACACGCTGATTGTTGCCTTGTGATCTTCCTGAACGTTGCCTCCCAGAATGTGGTAAATGACCCACAGACCTCTGCATTTCAAACAACCGGAATAAATTAAGTATCGCTTATAGTTATTGTCTTATCTCAGTGACGAATAGCTTCCTGCGGTAGCACAATTGGTTGTTGACTTAGTAGATAAAATTCGATTATTTTTACACGTTGCACGTTCGTCAATTTCTCAATAATCAATTTCTAAACATTTCACTTTAATAATTCGAAAGAAAAGATTGGAAATTAACTAACTGTAAAAACTTATTCGAATTTTAAATGGTCTAGTAACTTTTGGACCACCTAGTATTTTATACAAGAGAGAGCAGAACTCTTATCCTGGTTAACGCGGAACGTTAGTACGGTCCTGTCTCATAATTTTCGTGTTAGTTCCGTCATTAAATTCTTTCTTATAATATCAGTTCTGTCTCCATCCTGGTGTTTCTTTTTTTGTTTTATTTTTTATTAAATATTTATATTGTTTAATCGAAATAGTTATTGATAATTTATATTTGATGTTTATATTGCACTGAAAGCCAATCGATTATTTTTGTATTTTAGGCTGTGTAATTATTTTTTTAAAACTTTCTTGATTTTCTTTAAATCGATTTGATCTTTCTTGATATTAAACAAGAACAAGTTAAACAAATGAATGAAGGAAAAATATTGTCAAAATGATTAATATTTCATCTTTAATTAATGTTACACCGATAAAATGCGAAATTATGAAAAGATATATTGAAGAACAAAAAGGAATTGAGCTATTAGGAAAAGGGTTTTGGTTTTAATTTATATAAAAAACTAAAACCAAAACCCATTATTTATATATATATATATATATATATATATATATATATATATATATGTGTATACTGTAATTTCTTTGTTCAAGGTAACCATTTTTTATGTCACTCTTGAGATGATCCAATGTAAGTATAAATGTTGACTTATTAAGAGTAAACGAACTTGGATAAAAAGATGCTAATATGCTGTGAAATTATGCTAACTAATGCTAAAATAATAAATTAAAATTTTTTGTTTGAATTATGTTCCCTTTTAAAATGTACTTAGGTCTAAATATTAAATTATATATTCATTAGTGGTGTCTAATTTTATTCGTTAAGTATGATCTCGTGTTTTTAAATTATTTAAAATCTTTTAAAACAGAAATTGATCAGTTATATACAAATTTTTATGTATTCTATTTAAAATCAGGTACTACTGCTTTAAATTAACAGGTTTTATATATGTATTTACCAAAAACGGTTAGTGCTTTTAATATCATCATAAAATTTATTAATATTGTATTTTTAGATTTGAGTAATCATTTTTTTAAATTTTATTATGAACTTAGTGAAACAAGTTTTTAATGTGAAGTTGATTAACAGGTTTCAGAAAGTGTTGTTTTTTTTTTAATTTAACAGTAATTATCCTATTTTTTTGCTTAAAATTAAATATCTGTTACAAAACGTAATGTACATGCAGCTTTTTTTAATATAAATTACGTTTTTATTTCCCAAGGTAATTATTTCATGAGAATGTTCACATGCTTTTTTTTATTGTTACTGTTATTTGATTTTGCATATAAAAAGACCTACAAAAAAAATTACAACAATAAATCTGTTAATAAGATTAAAATGTTAACAATCAGTGAATGATTGTTTTTGTAATTTGTTTTTAACTTTTGAAAAATAGAACTGGTGAATTAAAATTAGCTAACAGAATTAATTGATAGCAAACACATATCGTTCCCTTTGTATTTCTTTCTAACTTCGCCCGAAGGAATATAATGTGCTTGGGTGGTTTATATTTATCTGTTGTTTCCTGCTACTCTAGAACAGTTAAAATGATTTTCATTAAATAGGAATCAAACGATTTTCTTCAATTAAAAATAGTTTAACATGTGGAAAAACATTCTATAAAAATAATAGAAACATATAAAAGTAACTTAAATTTTAAGTTTATAAAAAAAAAATATAATAGCTTATTTTAATAAAAAAAACTTATAGAGAAAATTTACGAAGAGCAGTCACCAGATGGTAACTTCCAGTGAGAGATAACAGTCAGGGCTCTTCTTTCATCCTAAACCTAATAATCTCACCTGGCTAATCCGCCTATAGTCCAGTTTGAACCCCGGGTTGATGAGTACGTCTGACAGTCTCTTGACACGAGACAGCGCCACATACATGATACAGAAGGTCAACTAACTCCCTTTTGCCAATGTCCAGCGAGCGGTGGTTGATTTAGTGTGGTAGTATGCTTACACTATGATCATAGCATGGAGTTGAACGCTATCTAGTCAGATTCTAGCACTAAGTTGAAAAGTTACACTTTTTCAGTGGTTTTAAAATTTCTGTAAATCACAGATTTAAAAAAAAAATCAAAGATGTGATTATTATTGTTAAAAGAATAATAATTTTACTTCAAACACTAAGATAAAACGCAACTATAGTCGGACTAACAAACGTTTTGGTTATAAAATTGCTTATAATCAAAAAATGATTTCGTTTCCATTACTTGTGATGAAAATTTATTTTTTTTTAACTCCCGTAAATAGCAAAAGTTAGTCATTGAATCGACCTGATATTTCGTGAGAGTTAAGATAAAAATCAATATTATTTTAATATTTGTTAACATAATAATTTATAGAATTGTTTTATGAAAGTTAGAGTTCAGAAATTTAACATATGAAAAAAAATGCAATGTATCCTAGCTTTCCTGCTTTTTTTTTGCAATTTCCCGCATTTATTAATATTTACACGAGTTCTTAATAAAAAAGTAATTTTAAAATATACTCGTACTGACTTTTATTTGACATAAGTAGTTTTTCTCTGTTTGTTTTTATAATTCAAACTCGGGTACCTTCTTTCCTTAGATGGACTATAATATTTAGTTTTTGTAGAACCGCTATGTAATCATTCTGGGTAAATAAAATACCGTTAGATGATATTTTTTTCTTATTTTCAGAAAATAAATAATTAATTTACGGCCTCGTTTTAGATGTTTTAATATAATTTCATAAATGTTGATCGACATTTTTTATTGTTTTTTTTACAAAACTACAAAAACTTGAACTGAAAATCTCTAACAGAATATTTTTGAAAAATTAGGTTACAAAAAACAATTTACCATATTTAATGAAAAATAATAAATAAGTCAATAACAATTTAGCAGTTAAAAATTTGGGGAAAACATCGAAACAAATGTTTGTTTTGTCAAAGACCCGTTCCAGAAAGTTACAATTTTTCAAAGATAAGAGATCTTTGGGAATTTTTTTCTCAACGGAAAATTAAAAAGTAAAAACAAAACAGGCTTCACTTAATATATGGATTTTTTTCTGTAATCATTACTGTACATACAACTGTACAAATTGATTTTCTGTAAACATTTCTGTACATTACGCTGGTTTTAAAACGTACTGTTTAACAACTTTTAAAATTTTTTATTACTTATAACATTTTAGGGTAGTTCTATTCTTTTATAAATAATATCAGATTACATGATATGTAAAATATTTAGTTATTTTAATTGTAGTTTTGTATTTATATTACATTAACGGAATAAAAATGTGTATAACAGATTATTTTACTTTAATTATAAAAATAAAGAGAAAACGTATACAGTTGTCACCTTTAAAAAAAAAAAAAACATTCTAAATATGTTTGAAATTTATATGTTAAATCACCAAACACGAGTTCCTACATAAAAACAGCAAATAATAATTTACAAAAAAAAAAATCAAATTAAACTGACTTATATTTTTGAAAAACTCAATATATTTTTGAAAAATATCAATAATATTAGAAAATATTTAGTAGTTATTGTAGGTAAATACTATATTTCAAGTTAAACACTCAAGGGTCTGGAGTGCTTTGACCCTAAATGTAATATTTCTTTAGGATACAACCCTGAATGATTAGCTAGAAAAAAATATAATCATGTTGTGTGATCTTATTAAGAAATAAGGTTTAACCGATTGAAATTGAAGCCGTAATTAATATGCGAAAATTAACATATTTCAGTTGAAAGTTAAATTAGTTTCGTTAAAATTATTTCAACCATTTTTAATCTACGCTAGAATAAAAATGGTTGAAAAATTCTATTAGTTTTTTTTTTTACATTTATCTTGCAAGAGATTCTCATATTAAGAAAGATTCTGAAAAAGATATCATTATAAAGATTGGCACTATAAATTTATTATATCATTTGCAATCTAGTTATTATTTATAAGTCTGGGTGGGATTAATATGCCATCTTTATTCGTCAGGCATTTTGGCTCATTATAATGCAACTATTACGCAGGGAACTAAGTCCTCAGTTTACAGTAATTCGCTTCTCCCACTACATTATACTAAGATTGTACTAGATACGTTGGTTACGGTGTCGTCAGGCTAGACCTACCAGGTTAAGACATACATCCACAGAACCATTAATGGGCAACAGCGGGATCAAGGATAGGGTCAAAAAAGGATGGAAAGAAAGAATGATTTTCTCCCTCAGAGAAGGCGTGCAGTACGAATAAACAACGTTATCAAGAGGAAAACTCAAGATGCTCCTAACGGTAGGAAGTGATAATCCCAGCCGTAATCTTTGCGTGATAATTTTTTATCCAGTTATGAGTAGCACATTACTAACATATGGTTTTGCGTTGAAGCGCTTAAATATACGCTTCAAAAAAAATTTAGCTTTCTTTTAAAAATGAAAGAGATATTAGAGAACCGGTTTAAGGTTCTCAAAGGATAAATTACATCCATCGCCGGAATTATGTGATGTGAGACACAATAAACCGTTTATCCAAATCCGGTTGGAACTGATTATTATTAAATAAAAACATAACGTCCAGACTTTCTTTTATTTTCATCCTTGGAAATAATTAATGAAATTATGATGAAGTATTTTACGCTGGTTAATTAGTCCTATTGCCTAAACTAGAATCTAAAGGATCTTAAGAAAATAAATCTTTAACATACAAAAATATCCTGATATAAAAGCAATTATATGGCCAAATTTATTATATTACTTATTTATTTACGGTGAAAATAAATTTATTTTTACTATTAATTATTAACGC
The DNA here is from genome assembly GCF_047948215.1 of Lycorma delicatula. Taxonomy (NCBI): domain Eukaryota; kingdom Metazoa; phylum Arthropoda; class Insecta; order Hemiptera; family Fulgoridae; genus Lycorma; species Lycorma delicatula. The sequence continues at coordinate 130,815,207 of NC_134458.1, read as the reverse complement.
GGTTAATTAAAAATTACTAAACTAAATAAATAAAAACCATCGTATCTGTCAATTACCTTCCTCTTCTTCAAAATATAATAACAAAATAAACACACGCGCACGCACATATCATGTACGCACAACGTACAAAGGAGTTGGAGATCATATATTAGGACGAGGTAGAGTTGGTTTACCCTATAATTAAACAGTTTATCCAACAATTTAACCGTCTCCCCATCAAAGTCCTAATAACATAGCCTTAAACAGAAGGGCAAAGTTAAATCCATTCAACTCATCATTACACTCACTATTTCTACACGAGACCAAAGTGAAACCTCATCAGTCGATATAAGTTACTGAAATACTAATTATTTGTAAAACATATAGAAAACCTTTTTATTATTTTATTATAAGAAGGTTATAATAAAAATGTTATCATCAGTGTATTACTAAACGAAGATGTCGAAATATTAATAATATTTCAATTTTATATGTAATATATGTGGTGATTCACGAAGTATTTAACAAAATTTCAGGACATACTAGAAAAAATAAAGAAGAAAGTTCGTATTAACATAGATTCAGAAACGCTTCGTTAGCAAGTTTCGGCTAGTGAAATATTCGCCCCGATTTCTGAGGCTTCGGCAAAATTAAGTCAGATTCTAATTCTTGAGACCCAAATTAAAGGGTAAATCTAATGGTTTTTATATGAAATCTGACCTGAAAATTGAAAAAAGTATGTCTCAGTATTTTCACTAGTTTTTGAGAAATCTGGGGTAATAAAGGATTGCGGTCGAAAAACACACTATTTTATGAAAAGTGACAGAAATCAGGAGAAGTCTTTTGCCAGCCGACACTCGCTAACGAAGCTTTTCCGAACATATATTTATATGAAACTTCTTTATTTTCACCGATTGAACATGTCCTGAAGGTTTTTTGAATTCTTTGTGAATCACCTGTATAATTTAGGCAATACATTATTTTATTCTTTTATGTGATTTGAATTTTGAGTATTAAAACTAATATCAAAATAAAGATGTAATCTTCTTTAGTTTACTGATACGAATAAACAAATGTTTTTAATTAAAATGAAAAAAAAGTGTATTCCTTCTTCATAATATCATATTTGCGTCCTCCATTTGCTTGTTTTTCTTCGTTTATTGGATTCACAATTAAAAAAGTTTTATTATTATGTTAATGCCATCCAGAGAAAAATTCCTTATACGTACTAATGCAAAGTTTTTTTCGTTCTACATTAAACTGTTACGTTGCTCGCAACTGACATTAATAATGTAATAAATGAAAGTCGGAGTAAAAATATTAAATGTTTGGTAGGTAACATTTAAAATATCATATAGTACCCAATAATTGTAATATGTATCACATGAATAACGTAAATATATATATATATATATATATATATATATATATATATATATATATTATTACCGTAAAATTTCTTTTCTTATGATTTATATACATATATATATATATTTTTATTTATGCTTTATATCTTGTTTTTACGCCTAATATGCTAGGCGTTTTCAGTCTTTTTATCTGGATTCGAATCCATACAGGTTTGGCATTTTGTTCACACGCTACAAAATTTAATTTCTTATCTTATCATAAAAACGTATTGAAAATCTAGTGATTAGCTAGTGAAGTTGTTAGGATTGAATAAAATAATTCGTTATTTACTTTTCCGTTAATGCTAAAAAAGCTCTTTTAAAGTTGTTTTAGTTTTTATTTTTATAATCTAGGAGAATTACAAAAAAATATTTCTCAGTTTCTTGCTAACTTCCTGTTACATAATAAAATTACCTCTAGGTCTATTTGATCCGTAATCTTAACCGTAATCTTGTTTTTATTTGTAATACTTTTTTTTAACAGAGGAATGTATCAACACCATGGTTGGTTATTTGATTTATAAACAAAATTAGTTGTGTGTTATGTATGTGTCTATATATTTGTATATAACTTTCATATATACTTATATGTATATAACTCGGTCATTTTAACAGTTTTTCACACTTTAATTAATTTTTTCTAATTTATTAAAATCTTACTTTACAAGATAAATAGAAAATTTCTTTTATAACATTGTCTTATCACGGAGTTCGTTAGAACTTTGTCGGTAAGAGGTGACGAAGTCAACGCACTATGTTTACAGTTCTAAACATGACCTAACCCAACAGTGAAATGAAAATGGTTAAAAAAAATAAGCGTGAAAACATATTTCAGTTCAATTAGATTAGTAACAAAGAATACTTTCAAAAAATACGCCGAATTTTGTTAGACAACATTTTTTTTATCATTTGATGAATCGCGGGACTCGAATATGCCATTTTATTCATTTTTACGATGGTTTTACGTATCGCACCGCTAAAGACCAGTACTTGATAGTACTAGGTATTGTACAAAAACTTGATAACGTACTTGAAAAAATAAAATTTAAAAGAAAATATACTACAGCTTTTTTTAATAGTAAATGCTCTTATGTAAATGAAAGCGAATTGTTTGGGAATGGAAATTGTTTTAATTCCCATCACTTCTTTAAAAAAATATAAAAGTATTAGTCTACAAGAAATTATACTGGTTTTATTAATAAAGGAATAAATAAAACAGAAATAAATTCGATTAGTAAAGTATTAGTTTACAAGAAATTATACTGGTTTTATTAATAAAGGAATAAATAAAACAGAAATAAATTCGATTAGTAAAATCGAATTTAACGCTAAAAATCGAGGGTTACACTTACAAAGTAATTAGTGCAATATTACATCGCGGATTTTCGATTCGTAAAGGTTATTATACTAGTTTTATTAAAAAAGGAAGAACGTGGTATGAAGTAAATGATATGATTATCAACAAAAAAAAAATTGGCCGTCAAATTCAATTTGTTTGTTCTAAGGCAATAAATTTTAATAATAAATCCGTAAGATAACATCAATTCATAAAAACAATAAAGAATAATCTAAGAAAACGCTGTAATACCCAAAAAAATTACAATGAAATTATAAACCGTACGCTAAGAGTCTCACAGATATAATTTCTTCCGCCCAAAAAACAAAAATTTCTGTAATATAAATAAAACTATTTTTAACAAAACGATACTGATATCAAAAAAAAGTAAGGCACTACATTTCTATTATCAAAATCTGTTATTAATTTAGAATTTTCTTAAAAAAAAAAATACATGTTAAATATATGTAATTGACAATAGATATAAAATAATAGATAATAAACAATGTTTAAGCGTTACATATAGTAAGCGAAAAGAAGAAAAATTTGTTACAAAACACTTACCGGCCCGATTTCATTTATATGTAAGACGCTGAATTCTCTTCTGCATGCTTCCCTACACTGCAGGAACCGATCACACGTATGTGTTTTGTGGTATTCTCGCAAAATTTGTAATTTTTAAAAATTATATTTGGCAGTAGCAAGCCTTTTTTTTTTTAAGAATTCTCTCATATTTTTGTGCAAATTTATTTTTGGTTTCTGCCATAGCTTCGTCGATATTTTGGAATTTTACTATTTAAATAAAAAAATTTTCTCACTTGCATATTTTACTCCCTATCTTAATTTTTTTTTTCCTTTTACCACCATACTTGAATACTTTTGTTGTTTTAATCTTATTTGTTTTCAAATGAAGACTTTTCGCATAGAACTTATAAATCATAGAACATAAATTATATTTAGGCGATTCTATGATTATTATTTTTCATGTTATCCAGGATGGTAGCATACATAATATACTGTAAATCTTTCTTACATTCGATTTTATTGATATCACAGTAGATTATTAAAACGTTAAAGAATTTTATAAACCGTATAATGGAAAATGAAGTCTGATCCTATATTATTCATTAGTTCAAATTTATAAAATTTTGATACATGACTTGTAAAAGTAATTCTTTTACAGTTTGTGTTTTTTTTACCGTACAGTACGTTTATAATAGTTATTTACAAACTTTGAACAAAATTATTTAAGGAAAAGTTTCAAAATTCTTTATCATGAAGTACATCCTAACGTTTTATAATATTACTAGCAGGGTAAATATTTGATTAGTATTTTTTTAAGGCACGGTAAAACGATAGTAGTAACAAACTTTTGTGGAACGCACAAGTTACATTACCAATAAAAGTTCATTACTAATAAAGTTCATAATTGGCATGACTAAACGTCATAATGCTTCGGTATTTAAAAAAAAATTATTTTTCAAAGCACGTGGAATTGTATTTTCAGATAATTATAGAATGCCACATGTAACGCCATTAACAAAGCAACTATGTAATTACCCATGAAAGTATTTTCTAAAAGTATAAATTTCTTATATTTTGAAAACCAATTGTTTTTAAATTTTTTTTATAATTTATTCAAAATTTTAGTAATTTTTAATTTCGTGGTAATATTGGTGATTGCTTTGTAATAATTGGATTAAAAGTAAATTATCTTTTATTAATAATATTTAATTATAAACGGAAGCTATACAATTATTAAATAACAATGTAACAATTATTACGTTTTTGAACTTGTAATCTTGAAATCTCACAACTGCAGCGGTTCTTTGTTCACATTTTTGAATGCGTATTAAATGTTTGTCATCTTCTGACTTTCCTAACTTTATAGCTTCTTTCTTTATAAAATCGTATACATTATTAACTATTTCACGAGCTTGACTACGGAGCTTTTTATTCTCTTCATAAACAACGCATGCAATAAATATTTTCTTAAATCTGTTCAGAGCTTCTACTCACCTGTTACCCAAAAAAAAATACCACCTACCCTCCGCCCACTAATCGCCTACTATCCACCCACCAACAGTCCACTAACCACCCACCATTAAAGAATTGAACTAAAACAGTTTATTGAAAATGAAAAGTAATGACTAAGCTACTAATAAATTATTTTAATTTGTAGAGTATAGATAGATCTAAATATCATTTTATGATATCTAGGTAAATTTAAATTCAGTCATTGCAAAAAAATTCATAAAAAAAACGCAAAAAACATACGAATTCATTTCATTAATACACACAAAACGTTAACTAACACGCCACACATTGAGGAAGGAAACAACCAGTAGTTGTCCATTCGTACCGGGACACGCCAAGAATTGAAATAATTTAGTTTATTGAAAATGAAAAGTAAACTTAAGTATTGATATTAGACAATAGGACGCAAAGATTTCTACTTTAGCTTTCTATGAATCGTATAAAATTACTAAGCTATTAATTTGTAGGTTATAATTTGTATGTTTATAAACATCATCAAACTAATACCCATTACAATAAATGCATATAAATGTAACTTAAATGAAATATTTTGATAACCTTATTCGTATCGTAGTATTCATTTTATGACTCATTTAATGGAGGGAGTGTTGTAATAATCTATTAATACTATTAATATAATATAATCTATTAATAAACCATTCTTTTTTCTGCTGTATGCAGTAAGAAATATTTATTTATATGTACGCAAAAATATTTTAAAAGAAATTATTATTATAAAATTAAATAAAATGATAATAAATTTTAATTGTGGAAAGGATTTTTGCTATTTATGATAGTAGTTAAAAACTCTGTATTGCAAAATACTCGGTTTCTGAATGAACCTAATGCTACTAGAAAGGAGTAATAAATGCTCTGCATAGCGACGGTCTGTCTCGTGCACTTATTTTCATCATACATAGCAGTGCAAAAATCATACCGTACAGTGCACGGTATGATTTTCGCACTGCTTTGGAGCCTTATATCTCAGGATTGACCAAACCGATTTTCATCAAATTTGGTTCATATATTTGTATTTATGGGGTATTGATCATATTAACGTTTTTCAAAATTCGTTACGGGGCTACAGGGATATTGAGATAAACCAATTTCGATTTTCTTTAGAGGTATTTTAGAGAATTCTTTAATAAAGTAAATTTGTTACCTACCTCTAATGCATATTTAAAAAAATTAAAAAACGTTTTTCAAAAAATCAGTCCAAGCTCTTATAATTGAAATATGTTTTTTCTTATTCTATTTCTCTTCGGTTAAAATATTTTTCAAAAATATTTTGAAAGTTTATACTTCATATATAGAGCTGTCGAGAAATGTTTAGTTTTTTTTTTTAAATTATAGGCCCCGGACTAAATATTGAAATGTTTTTTGAAAATTTTCTTATTTTTGCTTTTATTAAAGGGATTGCTAGATTTTAAGAAAACTTTACGCAACAAAATTTGTAAAGCTTAACCGATATATGAATATTTTTAGAAAAATTCTTCTTAACATTTATTCCCCACCTCTAAAAAAATATATATTGTCTTTCTCTTTTGACTATAGCTGTTTTTTTAATAAATTTTTTGTTGTATTTTCTTCATAATATGAGCGGCTATTAAAATTAAAATAGTTGTGGCACCTATATTATATTCCGAACCCAACATGAGAAGCATTTTTTCTTTTTTCATTAAAAGTGGTACTTTTATCTAGTTTACCTGACCGTCATAGCCAGGTAAGTCATGTAATACTTGGCCACTTTTTCTTAGTTATGTAGATTATATATGAAGAAAAAAAGATTATTTATATTTATATATATATATATATATATGTATATAAAATTCGTAAATATTTGTGATATAATTATAAAAAACTTACAATTTTTGTTGGCCCTAATAATCAAACTTATTCAGTACGTAGTGACTTTATTAATTTGTGAATTCTTTTTTTCATATCCAGTCGATGCAATGTGTATGTTTTTTTATTTTAAAATGTTTTTGATATTCATTTTAAAAAAAGGGAAATAATATGTTATATACATGTCAAAGTTTGCGGTTCTGTCGGTTTTTTTGGAACAAGCGAGAACCAACGACCAATTGCTTTCAAACTTTCAGGATATATTCGTGTTACCTCAGGGGAAGTTTTAAGCCATAGATCGAGGCCCTAGCACTTTGGGAGTTAACATATTAAAGATATTCATTAAAGAAATAAATTAATCCTTTTACCTCATATTTCTGACACCATAGCAAATAAAATATAATGAAATAAAATGACTAATTTTTTTTCTTTAATGAATATCTGTAAAATGTTTAATATTCTCACAACCATGAGGATAACAAGCACGTCAGTGATTCAAGGGACGGAGCCCCCTGATTAGACAGTTGGGCGAGCGAAGCGAGCACTGACCAACAGTATAAAAATAAAATAAGAAAAAAAATATTAAGAACATAATAGAATTAAAAGTTATTTAAAAAATAATTTATCGTGATTTATTATCAGTATAATTTATTATTTTGGTACATATATATTAATGAATTAGATATAAATAAGTTGGCAGGCAAGTTTTAACAGATTCCAAACCAATTTCCGGTACATATAGATATATAGATAGAGATGTTTCTGTATGTTACATACGTCGGTCGGCCTATAGCTTCTGTTGCTACATCTACTTCTGGCGCACTATCTCTTTTAAGTAACTTAATTGGCAAGCCATACCACACTATGGCAGCTGCTTCAAGCGGTTCACTGTTATTTATAGTACGTTATCTGGTATTCTACTTCAACCAGATATCATCCAAAAAACTTTACATTATAGAACTTAATGATAAAGAAAGAGCGTGAAAGATTTGTGTGAATGTGTGCTCACTCACGCGCACATTTTCTATTCCCGAATGCATACGTAAATATAGATTTACAAAGGTTTAATATATTCTTATCAGTGAATCATACATAGATGTAGTTATGCTAAAAAATAATTACGAAACATTTTATGGCTATCGTTAACAGTTAAAAATAAAAAAAAAAAACACTTTTACCATGGTAATTATTTTTTTTATTGAACCTTGTTTTTAATTAATCGTACTCTGGCGATAAAAAGTTAAAGAAAATAATTTTTAGCTTAGAAAAAAGTCTGTATTACTTAATGTACAAATACATCTACGTACTGAAATTACATAATAATGATTTATCCAGAATTACGGTAAGAAATTGTTGTTATATAAAACACTTTTGGGGTAGCACCCTTTTTATAAAAAATAAGTATCTTCAATTCATTTGTTTAGGATGAGGTTTAAAATTAAAATAAATTAATATTAAAGAAATGCCAAATTATATAGCGAATTTAAATGTTAAAAAAACTACAGTAATTCTTTTTTTGGCTAAAATATATTTATTATATGTGTACTCCTTGAGAATACACTATGCTGAAAGTGTTTAGTGAATAATAACATAAGTCAACAAAATTTTATTTTTTGTTTGTTAAATGAGAGTGAATGGATAATTCGTGTAGTATTTTAATCTGATTTGATATATGTTAATAGATATTTTCTATCGGGCTCAGTTTTTTGTAACTGAAATTTCTTTTGAAACAAAAAATGTACGGTGAATGTAATATGAAATACATTATATGCATTTTGTACTCACCTAAAATCTTTTTCTTTTGGATTTTCTGCTGTAATTTTTTATAGGTAGATTTATCTTTAGATAACAACAGTAGCTAACATTTTTGGGTTCCATTTTCCCTGGTATCGTGTTTCCATTGTAGATATCTCCTGGTGAAAACGTTCTCCATGTTCGTCACTGATAGCGCCGAGAGTTTTAGTGAAAAAATTCAAATGTGAATATAAGAAATGGGTTTTGAGTGACATGTTACACACTAGTTCTTTGTAGTTTTGAAGGAGTTTACTCAAAAGTTCTCTGTAGTTACTGGCCTTGTGGTTTCCAAGGGGAAGTTTTTTACTGAATTTTGAAATGATCTCCATGCAGCAACCTCCAAGTCATTCAAACATTCTTCAAACGTCGGATCACTCATTAGTTTTATTATTTGTGGTCCAACAAATATACCTTCCTTTATTTTAGCATCGCTTATATTAGAGAATTTATTTTTTAGAAACTGAAACCTTGCACCGTTACGATCCATTGCTTTAACAAAATGTTTGAATAGACCTAGCTTAATGTGTAGTGGCAGAAGATAATTTTTTTCTGATTTCGCTCCTACAGTCAGTACTTCTCTCTTTGGCCACAGCTCTTTTATGTAATGGTTTTTCCTATCCCTGCTGTCCTACTCTTACAAAAAGCAACAGAACTTATTGTATCCAAATTAAGCTTTGACGAGTCAATTTAAAGTCGCCATTCATGAGGATGTTGCATATATCCCAAAGCTTCCACTAAAGAGTCCAAATAATTATAATACTAAATTTTCATACCGAGAAAAGAGATGTCCTAATTCTGACTGTCACTGAAAGCATTTATTTTAGTTGTAAAAGATGCCATCCTTTCTGTCTTGATGCCAGTTGTTCTGCTTGATTCTTTGATAAATTTAGATCACGAACCAGATCATTTAATTAATTACCAGATTAATTAAATGGGGTTCAGTATATATATTTTCTAAAAAGTCTGGATCTCTTTCTTATCTCCTGATAAGTCAGCACAAGATTTGACGACGTTTTCATCTTTATTTAAGTTTCATGATTTTAGCGGTACTGGAATTGGAAGCTCTTGGCTATGTGGCACTGGCAGCATGGCAGAGGGAATATCAAGGTATTTAACAGTACAGCTAGTTTTAGCTGTTATCTTAGATATCTTTATTACACAAAAATAACAGTCTGTTGTGTGATCCTTCGGTTGTTTCCAAACCATTGGAAACCATTCAAACCATTGGGTTATCTTAGATATCTTTATTACACAAAAATAACAGTCTGTTGTGTGATCCTTCGGTTGTTTCCAAACCATTGGAATTGCAATTGGCCTGTGACGAGATGCATTTAGCAACCAGTCAACATGTCACACAAGAAGCACAGCAAATATGAGGAGCCCAAGCTTTGTCCTGATCATCTAATTTACATGCAAAATACATTTCATATGACTATTTTATCAGCGAGTTATATTTCTTTACCGAGTCTTCAACGTTACTTCACCGCAGATGTAGCAGACATTTTTTGGATGATTAATGCAATTACGAGGTATTGTAATACATTACAACAATTAATATTGTTTAAAAGGAACACTTTATAAACACACTAATTTAATAAACAAACACTCCCTTTACTGAAAAACATATACCTGCAAATACGAAAGCCAGCTACAAAATTGAATGTTACACGCACGAGAACTCGCAGTTGAATGAGAATCAAAAATTTCTCTAGTCTGTACGGCAGTTTATAAGTAAATATAACAACGACCGAAATAAATAATGAGTGGATGAAATGTTTGTAGTAAAATAAAAATAGGAAGAAGAGTCCCATTCTTGTTCATTTTAATTATTGTGTAAATAATAAAGATGATGATTAATGCCTAAAAAAATCAATGTGACAACAATTAAGGACTGTAATAAATTAAAAAAAACAGCTACTTAGTTGATAAATAATATAATAAAATATGTTCATAAAATGCTATGCTTATGGAGGTGATGCATGATACTACCTGAAAATAATAATGATAGTTTAAAAAAATTAAGCCTGATAGAAGAATCCTGATTTCATATTTGAAATCAGCATGAAAAATACTATAAGAATCAGTTAATCATTCTCATTTAACAAAAATCATTGTTGATCAGTGTAATTAAAGAAGATAAAATTTGAAATAACTTTCTTCGAATTTTTTTGTTTTAATTAACCTCAAACAGGTGTTATCTATAATGTTGAATAATATTGATTTTAATGGATAATTTAATCACTTCTGTCTGGGATCAGGACTTTTCGACATTTTTTTTTTATATATCTTAAGAAATACTAAAATTATGAATGTTTAGAAAATTAAAATTTTGATTCGTCCTTACAACTTATATGATTTGAATTTTCTACATTGCCATGATAATCGTACGTTACATCTATTATTGATCTAGGAAATTTCATCATTAAAAATTGTATAGTTTTATCCATTTTGGTATGTTTTTAAAATAAATCAAGAACTATTTTATTCTTTTATGTTATATATATTTTTTATGACTGAACGTTCGAGATTTTTTTGTACTTTTTTACCTTAAGTAAAATTACAAAATATTCCTCCTTTAAACAAAAAAGGTTAAGTCTATTCAAAAATGTTTTAAATTGAATTTATTTTTGAGTTAAATTATGTCTTTATTGTATAAATGATATTTCAACTCAAAAAATATCGGAAAATCTTTTCTTACCATTAGGGTAATGACATTTTCAATGTATTTTTGAAAAGCTTCTTAGTCCGTTTTCAAGGTCCAAATAAAAATCAACCAAATAATTTAAATTTGTTAGAGTATTCTAGAGTCTGAAGAAATTGATTTGTGTGTGTATATATATATATATATATATATATCCTTGGCAGGATATAAGTTTAATTTAAACAGTTATTTTTAAATTAAATTACTTTATTAAATTAATTTACAATTAACAGTTATCTGATAATTAGAATTACATATTTTACTTAGATTTAATTAGTGTTAGTTAATTAGAATTTTGTTTTTTTTTTACTATTTTTATTATAAATTAATTATATTATAAAATTTATAAAAACTAAAATGCGAATACTAACTTAACTCCCTTAAAATTGATTAAAACCGATCTATATTTAGAAATTAAAAAAACATACGATTACCTGATTGTTTTTAAGGAATTACATTTAAATTTTAATGAATGTAATTAAATTTGTGATTTGTGTTTAGTTCGTTTCCGTTATATTTAATTATACGTGTTACAAAGACGGATTATTGGAATAGGGTATTTTTAAGTGGAGAAGTATTTATTAAAATATTATGCATTGAAAGAATAAATTTTCAATTTTCAGGTTTAATCTCACATTATGTATTTCTGTGTTTATTATAAATATCTTTATTAATTTCTATGTTAGTTGAAGTAATTCTTAGAATTATAAAATGGAGTTTATTGTGTAAATTTACATTGTTTTTATAATTTTATTAAGGAAATAGATGTAATTATATTTCTATGTTAATTCCTGTTAATTTTTGATTTTAAATTCATGTAATTACTCGGCTATGACTTAGTTGTTTAATAATTTATTAATAATAATATTATTATTATTCAATAAGAAACGTTTTTAATGGTTATTGTAATGAAGTTGTAATTTACAGCTGAAATTTAATTATCAAATTCAGTTTTATTGTTTGCTTCATGTACCGTTTTCTAAACATTTACTCAAGAGGGTTGAAATTCTTCGGGTTCGTTCAGTACACAAGTTTTTTATTTATATATCTTGTTTTGATAAATTTTATAAACAAACTTTGAAAAATAAAAACAGAAAAATAAACTAAAATGATGCGTTATAATAGACATCTGTGTGTATGTGTATACATGTATATGTATGTATATTTTTGAATTATAGAATATTGAATTTCTATACAGGGTTTTTTTTAGAAACTTCTGACTAAATTATTAAAAAGCAAAACCCTGCTTTTTTATACTTAAAAATTACAAATAAAAATAATATATTATGTTTAATAAAAATAATATAAGAGTTTATAAAAGTCATTTCTAAAGACATTTTACGTTATATTTTCTTAAAAATTTTATTTTTTTGTATTCCTTAACAGTAACAAATGAATAATTATTTGTTGGAGTGGAGTATGAAAAGATTATTATTATTAAACGGTTATTGAAATAATATTAAAAACAGATAAAACTTTCAAAAAACTGTTTAAAAAATATAAAAAATTAACACTAGGGGACCCGCGTTGCTCCGCAGCATCAGTAAACAAATATTATTTATCAGTATAATATTATTTATCAGTATTTTAATATATAGATGTATAACTTACTGTGTGGTTATAAGACTTCCTTCCAGACAACGTTAGTTGCGGCGACTGTTAGGTTTCATCTCCATTTTTTAAAACTTTTGCGCGTAGTAGGGCAACGCACAATTGTCCATGGCTAAAAACTGGTTCAGGTAGGTAGATTCCTGCTATGCCCAGAGTTTGTCCTTGCGTTTTGTTGATGGTCATCCAAAATGTTAACCGTATAGGAAATTATCATCGTTTAAAAAAATGGGGTAGTAGTGTCAGATGGCGTCAAATCAATTCGAGGCAGAGATACCCTTGTTCAATATCTTAATTAGTTGTTGAGATACCGCGGTTTGAGTATATTTTTAAGAGTGAGGAAATGTGTATGTTCCTTCAAAATGTTTTTGGGGATTGAGTGATCGAAGTCGGTGTGGGTTCATTTGATGGGGCTTTATGGTAAGTGATTTAAGATCTAAACAAATTCTATATCTTAATTAGTTGCTGAGATATCTCGATTTGAATGCCGTTGAGTTTTAAATGAGAAAAGCTTTGTTCCCTTAAACCTCATCTCATAATTGAGTGAGCGTAGTCAGTGCGTGATGGTTATCTGTGGCCCTATGTAATGACTATTTTAAGACCCCAACGAAGTCTGTAACTAAATTAGTTACTGAGTAATTGCAGATAAACCTTGTTTGTTTAGTTTGTATAACATACAAATTTAAAAATAGATGCATCTTTTATGTTGTTAATAGATTATCTTATGTACATGCAGATGAATAAATAAATGTATGGAAAGGTTAAACAAATAAATACATACTTTTGGAAGTACGGAATTAATTTTAATAACAATTTTCCAAAAAAAAATATTCATATACTTATATTTTAACCTTAATAAAGTTGCTTAAGTAAAGATTCTCTACCCCCTTCAATAAAGGCTAAAATAAGTAAACTGAACATTTTCAAAAAACCTTTTCTGCATTTTAGGTCCAGGTTTTATAATTTTAAAAAAGTGTAGACATTTATTTATATCTTTACATATATATAGTGTAAACTTTCAAAAAAAATTTGAAAAACATTTAAATATAAGGGAGATTTTTGAAATGCTTTTTTGTTGATTATTTATATATACAGTGTAGGTAACAAATTTGCCAAAGTAAAGTTTTTATAAAGTGCCTCTGAAGAAAATCAAAGTTAGTTTTTCGGCGATATCCCCACTCCTTAATGAAAAAAAAAATGTGATCAATATGCCCTTATATATAAAGAAATATTTGAGCCAAATATGAAGAAAATCGTTTTGGTCAATCCTGAGATATAAGGCGAAAAGTAGTGACACAAACAAGTATATATATATATATATATATATATATATATATATATATATATTCTTTGGTAAAGATGAACTAGTTGTAACCCTAAAACATAAAGATTTGAAAAAAAAATCCGGTACCCCATTTTTGACATGATCACATACTTTCCCCTTTAATATAGCTATTCTTGGGTATATTCACTGAGAAATTAAAAATTATAAACTCTGTTAGACGTACTTTGTAAATGTAGTATATTTTTAAATTTACTAATTGATGTTTTTTGTTGTTTATATTTCTTTATTTCATTTAGTTTTTTGTGTTTGTATTTTATTAATTCTACTGATATGATTATTTAACAGTTGAAACGCATGTCATTTTTTTTCAATGGTTTTAATCGTTTTTGTTCCCGATTTTATATTTATGTTTGCAACAACGCAAAACTCTAAGCTAAACTGTCTATCATAAACATAAAAAATTTCATGAACTTGATAGAAAATTTTCAAATGATAATAAAGAATCATTTTTTTAATTATTGGAATTATTATATAAAAAAAATGGAAATTTTATTTTTCTTCTAGATTTATATTTCTTTTTCTTTTAAACTAAACATATTAAGATTTTTACATTTTCAGTATGCTATATTAACACAACGATTTAACTCTCTAGATTCGGATACATTTGCAGTTACTTTTTTCCTGGTAATACTTATATCATTTATATTTTTTTAAATTAGTTAAAAGCGGAGTTTCTTAACCCGGCTTTTTTTTAATAAATGATAGGTTAATTTCTGTGTTTTATTTATTGAATATGATGTGATCAATAAATAGGAGTGTAATTTAATAACTCTTCTTCAAATAATTTTTGGAAGAACAATTAATATATCGTAATGAGGTAAGAGATATTTTACATTAATACAGTATTACATGATATATATTACGTAATCTACGCATAAGATTAGACATTTTTTTCATCAGTGTTTCATTGTGTTTTTTACCAGAATACAAGAAAATTCACTGGAAAATTTTAAGTAACAGGAAAATACTTATTTAAATTAAAAATAATTTACGTTTGGTGGTAATCTCTATTTGTCAATTCTTTACTTTTCTCTTTTAATTTTTCTCAAAGTAGATTTCTTGTTTCTGCTTTTCTTGTGATAGCCCTTTTTTCATATGGATAGAGGTTTTTTATAGCCTTATTTATATTTAAATAAAAAATCAATTAAAATATGTATAAAAAACAATTTAAACAGAAATATAACAGTCTTAAAAATGCACTAAAATGTAGAAAAAACTTTCTTTTCTCTTCTTTCATGCGGGTTTCTCATGTTTTATCTCCATTTTCTTCTCGTCACAAGAATCTTTATATTGTAAATTATCCTTCGGTAGTTATTTCTACCGTAACAGTTGTCTTCTTTCAAGCCTATCCTTTGGAAGTCCTCTTTCATCTGTTTCAGGTGATTTGATTTGCTTTTTACGTTGAGAGCTTGTGACAGATTTGTTTATTTAATATCTTTGGGCTCATTCTAATTACATGCCTCGAGAATTTAATTCTTCTTTTCCTTATCGCTGTTTCTAGGTCTTCTTGATGTTGGTAGACCTACTTGTTAGATTTCAAACTGTATCCTTCTCTATTACCTTGGGACCGTGGATTTTCTTTAGTAAGTTTTTTCGATCTTGAGAAATTTTTTGTGGTCTGTTAGGTGTAATGTTTCAGTACTACATCAAGTTACTACAGTTGCATAACTACTATAAATTACTACAGTTGCATAATGTTTCAACTTCGTGATCTTGGAGTGATTCTTATTATTGTAGACGTCTCTGATGATGAATCTAAGCTTCTTCAGTTTTAATATTCTAATTTCAATTGACGTTTTAGCTATTCCTATTCTGCTTATAATCTCTTCAAAGTAATAAAGCGGTTAGGGACATTTATCTTTCCTTATTTAGTCTCTATTGTGTTTTGTGTGAATTTTTTGACGTTCGTCGTTATTTCCATCTTGTAAAGGATATCTATAGGCCTCATTTTTTGGGGTACCCTCGTTAACTCTTTCATTTGTGCTACTGAGTCGATTCAGCTAAAAGAACCAGGTCGTCAGAAAAGGCTAGTCATCCGTTTTGACATTTCGGTGTTTGGATTTCATCTTCCAAAAGTTTTCAATATTTCGTCTAAAATCAAGTAGAATAGTATTGGTAGTAATTCATTATCATCTTGTCTTAGCTCTGTTGTGACTAGGTAATTTTTTTGTTTTAAATATTCGTAAGTTTTTTATTATTAGAAAACTGTAATTAATTTTTAATTTGTTCGTATATCATTTTTATTACCTTAGGAATTTTATGTATCAAAGTTGTAAGAAAATAATGTAGTGTAGTCAGGGCATAAGTTGGTTTAATTAATATGTTTACTTACATGTTATTTTATTATTTAATTATAACTGTTTAGTAAAACATGCAAATTAAGTTAAATTTAGAAAAACTTAATTTGTCTTAATATATTTTGAGAGTAGGTTTATTGTTTTATCCATTATTATAAAGTATACCTTATGACCTATTAGATAAAAAAATAACCAAATAAGCGTATTCATTGTCGACCTATTTCTTTAAAAAATTAGCCGATATTAAAAAAAAATGAATAAGAAATTATTTTCGTAATTAATAGAATATTTTATTTGAAAAAGTAATAAATCGTTTAAATATTAAATTCTGGGATGTTTGACTGTTGAGAGAGTTTTACAAGGAAATAGTAAAATTAAAACCTAAGTTAAAATACAAAGGAATGAACAGCCATTTGCAGTCACTATATAAAAGTTGGCACTCAGTTGGTCATTTTGACGTCACAAAAAGTTATTCATACAAAAATAATTATTTTATTTTACAGTGGATTTATGTTTCTTAAAAAAGTAGTACTGGTTTTCAGAACTGTTTTTTCTACATAATACGTTATCTAAAAAATAAGTAATAAAAACGATCAAAGACGGTCTTTTTTTCATGTTAAGATGAAGAAATTAAAAAAATATTTTTACATTGAAAGCTCTTATCAGTTTATTAGTTTATTACTTATTGATTGTGATTACGTTTTAGTAATTAATTATTTTTTTGTATTTTCAAAAAAAAAGAAATGAGAAATTTTGTTTCATGAAAAAAAATTTTAAATACCTTAGTCGTTATTGTAAAAGCAAGGCTTATATATAGAGTCGTTTAAAATTATTTACACAAAATTTAATAAATTTATGCCATTACAATTTTTAAAAAAAATTTGTCCATAAATTTAATAAAAGGAAAAACACAAGTTATTTTATCAGTGTAGTAATAGAGTTCCAAGAATCATCCTTGAATTTCCACTTACATTTAAGTAGTTTTTATATTAGTTTTTTATATTATATTTTAGTTTTTATATTATATTCATTTATATATATATATATATATATATATATATATATATAAAACAGAATTTTGCTATAAGTTCACAAAATTAGTCTCTCAGCCCTGGACTTATGCATTTTCAAAGTTTGAGTAGCCACCGATGAAAAATCTCTGTTACAAAATTCTACATGTACTCTTACATTTGTATATGTAAAGGTTTATTTGGTTTTTTGTCTCTAGCTAGTTTGTTTTACGCTAGCTAGTATATTAAGATCGATTCTATTTTCTTTTTACAAAAAGTGGGTGGAAGATTTTAAAAATGAACTAGTGTGCTTTATTAAGTAGAGTTTTACCTATGAAAATCTGACTTGCGCGTTTTCCAGAGCTTATAAAAACTGATATCCGAAGAAGCATACTTCAGGATATATGCAACCTGTACGAGCCACTGTGTAGCAAGCTCGCATTCTATATGCAAGACGAATACGAAAACCGACTAGAATTCCTGGTACTATGAACAAATGTTATACCCTAATGAAGTACAGGTAACGTTAAAACTCTTTTTCAGTCGATTGAAGGTGAATTAGAGGAGCCGTTTATTTGATGGGATGGCTCTTTTCTCTCAGAGTAGGCAGAAGGGATGCACTATTAAATACAAGACAGACTCGTTCTTCCAAGATCGTCTCAATTTTTTTAAATGTTAACCTCTGCCTAAAGCCTTAATAAGTCAGATTTGAGTACCAGACAAAGACTAGATCAGATCTCCACAGTTGATTCCTTATTGATGCAGCGACTGTCTTGCGCGGTGCTCGGCTGGGTTCGAGTGACTGCACTAGGGTAGGATTTTAACACCGGAACTGATTCGTCCTCGAGAAAAATCTGTCGTTTCCGGCGTCGAACTCTTTAGTTTCTAAACCCAAAGCGATATATATAGTAAGAAGATTCTATTTATCAAGATGTTAACTAATTCTGCATGCGTTAAGTTTAATAATGTCAATTAATCACAATCTCAAGTAATGTGAAGTAATCGCCGGCCTCCATGGTACGAGTGGTAGCGTCTTAGCCTTTCATCTGGAGATCCCGAGTTCGAATCTCGGTCAGGCACGGCCGGGTTTTTTTTTTCAATATGCCGTATTATCGTAACACGAAGAGCCAGAAAAGGGTGAAAATTCTATATATACGTATAACCAAAATTTTTATATTATTTTTCTCATTTAAAATCGTTATTTTTGATCCTTACTGAAGAGTTTTAAGAGGTAATACACCATCTCACCTGTACATTTTTAAAAGTAGTAAATTAGCTGATCTTTAAATTTTTCGAATTTTTTATTACTTAATTCTGTTTTGATAATAAAAAAAAAATTATTTATTAATTATGATTTTATATTAAATGAGGCATTAGTGGAAGGAAATAAATGTTTTCAACTTTTACAAAGCAATTAGAAGATTAATTAAAAAAAAGTAATTTAATGTTTTATTCATGTGATCCATAATATTGTTATCATTTCATATTATAACAACGTTTTATAAAAATTTAGCAGATGTTTGAAGTTGTTTTATTTTTATAACTTTTTAATAGTTTAATAATAAATAACTAAAACTTTATTATTAATTTCCACCTTTATAATAAAATGGTACATATAAGCTTATAAATAAGATAGTAAAGATAATAATTTTCAATTTTATTACTGGAGGATGAATTGAGTTTAGAGTTCTATGAAAATAACGGTAATGTTCAGCGACAATACGTACACTTTTTTTTTTGTTCAGTTAAGTGGCATCAACCGCTGCGGTCATTAGCCACTAATAAATACTAATAGCTTGGAATGAAATTGCATCCAACATTGTTTTAACTTCAATGTAAACCTGTTTACTAAACGTGAAATTGATTGTCAGTATTTATCCATGTTTTATATGCTAAATTGAACACAATATAAATAAACTTGTGTAAATTATATTGCGTTCTTCTATAGTAAAGTTTACCACTTCTTATACATTTTATAGTTACAGTAATATAACAATATCATCAGAAAAAGTTAATATTTTTATTTTTTTATCCATCCACTGTTAATCCACGGTAGAAAATTTATTTTTGTTCTTTCATTGCTTTTTCCATATTTTATTATTTACTAATTTGTTACATTAAATATGTTAAAAACATTTTTTGAACAAAAACTTAATTATAAAGTGTAAATATAAAAATTAAAAATATTATGTGAAATTATTTATAGACCCTGTGTAGAAAACAAAATTTCAATGGCTTGTGCTGGTACACGGAAACGGATGTTAAAAATAAAAGTATTTAATTGAAATAAGTAAATTACAACAAAAAGAGATAAAAGTAAATTTGTGAAATTTAATTGAATGAAGATTATCGTAATAAAAACATCAAAATTACAATAATAATTTTTTATTATTATAATAATCAGTTACTGTTCAATTATAAATAAACATGAAAAAAATAATTATGATGCTACAGCATACTTTAAAGTAAGCAGGAATATATATGACCCCCCAAAAAATCAATTTTAAAAGAAAACAAACCGTGGAAAAGTATTAGATAAAGTTCCCGGGTACGCCTGTCTGGTCTTGATTACCAAAATAAGATTTAACCATAAAAATTCCCTATTTCCAATTAAAAAATATTTGATTTTAGGAACTTCCTTACTGTGTGAGAAAAAATTGAAGTGTTCAAAAAAAAAGTTAATTTGAAAGAAAATTGTTTAAAAATGTTGAAAAAAATGAAGTATAACGTTTATGAAAGTAATAAAAAAAATTGCTTTTCATTTTGTGACCAGAATATAATATTGGTATCAATGCTTCTTTAATTTTAATAGTCCTTTAAATGATGTAGAAAAATACAACAAAATAAATTTAATGATAAACATTAAAAAAGTTGAGCCCCCAAAAAAACAAAACATTTTTATTTTTTAGAGGTGGGGAATAAATTTAAAAAAAATATTCATATATAGGTTAAGCTTAACAAATTTGCTTAAGTAACATTTTATCTAAACGTAACACCCCCTTTAATAAAGGCTAAAATGAGAAAAAGAACATTTTTAAACAACTTTTCTGCATTTCGCTCCGTGGTCTATAATTTAAAAAAAAATTGTAGACACTTGTTGATAGTTCTATATATGAATTGTAAACTCATAAAAAAAATATATATATATTTAAACCAAAGGAAGGTAGAGCAGAACAAAAACGTATTTCAATTTTAAGAGTTTAAGAGGTGGAGATTAATTTTTTGAAAAAAAAAACGTTTTTTTGATTATTTATGTATAAATTGTGTAGGTAACAAATTTTGATTTAATAAAGTTTTCTCTAAAATATCTGTGAAGAAAATCAAAATTGGTTTTTCGCGATATCCCCACCCCTTAACGAATTTTGAAAATATATATGAAATGCGTCAAATATAGATATATTTGAGCCAAATAAGAAAATGGTTTGGTCAATCCTTGAGATATAGGGCGAATAGCAGTGCGACATACGTACATATGTGTTTTTGATCTAGTTGAACTAATTGGACCTAAAACGTAAAGATTTCCAAAAAACCGCGATACCCCATTTTTGACATGATCGCTATACTTTTCCCTTTAATATAGCTATTCTACCAATGAACTTGTATAACTATTTATTTTTATATACGAGCATTATAATAAAATTGCTTATTTGTTTACATTTAATGTGTAAAATTTCTTCTTGATAGGCATCTACCAAACAAAAATGAAAAATATGAATTGAAAAAAAATTACTTGCAATTTTTAATATAATTTAATACGTAATGAATTATTTGATATTTAATATATATGTAGCTATGTTACCGTTATTACGGTTTTATAAAGAATTATTTACGGTTTTATAATTTTATTTATTAAAAATGAATCTTTTTATAAAAATAAATCAGTAAACTTGTCCTAAATTATACAACGTGCGTTGAGGTAAGCTTATTTCTTAGAAGTTGTATTTTAAGAATAGTTAACAATTATGGTACTACACTAAGTAATGCGTTGTGAAATACTGCTCTATTGAATTAAGGAAAGTTTAATACATATATAGTGTATATACATAATAAAATAGTATCAGAAATTCTGATTCTGAATCGAAATGATTAATTAAATTCAATTTCGATTTGTACCATTAAGAATGTGTAACTGTAACTGTTTTCCCAACCATTGCGAATCGAAATTATTAGATCTTTGCTTCAATACATAAACATGGTATTTAATTCATTCTCGCTCAAGTGTTCATCTGTATCCTTATAGAATTTATAATGTATTGTTCGTACAGCGTAAGCATAACTTTTACACTTTTATGGCGAAAGTATTTTGAAAATATAAACAATAAATATTCCTGAAACAAGAGAAACCTTTTTTTTTCAAATTAAAAAAAAAACAACATTTTTGGTATAGTAAACTTTAAATTTTATTTTCCTGGCGAATACAGCTAGAATAACTATATTAAAGGGTGATCGTGTATAACTATATACGGTGATCGTGTCAGAAATGGGGTATTGGGTTTTTTTGCAAGTCTTTACGTTTTAGGTTCCAATTAGTTCATTTGGACCAAAAAACATACGTATATATATTTGTACGTAGGTGTGTCGCCATTGCTGTCAGCTTTACGTCTCAGGATTGACCGAACCGATTTATTCAGATTTGGCTCAAATTCTATGTACAGGACACATTGATCATTTATTTTTTTCCAAAATTCGTTCAGGTGGGTGGGGGATGTCGGGAAAAAACCAATTTCGATTTTCTTCAGAGGTATTTTAGAGAAAACTTTATTAAAGCAAATTCGTTACCTACAATGCGTGTATAAATAATAAAAAAAAAAATTTTTCAAAAAATCAACTACCACCTCTTAAAATTGAAATATGTAATTTTGTTCTATCTCCCTACAGTTTTCATAGTTTGTTTTTGAAACATTGAAGATTTTGTTTCGTTCAATACCTAGTTAAAATCTGCTACATTTCCATATGTTTTGCTTTTAATAAACTTTGAAATTAGTACGTTTTTATTTAGTTTCTTTGAACTTTATTCATACAGTTTTACTCAAAATTAAATTTTTCACAAGTTTTATTTAAAACTTTTATCTGTTTACTACTCATTTAACAAAATTATTTTACGTTAAACAAAAAAAACTGTGTGTTTTCGATCCCAGCTTTTATCTTTTACCCCAGATTTTAAAAACTGAAAAAACACAGTATTGGAGACCTATTGTTTTCAATTTTATGGTTTTTTTATACCCCTTAATTTAGGTCTCAAGACTTACAGTCTGGCTTAATTTTACCGAAGGCGCAGGTATCAGGGTGACGTCTTTCTCCAGCTGACACTTGTTAACGAAGCACTTCCAAACCTATGTTTATATGAACTTTCTTCTTTATTTTCACCAGTAGAACACGTCCTGAAATTTTGTTGCATATATATATATATATATATAATCATCCAATCTTAAAATCTTCATTTTTTCTTTGTATAGCCTTACTCTACTCAAATCTCTTCAATTTCTGCATTGCTTCTTCTATATACAAGTTGAAAAGGAAAGGGGTAGACTGCATCCTTGTTTTGGAATTTATAATTTTGTTTTCGAATTACAATTCTAAAAACTTCTTTTGGAATTACAATTTTGTTTTCTTTACCCTTTCTGCTAAAACTGCTAGCTTACTACTACCTGAAATTGAAAATAATCCTTCTCTTCCTATATTTGAATTCGAATTATTCGTGGAAAAATTAAGAATTAAATTTTTTTTTTAAATCTACTATGGAAAACGAAATTACAGTTCGAAGAAGATATACGTGAGAGATATCTTTCTTAAAATTGATGTTACTCATGTTGTAGAATATTTTATAGTGGTAGATGTTCAGACTTTTGTTACATAAATTTTTAAAAATTTCCTTTTATCATATATATCTTTGGCATTTTATACAGACAGTGAAATAAATCTATGCTTTTTTAATTTTTGTTCTGCCTATTTTGTTCGTAAATAATGAAGAACAGTATCAACAATAGAAATTAAATTTCTAAGATGAATTTTTATTAGTCATGATTGTAACGTACGAGTATTTATATTACGTCTTAAAATATTCTAGGCTGGCTTTGTTGCTCTTGTTTGGTATTTTTTTTAAGCATATTACTGAAAATCATTAATGATGTACTCTCTGAAAAAATAATTGGAAAATTTATAATTATAATCCTTTCCATTTGGTTGGAAAATTAGAAATTAGTTTTACCTCATAGTTAAATCTCTTCAGTTTCCATGCCAAGATTAAAATTTTTGATAGGGAAAATTATTAAAAGATAGAAAATAATGGAGATACTTTGGTGATTTCGAGTATTTAATAAAAGTATTTTTTGTGATTTACTCATTAATGAAGCAATTTATCAGAAAAATAATGTGATAAAATCTCTAATAAAATTTTAATTTGTTTGGAAGATTTATAATTTGAATTGGTGTAAGTATGGTAAAAGTATTCGTAAAAGTAGAATAATCTTTTTTTAATGGAAATTCTTTTATGGAGTATAGCGTTACTATGACATAAGGAAGGAATAAAAATCAAAGTATTGTAATGTGCGTGTTTATAATGAAGCGACAAGGAATGAGTAATATTGATGCGGATCGAAACAAGCTTGTTTGCTTTACATAGAGGTTTAGCCCGCGGTCGTATACGCTTGGCAGGCTTCTTGTGCTCTTGACCCCGCTTGGATCCGATACCCAAAGCACACTACATGTTATACTGTATACTGACTTAAGGTTTGAATTACGCATCGATACCTCATACTGCGTTCCTGTACTATGAACGACATTTTTCTTATATGATCTCTTTGCTAATTTTTACGTTCGCCGACCCATATATCGGTCAATATGCGTAACATTTTTATTTTTACATATAAAATGTAAAGGAATGAAGAAAATAATATTATAAATAATAAATATAAATAATAATAATGTTATATATTAATAATTATATTATTATATAAATAATAATAATAAAAAATCTGATGTCTGGAATGGAATGCAAAGTTGGCAGGAGTCTATTACTCCCTACTTTATCGCAGAACCTGGACAGAGTCCCTTGCTGCTGGATCATTCTAATCGGGCTTGTTTTTAAAAGGGTTATTTTTTTTTTAATCTCGGATCTAATTTTTCAAGTTTTGTCTATTATTATTTTAGTGAATTTAAGACGGATTTAATTGCATTCCAATCCGTTGTTAAACCAGCGTTATCGAACCCATTTCATGGGCCGACCACGGAAGGCTAGGCTTATAAAGCCTGTCCTCCCGACGTAATTCCCCTTCAGACCGTCCACTGAAGTCCTTTCGGTGCTAACTCTTTAATAGGCTAGCAGGAATACGCCACAACGGGGCACTAGCTATAAGGAGAGAGCAATGCGTCCCCTTTTCCGGAGGAGTCGCAATTGCTGGGATATTTTGTCTTACTGTAAGTTTTTTTTTTTAAATTTAGACCGCGTTTTTGTTTTATGCGCGACTTACCGTGTTTGACGTCTTCAAACTATATAACTCGCGACCCCGGAAACGCGTCTGACGCACTATTCCGTTTATGGCTCATGCGATATGGAGGCCCCTAAGCCTGGTTTGTCGATTTTCGGCTACCGCACCGCACCATCACGGTGGTTCGTCCAGTACGGCGTGAGGCCGCTTCCTTACAACTGTCGGAGTTGGGTCCTCTCGGCAGATGTCCCGAAGATGACTGTGTTCGGACACAGCCGCTCTCCCGAACAGTCTGCGCGCCTGCGCCACCCCCACCTCGGACACGGATTGAAATCTCGCATCAGATCGGAGAGTGGCGTTCCTGACGAACCACGGAGCTCCAAAGATCGTCCGCAACGCGATGTTTTGGACGGCCTCGATCTTCTTTTGAAGCGAGGAGCTCAACACTGCCCCCCATGCCGGGTAAGCATATGTTAGAATCGGCAGTACGTACAGCCGAAAAATGAGGAGCTTAGTTGCCAGTGGGTACGGGCTGGCACTGTTCAGCACTGGGTATAGCGAGGCTCTGGCGGCCTTAGCCCTCCGGGTCGCATAATTTACATGTTCGCCGAAGGTAAGCCGCCTGTCCAACACCACCCCCAGGTACTTAACTGTTTTCTCAAAAGGGATTTTCTCCCCTGAGATTTCCAGCTCTCTGGTCGGTTTACGTGTCTTGCATGTGAACATCACGGCCACCGATTTTTCACCGTTGACCCTGATTCTCCACATGTCGAGCCACGGTTCCACTAAGTCCAGCTGCCTTTGGAGCCTCCGGACCGCGTAATCCACATTTGCGGATTCGTAGAAATATGCCGTGTCGTCTGCGTAAAGGGCCGTTTTGACCCCTTCCGACAGCGGCATATCGTTCACGTACAAAGTGTACAAGAACGGGGAAAGTACTGCTCCTTGGGGAACCCCAGCGGCTATTTCTCTGGTAGAGGAAATCGTTTCCCCTACGCGCACGACAAAATGTCGGTCTAGCAGATATGACCGCATCAGTCTGACATAGCGGTACGGGATCGCCGATCGCGCTAGCTTATAAAGCAGCCCGCTATGCCAAACTTTGTCAAAGGCCTTAGCCACATCCAGAAAAACGGCTGCAGTCACCCGTTTCCTGTTCAGGCCTCCGACAAGGTCGTCTATTATTTTTACCAGTTGGAGGGTGGTTGAGTGACCCTCCCTGAACCCAAATTGCTCGGGCCGCACTTCTCCCTCCATGTATCGCCTCAGTTTTTCGAGAAAAATCCTCTCGAACAACTTAGACAATACCGGTAACAGGGAGATTGGCCTATAATTCCGTGGGAAAAGTAAACTTTTCCCCGGTTTGGGTAAACATACGACTTTGGCCGTTTTCCAACAATTCGGGAAATATCCAACGTACAAAATGGACGTGAATATCACCGAAATTGCTGTAATCACGGAGGCCGGTATGTTCCGGAATGCACGGGCGCTGATCCCGTCGACACCCGGGGCCTTGTCGGGGCTTGTGGCCTTAATGGCTGCGGAAACTTCCGCTTCAGTGACTTGGTCAATCTCTAGAGGGGCGTCCTCCACCTGTGAGAAATAATCTACAAGAAAGGATTCCACCTCGGTTGTGTGCTCGTCGTTCGGGGAGGGAGGGGGGTTTGGAGTGAACTGCTCCTCCAAGGTATCGGCGAATACCTCGGCCCTCTCCGCCTCCGAGTATGCAAGAAAACCTCGCTGCCCCACAACCGGATGGCGAGGCTTCTTCCCTTCTCGCAGTCTCCTGTTCAACCTGAACACCGAGGAGATGTCGTCAGAGACCGAGGCGAGGTATTCGTTCCACGAATCCTCTCGATGGCTTGTCAGCAGTTGTTTTACCCTGTCCGTTTGATTATAAAAGGCCCGCTTATCAGCGGGGGACAGGGTGATTCGATATCTCCTCCTCAGTCGTCGTTTCTCCGTTATGGCTTCGGAGATATGAGGAGGGAGGTCGTTTCGAACAACTGCTCGAGTTTTGGCCGATGAGCTGCCTGCCAGGGCCTCGGTCATTGACGACGTGACGCGCCCGACAGTGTCGTCGATTTCCTCCGGGGTGTTCAGGAGCTCAGGATTTACCGGCCTGTACTCCCGCTGGAGGGTCTCGTAGAACCTTTTCCAGTTGACTGACCTTCGGGGTATAGGCGGGGGATCTCGGCCACCCCCTGCCTGACCTAGTTCCAACAGGACAGGGGAATGGTCCGAGCTGAGGTCTTCTATCGTTTCAATCATGAATGGGAGGGTACCCCCCTTCATGACTGCGATATCCAGCACGTCAGGCCTAGATCTGCCTGAGCGATGCACGAACGTGGGCACCTCAGGGCCTACGACGACCAAGCGGCGGGCTCTCGCCCTTTCGTACAGCAATCTGCCATTCGGATTTGTCAGAATGCTGTTCCATGACACGTGTTTGGCATTGAGGTCGCCCATGAGTATCACGGGCCCATCCCAATTTTCCAGCACGGCATCCAGATCTGCGCCGGTTACCGCGTCGTTCGGCTTGCTATAAGCCGAAACCAGCCGATACACCGTGCCCAGATGCTCCACATGCACACACGTTTGCTCCATCACGTTTGTATGAAGAACAACGCGCGTATGCATGTGGCGTCTGTGGACTAAAACCGCAGTTCCACCAGAGGTGCGAGATCCGGGTCGAACTGGCCTATCCGTCCTATATGTAAAATAGTTCCGAAGGGTCAGTTGCTTGTTTGGGTTCAAGCACGTCTCAGACAACAGTATCACGTTTATCAGTAGATCCTCGGCCAAACGGCATAGTTCCTCCGTCCGGCCTACTACTGAGTTGGCGTTCCACTGCAAGAGTCTGAGGGTGGGCCTAACCATACCTTGACAGTACAGCCATGAGGCACTCTATTAAGGACTGAATACAGTCCTTGAGAGATTTTGCCTGGAGCAGGCGTGGCAAAACCATCATGATATCTGGCAGGATATCCTTCACTGTCATCTGCGACAGGAAGTCCATGCCAGTGGTCTCCAACGGGGTAGCCGGTTTCGGATTGCCGCTGGGGGTGCCTTTTGGCGCGGCCGCCCTTTTGGTGGGGCGCGGGGCCACAGGGGCCGCGGTGTTTTTAACAGCCTGCTTGGCCTTCCCAGCCGGAGCAGGCTTTGCCTTTCCCGTCGAGGAAGGCTTGGCCTTCTTCGCCGGGGCCGGCTTTGCCTTTCCCGTCGAGGAAGGCTTGGCCTTCTTCGCCGGGGCCGGCTTTGTCGCCGCCTTTTGTTTTACCACCTTCTTGGTGGTTGCCGCCGGTTTTGGCTTGGCGGGTGTTGGGGAGGTTACCTCCCCTTTTTTCACGACCGCTTTGGCCACGGGTGCCGGCACCTCCGGTTTGGGGACTGTTTTTCCCCCACCGGCAACACGGGCCCAGCTGCGGCCGTCCAAAGTCGCGGGCTTTTTAAGTCCCTTGACTTTGTTTGTCTGCTCCTTATAATAGGGGCAGCCCCTGTAATTGGCCGGATGTGGCCCCTTACAGTTGACGCATGAGGCTGGTTCCTCACGCGGCTTGACGCAGGCAGAAGTGTCGTGGTTTCCACCACACTTTACGCATTGCTGGGCCCTCTGGCAGTAATTGGACGAGTGTCCAAATTTCTGGCATCTGTGGCACTGGGGTGGCCCCCCTCGTGACACAAATGCAGTCACTGCGACCTTGCAGTAAAAAATACTGCCAAGGTCATAAATGGCCCGGGCCAAAGGGGTCCTCTTAAGGGCCACTAGGCAGGTCGGGGTTTCCCGACCGTCCCTTGTGAGGAGCTTCTTAACCGAAACCACCTCATAGCCAAGGGAGGTCAGTTCCTCCCTTACTTCCTCCGGGGCAGCCCCATAGGGGATCCCCCGTATAACCACCTTCAGCTCCCTGTCCTTCGGGAGCTGAAAGGAGTGAAAGGCGATTCCCTTCGAGTGCAGAAAACTCTGCACCGCCCGGTAATCCGCCTCGCTGCCCAGCTGCAGCCTTATCGAGAGCCCGGTGCTTTTAGCCACCAGGCGCCCCCCAATCCTCGACTTTATGTCCCTCGCCAATGCTGGCCACTCTTTCGGGCAGTCCAGCATTATCGGCGGGATTTTCTCCCGCCTGACGGTAGCAGGCTGTGATGGGGCCCCATCATCAGCCTGCGAGTTGGCGGCTGCTGCAGCCTTGCTACAGCCCGCTACGGGCTCCGCCTCCATAGGAGGCGCGGAGTCCCGGCGTTTCTGGCGCTTCCTAGCGCCAGACCCGCTTTCCTCTCCACCGTCGGACAGTTCCGTGGTGGGAGAACGGGGTGGAGGAGGCCTTATTTTTCCTTCCATTGAGGAAAATAAGGAAGAAAAATTTAAAAATTAAAATTAAACTTAATTTACACTTCTTAATCTACACTTGCTGTAAAATAAAATCACTGACAAGAAAATCAATTAAAAAATAAAATTATTTTAAAAGTAGCACAATAGTCCTATAATAATAGGCTATTTACTTAACGTATTCACAATGACTACAAGAGTTCACTTTACATTATTAGAAATATTGAATAGTATAAAAGTAAAATTAAGAAAAGGATTATCCTTTTCTTAATGTGACTGGCCTGTAGTCCAGGTAGCTGGCCGCCCGGCTGATGTCCTAGCAGACCCTTCTCACATTGTCTGGCGACGCAGGTAGAAGAGCTGTTGAACACCTGGCTGGACTGGTTACAACTGACAATTCACAGAGCACAACAAAACACAACCTTTCACTACAAGAGCCAAGGATGGAATCCTGATGTCTGCAATTATGTAATTACAAAACTGTTGTGTAGATTTTAAGTTAATTTTTTATATTTACTCGTTTACTATATAAATATCGTATTCGAGTGCTGATAACGACGCTTGTTGTGCGCCCAGAAAGAAAGTCATTATAAAGGAATTTTTTATTGTTTTAATGTGCTTAATGTTTTTAATGAATAACTGTTAACATTTCATTTTGTCATTTATTTCAAATATCAGTTAATCTTTAATTTGTTAAAAAATGAATTTTTATAGTACTAATATATATATATATATATTGTGGTATTTCAGTGTTGTGGTATTTTACATTTACATTTTATTTAAAAAGAGAAATATGCTGCATAAAAACCCAGATAAATAAAAATTAATTACATCATAGTTATTGTTAATTTCATTCTATATTACTTGATTCCTTACAACAAACGCATTACTTTATTTAAATTAAAATTTTACATAATTTTAAATCGGAATTATTCATGATTATTGGTATAGTAATGCACATTAATTAAATTTTTTTAACTCATCCTTTCAAAAATAGATGAGGGAATGTTATGTTGAAAACCATTTGAAAGCGATTGTATTTTACCTCTGTATACTCTTATCAGTCTGTACATTTTTAAGACAATATAAGACTAATTATCTCTGTATAAACAAAAGGTTTCGTATAAAAGGAGATTAGTATCGATTTACAATTTAAAATTTATCATCAGTGATCCCTTCTTTCATGTCTGAGAGCTGGTGACCCGATTCATACCCCGCTGACAATTTCCGCCGTAGCTCACGGTCCTCTCCTATTCGAATCAATGTGGTTAACGTTTCTCCAGTCGCCTCTTTAATTTGGTCCAACCATCTTTTCGGTGGTCTTTCGTGACCTGCTCGATTTTTCCCTGTAGCTTTTCAAGATTTTTGCCGGGCCTACGGATTATATAGCCCAAAAATAAGGGGATGCGCTGGAAGCATATTTTAGAAAATCTCCTCTGTTCCTCTGCATACTCAGTTTGTTAATATCGAGTTGTTTTCCTATTTTCCATCCATTCGACGCGGAGCATTCTTCTGTTGGCCCGCATTTCGAAAACGTCAATTCTCCTTCGGTCTTCCACCTTAATGGTCCAAGTCTCAACGCCTACCGGGAAGACTAATACCTGAGCAGTCTCATTTTTGTATTCATCGTTATTGTCGTATCCTTCGAAAAGGCAATCAACTTGGTAAGCGCCTTCTTCGCCAAGATAATTCTTTTTCGTATTTCAGCCGACGAGCCCCCATCTTTATTTATTGCGGGTCCTATATAATAGACGAAACAGTAAACCTTTTCGAAATCACACAGCGCATCACTGACTGTAAGATCGTTGGCTGTGTCTACAACATTGATTCTCAAACTTTTCACCCACCACCCACATTGAGGATCAAATTTTTCTAGCTCCCCCATAATTGTTAAACTTATTAAAATAATAATTTAAAAAAAATAATAATTGCAGTTGCCGTTTTTAAACTTGGATTATCCTACTTCTGAGTTGAAACTTACATTTTAATTTTAAATATCAGGAAAACATCATTTTTGACATTTTTTTATCAGCCATCGCTTTCCTAAACCGCCTGAACGCTCCCAATTTTCTGTGCGCCTCCTACCGCCCCTCCTGAAGGCCTCAAGCGCTCACAAGGAGCGTTATGGTCCACTTTGAGAACGAATGGTCTACAATCATAACTTTTGTTTTTTCCGATAGTGCTTCGCTTTCTTGCTGAACATAGTTGAGGATCTCCTTCATTTCAACTTCAGAGCCTCCGAACGGGATCGTATAGTCAACCTTAAGTTGGTTATACGCCGGCCAAGGGTTTTTTTTTAACTTGATTATAACCCTAAAAAAAATTATACTACACCAACAAAAAACAAAAGACAAAGAAAAAAAAATTGTTTGACTCGACATAAATGGTCGAATTTTTTATTTTACGTTATCCCAAAACCAGTTATTCGTTTTTAATTGAATTTACTTGTTAAAATGAATAATTTTTATAGAAATAATTAATTTTGAAATAAAATCAAACAAAAAGGAATTATATCGATACATTTGGTTATCGATTTGTTATTTTGTTCAGAAGGCTATTTTTCGATTGTAAGCAAATTACTATTAAGTAAAGTAATAGTATTAAAAAAAAAAAAAACTAAAGATTCTTTAGTTGGTTGTTAAAAGAAAAAGGGTGGGGGGGATTCATGAAATTCTAAATTAAAAAAACTGAATTTTCTCTTCTGTTGATTCATATCTTAATTATTTACAACACGGGTTTCTGTATAACATATTAGCATTATCAAAAAAATAAATGGGATAACAGTACGTAAAACGTCGTAGTTTTCCTTTTTTTGTTTTTGAAACCCAAGAAAACTAAATAAAGATACATATAACTGGAAGAAAACCATCATGTGTAGAAAAACAGGCCTATTAAAATAATATTCAGAGGAAAATATATAATGCGTTTTGACAATGTATGGAATGCAAAGTTTCCGTCAGAACGGGTACGTTAATTTGTTTAATTTTTTAATGCACTTCATTTTTACTTAAATATGTGATCTTCATACGTAAAACATCTGAGGTACAAGTTCTAATAATCAGAATTGCTTTTTTGAAAGTGATGATGTTCATTCTATAATCATTCTGTGTGTAGAAGTATAATTTTACACAGGCTTAATTTCAGTAGACTTGGTTTATCGGTATGTGACAATATACTCGTATTCAGCTGAATGAAGAAATGGGTTTATGTGGTGTTTTTTATTCTTAAAATTGTTCAAACATTCTCTGTCAGATATTTTCTTATGTAAAATTGTTTTTAATGATCTGAGTAATTGACCTAGCATACTTACCATAATCTATTTGCAACTTTGGATTTTTCATTTTTTTGATAAAAAAATCAAAATAACCTTACACAATAAAAACAAAATTTCCATTTTGTTTTTAAGTCGAAAAATGATTTAGGGGTTTACAACCACTAAATAATTTTTTAACATTTTTCGCAAATACCTATATTGTGTTCAGATCAACTTTCGACCTATAGATAATTCATGACCTCATAGATCATAAACGAAGAAGTTGATTTCCTATTGAAAAAAAATTCCAATTTTTTAATGTGTAATAAAATTAATATTCAAATAATTTTCTCTTAATTTAATATATACAATTTTTGCCATCTTTTACTTTTATTTTAATAACCGTTTCGAATTACATTTCTAAAGCGTTTCCAGAGATTTAATTTAAATGTATTTCAAATTATTTATTCATTTATTAAATGAACTTTAAATTTATTTTAACTATTTTTGATAGTTTTGTTAATATCTTAATTCTAGTTTAGTCTATTTCTTAAAACCAATTTTTATACTTACATCGATTTATAATTTTTTTTGTTAAACTTTCTTTTTATCCAAATCGTGTAACATAAAAATTATTTTATAGTAAACCAAAAGTAATTTGTATCGATTTTAAAAATATTTTCATTTACAGAAAATATTTTTAAAGTTATACGATTTGGCGGACCGGACTGGTCTAATGGTATCTTATCATCCCAAATCACTTGTTTAACAGCTGATTTTCGAAGTCAAAGATTATGAAATTCAAATCCTAGTAAAATTTTATTATTTTTATATGAATTTGAACACTAGACAGTGAATACCGTTGTACTTTGGTGGTTGGAGTTCAATTAACCACATATCTCAGGACTGGTCGACCTCACTCACTCTTTTTTTGTTTAACCTCCGGAACCACAGTAAGGTACTACTTCAGAGGGTTAATGAGTATGATATGTATAAATGTAAATGAAGTGTAGTCCTGTACACTCTCTGGTAGACCATTCCTGAGATGTGTGGTTAATTGAAACCCAACCGCCAAAGAACACCAGTATCCACGATCTAGTGTTCAAATCCGTATAAAAGTAACTGTCTTTACTAGGATTTGAATTCTCGACTTCGAAATCAGCTGATTTGCGATGGCGAGTTTACCATAAGACAAACCCAGTGGTGGATTAAGTCGAATAGTCGACCTGAGTCTGTACAAAACTACACTTCATTTATATGTCATAAATATCTTCCTCATCTCATTGGGGCCATGGGGGTTGCTTATTGTTCACTAGTTGAACAGATTAGGAATAATAATAATAAAAATATATTATACGATTTACAAATAAATATAATTGTAATTCTATCAGATTGATTTTTTCAAGCAACAAAAATCACTGGATCAAAATTACTGCAATAAAAAATTTGAATAAATAAAATAAATGTGACTTTTTAATAAATCAAAGCTTTTTGTGGTAAACCAAAAAAAAAAAAAATTATTTTCTAAATAATTTTATGTTAATTTTTTTTTTATTAGACGTCTGTGGTATAGAATATTCTGTTTTTAAATTGAACGTTTTTAAAATATAGTAGAAAATTTCAGTCCGTTCGCTATTTTATATATATATAAAACAATTAAAATAATTTTTTTTTAAATATAGTGCAATCTACTGTTTATATATCTGTTGATAAAATAATTAAAAATAATCTAACGCAAGCGAACTAGTTTGTACAGGATTTTTTATTATGAAAATTGACTGCATTAGATAGTACAACTGTTGCATTTTGTCTTATTACTGTTTAAAATATGTTTTAAAATAATCTATTATTATCAAATTAAATTATTTTATTAATTAATTTTGTTTAGTATTTACTTTGATAAAAGCATAGAGATTTTAATTTCATTACCCGGTTTTACTTACGTAAGTTTTTTTTTTAATTAAATGTGTAAAATTGGACGAATAATTTTTATTTTCTGTAGTTCTAATGTTGACGTATGTTTTAATATTGTACGTAGTTTTTCTGTAGTTTTAAAATTTGTATCTTCTCTAATTATTTTAAAATTAATTACTTTATTTTTAATATATCAT
Organism: Lycorma delicatula; assembly: GCF_047948215.1. Classification (NCBI taxonomy): domain Eukaryota; kingdom Metazoa; phylum Arthropoda; class Insecta; order Hemiptera; family Fulgoridae; genus Lycorma; species Lycorma delicatula. Next base: position 130,780,731 of record NC_134458.1, on the reverse strand, counting down.
TTTGCTGTATATTCACGTTGAATCAGCGTTTCAAGTATTTTATTTTTTACTGGTTTTAAGGATTTTTAAATAATTCTTTTTTTTCTAACCTCACGAACGTAGTTTTATTTTTACAGAAGCACAAAATATTATTATCACTCGACTTACGACTCTTCACTTGAAGTGGACGGGTAACTATTTATTTTTATTGCTTAATTAATCAAAAACTTCATTAAATTCAATCTTTATAATAAAGCGTATTTCCTCAAAAAAAAAAAAAAAAAAATTGTATTCATAGTATAAAAAAGTACAGAATTGTAATTTATATCCGTTTGACTAAATTAAACCTTCCACACTCGCACAACATTTTATGTAGAGTAGCTGACTGACTGTACATGAAATAGCCAAGTAACTCTGTTTATATTACGCTTTACATATTAACTTAAACCTCATTATCTTTTAAAACCACGCCCAATTTTTATTATCATGTTACGTTGGGGTTACACGCAAGTTTATTTTACCTTCTTTTTTTTATAACGTAAGTAATTGCTTTTGGATTACATTTATATCTGTTTCTTTTGTTCTGTTTTTCACACGTATTAACAAGTTCTTGCGTAATAAATTTTAATACTAAAGCGGCTTATTAGATTATTTTACTTAAAATTAAAGATAATATCCGATTCATAATATGCTTATTTAATTTCGTCTGATAACCGTTTTGTTATAAATACCTCCGTGGTGGAGTGGTTACGTTTATATCTTTCATCCTATTGGATACGGGTTCGAATCTTAACAAGACCTTGTATTTTTCATAGCCTATAACATTTATAAATCATCCAACAAAACACTGGGATTGGTGTTAGGTCAGTTATATTCGAAGAAAATAAATAAATAATCATAAGAATACTAGTAAATTAAACTGCGGTTGTTATACTAACTTTTTGTAAAAATAAATACAACTGTATTAATCCCTTACCGAAAAAAAACGTTTTTTGAATTTTAACGAAATTAGATCAAAGAGAAATTTGTTAAATTCGCGTCCACTTCCACGGCGGAGTGATCGCACTTCAACTTTTCTTCCAGTAATAACCTAATTTTGATAACGATCAGGTTAGACATTTTTATCATTAACGAAAATTCAATTCCGTATTTCTAAGTGCAAGCTACAACCTTAATATGGTAAATTATTTATTAATAAAAATTTATTAACTTGAAATTTCTTAAAATAGATCAATTTCAATTAAATGCAACAAAATTTAGATAGTTTTTTAAAAGCTTTATAGCCATTAGGCTTTTAAATGTTGGAACAAGATGTTTCTTTAAAATCAACGCAAAAGCTTGTGTAACATTTTTTCGTACGACTGATTCCATATAACTGATGTGACCAAGAAAACTGATCTATGACTAATAACTGATCTAATATGACAAAAAACGACTGGTAGAAAATAATTGAAAAAATAAATAATATATACAAAACATCTTTAATATAGGATAGTAGAGAAAAAGATTTAAAGAAAGCATTGATGAAAATTTCATATTGCCTTCTGAAAACCAATAAGGTAATTAAAAAAAAAAACAACTTTAACATTACATCTAAAAAAATTTACATCGGTCTTCGAAAACGCTAAAGATAAAAAAGCAAATATACTTGTACGTTGAAAGAGTGAGAATTTATAAATTGATTTATAATATCGATACTGCAAAACTAGAATGCATGGTGAAAACTAAAATAATAATTTAATTAGAATAATACAACATTTGCTTCATTACAAACGTATCTTTTAAAGTACATTTTGAATTTGCCGCCTATATAGCGATGTAAACAGATGGTGCTTGCGTAGCTCAGTTATTTCAGTCAATAGTCAGTTGTTAGCGATAATAATTTTGTCATTTTGTTTTTTACATTCATCCGTTTATAATGAGTGCTACAATTGTTTATCCCGCAAATGTGAAGTACGAGGAGTAATCCGATTTCTGATGGCAAAAAATATTCTGCGGCTAAAATTCTCAGTCAAATTTGTGACATTTACGGGTCGAATATTTTGAATTACGCTAAACGGCACAGCAGTGCTGTTACTTTGAAGAACGCGAATAACATTCATTATAAAGAACGTAGCGGCCGTCCGTCCGTGATATCGAATGATTTGATCCAAAAAGTTGACGAAAAAATTAGAAAAAAACAGCGCTTCCTTGTGTGTTACTATTATCACAATTTATGAATTTTTTTGAGAACTGTAAAAAATTGTGTGCCTGATGGGTTCCGAAGATGTTAACCGACACACACACAAGGAAAAACATCTTGCTGCAGTGCATGAATTTTTGCGGGGTTACGAAAATGAATTGTCTGCAATATTACCGGAGATTAAACCTAGATTTCTTATTTGAATATCGATACAAAGTAACAGTCAATGTTATGATGGCATTCGTTATTTCCTAGACCAAAAAAGTTCAAACAAAACCGTTCGATAAAGAAACTTTTCACTACTTTTTTTGGGGGGGGGGACAAAAGGGTATCCTGTTTACTGAATTTAGTGATAAAAAAATAAGTAATTAAAATAACCATAAAAACTATTCAAGTAAAAAATTCTAAATGAAAGGGGAAAAGAAACAAAAAGAGTATAAACAATTTTTAAAAAACCCGCTCTCAAACGTTTAGGCTGATAACCCCATCCAAAAATTAATAAAAATAAAGGAATTAAATGACTGTGATGCCGATACTATTGCGAAATGTTAAAAATATTAGAAGAGCTATAAAAAAATAAACGAGACGAACGCTATCCCGTCGAATTTTTTTTAGCCACACGCCGCAAATTATCTGAGACGATTTGAAAAGTTTCGTTGGAAAATCTTCAGTCATCCACGCTGTGTAATCTTAACTTAACTCCTAGAAATTATATTATTACTTTTTTCGCCTTAAACAGTGGCTTGTATCTCAAAGGTTTCACAATGACGACGGACTAAAAAATGGCTTTACCTCTATCGCTCATATTTGCATTTGACTATTTCATTCTTGGACAATTTTTGAAAGAAATGTTGGAGTATTGCTCAGTTCTATTAACGAATTTCGATGGTTAATTTAAAATAGACTGGCCAGACATAAAATAAAGTAAGTCATGAAAAAGAACTTTAGAAAATTTATGTTTATTTTATTTTTAGATGTATACGTATTAACTTTATGTTGCGGAATTACAAAAAAAAGAAAAAGTATTTGTCATTAAAAATACTTTGAATTACGTTATTTGAACGTGGTACATAATTCTTACATGAGAGTCTTCTTAGAGTCGTTACTGAGTTTAATTACGTCTATATTGTAGATTAATTTCATTTAATTAGGTCAGGTGATTTGTTTCCTATTAGATTTATAACTTGTTTTACAAGTTAAAATGTAACATTTGTAATTGTATTTTTTTCAATACAATAAACCAGTATAAATAACGTTGTTTTGCTTATTATCTTTAATGTATTACTATTTTTATTACAGGTTAGATGGGTATTTGTGATTTATTTCCTTATATAACTTTCATTTCCGTTTTTTCTTCAAAGTAATTGATTAAAATATCTTTTTGTTCTTTTACTTCTTCTTTAATATTATCATTATTACTTTTTTTTTATTATTAATTATTTAGTCCCGTTCATAGAAGACTATGAAAAAACGTTTTGTAATCAATTTTCTATTTTGAAATTAAAACTGTTTACACGATTCTTTTTTATATTTTAGCGTTAATTTGATTTAACACCAATTAACAATACAGTAATAATAATTAGGTATTAATTTAGTAAATAAAAAGATTACTTTATTGCTTTTTGTGATGCTATGAGATCTGTTAATTTGCATTCAGATGTGTCTAAAATAATTTCAAAATGAGGTATTTCAAAATTGTTATATGTGAATTCTGACTTTGAAATTTAGAATTCAAACCCCTTTAAAAGGATTCATAGGGATACAAAGAGCCCGTTAACAATTTTTTCTACGGTGTAGAAACGAGAAGTGTGTATGGAATTGAATGCGTTTTTGTCACTTTGGAATTAGTTTTAAGCGTTACATCTGGGCATGCTATATGACGGTAGGCAGGGATGTGTTAGTTAGTTTATAGAAGAGATAAATGTGTTAACCTGAGAACAGAATCTGATTCCTATATAGCAACGAAATAATATATTAACTGGTGGCAACGACGCTACAGATATTAATAAGTTCAGTATGTTTATTATGTAACTTGCTTCTACAATTTGATCAGAAACAAAAAAACATGCGCATAAATACTCTCAATGCGATTCAGTTACCGTCACTATAATAGAAATATTGTAAAACTACTCCCACTTTTGTAATGGATTACAAGACATACTTCCACTAACAGCTCATGTCTGTAAAAATGAACCACGGTACCGCCCCTTGCCGTAAAGAACAACACACACACACACACACACACACACACACACACACACACACACACACACACACACACACACACACTCATATAGTCAATGTAATCACAGCCTAGTTTATTTAAGCGCGTATACGTTAAATGTTAGATAGTAATAATAAGTTTGATGGATGGAGCGGCGCAATGAGCAGCGTAAACGCGCAACACGACTAACAGTCAACCTTTCTTATTCCAGCGTATAAGTAATGGAAATTAAAAACATCCTTAAGAGAGATTATAGTGCTGCTGTAATTAATTGTCTATGAAAATTGGATCACAGATATTAGCGGTTTGATCAGTTAAAAACTTGTGCCCTTTGAATTAAAATATAGATTGCAAATTACGTTCAATTAATCGAATTCAAAGTTCTAACTAGTCTCACATACACATGCGCGCACGCGCATGTTTTTTGAAAGTCTTACTTCTTGATATTAACAGTAATGATATTTGATAGAGGTAGGGATTATTACGTATTATTTACTGTTTGTTTTTGTGTAATACGGAGCCTGAGTTATTTAAAAATATATAAACATTTAAAAAGATTCCTTAATGTAGATCTGTTGGATCCGGAGGTCCCGAGTTCGATTCCCGGTCAGGCATGGGATTTTCACAAGCTGAAAAATTGCCATTTCATCTTTTCCTCTGAAGTAATACCTAACGGTGGTCCCGGATAATTGTTGACTGCCAAATTATAATAATGAAAATATGAACACTCTCAGATTGTGATTATTTATATTAATAAAAAAATTTCATTTTTTTATCTTCTCATACCGGTTAAGTTGACGCCACTCTAGTTTAAGAAATTTTTTTTTATATTTAGGATGCGGAACAACATGACGAATAGAATATGATCACTCCATTTGTTCAGTTAATTTAGACGTCGAGTGGAAAAATGTCTCGTTAAAATTTCTAAAACATTTTCTTAATACGTTTGAATGTAACTTGTATTAACATTGTATTTTGATACTTTTTTTCAATGAAGTCGGAAAGTGAAGATAAATTAAATTTTTTACTTGTAATTTAAAAAGATACGGGTAAAATAATGGTCCTTTAAATAATTATTGTCGTTCTCCGTGTCGGAGTAGTAGCGTCTCTGCCTTTCATCCGAAGATTTCATTAAAAAAATTCTATTTTATATTATTTAATTGTAAAATGTAAAAAAAATTATCCTTAATAATACAAATATCATTTGCATAAGATTAGACTTTTTCAAGTTTATTTATAAAATGAATTATGTTCCTTCAAGTTCATAAAGTTTTTCTCTTTATTATTATGACAATTTTTTGATCACTCAAAGAGAAAAAATCCCTTTCGGCACGCCGGAAGGCGGAGGTAGATTTCACCGGTGCTAAGTAGGGGATAAAAAAGATTTCCACCTTATAGTTAAGAGAGACTTCAAATTTACTCAATACGACAATGGTTGCATGTGAAAAACCGTTTCACATGTTTAGCGTACGACAAGCTCCATCTTCTTACAATTTCAGTAAAATTTTGGTCATCCCTTGCCGTAAGGGTTCGTCATATCAAACATTGTTTCAGACAAAAGTTGTAGGTAATGTTTATAGTACTAACAACCACTTTAAAGCGATTCCATACTGTGCCTATTAAGGTAGGAATTAATTTTTTTTTCTCTTCGAAACCCCATTTTTTCCACCCCCTGGGCCAATAGTTGGTGATATCAAAAAACTTTACGTGGATAAGTTTTAGGCCCTTATTCAAAGAATAGTAGGAACTTTAAACGAATTCGATATTTTACTTAATAAGAAAATTATAGCGATATTTTTTTTCGAAAAAGCGCCCCATTTCCACCTTCATGGTCCGATTTGCTCATTAACGAACTCAACCGAGATTTTGGCTTATTATATTGTATGTATCAATTTGAAAGTGATTGCTGCAAAATTACGGCAGTTATCATGTCCACAAGAAAGTGATACATATACGAGTATATATATATATATATATATATATACATATATATATATATAGTGAGTATATATATATATATATATATATAAATTTATATATAACCTTTTAAACTGACGGTGGTTTTGGTGTCTAGGGGATGTGAAAAGCGAAGATATGTCGAAATTTTCCAGAAGTCGAATCATGGTACCCATTACAATAAGTAGCTTTGTTTGACATTGTATTGGTGTATTTTTCATACACGCTTATGCAGTAACTCACAGTAGTGAGTGAGTTTAAAGTTGATGCTTGTGTGTAGGGTCTACACGTTAATCGACTTATGTAATGCGTTGAACTCTGTAATCAGTGTTTTTCTGACTGCGAAATTGTGAGGTCGTCAGAAAAAAAGTCGGTCTCTTGAGCAGTACTGCGAAAGATTTTTTTTTCTGTATATACATTAATTATAAAATTATTAAATTTTTATTACTTTGATGTATGCTGTTTTATAAGAATTAATTTTACTTATAAAGAAAAAGAACTGTTAGCAATAAAGTTGCCTGTTTTTTAATTTATATAATACTCTTTTCGTTTGATTAAGTGAACTTAATTGAGATAGTATTTTAACTTCAAAGTTACTGTATTTATCTCTTTTATTTTAAGGAAAAATACGTAGAATATACTACTTTTACTTAACGATGCGAAAAGTGGTATTACATATTTTTTTAAACAAAAATAATCATTATGAGTAGATGAGATGATGAAGTTTTAGTGTTCTTTTTTTATAACAATAACAACGCAACGATTTACGCAGAAGCTAATTTTCTTCGGTAAAGAAATAATAAAATTGGCAGCCCAAAGGTGGGGAGGAGGAGGATTCCATTTCCCCTTCCGTGCCACCTCACTCCTCCTCACCCTCCTATTATCCCACCCACAGTTCATACTCATTTTTTTATTTCCTTATCTTTTTTATACTTCTATTTATTTCCATCATTTTTTTATATTTTTCTTTTGCACTACACTCACTTTTTAACTTTTGTTGTCGCATTTACCAACAGTTTTCCATAATCAAATTGACAAATCGATTCGTATTCTATCTATTGTGTTTAGATATGTTTTGAATTTTTCATTTTATTTTATTAATGATTTGTAAACGTTTAAAAAAATTATAATTTAACAAAGTTCATTGAACTCTATAGGTGTATTTACATCAGAAACATTATAAATTTATTTATAATTGATTAATTTTAATTTATTACTTCCAATATTTTTAAATATATTAATATTATGATAAATGTTTGTATTTTTAATTCGTTTAACGTTTTAATTGTTGTGAGACAATATGTTCATTTTATCGGCATTTCATTTAATCGGTTATGTAGAATATATATATGTATACAGACGATTCACGAAGAGTGTAACTAACTTTCAGGAAGTCTTCTGTTAGTGAAAATAAAGAAGAAAGTTCATTTAAACATAGTTTCGGAAACGCTACGTTCTGAGCGTTAAAATTATTTAATTCTTTTTAAAATTAAAATTTTGTTTCATTTAATACCTAGTTAATATCTGCCACATATTTGTACGTTTTATTTTTAATAAACATCAAAATTCTTACATTTCTATTTAGTATGTTGAAAATTACATCCGCCATACTCTGCCCAACGATATGTTTTTTTATGGATTTTATCTATGCTATATCACTCCGAATCAAATTCTCTGCAACTTTTTATGTGTTTATTACTCATTTAACACAGTTATTTTACGACAAACATAGGGTCTGCTTTTTGACCCCAATATTTTGTATTTTACCTTAAATTTCTCGAAAACTAATAAAAATATCCTTTTACCTGGGATATATTTATTTTTTTCAGTTTCTCATATCAGATTTCATATAAATCCACTAAATTTACTCCCTAATTTGGGTCTCAAGAATTACATTTTACCGACGGCGAAGAAATCAGGGCGAAATTTTTCGCCAGCCGACACTCGTTATCAAAGCATTTCCGGACCTGTTGGAACTTATACCTGTACATACTTATAATACTTATAAGTATAATAGTATAAGTATAATACTTATACTTATATACTTTTAATTATATGAACTTTTTTCTTAATTTTCACTAATAGAATATGGCCTGAAAGTTTGTTACACTTCTTGAATTACTCTCTCTCTCTCTCTCTGTATATATATATATATATGTGTGTGTGTGTGTGTGTGTGTGTGAGTTTATTTATGTTCCCGTATTTTATTAATAAATAACTTACAGGATATTTAAATTTTTTTAAAACCGACTTGGAAAAGATTTTACTAATGTTTAGGAGTAAATTATGTTAATCAATTCTTTTAAGAGAGTATGTGTTTACTGAATTATTTGGAAATAAGAGATCTGTGTAGTTTATTTTGCAAAAAAGGAATTTGTTTTGGAAAAATTGTAAAAGAAAATAAAAAGATTCGGTTATATACACAACAGTAACAAAACTATTGTTATATAGTAAATGGGTTGCGTCCGATAAGAGAAATTTGAAAAACATTTTTTTGATGATTTGTTTTATATAAATGTTATGTAATAATCTGTTATAATTTTTCGTCGTTTTTTTAAACTTTTTACAAATTTTTTTATAACCATTGTAATTAGTTGCAGTTAATTGATTTAATATCATTTAAATTATATTTTTCATTATAAAAATATAAATCTTTATCTTATTTCATTGTGTCAAATATTGATATACTTTAAAAAAAGATTTAATTGTATTTTTTTAATTAAAAAAAAGATTAAAAACATTCGTGCTAAAGAAGAAAAAGGAACGATTAGAAAAATTAATTTATAATTAATTTTTCCTGGTTTTAACAATTAACTCCCTTGTTTACCTAATCTATCTTATATACTAAATAAATGCATACACAAAGTAATCTCTAAAACGCCAAATATTTTCCCTCATTATTATCACTTGATTTCATGATTTTAATCTGGTATCCAAGCTCAATCAATATGTCATATCGAGAGCGTGTTTTTATTATTTTTTTTATTGAAACAAAAAAAAAATTAACCTTCTTTTAAATATGAAAAAAATAATTTAATCAGATGAGTCCGATGTGATATTTATTAAAACGGTAAGAAAGAAGATTATATACAATTTGACCAAAAATCATAATAAAAACAAAAAACCTAGATTACAGTTGGCTGATCTTTTATATTTTATGTGGAAAATCAGTAAAAAAAAGTTGGTGGAAAGTTTGAGACTGGAATCATACAGGAGGAAAAAATTAATATTTATAGAAGATATTGCTATTTTGGAAATATAATGACCGACACTGATTGATTTCTAAGGAAATTAAATAAAATAAAAAAAAAGATAAAATACAACTACGAATAACGAGTTAAATAAATATTAAGTAAACAAAATAAGTCAAAAAGGAGTTAAGATGTCAAAAAGGGGACTGCAGCAAATTACTTTTCGTACTAAAATGGTGTCAAATATAAATTTATAAATTACACAAAAATTATTTAAAATTTCGTCTTAATTTTAGTTCTTTATGGTATCAAATCATGAACCATAGGAAAACTAGATAAAATAGAGGTATTTGTAGTGTTAATGAAAAAGTGTGACAATTAAATGTGATAAAAAAACAAATTAAGATGAATTTTAAAAAAACCAGGTGTTTATAAAACGGATTACAATAAGTTTTTTATAGCTACATATTTCTCCCAACGGTGAACCAGGTTTACATTCTCAATGAAGAATGTTCTTTCCTTGATCCACGACCTCACTGCATCCTTCATTTCATTATTCGTGATGAAATGAATGCCCTAAATATCCCTAATATCAATAATTGCGGAAAGAAGTGAAAATCACAGAACTCCAAATCTGGTGAGTGTGGCGGTATGGAATAATAGGTTCAAATATAAAATTCACAAGATTCTCGGCGTTTGAACCCTATGTGTGTAGTCCAGGAATATTGAATCGTTCATTGATAATTGGGATATATTAATCATTTTATTTTTATAGTCAATTTGAATCATTTCTTCCGCCTCCTTTTGGTTCTTCTCACCGATCACAGAAATGTTTGACCGTTGCAAGATTCATCCTCAATATTCGCTTTACCAGCTTCTGATTTACGAAATTCGATCGTCTATCTTCTCAGAGTACATCGATTTCATCATCATAAATAGCTTTTAGATGATGTTAAATGTCACTAGCGTTCAATTTTTTCAACTGTACTGCACGTTGTCTTAGAAATGTTGGCATGCCGGGCGTACTCGACTCCATAAAATGACAGACTGAAAATGAGCGAAATAAAATTAAAAGATAGCAGCACCTATCGTTTTATATGACATTTTTTTCTCCCTTCAAGTTCAAATTTTATTAGATTTCAGCCACTCCTCGAATATTTCTTTGCTTTCTAAATTTGAAAATCTCAGAATCGCTTTACAAATTTGACTTTTTCCAAAAAATAAACAAAAGTGACAGCGCATAAGTAAAATTTAATGTGTATAAATTAAATGGTAAAGGTAATGGAATGGAAGCAAATTTGTTTTGGAGAGGGGGCTTGATGATACGTTACATAAGCTTGAAGCTTGTGTGTGGGATATGATATGAAATTGCAATTTTGTAGAAAAATGTCATGTCTGACAATGATTCGAACCCAGGACCACCGGATAAAATGCCGAGAGCTACCACTCCGTCATGGAGATCGTTAAATTTATTAACGTAACTTTTTATATAAATGTGTAAATGATTGAACATTTATGTCTGTAGTACGTTTCTTAAAATCTTTATTTAATTAATTGAATTTGAGATGTTAAGGCAGAAATTACTGGCAAAAGACGCTGAACATGTGATCCTGATATCATTAATATTAACTCTGATAGTAGTTCTATAACAGTGCCAGTTTTACCTTTTATTGTGTACTAGAAACACTCGTCTGTTTAAAAAGGTAAATAAAATATTTTTTTTTTTACCTTTGATTATGTATATTAAAATTTTTTTACACGAATGAACCAGTTTTGATGGTTCTTTTTTATTTTGTAAAATAAATAATTAATGATTGAATTTTTTTGCAGAAATTAGAGATTTATACAGACTATCTGAATATCTTGTTCTTTTATTATTTGTTTGTTGTTTTGTTACAGCGTAATAATATATAATATAACATTATTATGATATTTAAATTAATTTCATGCAAAAATTCAAATAATAATTAGTCTTCCTTAGGAAACGTTTAGTAGTAGTTTTTGTATGTAGTTTCTCTGCATTCTATTTCTTATTTACGTAGATTTCTCGCTCCTTTTTTAGGATTATGCGAAACTTGAATATGTACAAAGAAAACTTAAAAAAAAGAAATAAGATTTACCACAGTAAACGATTTTCCAGAGTAAAAACTATTGCTGTCTAATTCTTCTTTTGTTCAGGTGTCTTGACTGTTCACAATCAAGGCTTAGTAAGATGGTAGGTATTTTAAGTTTGTACCAGCTCGAAAAACAAAATTTAAAAAGTATTATTTTTTTATAGCGTGTTTTAAAAGAGTAGCTTATTGCTTTTTAAATATCGAAAAATATACTGCAGGTATCACGAATTTCTCCCAGGAGTTTCATAAGCGTATTCTACTCGTAAAAATAATGCAAAAAATTGTATAAACGTATGTCCTAAAATCCTTCGTTTGCTAGATATGGCTAGTAAAGATTTCGCTCAAATTTCAGTTACCCCGGTGAAACAAGGTCGTACTATAGTTTTTAGGACGTTAATTAAGGGGTAAAATTTGTAATTTCTTATGGTTTTTGACCACAAAAATCGAATAAAATATGGTCTGCAGCAGATTTTGAAAAATTGGGTGAAAACCAATAAATTGGGGTAAAAACCCCCTTTTTTATGTTTGATGCATAATATCTTTGTTAAATGGTTATTAAACACTTATAAATAAAAAAAAAAAAAAACTTGTACAGAATTTAATTCTGAACAAAATGGTATAAGATAAGTTGAATAAAGTAAAGAAAGTTTAGAAAAATTCAGATTTCATTTAGAAACTGTACAGTAGACCAAAGTGCATTATATGCAAGTAAATGTTTGAAAATGAGCCTTTTGTTGCTGTTTTTAGTTCTTCAAAACTGTTCTTAAATTGCTCAACCGCATCCATAATGCTGACAATTAATTCCTCACGAGAATTTGTTTTTATTTCGTATACAATATTTTTCATCCATCTCCAGACGCAAAAATCTAAAGGTAAATAGTTCAGGCGATCTTGGTGGCCAGGAATGTGGACATCCACGAAGGATCCATTTCTCGGGGAAAGGATGGTTTAATTGAGTGGAAACGGCATAACAGCATATATATACAATTGTAATAAAATGTGACTTTTAACTTATTTCCTCTAGTTTCTAGTTTTAGTTACGGTAATAATTAAAAAACTTTCTTAAAAAAAAAAATAAATAAATACATTTTTTGGGACGTAGGTAATCATTATTAGATTTTTTTTTTGTAGGGAAATAGAACACTGATGTTTAACACATACATTTTTTTATTATTATTCTTTACATAAAAGAATGATCAATCATAAATGGTTATTAAAGAAATAGAGAAGAGAACACAAAGAACCAAGTTCTTCTTCTTGTATTTATACGATTGTTAAACAATCTAAATGGTCATGTTGTTGTAGATTTAAATAATATTTTATGTAAAAAGTTTTTGAGGTTCCGTTTTTTTAATATTTTTAAAAAATATTTCAATATAAATTTTTAAAATTTATTTTTATGTTCGTTTTTAATGTGTATTTATTTTTCCTAGTTCTTTTGTAATTGATTGAGCATCGAAATGCATTTCTATTTTTACTTTTTCTTTGTTATTATTATTTTTTTTTAATAGGCTATATATAAAAACTAAAATATGTTCTTTGACTGATTGATTACGAATGGTGAGGAAAAATATTTTGTAATATATAAATAAAAATACTTTCATTGTTAAAGGAGGAATCTACATTTGAGAAATTTACATTTCTATAACCCATATGTGGGTGTATATATATATATATATATATATATATATATATATATATTCATATAGTGTGTGTATGTTGGTAAATGTGTAAGAATGTTACAGTTAAAGTGGATATAAGAATAAGAAAGAGAATGAGGGAAAGAGAAAGTAAAAGAAAGAAAGAGTTGTACAGATAGAGATAGATATTGACGGGTGATAAAGAGAAGTGAAATGTGTGCGAGTGAGAAAGGAGAATCCTGTCCTTGGCCGTCAATGCCGCACCTCGTCTAACTTGTAACCGGTGCAATTGAACGTGTACCGTGAACTGGAACAAGTCACGGTGCTGTGTACTCCCTTGTCCTTCCGTAGAAATCCCTCTGCTTCTAATGTTATTGTTATTGTTGTTAGTCTTGTAGTTGATGTTATTGTTATTTCGTAGTCGAAGTAGGGGAGACAGTAAAGAACAAAACCGAGTTAATACAGTCTGTGACGGAACATTTCCTTGAATACTTAAGAATTTTGTTGTCCGTGCTCGTTATGAAATTTTAAATTGATTTCTATGTCTGTATTTTCTTTGATATATATTTTGTCTCATCCAGATTTAATATATCTTAAATATACTTTTTTTATATTATGTCCGTTTCAGTTATTGGTTTATTTTAAATTTAAATATTAAAAACTGAACATCGATTGTATCCATATTACTTAAATAAAATGTACTTATTTGTAAATAAATGACCTTTGTTAAAATTTAATTTCTTTATTTTCTAAAAATATATCCATTTTAGCCTCGTCTTATTATCATTATTATTGATATATCGTTAATATGAATAATATCCTGAGTATCGAAATTTAATCTTACCCAAATGTTAGAATAACTTCAGAAAATTTTTGAATTTAATAAACGAGTAAACTAACGTGTATGGCAGTTACGTATAATTAAAAATGTGTTGCAGTTTCGATTATAACCCTATTGATAATAAGAATAGTCAATTTGTTGTCAATAATTCATAAACTTGATGGAAATAAAATAGAAAATTTGATTTCCAAATATTTTAGCATTTAAATATATTTAAATTCAAGGAAATAGCTTATGAATTTACTTCCAGATAAATACACAAACAGTTTTACGTTCCTATTAATATTTTTAGTAACGAATAAAAATTTTATATAATAATACAACTATAAAATAATGTAAAAGGAATATATATATATATATATGGTTTATTCCTTTTTACATTATTTTATTTATATATATAAGTAAATTCTGACTTCTATGGTGGAGTGGTAGTGTTTCAGTCTTTTATCCATTGAATTTCGGCCAGGAAAAAAAAGAATTGTTTTAATCTTTATATCTATATCTATTTGACTTATATAAATTTAATTTTAATATGTTTGAAAAAGGTCATTCCAACTTAGTAATATCAAAAATTTAATTACGTTGTAAGTAAATAGCCTAAGGTAAAATTTATTTATTTTTCTAAAAATATATAGTTTAGCTTCATTATTGTTATATCGTTATATCGATAATGTAAATAATACCCTGAGTAACGAAAATTGAATCTATCTCGAATATTAGAATGCTAACTTCAGAAAATTTTGGAATTTAATAAACGCGTAAATTAATGTGTAAAGCAGTTGGTATGAATTGAATAAAAAAAAAATTGTTTTAAAAAATCATGCCTTAGTAAACTCTTTTACCAATAATATATATTACAGTCTGCTTTTTGAAAGACCTTAAAACTCTCTTCTTTTTTATTCATTTTTAGAGTTCTCATTTCGAATTTTATCTAATTTTCCCTTCCATTATATAACTGTATTTAAAAGATGTCTATTCATTTTCTTTCTGTTTTTCCTATTTTCTTTGTTTTACTCTTGTAAAATAAAAATCCATACCAACATTTTTTCTAGTTCTTTTATATATATATATATGTGTGTGTGTGTGTGTGTGTGTGTGTGTGTGTAATTTATTTATTTATTATTTAATATTTATTTTACTTGTTTAGTGATCTTGCGTATGCCACTATGATTTTTTTATTTGTTTAAATTCTTCCATCCTTCTTTGTAATTTTATTCTGTAAGTAACAAATTCTCTTATAATTAGTTTTTCTTTAAAATTTAATTACCTTTGTTTTAGTTTAAAAATTTATACTATAAAAACATCTGAAGGAATTTGTCATAGGGGTTATTTAGAAGCTCATAATATATTGCATATAATGTGCCTCAAATTACACTAATACGAAGAAAGAGTATATACTATTGAATGAAAGAAGTTTAGTAATTAATATTAAGATCTAGGAATTGAAAAAAAATTCTGCAATATATTATTTAAGGGAATTTAAAGAAATACAAAAATTAGGTCAGAAAAAGATATACACTTTGAATTATATGGGAGTGAATCGGTTGCACTTTTACAAACAGTACTTTTGCAAAACCATTATTAAGATTTCTGTGAGGAATCTAATTAATTCACATCTTCGTGAGAAATCTGTATAATAAATTAGTTCTTACAGGTATTTAAATTTTTATTGGCCAAATAACTGATTTTTACGTGTTTTGTATACGTGTAGATATTAATTTTTTTAAATTTTTACAAAGATTGCACTTATTTAACTCATACAAACAAATAAAAAAAACCTTGCGTAGTTCTGTGCAAGAAGACCGACTTTGCGAACGTACTACATACATTCGATAAACGACTAGACTAACACATGCATCAAGTTTCAACACACTCACCTCTGTGACTCACTGCATAAGCGTGCATGAAAAATAAACCACTGAGCAGTTAACATAATCTTAATTAAGTTTATGTTGTCTGTTGATTTTAAATTATGCGTAACTCAAGAACCAGTCAACTAAACTTCATCAAATTCTCACATACACAACTTGAGATACACTACTACAGCAAATTTAAATTTCATTGAAATTGTTGTAGCAGTTTTGGAAATTTTGCAGTCACAAAATTTTATACGTGAATGTTATTTTGGAGGTTTGAGAGTCACAAAATTTGTTACATGAATGGTATTTTGGTAAGCCTCATACTTCAAAATCTAAAGAAAATTCATTTTCACTCTCAAATCTCACTATTCGACTAAAAAAGATACCTCAAATTGAGGTTATTTTGCCTTTTGTTGACTTTAAATTGAGCGTAACTCAGGAACAACTCAACCACTCATCAAATTTTCTCGTTTACAATTTCAGATACAAACAGTATACCTAAATTATAATGAAATTTGTGGATTTGAATGATCTGTTAATTTGTCATTTAACCATTACATTATCAGTTAAACGTCTTCATGTTAGTGTATTTGTAAGTTATCATAAATGAAATTGTTAAAGATATATGTTCGTGCATCTGTCAGTAATCTTATTGTGTTAACTAAAAGCATTACAGTATTATAACAGAAGGCTTTGCGCAACCTTATATAATCTTAACTCGGTTTGTAAAAGCTCTTTGTACACTATAAATTAATTGTGATGTTATGGATAGTTAAGATCATTGTGATAGAAGTACAAGTCTAAATTAATTATCAAGTTTTCCGCATTTAATATTGTTTTGTTCATTACAAGTTAAATTTTTACCGATAGTTGAAGCTTATTAGTGAGTAACAGGAACTATATTAGTTTCCTAATTTTTATGAAAAAACAAGCCTAGCCTTATTTTATTCCCATCGAGTTTTCAGTGAATCTACGTAATTTAATTTTATTAGATTTATTTATCTTCAAATAATTGAAGAAGTTATTAAATGGAAATAGAAATTATTATTAAATAATAAATAAATAAGTATTAAATAAATAAATATTATAATAATAAGTATATAAATCAATAAGTATTATTAATTAATAAGTAATAAATAAAAATATCATAAAATACATCCTGTTATTTAAAAATAAGTAATAATTTATTTTCTTGTTTTATTTGGATGTTTTTTTTTACCAATAGTTTTCCAATTATCAGCTAGTTTTCAACTAATAGTTATTTTAATCAGAAGTAGTTATAAAAATATAAGAAAAAACACGCTAGTTTTGACAAGCTAAGTAAGAAAATAAATATATAAAATAATGCAAATTTAGCTATTATTACCATCGATTAATAAATATTTATAGAAAAACTGTGTTTAAACATTTTGTATCAATGTGGGCTATATGTAGTAATTATCATTAAAAAAAATAAAAGATAAAAAAAAAAATAGTTGGAATATTATCTTGCTCCGCTGTATTGTTTGTACTATTAGATGACGGTTAAAGAACTTTTCCTCTTTTTATATTTCTATATCTTATCTACGTCTATAATTAAAATTATTATCTTCAATAGTGCTTCGTCTCTTCGTAATAATGACCGATTATCATTTAATTGCTTTACACCATGATTTTTTTTATTCAGCATGTCAAATGAATATATCTTTTTTGTCTTATTTTTTGAAAACAGTAATTCTTGACTGAAAAAATATATGTTACCTAGGATATGGCTGGCATCTGGAATACAGTTTGTCGATAAATGCTCAAATTTTGCGATAAGTAGAAAAAGTTAATTATTAAACAATTACTAGGATATATGCTTTTAAATTTTTTCGAGTGGTCAAATGTTTTATTCGTGTATCGTTTTTAGTACGTCAGTATTTACTTGCATAGGCTAACAAAAATATAATTAATGTAATAACAGAATCCCTCTATTATTAAACATTATTTTAAAGTTTATTATTATACTTTAAATTTATCGGCATAGAAATAAAGCGACTGGTAGTATTTAGAGGAAGTATCGAACTATAACCTACCTAATTGCCGGCTTTGTTGAAGCAGTGTATACACTGCTTCAACACTAACACTTTGTTTCAGAGAGAAGTTAATTAATTTTTAATTTTACACCGTCTGTCCCGGTTTTTTCTTTGCCTGTAAGCATATAAAGCACCTAAGGGACAAGAGACACAGTCATAGTTTCTTTCTCCGACATTAATGGTATTCACTAAGAAGTCACTCCTCATGGTGCTCAAACTGAGAATGCTATTTGTAGGACTGAGTGTTATCAGAATTTCGTTTATTGGGCGGGTTGGGCGTACTGATATGCAACCGCATATTTGAATGGGTGGAAAGGGCAATGGAAAACCACTTCACTCCTCATTTTTTCTATCAGATCTAACTAATACGATTAATCTTTTGAATAGTAAGCCTTGTATTATCAATAAGTATTGCTTGTTATTATGAAAGATGACTGAATTATATTTTGGGAGTGATTTTGACTCATTTTAGGTTCACAAAAAAGTTACCTTCCCTACTAAATCTGGAATAGTATTCTTGTTGTTCTTAAGGATAACTGTGCTATTTTCAGGAATGACTCCTGATTAATTGTAGGTTGTCTATTTCCTTTACAGGAATGACACTTATACGTACGTAGGACTATACAAAAGTAGCGTAAATCACATAAAGAGTCTACAAAAAAAAAATCAGGGTTTTGAAGCTATTACTATTTATTAACTTTGACTTAATAAATCACAAATAAGTAGTTTCCCTACAAGTGTTCAATGTGAGCACCTTTTGTCATGCAGCGTACACCCAAGCCAGTAGGAGAGTTCTTTCCATACTTTAACTAGCATGCTTGAAGTAATAGACGCGATAGCTGCTTCAATCCTACGCTTCAAATCAGGTAGATAATAGACAGCGGAGGCACATACACAAGTTGAGGAAAGAGCCATTTACGCAGCATAACCAAGTAAGCAACTCCTGTTACGCTTGCTTCAGCAAAAAGAACGGTCCGTAAACTTTCCTTCTGAATATTGCAAAGATAAAATCTAATTTCGGAAAGTCCCTTTCGCATTGTAAGAATTTATTCAGACATTGTGTGTTAAATTTTCCATTAAGACGAAATGTTGACATATCACCAAAGACAGTACGATCATAAGAAGTCGTCGTCTTCATGCAGCGCCTTTTCAAATGCGAAGTCCGCACGCAAAATGTAGTCGATAGGGTTCAAAAAGCTGTAAACGGTATGGACGCATGTATTAGCGTTTTCTTAAAACATTATAAACTGTCATCAACACTGCTAGTTCGCGGCTGTCCTTCCTAATAACAACCTTTTATGGACTACGCAAAAAAGACTCCCTGACGTGTTCAACATTTTCTTCAGACATCCTCGGTTACCCGGGATTCTTCTTTGTATATAGACAGACATCTGGTCATTTCAAACTGATTATACCATTGACGAATGTTATTCTCGCACGGAAGATCACAATTAAAATTTCTACACAACGCGCGTTGAACTGTAACTACAGATTCATTTAGGAAACTTCAATAGAAGTTTTTCAGAAGGATTTCAGGAATCGCCATCTTTGCTAATGGCACTATCAAGCGGAAATCGACGGCCATGCGCGGAACTAAAATGTAGTTTTTGCCCTTTGATTCTTGCCTTAAATCAACACTATTCACTTTATCCAAGAGAATCGTAAAAAGTTAAAACCCCGGTATTCTTCTTTGTACATCTGGTATATCGCGAATAATTTGCATATTCCTGATACAAATATTGAAGGTAAACGCCGAGCTCTGCTGCGAATCAGTACAGGTATGCCGATCTGCGTAGCGAAACGGTAGCTTTTCTACATTTCATCAAGAATGTTCTGGGTTCGAATCCCGTTGGGCATTACACGAGCAAATTATAAGCTTGTAGGGTTTTAGCTTATAAGCGAAAAAGTTATTTTTTTTATTTTAAAAAAGTAAGAGGAAAGTAGCTGTAATTGGGCGTAAATTTACTCTTACCGATTAATAAAGAAAAAATTAATTTTCTTAAAATTTGTCATTTAAGTAAATATTAATAAATACTGTTAATAATGGTTGAGGTTCAGCTACGAGTAGCTAACAATAAAATAAAATAAAACTATTATTATCATAATTATTTATTTTATACATTTATATATTTTCCTATGTAAATTGAATAATCGGATTTATTATATGGTTATTTATTAGAGGATTGTATTTACATATAAAAGTATCTTTTTTGTGTCTGTATAAAGATATATATAGTCTATTTATGTTTATATAATTATTATACAGGTATTGCAAACTATTTTATTTTTAGCAGATTCATAGTGCATGAAGCGTAAAGTTATTCAAACAATAATATAATCTACTTGAATGACTATAAATGTAAAATTATATTATTCTGTATAGTTATTTACGAGTATAATAAAAAAATAAAACTTTATATAAAAATTTCTCGTTGAAATTTTTTTTTTGTTGTTGCGGATTTAAAAAAAATACATAATTATTTTTATTCATTCGCCGTAGAAAATACTAATATAAATTCATTTATAAAATAACTGCTTCATTAACTACTGCAGTTAAGAGTACTGTTACAATTTACTCTAGCAATTTTAAACAATAATTATTTTTGAATAAAACAACTATTAGTTGAAGATTTGCTCGATTCTGGATAATTGTTTTTCAAAAACGTCTAAATTGATTCTTCACAATGAGAAAATATTAATTATTACCCGTTTGATTTGAAATATTTTAAGAACATTTTTTGGTCGTTTCACACTTGTGTAAAGCCGAATTAAATTATAAAATAATCAGAAAGAGTAATTTCTTTTAATATTTTTTAACATTAAAAGTAATAAAGTAGGATTATTTGTTACTTTGATTATAATGCGAGATATTAAGCTTCAAACTAATCATCAAAGGTAATAATGAAACAAATTTCATCGCATAAAGATCGTTTTATTTTTTAAGTTCTATTTTTATTTTTAATATTTTTTACAAAAAAACCCTGCTAAATTACATGTCCCAACAATTTTTTTTCAGTTACAACAATTTACAAACATTATAGATTTTCCAAAGATAGCGGCCAGTCGTAAATTTAAATAGTATTCTAACGAAAAATTGTTTGATATTACCTTTTTTCTTTTTCTTGTTTAGCCTCCGGAAATTACCGTTCAGATATTTACTTTAGAGGATGAATGAAGATGATATGTATAAGTGTAAATGAAGTTAGTCTTGTACAGTCTCAGTTCGACCATTCCTGAGATGTGTGGTTAATTGAAACCCAACACCAAAGAACACCCGTATTCACGATCTAGTATTCAAATCCGTATAAAAGTAACTGCCTTTACTAGGACTTGAACACTGGAACTCTCGATTTCCAAATCAGCAAGCTGATTTGGGAAGACGCGTTCACCACTAGACCACTAGAAGGTGGGTTGTTTAATGTTACCTAGCGAAAAAAAAATTGATATAGTTTGTGAGATTGACTAATTTTTAGCTCTTTTCTATCATTATTGTAAGAAAAGTCATATTATTCGTAGAAATATATTGTTTAATTTTACTGAAATGTATGTTTTCTAAGATCGCGGGAACTGTTAATATTATTACTATAAGCTAAAAAATTATTCCCGACATTAAAGCGTTACAATAGATTTCAGCTATTTCAGTAACTGTACCGAATCTGGTTATTGTTACATATATTTAAAATTTGAACTGTCTTTAATTTTTAATAAATAAAAGGTTTCTTTGACATTTCTTTTTACAATAAAATAGATTCAATTCCGTAGAAGTAAATATAAAATAAAATAGACACGAATGAATTTTCAACAACTCTTTTGACTTATTAAATCTAATTCTCTGAATACAAAATGATTGATTACCAAATCCAATCTCAAAGTTGAGTAAAAAAACAAATATCCCTTTTAAATTTTCAAAATTTTTATGAAAATTGTGTAAACTAAATTTTCTTTTGATATCTCTTTGAAAAAATATATGAAAAATTGTGTTAAGTGAAGACGAAATGAAATTCCATATTGAACATTTCAAAGGAATGAATTTCAGAAAAAAAATTGCTGTTTTTAAAATTTTCGTTTGTAAAATATTTCCCAACGTACACCTTCAGCTAGAAAATATTAAAAAAAAAACAGTAAATTTTATTAAAATCGATTCCGTTTTGATGAAATTAGCCAACGGACTACAACAGAAAAAACCAAAGGCTGAAATTATATCGAAATCACATGAAATAAACATAAATCTTCGAGTACGGAAATAGATTCAGCAGATATATAATCTTTCGCAGTATTTTAAATTATATTATATATAAACTGTTTGAATTAAAATACATATCTCATGATTGTATTTTTTTTTACTGAGATGATGAGAGAAAACTTATAATTTTCTGAACGTATAAAAAAAGAAGAAAATTGAGTAGTGTGAGGAATTCATCGCCTTCCTATATAAATTTCAAATGAATATATTTTGTAACTCATGACACGTTCTTTATTGGCTTGTTTTGTTGGAGGAGGGGGTTGGCAAGGAAAAGGGTATGAGATACGTTATGGTATGGTGTAGTGTGAAGGTATTAACTTAATTTGAGGGTGTAAGCCGCTCGGAGAAGGCCCATTGACGGTGGGTGTGCAAAACTGACGACCCCCAAGCCGTTATACTCCGTTGTTTGCTACTATTGTAGCTTGGCACAGCTTGTTATTGTATGGCCAGGCCTCGAGTCAAGAGTCCCTGTCTTATGATACATGAGTTAAGGGTGCAGAGGTCCCGAAAAACCTCACTCGTCATCTGCTGTTACTACTAGACTTAAAACCTCCTTTCTTCATCTTTTGCTTTTTTTTATTTTTATTTCTTTCACCTTCCATTTTCTTTTTATCATTACACACAGGTCTAACATCAATTTTTTTCTTCCTATACCATGTAATTATGTAACATTAGTTTCCTTTTATTTTTGGTATGTAAAATCTATTACGATATTGTTTTTTTTAAAAAAATAATAGTAATTATAGAAAAAATTATAATTAACGGAAAATTAAATTGGAAAAAACTTTTTAAAAAGACGCTGAAAGTTTTCAAAAATTCGTTTAAAATCTAAAACTAGATCTTAATCAGTTGGCACCGAGGAAATAATATATATGGAGTGTACGTAAAAGAACTACACGGTTTTAAATTAAATTTATTTTATTTTATTTAGAATTACAAGTGTGCATGAATAATTACATGGAAGTACAAAGTCTAAAACTTTTTTTATTTGTTAATGTAATTCAATATGAACACCGTTTCAGCCCTACAGACGTCAATATATACGCCGATAATTCACCTCATTCCATACTCTGGAGAGCATATCTGCAGGAATCACTTCCACGCCTGCTGTTATTCTTTGGCGCATGTGGTAGAGTAATTTTTTTTCTGTACGATATCTTTTACGTAGCCCTAAAAGAAGAAATCCATGGGCGTCAAATCAGATTTCGTGGTGGCCGAGTGATTGGAGCTTTTCTACTTATCTGGCCTTCTAGGAATCTGTAATTGAGCTCAGTCCTCACAACCTCTGCATGATGTGGAAAGTTTCCATCCTGATGGAAAAATTAGGCTCTCCACATTTTCAGTCTGCGGAAACACATGGTTCTTTAACATGTCTGAGTGCACTGTGCCCGTACTAGTTTGCTCATGAAAAAAAATGACCCAAAAATTTGATTAGGCATGATACCACACCAGGTATTCACGTTCGGACAGTTGCTAACGAATTTCACCGATTCGTGTTGATTTTCTGAGACACATATTCAACAATTATGGCGATTCACTACTCCATGAACATGAAATGTCGTCTTATCAGAAAATAAAATGCGCTGTAGGTAGTTTTCATCATTAGAAATAAAATCTAACGTGGTGGTTAAAAATTGAAATCTTTTTGGTTTGTCTTTAGGTTTAATTGCATGGAGTACCATGCAATTAATTTTGTTTATAAGCACGAAGTTTCAATCACTTGCGAACAATATCATAAATAGTGCTTCTAGGAATTTTAGTGTTGACAACTAACACTAACAGCTGAACGCTTCGGACATGGAAAGACAGTCAAATTCTTTCTGTGTTTTCTGTCTTCCTGGTCAATATTCTTTCAAACCGTTTCTAGATCCCAAAAACTGTTCACTTCACTTACGTACGCATTTTTTGTCACTCGAAGAATTTTCACGATAAACTCTAATATAATTTTATTGTGCGAGAATCAGTGACTTTGTTTCTGCGAAGCAGTACACGCATTATGTTTTCTCTTGTGGTTACGCCATGGTACTGAAACCCGGGCTCATTTCAGCTTGGCTGCTACCCGACGGAGAATGTGTAAATTAAAACTTAATCGTTACCACTT
The DNA here is from genome assembly GCF_047948215.1 of Lycorma delicatula. NCBI lineage: Eukaryota > Metazoa > Arthropoda > Insecta > Hemiptera > Fulgoridae > Lycorma > Lycorma delicatula. Next base: position 130,756,344 of record NC_134458.1, on the reverse strand, counting down.
CAAGATTACGCATAAAATACTGTCGAGTGCTGCAAAATAAAAACTATTCGATCTTGAATAGTTAGCCGTAACTTACGTAGAGTTTTGCAATTGGCTTCTGTATTTGTAGTCGTTCCACGTAGCATGAAATCAATCAGCAGTATGCCAAACCGATCCCAAAAGACTGTGGCTATCAATTTGCGTCCAAATGACTGTTTCTTGACCTTTGTCGCTCTGGTTGGTGATTGAGGATGACTGCCGTTTTCTCTCTGACGTGTAATACAAAATCCATGTTTCATCGCCGGTAACAGTCGAACTAAGGAACTTATCACCTTTTTCTGTGTAGCGCATCAAATTCCAAAGCAGATCCCATTCGGATTTTTTTGTCACGTTCCGTTACGACGTGCACAAATCTTTCTGAAGCCTAAATGGTCATGAAAAACGCGACCGATAACAACTCTTGAAACGCCAGGAAAAAGAAGGGCCAGGTCGGAAATCGTTGAGCGACGATCTTTTTTGATTTCATCATCGACGCATTTCATCAAGTCCGCAGTGATTATCGAGGGCCTCCCCGAATGTTCTTCATCGTGCCCATTAATTCTGTTATTTCTAAACCTTTCACACCATTTTTGGACATTTCGTTCATTCATTACATTGTCACCGTACTCAGAAACCAACTGCTTGTGAATTTCCGCCGGTTTAATATTTTGATGGTTTAAAAAACGTTTGTCTACAAGTATTTCACAGTCGGTGGCAACATCGATTATCCTATTCATTTTAAAACGCAATAACTCACACGTAATCAAAGATACTACAACGCTACAACTTACAGAAAACAGTGCAGTGTGTACATTACTAGCGTGGCCTTGAACGACACCACAGGTTCTCTAAACTTAAGTAGAGAAATTTCCCAGCGGTCTTTACTTTAGAGATATCCCTCGTTTAAAAGTAATGAAGTGCAGAAATGGAAATCAAGAAGAAATAATTATTGGCAAATAAAACACATTTGAGCCGCTGAAAATTTCGCAAGTTAGATTTCCCACCACGACCTAATGCACGCCTCTCTTATATAGAATTGGTAAGGTAAAAAAATTCTAATAAAATTCAAGTTCTAGTAAAAGGTAGTAGTTGCTTTTGTACGGATTTGAACATAGGTAGTAGATACCGGTGTACCTTGTTGGTTGGGATTCAATTATCCACACACATCTCAGGATTTTTGGCGTATGTCTGTATAAGACTAAATCTTATTTGCATGTTTTACATATCATCCTCATCTCATTGGGCCATGGGGAGAGGGTTATTATTGTTCACTAGTTGAACAGATTGCAACGTACATATTAGGAAAATAAATAAACTATATTTTTTTCGGCGATATTGAACTATATTTTTTCGTTTCCCTTGAAACGATCATCTGGTTGTAAAAGAGCAACATTTTTTAAAACGGTTTTTACTATTTTTTTTTTCAATTTTAATAACCGTTTATCATAGTTGTTTATTTAGATAACAATAAAAATTATATTCCTACACCACGAATTACTTGAAAAGAAAAAAAGTAACTGACAAATTTTTTTTGGTAAAATTTCAGCATTATATTTTAATATAATGCTAAATATTATTTATATTATTTAATTTAAACTAAATTATAACTTTACGAGGGATCTTTTCTTAACGTGGTTTTTATCTTGTACTATTTTTCAAGAAGTGATCTAAAATAAAAATTAAAAATGTATGTATTTTTACCTCAAAAACTGAACTATGTCTTGGCCAAAAATCATACTAAAAGCTAGTGGTATGAATGGTGGTTGAATTACAGTTTATGGTGTTTGTAAAAAATAAAAAAAAAAACAGAGTGTTTGCTGAGTAGAGGAAACGTATGAATTGCATTGTTTTTCGAGGAAGGAAGGAGTACATTAATTAGATGTCAACTTTATAACTATGCAAAAGTTTCTTAAGACTGACGCATGTAAAGACTCGAAGGTAAATTGATATTAATCAGAATTGTTTTCAATGAGAATATGATACTCATAAAAAAGTAGTTCCTCTTTGATTGAGATTTTACTTACTGGGTTAATATAGTCTATATTTTAGTTAGATTTGAAGTAGTAATATACATCAATTCATTTGGTTCGATACATAAGGCAATGGAAAATTACTCTTCTCTATCTGTAGTAAGTACGGTTTGGACTGTATATTATTCTTAAGAAACACGAGTTGCTTTTGTTTAGGTTACTTACAGCTGTTTGTTTATGTGTTAACAGTCATACGGTGGATGTATCGGCTTTGTTATTATTATTTAGTTTTTATTTTCTGAGATATCCCTTTTTAAATCAATAAAAAGCTGTTTTTATTTTTCTAAACTTGTAGCTAGTAGATATTTTCATATTCAGTGTATATTTTTTTTTTAGTTTAACAGTTTACGTTAGGACCAGAAATATTAGTTCATTAGTTAAACGAAGTGTTATCATTTTAAACCTGATTCAGATCGCTGAAAATCTGTTAATTGATGACCTGCGTTACGTAACCAATTGATAATTCATTTATTGGGATGTGTTAGGATTTATGTAGTTGTTGGAAGTTGTCAATTTGAGATTTCGTTAGTTCAGTTTCTATTTTAATTAAACCTTACAGTAAACCTCCTAGAAGTTTGTTTATTTTTTCTAGCATATATTAAAAAAAGTAGTATTAAAAATTAATTTATTTTTGATTCTCGCTTGAATTTAGCTGTAATGGATGTTCTGGAAACTAGAAAAACATCATAAAAATAAATATTGGGAGTTGAAATCGGTGGTTTAGCTGGAGGTTTACTATTTTTCACTGTTGTTATTGATGGAAAAATAACTAACTACTTGTTTTATTTCATATAGGAGTAGATTTTAATTCTAGATTCAGTTAGTGTAAAATTATTGTTATCGCTTTGATAAAATTTTGAATTATCACGTTCTAGTTTTAAGACGCTTATTTTTACTGCTATACAAGACCAATTTTAATTATTCTACTGAGAAACGAAACGGTTTTGATTTTAAATTAGAAAAAAAGAACACAAATATGAATCCTATTTTCTTAAAATGCATACGAGGGTTGTTAAAAAAAAATACCTAACTTTTTAAATTGCGCACCAATGGGTGCAGATGGCGTACTCTGGCCATCGTGCGCACCTAGCGGCATATCTTCATAACATACAACCTTTTACTGGGTTCCGATCTATGCGTTAGTTGTCGAGTAACGACCGATTGAGTGACTTCCTGCCAAAGCTGCTTGTCGGTTTCATTAAAAAGCAAAACATTCCGACTGCTTAAACAAACATACAAGAATGATTACATGAACCGAACGCGTTGCTATGATTGATTTAAGCGTTTTAAGGTGGGCAGAAGTTCAGTTCGAAGATCCAAGGACTGGACAACCTTCCACGTCAACAGACGACCGACATGTTCAGAGTGTGAGCGCTGTAATCCGTCAGAATTGTTCTTTAACAGTCCGTAAGATTGCCGAAAAACTTGGCATAAGTATAAGAACTTGCTATCAAATTCTGACTGAAAAACTTGAAATGCATCCCGGCAGTGCAAAATTCTTGCCGGGTTTGTTGACAGATGACCAGAAGCAGAAGCAAGTTGAAATCTGTCAGAAACCACTTGCAAATTTGGAATGTTGTCGTAAAAGTTTTTCCCAGTTTTACCTAAAATTTCACACAAAGGGGTTGTTCCTCTTAACTTCTTTATTTTTACTTTTTCACTAATCCAATGAGCAGCTTATGCACGACCTTTCTTAATCGGTAGTAGTTTGATAACTAACGCATAAATCGGAACCCAGTAAAAGGCGGTATGTTACCAAGATATGCCGCTAGGTGTGCACAATGGCCGAAGCATGCCATCTGCAGACGTTGGGGCGCAATTTAAAAAGTTCGCTGTTTTTTTGAACAACCCTCGTAAATTTTATTTTCTATAGTTTCCAGTATGTTTATTTCGGAATTGACTGTATAACTACTTTGATAAATAAGTTCGGAATCTTTCATTTCTTACTTTTATTTGGGAATAAGAAAAATAAAATATTTTTCCGTACGACAACAAAATTATAGTACCTCTTTCTTCTTTTTTAATTTTTATCCCAATCGGATAATTTTACTCAAATTTTTGTCAGACTAGTAGTAGGTTCTAATTCTTCTCAAATGTAACATAAAAACAGGAAAAAAACGATGGGTGTTTTTTGATCATGCTTTTTGTAGGTTGTTTGATACATTTTTAGGTAGGTAAAATCATTTTCTTTATTAATTTTAACTATTTTCTCTAAAATAAACATTTTTAAAATCTCTTCTTTTATCCCCAATAAAGCATTTTTCATTATATGTATGTAATATTACCCATAATTATTAGTGTTAAAAAAAATGTATTTTAGACCTATATAATATAATAAGTAATAATATAACAGAATTATTTAAAAGTTTCGTAATAGGTCAGTAATTTCTGATATAAATTGTTAAAAATGATCTTTTTTCGTAACTGAATTGCGTTAAAGGATATAATATTTAGTAATTAAGTCGATAAAGTTAATTTATTAGCATAATCTGTTATGATTAAAGATTAATTAAACATAAAGTTACGTAATTTATCAATATTACTAGTTTTACTGCACATTACAATTATTACTAAACTAAGTTGTGAGCAAAATTACTGTTCAATTGGAAGAGAAATCAGTTTGCAGGAAGTTGTATTTGTTTGCTTGTAACTCTCTCCCTCTATCTCTCTCTTTTTTGCTCTCTACACTCTTCCTTTCCTTATTTGTATGTACATATTATATAAAATAATGGTTGCAGTTTTATAGTGCAGCAAAAATATCGTGCATAATAATTATCAAGAATCTACGGCGTGGAGTTCCTCCTCTGCTGAATTGTATTGAAGTTTGGTTTATATTACGCTGCATAGCTTTGCATATTCCATTACTTTTACACTAATGCATAATTTATTGTAGTATCGTGTTAAACATATTATTGTTTTACATTGTAAATTTAAATAGCAAATATGTTTTAGTTATTTTATAGAAGCGAAAAAGCATCTTTTTATTGAATTGGGTTCCTTTATAAACAGAGCAAATATAAGAAGTACCGATTTTCCTTAATTTGTGTCTTTAAATTTTTTAGATGTAAATAATATTTACTATATTTTGCAATAAAGAATTTTTTAAATTATATTCCAGTATGAATGACCTTTAATATTTTATTACGAAGGAAAAATGTAGTAGAGCGATGTAAGTTACTTACAACTTATAAAATTCTTTTAGTTTATTTTTTATCTGGTCGCTGTACGGACAAATTGAAAAAATATAACGTTTTGACGCTATCATAGTTTTTACTTTCCCGGCTGTAGCTTTATTGCTACTATATAGCAGATGTAACTGTAAAAGGAAAATCTCGATGTCATGTTTTTTGAGAAATTGGTGGCATTAAATTTTGGTAAAAATTTAAAAAAAGGATAGGCATAGTTTTCGCCATTTTAAATTTTGACTTTTTGTATACGGCCGTAGAAAAAAAACAGTGCACGTGGTTGTGCTCTTCTACGATGAGAGTACTGTACTTATTTAAAATTCCAAAATTTTAAGTCAATCAGAATTACGGGTGGGATATAAATATAATATAAATAATATAATAATAATATAAATATAATATTTAATATTATTTCTAAACAGTTTTCACCTCATTCACTCGAAAACTTGTTGACTAAAACATTTGGCACAGATATTTGGCTATATATATTTCCATGTATTGAGCCTAATTTTCGCCCAATCGGAAAAGGGGGGATCGCAGTACCGATTTAAATCACTTTTTCGCCGCAGGACATCCCGGAAGATTTTGGCAAAATTTAAGGGACTGATTCAGGCATTAAAATAAACAGAAAAGTCCATTTAGACAAATCCTCTATCTCACTTCATATTCTCTCTGACTCCCCCCTCCCCACTGGCATTAGCTGTACGGTGTGTCCTAAGAGGTGTAAGCCAAACCTTAAGTGATTAATTCAGGGCAACAAAATAAACATTAAACTTCATGTAGGTAAATGCGTATCTCACTTTATTTTTTTACCGGTTTTGTTTTTTCAATAAAAATTTACAGTTTAAGATATTCTAATGAAATCATGTACCCGTCATTAATTGTTCCATAAATATTAATTTTATAAATTAATGTTCTATTAGAAAAATTTAGTTATTTATTGTAAAAAATTCTGATGTGGACACCACATGACTTCCTTGTACGCCTATTAAATTACTTATAGACATTTGTTTAAAATAAAAAGTACATAAAATTTTATTTCATTAATAATATCTGATATTTTTTCTTATTTTCTTCTTTTATTTTTATTGAATTATTATTTATTGTAAAAGGTTTTTTACTATCAGAGGTTAATAAATCATTATATTTAAGTTTAAAAAAAGAATTAAAAAAAGAAGGAGCTGAAGTCTGATTCGCACTGATGTGCCTTCCCCTTGTAAGATCCAAATATTTCATTAGTTAAAATTTTATTTAGCTTATCTCTGGAACCAATGAAAATAAGTACAGCTAATGATATATCGTTGAAAAACTATCAATGATTGCTTATTACTGCAGTTAAGAAAAAGTCCATAATCAAAAAAAAAATTAGATTTTTGGCTTTTTGGACACTTTTGGTCCAGTCGATTGAAATCAAAAGGGGAGGTGCACAACTAGTCCCAAATCCAAAATTTCAACATCCTACGGCTAATCGTTTTTGAGTTATGCGAGATACATACATACAGACGTCGCTGAAACTAACCAAAATGGATTCAGGGATGGTCAAAATGGATATTTCTGTTGAAATGTGGAAACCGAAATTTTTCGCGATCACAATACTTCCTTTACTTCGTAAAAGGAAGTAAAAATGACTCCTCATTTATACAAACCGATTGATAAACAGCTGCGATGTGACTGAAATTGTTGAAGTGGAACTCAAGATGCGTGTAAGCAGGCAGAAAATTGTCACACTTCATAATTTCTACTTTGCATTCCTACAGCAAGCGAGTAAGGTGGTACCCTATTTCACATTTATTAGTATTCTTTTAATGTAATTAAACAGATTTTTTATATTTACACGCGAGATCTAATTAAAATCTTTCCTGTATAAGGGGAAATATACCGCAGGTTTTATAATTTTTAAATTATGTAACATTTCTACATTAGATACCACCTAGTGAAATATCCCCAGAACTGTAGAAACCAATTTCTAAAATTGTTTTTAATTTGTTATTTAAAATCGTTTCCTATTTCTGTTTTGTAAAATTTAATTGATCTATTTAAGGTAAAAATAATAATGTAATTAATATTTAAAAACCTAGTGATAAATTAAAAAAAACGTCTGTCAAGGAAAAAGCTGTGTAAGTTATGCGACTCTTTGCCGGCTTTTTCAATCTTTTTAAAACCTATATAAAAAGATTTAATTTTAATATTTTATTTCCACAATTCACACGAAGAAAAAGCATGTTAAGTTATAATTACCTCTAATAAATTTTATAACTTAATTAATTACCTATAATTTATTTCATACCTCGTTGATATACGAAAAAATTGCCAAATTATAGCTAGACTCCTTTTATTTCTACTAATTGAAAAAAAAATTTATTAATAAAAAGTGTTATTATTTAATAATTTTTTTTCTGCTTTACAATATAAGTTAGAAGAGGCTTGTTGTGCTGTGCGAATATGAAATTAAAATTTTGTGGACGGTCGGGGCTAGCTTAACTCGACAACCTTCTAGCCAGAGGGCGGAGCTCCCAGGGTCTAAGTTAACCAAAGCGAGTCCCGAGGCCGACCGAGGGGATCCCCGGAGCTTCCAGGGTTCACGGGGCTGAACCTAAAGTCGCAGAGCTAGCTTTATTCGCCATTCTCGTCTGGCTATAATATGATATAAGTCCTAAACGCTATAAGCTATAAGCTAAACGGGAAGCGAGTCCTGACCAAGCTGGTCAGGACTCGCTTCCCGTTTAGCCAGGACCCCCGCATTATTCCTTATCATCATGGTTGTGAGAATATTACTGATAAATAACTATTAAAGTATTCAGGCGTTATAGAAACCCGAAAAAGAAACTAAATAGCAGAATATAGTATAGTAGCAACTATGCCAAAGCATACAGACATTTGACGAAGAAAACTCCATAAACTCAATTGCCATGCTGACAGAAATATAATAATGAAGTAAAAGGATTAATTTTTTTTCTTTTAATGAATATCTCTAATTTACAACTTCACTCCCGAAGGTAGCTAGGGCCGCGATGTATGGCTTAAAACATTCCTTGGCATAACACGAATGTATTCTCCAAATTTTAAAGCAATCGCTTGGTTTTCACGTGATGCTATTACAAATAAACAGACAAACTTTCGCATTTATATATGTTTTTTTTTTTGGGAGCATAATAAATGGATTTTCTTAAAAAATGAATTTTTTTTTTAATAGGGTCTACTTTGTACAACAAGTCTTTCACTAGCCGTAACTCGCAAACAAAGCATTTTAGGACGTATGTTTGTATGAACCTTTTTTTCATTATTTTCACTAGTAGATTAGGGTGTGAAAGTCCCGGAAGAACTTCATGATACACTCTGTATAAAATTCCCGATAAAACTCATTTCACGTTTCACCTTCCGTTTCAATTATTATCATATCCCTTTTCTTTCTTTTTCCTGTTTAGCCTCCGGTAACTACCGTTTAGATAATTCTTCAGAGGATGAATGAGGATGATATGTATGAGTGTAAATGAAGTGTAGTCTTGTACATTCTCAGTTCGACCATTCCTGAGATGTGTGGTTAATTGAAACCCAACCACCAAAGAACACCGGTATCCACGATCTAGTATTCAAATCCGTGTAAAAATAACTGGCTTTACTAGGACTTGAACGCTGGAACTCTCGACTTCCAAATCAGCTGATTTGGGAAGACGCGTTCACCACTAGACCAACCCGGTGGGTTGATATCATTAATCCTGGTCAGAATTATTTAGTTCCTAAAAGTTCAATTAAAAAAAATAACCAGTGATAAATTTATTTTGTAAGTTTAATTTTTATTCAGAAATTATAAAACAAAATATAAAATTCATTATTGGTAAAAAAAAAACAACTTTATCGAAAATATATACTCTTAACCAAAATAACAAATTTTATGGAAGAACCTATTATATTACGAGTATATTTAGAAGGTATATTAATAAGAAGGAAATGTGTTTATTCGTTTTTATTGTATTTTGATAATGAAAAAATACTGCGATAAAAAGTTTGGGTTTGCCTGAATAGTAAAATCAGTTATTTAATTTTATATAATTTGTGTATGACAAAATGTATATGAAGAAAATATCGTGAAATAGAAGCAATATACTTGGTGTACAAATTAAAAAAAATGATTTAGTGAGGAGAAATATACAAATATAATATTTGTGACGAAGGTTGCGTATAATTGTAACTGCGTCTAGTCATTTTATAACTAGAAAATTATTGATTTATTATGAAAGCGTCCTTTTTATTAAAAGAAGACATAAAAGAACCGCAATAAAAGGATTTAGGTGTGAGGTTTATGTAAATATAATAGGGTAACATGATTTAACTTATTTTTATCTGGAAAACAATTTTCTTGGAAATGTTTAAGGAAAATTTATTTAAATTAAATATGTCCACAAATTCTAATAGAAACTAATATTAAAAAAACTTAGAATGTAATTTTCCTCTTGATTACGTGTGAAAAATTTCAGTTAAAAATACATAAAATAGAGAATATAAAATTTTTCTTATCGTTACAATATATTGTTAAATTATAGTAATTTTTTATTTTATTTTATTTTTTTCGGTATTTTTATATAGTTAAATTGTTCCATTAATAGTGGTATTCCCAGCATGAGACCATCTGTCTAAAGAAAATAGCAGACACTATACTAGTAAGAGACGAACTACACTAAGCACTAAGGCTGTCTTCACGGAGGTCGCATTAATGCGGGTGCACGACTTAGCTTTCCAAGGACGCTATCAAGACAAAGGATGCGTGCGCCATTTCTTTTCCCCTACTTCCCCCATCTTCCATCCTTTCTTCTCTTACGAAAAGTATATTCTAATTCACACGTAAATGAACTGCTGTTCATGCATATCTAAAAAAAAGAAAAAAAAATACTAGTAAAAAAGAATTTATTACTTTGCTAGCATAACGAATTATTTAGACTTGATTGAAAAACTTCTTCCGTTTTAAAATAAAACAAAGAAATATTTATTATTTATAGTTTCCTGTAGTTTTTTTTTTAGAATTGTATTTTATAATAATTTAACTTAATGAAATTTTACGTGCAAGAAAAATGTTGTCTATAACAGGAATTAATTTGATAGATTTTCAGTCTCATACACCGGTTTGTATCAATATGATAATAAAAGAAATCCATTCTTTGTGCTGGAAGGAGTTTTGTAATATAAGCGGTTAATCCTGATCTTTTTTTTAAACTTATTTTTACTTGTTTGTAAGATGTGTTGATGCTTTTTCCTTGCTAAGTAAGGGCAGTGGAGAGAATTATAAAGCAATTTAACTATGTAGGTTAAACAGAAAAATGTCTAAAATTTCTCTTAAAATCAAAATTACTATTCAACTGTAATTACTGAAATAAAAAATCGGAAACGTAGGTAAATAGTTATTATTGTACCTGAAAATGTTTCACTTCTATCCCATTTTTGTGGACTTATATTATTTTTGTATTTTCATGAAGATATTTGATTTAATATTTATAACCTAAATTTAGATTTATACTCGCTTGATAATAAAACACCAAACCTAGAAGAAGTTTAAAACCTCAACTAAAAACGGTTCTTTGATTTTCAGAGTAATTTTGATAAAAGGGTTAGAAGATAAAATCTTCATCTTTATAATAACCTCAAAATTCTGACGAATAAGATATTAATTAAATTTAGACTTAACCAAGATATGATTCTGTGCCTTCGTATTTGTCTACCCTTTTAGTAATTGTTAAAAAACTTCTGAGTGTATTCTATTACTTTATAAAATAATCTAGTTCGCATATAAATCTTCATTCTTTTTACTTTCCGCATCATAGCTCTGGACCTATGCTGCAAGAAAGAATTTGTATCGTAATCAGTCAAAAATGGGGTATGTGTTTTTTTGCATTTCTCGACGTTCCAAGGACCTAAAAAAAACAACGGGTGTTTGAAGCTTAATAACTTTTGACTGGATAGATCGATTTTGATGAAATTTTATATAGAGACTTGTGTATATGGGCCAATGTGTTGGTGAAGGTTTGGCGTTAATATCTTCAGGGGATGGGTAGATGATAGTTTTTTGAGATTAATTTTCTCAATATTTTACAAACAAAACCCCACTTTATTAAACTCATTAACTATGTGCGTGCGTGCTTATCTTACCATTTAAAAAAACCCTTTACTTCAAAGTTCTCCCCTTCCTAAAAAAATCGGAAAAGCTTATCTGTTGCATATTTTTTTAACTGAGTTTTTTGTTTTTCTAGGCATAGTAGTAGTGAAAGTGACACCTCCCCAGAAAAATAAAAACTGAGAACACTATTGGTGGGGAGGGGAGCCGATCAAAATTAAAAAATAACGATTTTTAAATTTTATTTTGAATCATTATTTGCACTTGCTATAAATCTATAATTTTAACGAATTTACTTAAATTTAGTTAATCTGTTCTTTTCTTTGTGTACCTCCTACAGTTTTTACCTTTTTCAACTTTCTTCTATTACTAAATAAATAAAAATTTGATGTCTATGAATGATTTATGTACTTTATTATTTAATATAATGATTTTAATTTTCTGACGGTCGATAAAAAGCTGTTTGATTATGAATTGCAAGAATTCGCAGAAATCTAATTAACTTTTTAGTCCATCGATATTTATATATTTTTTAAATGTTTGAGCTTTATGTAGGTATCTTTGTAAATTGAAAATAAAAATCCGTTTAGGCTATAATTTAAGCAGATTATTAATAGACTGTATTTTTGATTTCTTGTATTATTAACAGAAGTAGAACAGGAGTTTGAGTCACTGCAGTTTATGGTATACAATCGATTGATACTGTTAATGTATGAACAGGTCTCATGATAGCAGCAATGAGCAGATCTATATTATATGTCACGTCCATACTCCAGAGAATATGAAATAGCGTCGACTGTAATTTTACTGGTATTCTATTTGTGTATACTGTTATGCATTTGAGTGCAGAGCTAGTGAAGGGTGTGACGAAAATTTCTGCATACTGTTGACTAATAATAATAATAATAATAATAATCATCATTCTTCGATGTCTAGTTTCTATATTTCGTCACATATTGTTTTTTTTTGTTCAGTTTATTTTGTTATGTAATTTATTTCTCTCTCTGCATAGACCTACAACACATATATGCATCGACACAATCTTAGAAAAACAAGATCTTATCTGATTGTAAAGAAAAAATGTAATTAAACAATGATTACTTAGTTTTACCTATTTTTATGTTCTTATTTTTATATTTTAATTTATTTGATTTTATAAATCCATCTTGGATCTTAAAATTTCATATTTATATGGCTTTTTTTTACCTGTTTGTTTATCAAACGATAATAATTAATTTGGTAAAAATTCTTTTGAGGAATTTTATTGAATATTCCGTGAATGTTACAGCAAATTCGAAGTAAATTGATAGAAAAATTGACCAAGAGATTGGTATAACTTCGATAAAAGTAAATGATAACAAAGAATTAAAGAATATTATTAAATTTATTTTCGGCTACATAAAAGGTTTAATTAATTTTACTTTACCGGGGAATATAGCTAGGATTGTAGCTATCTTAAAGGGGAAAGTGTAGTGATCGTGTCAAAATTGGGGTATCGGATTTTTATTGCAAATATTTACGTTGTAGATTCCAACTATTTTCATCTATACAAAAAAAAAAAAAAACAAAAAAAAGCTTATATGTACGTATGCTTGCCGCACTGCTTTTGGCCTTACCTATCTCAGTGTTGAACGAACCGATTTTTTTCAAATGTGGCTCAAATTATATTTCTATTTTTTTCCAAATTCGTTAAGGGGTTGGGGGATATCGCGAAAAAATCAATTTCAATTTTGTTCAGAGGGATTTTAAGGCAAACTTGTTAACTACTATACTTACATTAATAAGAGTCTTTCAAAAAATCAACCCCCATCTGTTAAAATTGAAATAGATGTTTTTGCTCTTTTGCTCTATCTCCCTTCGGTTTAAATATTTTTCAAACATTTTCTGAGAGCTTTTCACATGTAGAGCTATCAAGAAATATATCTGCAATTTTTAAAAATTGTAAACCTCGGACCTAAATTGCAGAAGAGTTTTTTGAAAATTTTCTTTTTCTTATTTTAGACTTTATTAAAAGGGAATGTTAAATTTAAAAAAAAACTTTACTTAAGCGAATTTGTTAAGCTTATCCTATATATGAATGTTTTTAGAAATTCTCTATTAAAATTTATTCCCGATCTCTAATAAAATATAACTCTCTTTTTTGGCTGTAACTCTTTCAATTTGTATTATTAATAACCGGGAAAGTCATGCAATACTTTGCCAGCTTTTTTCATTTTTTCAGTTTTTGCAAATTCATTTTAACATTAATTTTTTCTTTGCTTGATAAATTAGTTCAGAGAATTTTATAGAAAATCTTGTACGTAGGAATATGGAAATATTATTTAGCGTATAAAAATTTCATACTGAGCGAGATTCGAACCCGGGACCACCGGATGAAAGGCCGAGATGCTACCACTCGCCACGAATATTGGTGGAGTGGTATTTATTTCACGTTATATGGTATTTTTTTTTCTTTTTACAGCATCTTAGATGTCTGTCGTATCTTAATTATGTACAACGTTTTTATTGTGGTATGTTTTTCATCCATGAACTCAGTGCTTTCTTTTCAGCGTCACCTGGGTCGCCGGAAACGTGATTATATGCAGTTGGTGGAAGTCTGTTGTAATTCATTCTCCTCAAATGACTATACCTTTAAAACTTCCTCTTCTCAATTACATACATGAGGCGTTTTGTCACCTCCATTCTTTTCGTAGCTTCTTAATTTATTATTCTATCCCGTTACGTAATTCATAGCATTTTCTTCACAAGTTGATCTTCGTTGTTTTTAATCTATTTTTCATGATTTTTCTGTGACAGTACATACGTTTTGGTACTTTAATTAATATCTTTAAATTAAATTTTTATATTTTTGTTACTCCACAGGGCAGGATTGTAGCGTCTGTGTATTCCCTTAATCTTTGTTACTTTGTTGAGTATAATTTAAACATTTCCATCCGTAACAAACTCATTCCCAAGTATTTTTTGTAATCGCCTAATTTGATAACACTATTTTCTATCTAAAAATCTTGGCTTGCTCCTTTTTTTTATTGTCTTTTTTTCTTTATTTTTATTCTTTTTAATATTTTTTCGTAATGTGTAAGCTACAATATGTTCAACTAGTGAAAAATAAGTGACCCCCCACAAGGCCCAATGAGATCAGGGTAATATGTATGACATGTAAGTGAAGTGTAGTCTTGTTCAGACTCAGGCAGACCATTCTTGAGTCATGTGGTTAATTGAAACCCAACCACCAAAGTACACCGATGTCCACGGTGTTCAAATCTAGTATTTAAATCTGTATAAAAGTAACTGCCTTTACTAGGATTTGAACCTTAGAACTCTCGAATACTATCTAGTATTCAAATCGTTATAAAATAAATTTACACGTACTATGATTTGAACCTCAGAACCTTCGACTTCGAACTTCAGCTGTTAAAACAAAAGATTGGGGACGCCGAGTTATCCACTAGCCTACTAGGTGGGCTACTTTATGTATATATATATGTGTGTGTATAGGGAGAGAGAGAATGAGTCTTATTTTCTACTGACACACTAATATACAAGTTGATTTTCTAATCGACAGTTTTAAAATTTTATGTAGATACAACATTTAAAAAATAGCTTTTGAAATTTCCATCATCCTTGGCTCACAAAAACCAAGAAATTTTCTTTTTCACTTTGTTTAATACAATTTTATTGTATTCATGACTAACGAAGGCGTCATTGACTGATATCAACATACTTTTGTGTCAAATTTATTTAAAAGAATATAAATGTTGTTTATTACAATTTATAGAAAAAGATAACTTAGAAAGTTGATAAAATATTAGAAATTGATAAGACTTCACGGAATTATTATTGATTGTTCAGACGTAGATGAGATAATATTTTACAGATAAATCAGATGGAGATCAAGAGATCTATCGTTAGTAGTTTCTCTCTGTTATATTTTATATTATACAAAAAATGCGTATATAATTTATTTTGGATGAGAATTAGCTAGATTTATATTAATTTTTTTTTCAGTAATTTAAATATAAATTGAAATTATTAAATCTACGATCAACCAGACTATTGTATCTCAATCTATTTGTAAAGTTGATACAAGCATGTAGTAAGATATTCACGAAAACGCAGAGAATAATAATTTGCGGTTGTGTTTACGCATGAGATTACGTTACCCAATTTCATACTAATTCATGGTGTTATAATTTTCACCGTTATTTTAGATAGATTTCATAAGAAAGCTACCTATTGTAATGGGTACCATCATTCGACTTCCGGAAAATTTTGACATATCGCGTTTCACATCCCTCAGACCCCAAAACCATCGTCAGCTCAAACCTTTATTTATCCATTTATATATATATATTTTTACTTTCTTGTGGACACACCATAACTGCCGTAATTTTCCACTAATCACTTCCAAATTTATACATGAAATATAATAACCGAAAATCTTAATTGAGTTCGTTAATGGGCAAAATCGGAACATGGAGGTGGAAATGGGAGGGCTTTTCCGAAAAAACAAAATATCGAAATTCGTTCCTACTATTCTCTGGATAAGGGCCTAAAACTTATCTAAGTAAAGTTTTTTGATATCACCAACCATTGGCCCAGGGGGTGGAAAATTGGGGTTTCAGAGACAAAAAACCTGCACCTCCCTTAATAGGCACAGTATCGAATCGTTTTAAAGTGGTCGTTAGTCCTCTAAGCATTACCTAAAGTCCTAGGCATTACCTGGTTGCATGTGAAAAAAGTTTCACATGCAACCATTGTCGTATTGAATAAATTTGAAATTTTTCTTAACTTTAAGGTGGAAATCTTTTTTATCCTCTACTTAGCACCGGTGAAATCTACTTCCGCCTTCCGGTGTGCCGAGAGGGATTTTTTTTGCTCATACTCAATTTGTTTTATAATGAACATGCTAAAAAGTAGATACTAAATTGATAAAAAAAAAAAAAAAATAAAGAATAATTTTTTACGCTAAAGAATAATATAATTAAACATTCCCTTTCCTGTTTTTTATTTCCTTGTACGAAGTAAAGGAAGTATTGTAGCGTATAATTTCGGTTTTCAGATTTCAACGGAAATGTACATTTTAACCGTCCCTGAATCCATTTTGACTAGTCAAAAACCCAAAATTGGATTTTGGTCTTTTCCTTAATTGCATTAATAAGCCCTCATTGAGAGCTTTTCTACGATATATCAAAATAATTGCCACTTATGGTGGCACTTATTTTCATTGGTTCCAGAGAGTTACAGTCAAATAAAATTTTAATTAATGAAATATTTTGATCTCACAAGGAGAAGGCACGTCGGTTCGAATCCGACTTCATTTTCTATTTTTTTTTAACTTCTGTTTTTTTTTTTTAATTTAAATATATTGATTTGTATAATTATTAACATCCGATTGAAAAAAAAAAATGAAAAAGAATCGGAGGTTATTTGTGAAATAAAATTTTATGTACTTTTCATTGTAATTCAAAAATTTTTACAGAGGTTAATAATTATTAATAAATCAGTATATTTAGATTAAAAAAAAGGTTTAAAAAGTTTTAAAAAAGTCGGATTCGAACCGATGTGCGCATGGTTACGGATCCGACACGTTCTCACTTACACTACATAACTACTTGAATGACGTGAAACAAAATTAATATATAAACTAATATGAAAGCTGATACGGACACCAAAAAAAAATTGCGATCCAGTGTGGTGTCCACCTCAATGCAATTGTGTAACTGTCCACTTTAAAGTTAAAATGAAGTGCAGAAAAAAATGTGTATATGTAATTTAATAGGCGTCAGGGAAGTTATTTGGTGTCCACATCAGATTTTTGTAAACAATAATTGTATAATAACTGGTAACCACCTTAATTTTTCTTTTTGTACTTATCGTGTACACTTTTCTCATGTTATATAACATTTTTCAACCAGTTTTCAGTCTCCTCACTCTCATT